>NC_135306.1:66976566-67613066 GCF_048772815.1 Callospermophilus lateralis | reverse complement strand
TGGTACTTGGAGAGCTTTATGTGGTCTCTTTTTGTCCAAGGAAACAAGGAGGCATGCAGTCTCTGCTGGACTGTTAATGGTAATGTTGCTAAGGTTTAATTGATTTTGGTAAGAGTAGAAAATATCCCATGAGTTCCTTCATGAAGTCCAATATGGCTGGAAACACTATCATTCTGACTGCTCAAAGTGGTTTTAAGCTGACTACTTCCCCAACCCTTCCCTCACGTGAAACAAAAGCTTCAAGTCCCTGGCTGAAAATCTCTCTTTGTTTTCGCACAACCCAAGAGGATTTGTTCTCAGGAATTCAAGTATGGTTTGATAACAGAAAACTGATCTTATTTCATTACACTCACATAATCAAAGGAAAAAATATATTAATATGTCACTAAATCAAACAAGGCACATGATAAACTAACAGCTATTTCTAATAAGGTTCTCAGTAAAAAAGGAATAGAAAAGCTAAGCTGCATGAATCTGATATTGCTCCAATTTGAAATCAATGACTAAAATAGATGGCAAAATACAAAATCCATTTTCATTTAAATTATGAACTATCACAGTTAGTATTTAATATTATTTTCAAGGTGATAGCTATATAACAAGAATATAAAATAAAAGATAAAAATTTAAAAATACAAAAAAAATTTTGGTCATGGATTATATGGCTGTATACCTTGAAAAAAAAAACATCCAAGTGGAATTTTGGGGAAATAAACTACTATAATAAAAATGTACTAACTGGGGAAAAATATTAGTAGTTTATTAATGTTTTCTCTTTACATAAGCACTAAATGAATTAGAAAGGAAAATGAAGATAGAAACATCAAAAATCTAAGTTATTGAAAAGCTCTTTAGGACATGTAACCCAGTTTCTTCAGTGAATAATTTAGAAGGAGAAAACATATAATGGAGAAATGCAAATTGAGAAAGACTTAAACAGACATATTAACCACTTACACAGTAAGATCTTTTGGTTCCTAATAGCAACAAACTGTTGGAGGTTAGAGGAGAAAGAAAATGGAAAAAATAAGAAATTACATTTGCAATTCCATTTCTATACTCTGTTTTGAATACAGAAATTTGCAAGAGATAGTTTTGCAATCCTAGCAACAAGAGAAGACCAGGAAATCTACAGAAACTCATCAGAGATCTAACATCACAAGGCAATAAATTCTAAAGGCAAATTCTAAAAAGTGACAAGCCATTCCACAAAAACCATCTCACCTTTGGCAGAGCACAGGAGAACGAGGAGGTCACCATAACAAGAAGACAATAAGAAATCGAGTAAGAATGTGTAAAGGTCAAGTGTAGCCAATTACACTAGCTTAAATCATTTGAAGTCCCAGAAATGAGGGAAACACTTTCAAGTTCATTCCCACCGACCTCCACTGAGTGTTCTCAATAAAGATCAGGAACAGGAAGGGAGACTTGTTGGTGCAAGCATTAGGCAGTAGGAGATGACCAGCTGGTGCTGGAAGACAAACATCAAGCCTGACTACTTCCCCAACCCTTTTCTCATGTGAAACAAAAGCTTCAAGTCCCTGGCTGAAAACCTCTCATCCCAAGAGTCCAGGCTGCTGGATGAAGGACAGAAAAAACTATCTGTCCCTAGAGGGAAGGTTAGGAAAACTTCTTGGGCTCAGAATCCTACAGCAATACTAAGCAGAAGTTGCTGCCAGTGCAGAAAGCTCAAGAGGCCGGTGACAGAGCACTATTTTGTGTTATAGTGATGCAGTCACTGCTGTAATTTGAGGATGAAATTGGAATGTCTAAAAAATCTCTGCAGCACATGGTCCCCAGTTTTATTATACAGTAAAATATTCCACTTCTGGAGGAATTTTAAGCCTACAGTTTGATAATGTTTATAACAGAAACAATAAAACCCAAACCCAGCTCAGCTCCTGACTAGATTAACTTAACCTTCCACACTAATACCCCAAAAGAAAAGGTATGCCCATGTCTAGGCATAAGTACTCTTTACCTGCATATGTATCTACTGTTCTTATCCACATACTATCCAGCATTTAATAAAAAATTATGAGAAGCACAAAAAGTCAGAAAAAACAAATGTTTATCAAGAGATAAAGTAATCAACAGAACCAGAGTGAGTCAGAGATGAAATATATACTGGAACTATCAGAGAGAGTGTGTAAAATAATCATGTTTAAGTTAAATAAAACAATGGAAAAGACAAACAACATATACAAATATATGGCTCTACTTTCAATAGAGAGATTAAAACTATTTGAAAAAATTAAAGAGAAATTCTAGAAATAAAATAATATCACAGATGATATTGTTCAATAGACCCATCAGCACATTGAATACAATAAGAATCAGTGAATTTAAAAATATACCAGTGGAAATTACCTAAAGTGAAATCCCCCCCCAAAAAAATCAGATCAGTGCACGCAAGAGTTCCAATGTAATGTCTATGGTCACAAATTATATGACATATTGTGTAACAGGAGTCTGAGAAGGAAAAGAGAGAAAGAATAAGGCGGAATATTTGAAAATACAATGGCTGAACATTTTCTAAAATTTATAAATGACAACTCAAGAATTCAGGAGAGCGTCAAGCAGGGTGAAGCGCGCGTACGCACATGGTGAAGTGGGGGGCACTAGAGAAGAATAGAGTTACCTTAGGTTAGGTGGAGGGAAGTGAGGGAGGAGAGGGGAGGGATGGTGAGGATAGGAAGGATAGTAGACTGAAACCTACATTATTGCTTTATGTATATATGTGACTGCACGACCAATGTGATTCTACAACATGTACACTCAGAAAAAATGAGAAATTATAAATACATCGCATGATGTATGATATATCCAAGTGCATAAATGCAGTCTGCTGTCATGTATAACCAATTAAAAAAGTTTTTTAATTACATGTTGAAAATAAAAAAATAAAAACAGACATAGAAGGGGAACTAGAGCAGTACTTTATACAGAAGAATAAAGATAAGGTTTATATCATACTTACTGGAAACTATGCAAGCCAGAAGACAATGGTATGACATCTTTAAAGTACTAAAAAGAGAAAATTTTCTTACACAAATTTAAGTGTGATAATGATACTGACATTATGTGTTTTTTCTGAAGAGCCCTTATATTTAAAGATCCACATTAATATACTCATGGACAGCATAATAAGGCATAGGGATTGCTTTGCAATAATCAGGGAGGTGGGCTCCCTTTGTGGATGAGGATAGAGATAAAGCAAGACTGACCATGAGTTGATGATAGTTGAAACTGGGTAATAGGCACATAGGAATTTATTTTTTTAATTCCATAATAGAAAAAATTTTAAAGAGAAATGTTTAAAAAGAACATAGTGGGTATTAGAGCATACATTGTACTGTCTGATTTTTTTCCCCTCTAAGTAGTTCTTCCTCCAGACTTTGATTCATAGAAGGTTCACAGGTTTCCAAACCGGGCTCACAGAGCTGCAGGCCCCACCCCCAGTTACTTCAACCCAACCAAACCTACCAGTGCCAAAGCTCTCCTCTCCACACAGAGAGCACCGTCCCGAGTCCATCAGATTTGAGAAGAATCTCCATCCAGCTGGGGTCTCATATACAGGGATCTTCATTGATTTGGCCACTCTGAAAAATGGAATTTGAAATTCAATTCACACACCTCATTTTCTTTCTTTTCTCAGCATGGTAGGTAGGTTTTAAGATCTACTGGTTCCATAACTAGATTTCAGAACAGCTTGGTCAGCATTGATAGTTTTCAGGATGTCAAGCTGTAATTTAGAAAATGATAAATGGCTTATTCCAATCATTCATGTTTTTTTCTCTACAATACAAAATAGGTTAAGATATAAAATATTCTCACATTTGATTTCCTTTTTTAAATCCTTCTTTTTGGTAAGTGTCTCCTTAGGGATATCAGAATCTAAATTAAGTTAATTAAGATGATATTTGGATATAAACATATTGGAATATTATATGACACTATCTACTAAAGATAAATGTACCCATGTCCTTTGAAGTAGGAATTACCAATGGCGTGTAGTGGATGCTGTGGTGGAGTGCTCAGACTCTTTGCCAACACACATGCACGCGTTTGCATTCACACGCGCGTGCACGCACACACACACACACACACACACACAATCTCTCTCTTTCAGCTCTCTCCACATTTTAGTGCTGAACTACTCATTACACCAGCACCTCGGAATGTTGATAGCTGACAGCTCACAGATGTGGCCCCCAATCTCTGCCAAAGAGAGAATGTTTCTTCCAAGGTCATTTTCCCATCCCTATGTCAATGAGGAATGTTCAAAGGCCTTGCCTTCTTGCCCAACTTGATACAACTCTGTAGGGCCATTTTGGCTCCAGAGCTCCCCAGAAATCCACTGAACACTTAGTCATGACTTTCTCGCTGTCCTACAGGTGTTTGCTATAGTTTGGATCTGAAATGTTCCCAGAGGCCCATGTGGTAAAGACTGGTCCTTGGTGTGGTGCTACTGTAAGGTGTTGATACCTTAAAGAGGTGGGGGCACGTCCTGCAAAAGCGTTGGGAGATGCTGGTCTCTTTCTTTTTCAATTCCTGGCCACCATGAGGTAGGCAGCTTCCTCCAGCATGCATTCCCATCATGATATACTGACTCTCCACAGGCCCAAAAGGCAACAGGGACTAACCAACCATGAACTGAAAACTGTAAAGCCAAAATGAACCTTTCCTTTTTTAAGTTGATTATCTCAGATATTCTGTTACAGTAATATCTGATGAACCATGTTGATGTTGAAGGCAACTTTAATCTCGAAGGTAGAAAGGAATAAATTTCCTGCAAGCAAATTTCTCTCAGAGCTGTTTCCTAGGGAACCCAGTATGTCATGTTACTTGATATTTTATAAGAATCATCATCAAAAGTGATTTTTGATAACTGAAACAGAACAAATAAAGGACAAATAATTTGTAATATATAATGTAATCATCTAAATTTCATTGGGAAAAAAACTTTGCTTCATGGAACAATTTGAATCTCACAAACATGGAATAAAAAAAGTCAATAACATCATGATAAAATTCATAAACAGCCAAAAACCAATTTATGCTGTCAAAATTCAGGCTCGGAGACTCTGAGCAGTCAAGTATTTTGCTGAAGTTCCCACAGAGGTAAGAGGCTATGCTAGAACTTGGACCAAAGCCTGTTTAATTTCTGCTCAGGTTACATCAACCGTGTTCTCTCTCCAAATGTCTTAGTGTTTCAGGAGGGAGATGAATCACAAAGCATGCTAGGGAATGAGCTGGTATATCCCAGGCATTGGTCTGAAGAGTTTTATCTTCCCAATGTGTGAGCAACTTAAAGAGAAAAAAACACCAAATGTCCACCAGCCGCAAGGCTTCATTCTTGGATGGCTATGAGGGCAGAGTGTGTCAGGGAAGGAAATCAGTGAGAGTCTTGGTGCAGAAGAGGAGAAAAGCGGCACATAGGATAAAGGGCACAACCTAAGAACAATTCCTTTAAGTTTAGTTTGTGGCCAGACAGAGGGAAAAAAGTACCTAGAAACCTTTGCTCCAGGAAACTGAATACCTCCCTTCCACAAACCCCAAATACAAGGAAAGTGCTCAAGATTTAAAAATTGTGTGCTAAACCTCTTGCAAGTTTGTTTTGAAAAGAAGAACCTTTTAGTGGGTTAGGTGTTACTTCAAAGATTCTATCTTCTCTCTTTTTCAATGGTTTAAGAAAAACACAGAATCATGCTTACATCCTGGTGGGACCAATGAAAGAAACGGTCCCCAGACTGTAGAGCAAAGGTTAATTTTCAGAGTCCTTAAATTTACAATCATAAGCTCAAGAAAGGAGGAATAAATCCCACAGAATCCTTCTAGGGACAGTGCACAGAAAAACCTGGGTCCAAATTAACTCAGCAAATGTGGATACACATGATTACCAAAAAGAATGTCCAATGTGGGGGCAGAGGTGAGGGTGAAAGAGAGGGTAGAGGGTGTGGGGACATACATTCTCTGACCAAAATATTCTTGTAGGTTCAGAGCCAAGTTGGCAAGACTGAAGGGAGGGGAAAGGATTTCCCCAGTTCCCACCCTTCCTAATTCATCACTGTTGGGTGGTCATTAGGCGCAGGCTGGGACTGGAGTTTTAAGGGCATACTTTTATAACTCTGAACCTCAGTTGCAGCTTTGCAGTCTAAGATAACATGGGTAATGAAATTCCAGGATCCTGGGTATGTGTTCATTTGTGTCCTAGGGTCTGAAAGGAATTCCTCTCCCTCCCTCTTCTCCAGAATTTGGGAATCAACCCAAACACAGCATTCGGCAGATACCATGCATAGACTGGTTTCTAGCAGGAAGTCCCTGGAGCCTCTAAAATCCTCCAGTAGAAAAGCTCAAAATGAAACTGCTCCTGCTGAGGGTCTGAACCCCTCTCTGTGTGTGCTAGAGTCAAACATGGGGACTCGTTTCCCAGGAAAAGTCAGGGGGTGAAGAAAAAAGAACAATAATCTGGCCCACAATTTTCCTACAAGGGAAAATGAGCCCTGATAACCAAAAGAACATGCTGGAAGAGAGCTCCTCAGTCTGGCTTTCAAAACCTCCAAAAATGTGATTTTAGGATGGACCCAGTCTCAGCCTCACTTTCTCCCACACGACCTGCTGTGTACAATGCTCCTAACAAACTGAATTTCGAATTTTGTTGTTGTTATATACTGCTTAGTCCTTTCTTTATGTCATTCATTTCCAAGTTAACCCTCCTCTCCCAATCTCTGTCAAAACCTATCTTAAATGCCCTGTCATCATAAAGCCTGTCTTGGTCCACTTTGTGGTGCTATAATAGAATACCTGAGACCGGGTAATTTACGAAGAACGGAAATTTACTCTTACTCTTCTGGAGGCTGAGAAGTCAAAGATCAAGGCAGCACCCATATTTGGTTTGTGAGAGCCTTCTTGTGTGTCCTCACAGGGCAGAAGATGGGGAGACAAGCTAGCCAAACACAGCATGAAGCCTTATCCAGTAGTGAGGAAGGAGCCTTCCTGGTCTGATCACCTTTTAAAGACCCACCACTTCATCCTATCACATTGGCAACACTTGAGTTTCCGAGGGCATTAACTCTCAACATGAATTTTGAAAGAGACAAAAACATTCAAACCATCACTGAGCCTGGGGCAAAGCCTTCCAGGTGGTCAACATCTCACCCCCTCTCATCTCCTCACACAGCCAACTGCTTCCCACCCTCCCTTGCAAAGAGCTGTGGCCATGTGACTGAGTTCTAGCCAACAGATCTCCCCTTTCAGATCTGGCTATAAAAATTTCCCAGATTCCAGGGAGAGGGAAGAATAGAAGTTTATTGAATTAGAATAAAGGGAAGGAAAGGAAGGAAATGGGATAGGGATGGGAAAAACAGTAGAATGAACTGGACACAACTTTCCTAGGTTCACATATGAATACAGAACCAGTGTAACTCCACATCATGTATAACTGCAAGAATGGGAAGTCATACTCCGTGTATGTATGGTATGTCAAGATACATTCTGCTGTCATGTATAACTAAAAAGAACAAATTTAAAATTTTTTAAAAACCCAAGCTTCACAGCCTCCACGTTCTTTTCTCCTTCTGCTAGCTCAATGTGGACAAATTCAACACCAGCCTTAGAAGCCTGGTGTTGAAGATGGCTGGCCCACAGATGAAAAGATCTGGGTATCTGAAGCACCATTTGAGACAGAAAGTAGGGGGCTAAGTGTTCCTATTTTATGATTTGTAGTTTCCTTAAAAATATAATTTGTTCCTATATGTCTTATTTAAATTGTGCATTTTGAGAAAAGATAATTTCTCCAGGTATTAATTAATGAGGCTATTAGAGTGAGACAAAGATTTATTTTGGAAATGAAAGATTTATTTTAGAGAATTAGGGCAGGGCCGAAACGAGAATCAAATATTTGAGAAGCAGGACACTTTATTTTTATTTTACCAGCTGAAGATCACCCTATTCTTATGTGATCAAATAGAATGATAGACACAAAAACAGCCTAAGAGTACCCTGAAAGTTCACTGAGTGTGGGGATGCTGACATCTCCATTTTTGTGCCTCCAGTGACCTGCACAATGCAAGCCCATGGTAGGAATTCAAATATTTATTTACCCAAAGCACAATATTATTTTTGTTTTTTGTTTGTTTGTTTTTGTGGTACAAAACAAACAAAAGACAAAAGGGCCTTGTGCAAACAAGGCAAATACTCTTACCAACTGAGTTATATCCTTAGCCCCAAAGCACAATCTCATTATGTGTGATGATAGCATTTCATACTAATACATATTAATGAATGAATTTGCAAGAATAATCAAATGAACACTGACTGATCACAACAAGTGCATGAGATGCATATCCTGCTACTCTTGGAATTCCACTTCAAGAAAGCTGTGATAGATTTAAAGAGGACAAGACCCAAGTCCCCCTCCCTTTGTTCTATCTAAAAATGTCCCTTTCTTAAGCATCAAGATGGGGCCATGATACTATTTTCTATGCAGAGAATTTTCAGTCTCCTTTTAAAACCCTCATCTACATAAGTCTAGGAGAAGATATTTGCCAATTTTGTATGGCCTTTACATTTTTAAAATTTCTACAAATCATTTTTAAAAGACAAACTTTTGAAAAGCACTTCATACAATTAGTGAATGAATAGAAATGCTCAACATCATTAAAGGTCTGGAAATTGCATGTTAAAACCACAGTGAGAGCCAGGTACAGTGGTGCACGCCTGTAAACCCAGTGGCTGGGGGAGGCTGAGACAGGAGAATCCCAAGTTCAGAGCCAGCCTCAGCAACACTTGAGGTGCCAAGCAACTCAGTACAAAATAGGGCTGGGGATGTGGCTCAGTGGTGGAGTGCCCCCGGGTTTAGTCCCTGGTACCCAAAAGACCACAGTGAGAGATCATCATATATCCTCAGTCCTAGAGGGAAAGAGTGGTATTGCCAAGTGCTGGTGAAGATAAGGAATTCTCCTGCACAGCTGAAGGAATGCATTAGTACCTATTGCAGTAAATTTATTCAATGTGGTATATTTCTATATCCACTTATCACAGAACAAAAATGAACAAAACTTCCACTATGTGAATGAATGTCACAAATACACAGAGGCATAAATACTATCTGATTCCATGAAAACATAGTTCAAAATAGACAGAACTAATCATTGGTGACAGAAGTCACGATAGCAGTTATCTCTGGGGAAGAGGGAGAGAGTGGTGTTCAGAAAGGGAACAAGGAAGTTCCAGAGTTGCTGCTCTGTTTCTTTCTTAATCATAATAGTAGTTACACGAGTGTGTTCATTTTGTGAAAATTCCTTAAGACATATACTTATGAGCTAAGCCTTTTTGAAAGTCCATTATACTTTAATTAAAAGTTTATTCAAAAGAAAAAGCCCTTTGCAGTATTTATGACTAAATGCATGTTTGAATTAGTCACGTTTACATAATCCCAGGAAACAACTACTGAAGATGGGGTTTAATAGCATCCTGATATGCTGGTGAATGTCTAGCAGACATTTAACAAAACAGCCCTCAAATTAGTTCTTCAATATTTTCACATTGATGAGTTCACTCCCAGATCTCTTCTTTGATCTCTGGCACTGCTGGCAGAGGCTGCTCTTTCGCAAAAGACTTATGTGAACTTGCACTTTGAAAGCCTTTTTAAGGACGCCTGCCTGGCTCATAAATATGAATGAAGCAGAGTTCAGCTAAACCTGATTTTCTAATAGCAATCTTTTTTTTTTTTTTTTCAGTGCTGGGGATGGAGCCCAAGGCCTCACACATGCCAGGCAAGCACTCTCTATCACTGAGCTATACCCACAGCCCTCTAAAAGCGATCTTAAAGTTTAATCTTAAATCAATTTTTTTGGATGGAACAATTCATACTTTCATCTAAAATAAACAAAAAACATAAGGTTATCATAATAAGACGACTACAAAAGTTTCTAAACCACATGTAAACTTGTATTATCTGGGGCCTGTATTATCTCAGTTTGGTCTAAACTTCAAAACTCACACTTTAAATAATGCCGTCCTTGACTGGATCAAATGGGATCAGACACAATGAAAAGACCATACTCTAACAACTGCAGAAAGTTTGCCGAGTTACAACATTATCACTGTTCTCGGTATTGGATCTTTCATTCACTTGACCTCAGGGGAACTGGATATATCATCCACCGAATATTCAAAAGGAAAAACAAAAGATAACTGCATGTCTCATACTCCCTCTAGACCTTGAGATAGTGACCAATTGTAAAACACACAAAGGTGGATCCCAAGCCTACAGGCCTTTGTTGCTTTATCTGGATGAATCTGTGCTTTCATTAGGTAGGTATCCTGGGGGGGAGTAGGGGATCTTTCCAAGTGAGATTTTAAATTTTGTCAGGCAATGTAAGGCAGACAGATTTTTGAAGATGCTGACTTTACTTGAAAGAAAAAAAACTTGGCTTTAGAAAATTGAGCAAAGATCCAAGAGAAAAAATATATATATACTTGAAACTATCACAGGTTCACTCTCTTAAACTAGTAAATTATCTGGAACCCTATTCATGGGAAATTAAGTGTCTGTGTTCATAATCTTGATGCATGAGTACTTTGATGTAAACTATTCCTGGTTCTGATTATTTTTTTTTTAAGTTGTTGAGGGGCTAGTACTGGGGAACTTTAAGTCCCAAGTCCTCCAGCTAAACTAAGAGAGATTCAGGAGACAATTAGATTCCCATGAGACTGAGCTCAGAATGGAGAAACATGAGTCATCCTCTTATCATTTTGTTTTGTTTTGCTTTGTATTTTATAGCTTATGCAGAACTCTTAGTGAAGCTTTACAAAGCCTGTATAATACCTTTCAAAGATTCAAAATCAGCTCATCCACCTCTATAGACTAAAAGTGATCAGAACTGAAATGACAGCTTTGACCCAGGAGGTAAAACATTTCAGTACTACGAAGCTTTTTATGTTTTTTAGAAACATCTTTTGTTTGTCTTCTGTCCTTGATTCAATCAGCATTTTGTCCTGGATAGTATCCTAGGAAACTTATGGAGTTGGCATCTTATAAGATCAGAGGAAAGGGATGCCCAGGCTTTGGATAATAAGTGAATATACAGCAACTGTAAATAGACACTCACTAAAAGGAAGAACAAAGACCAGGGAAAACTAGTGTTTATATAATGCTGTGTCACCATTCTAGGAATAATATAATAATTCTGTGAGGCAGAAGTTTGCCCTGAAATGTTGTGGCATAATCCATTTCCTCAAAGCAAACATCTGGTCCTTGCTCTGCTATTTCATATTGGATTAAGTTTCTGCAGGTCAATAAGGACCTCAGTGTCTGTCCACAGTGCTCGATGATCCCACTTCTGGCTTAAAATTGTTAATTTAAATCCCTTTTTTAGTCTAAAATTTGACAGAAGAACATTAGCAACCTACTCCCATGGACAAATTAGAATTAAGACTTTGAGGGGAAAAAAAGAAGGGTAAGTAGAATATTCCATGGGCTCAGTCTAAATATAAGGGAAATTTGATAAATAGCATAGTATTAAAAATTATAAAAATCTCCATTTGTCAGACACTTAAAAAGGAAGTAAGCTATAGATTGAGAGAAGATACTTGCAATGCATAAAATTGAAGGATACATAGTGAACCTAAATGAAGCCCTGTAAGTCAATAAGAAAAACTCAAGTGACCTAAGTGTTTTAGAGAGGAGAAAAACTGATTGGTCAATCTGGAAACAGTAAATAAAGAAATGAAAATACAAACAACAGCTAGATGTGACGCCATGCCCAAAATGCTTAGAATAAAGAAAATGAGAGAGAATAAGTGAATCAAAAAGTGCTGGTGGAATGTCATGAGAAAAGAGAAACTCAAACATTAGCTATAGAATCATAACTTGAGACATTTACTTTACAGAGTTATTTGAGAATTTTCAATAGAATTGATCATGCCCTATGACCCAGCAAGCCCACCTCTAGGTATCTGTCCTAGAGAAACTTGAATGCATGTCCACAATCAAACGTAGTCCAAAGATGTTTATTACAGCACAGTCTGTGACAGAAAGTTAACTTATTATTCACCAGAGGGGGAACAGACAAACTGTACTTTACTCATAAAGTACAGTGGGAAATAAACAACCATGGTTCAAGTGTACCAAAGTATAAAATGCCAAAAAAACTACAAAGATTTCTCTTGCAATAATATTTAGTTTTTTGTTATTCTGATGACTTTTTCTTCCTCGGGAGTCCAAACGGAAAACTTAGTGGTATTTCACTCCTACTAATAACAAATTTCAGATATTTGCAAATCTAAAGAATTGACGGGCCTAAAAAAAAATGATAGAACACCATTTGCCTCAACCTCATCTGGCTCAGAGAAGCAGCCAGGACCCACCGATGTCACCAGAGCCACAGAGAAACTTGGAAGACCTACCCTGTCCCATAGCTAAGCTTTTCAAAGTGGAAGGCACGTCCGTCCATGCATGGTGGATGGAGCCAGCTGTAATTAATGAGCACTTCCCAGGGTCCTCAGCCAGTGCCTTCCACTTGCATGGCTAGAACTCTAAAGCTTTCTCTTTCTTTTTTAAAGCCAAGACATGGTGGTTGTTTTCTGTGAACAGTGAATATTCCCCCCCTCCTTTCTCCTGCTAACAGTCTACTAACATCACACAGAAGTCACCAGCCCTGCATATGGTTTCTAAGACTCATCTTTAGCTCCTTTAGGGAGTTCCTGTTTCTTCGACAAGAATAAGATGGAAAATCTCTGAGGGCCAAATCCTCTCCATTCCAGGAGGAGATGCCCAGAGGAGGGCCACATGCAAACCTTCAGATTCCCTGGAGAGGAATGCGAGTGGCACCTGTCCACGCTGGTTCTGGAATGTTGTGGCCTGGACAACACATTCCACCTGACCTTTCATTTCATCACGGAAGTCTGATCTGTGTTCTAATGGATGACTCAGGCTGCGGCTTCCGTGATGCCAGATCAAGTCACCAGGCAGCCATCTCTGGGGTCGGGGGGCGGGGGGTATTCTAAGAAACTGAGGGTACAACCAGGGACATTCAGGCAGCTACTCTGCCTGAGAGATTCCACGTTCAAGGCTGCATTTAGCCTTCCCAGGATTTCCTTTTTCCTCTCAGGATTGAGCTTAATTTCACCAGCAGGCATAAGGAAAAGCCATCCCATATCACTCTGCTCTGATATGAATTTATCTTTCAAAAAACACTTTAGCGTAATGGCTAAGTTATGAGAAAAAGCAATATTGAAAAAGTTGATGTCCTTTTGTGGAAATGAGACTTGTACAGCAAAAGGTAAATGTGAGTGGACAGGAAGGGCAGGCAAACATACAGGGCCTAAGGAAACCAGTCCAAACACCTTGGCATGGGTGAGCGAAGGGAGCCCGAGTCCCTCCTAATTCCACCCCTTCCTTAATGGTGTCCTTGGTTAAGTTACTGAAACTCATTACACCCAGGTCTTTCACCTTCCAAATGAAGACACAAGGCATGCCCTGGCTCAGTGAAGACCAAGTGGAATGATGACTGGGAGGCCCTGGACTCTCAGAGCCCTGCATGGACATCAGTGATGGTTGGGAGTATCATTGCCCGTCCTCTTACTACTTCCTGCCTCACACTCTCACCTCTGCCATCACAAAAGCCTCCTCCGATGGCTCTTCCTTCAAACACCAGGCAGCTTGAGATCCTTGCACACATCACTCACATAGGTGGGGATGCTCTCGTCTCAACGAGGATCCCAACAGGAAGAGATGACTTACTCCATTTGAGGGATTTGAACAAATTTTAATGCAAGAATCATTTACACAGGTGTATGAGTGGAGATGTAAAATACAATGGACAGTCCAGTACCCCCAGACAAGCACTGTTGGGTCGACCAGTCCCCACCCAAACATTCGTTGTTGGAATCAGAGACAACTATGTGAAGGGCCTTCCCAGAAAAGTCAGGAGCAGAGGCACACTGGCAGCCCATGAAACCCTGTAGGGAGAGAAATAAATACTGAATTTCTTCCCTTGGATATTTGAAGAGTTACAAATTATCCAGATTCAATTAGAATCTGGAGGGAAGGGGGGCCTATTGAAAGTTTATAGGGGGTCAACCTACCTACCAGAGGGCTAGGAGAAGGATAGGGAGGGAACCTTTGAAGCAAATTGAAGATTACCAGTACGATCTTCATCCTTTCCCACTGAATTCAGGCTATGTCCTTCCTTTCCTTCTTTGTACAACCCCAGACACCCCAGCAACTCAGCAAAGGGTACTGCGTTCAGGACATCTGACTCCCTCTCCAATCTGGGAGGCCCTTGAGGGTTTTGAATCTATTGGGCATAGAAGTGAGTGCTTAAAGACATTTGTTCATTTCCTACAAACATGACGGGGTCCAACAAACATATATTCCTCCTACATGGGTGCAAAATGTAACTTAGATTCCCAAACTGGGTCCTTAAGATACCAGTGGGGGCAAATGAATGGGATGATTGAAAGTTTAGGATAAAATTAAATGGCAGTAGATGAATTTCCAAGTGGATAAAAGTTTGAGAAGATCTATAACCTTACTTCTAATGAGTACAGTTTGTTAATTGACTAACTCCAGTGCTGTAAATTCAGTGTGAAAAGGTAGGAGAGTGTGATAAAATTGGCCTCTTTTGGTCCTTTTTCCTTTTATTAAATTGTAGATTGACACAATGACTTTATTTTATTTATTTTTATGTGGTGCTGAGGTTTGAACCCAGTGCCTCACATGCTACCACTGTGCTACAACACCAGGCACCTCTCTCTTGATCTTTGAGGGATTTCTCAGAAATCATCTTGCTGTAACACTTCACAAGGAGGGTACAGTACACATTTCTCGGATTTACTGAGAGCCCCTATGGTGTTCAGCACTCATTGGGAAGAAACTGGACAAGATGAACATACCATATATTCTTTATTTGACTATGGCAGGGGTGTGGCTCAAAGGAATTTACTCCCATTGAGCATACTTGAAGGGCAAGGGCAAAGGAAAATATGCCAGATGCACTCAATTCACATCAGGGATTTTAAGCAAGATGCCTTTTCCAAAGAAGTCAAGATTCTCCCCTTCTGACTCTTGAACTGCAAGAATCTCTGAGCTCAGCAGAGACCGGCATCCCAGACCAAAGGCCCACCCTGGACCTGGCCCAGTGAAGCCATTCAGGGACATGGTTGCTGGTATAGCTGACAGGAGGCCTTTGGTGTCTGAGTGGCCCCCGGGGTGCAAACCCCAGGAGGTGGTAGGGGGAGAGAAAGAAGGTGGGAGAGCAGCTGTTTATAGTCAGGGTGACAGTTCTGCCTGCAGGGGAGATAGATCCTCTCTCAGAGGGCTTGTCGTCTCTGAGGGACAGGGACCAGAACAAGTTGGCAAGAACACACAGTTCCTAAGATTAATCAGAGAAGCAGACGCTCCCCAGAAAAACGAGAAGCTTCTTCCACTGTCCTGTCCTCCTTCTCTGCAGACCAAGGCAAGGATACAGTTTATCTGTGTGGTTCTGTTTCATGTGGAGGCTGTTGGGGGCTTTCAAGAAACTTCCTAAGGGGAAAAGGGTAGGGAGCTGTTTCTTTAAAAACTGTCAGAAAACAAGGAAGTCTGTAAACGAGAGAAGGGCAAAAGGCAGGAAGAAAAGCAAACAGAAGGGTGACAGGGTTTCTGGCTTTAGGAACTGCTGCAGGCTCACAGTCATGTGTTAAGGAGAACAGTGGCCTTTAAGTAAAGATCCCACAATCTACAGAGAAAGGATGGAAATGGTGAACGGAGATGAGCAGAGCAGGAGAGGCACCACTCTCTACAGTGGGCCAGGGCTGAAGCCCAAGCCCTCTCTTTGTGCTAAAAGTAGCCCTTTGCTACAATTTGGATATTATTGGGGGGTGGGAGGGAGCAGATACTGGGGATTGAACTCAGAAGCACTCAACAACTGGGCCACATCCCCAGCCCTATTTTGTATTTTATTTAGAGACAGGGTCTCATTGAGTGGCTTAGGGCCTCCCTTTTGCTGAGGCTGGGTTTAAACTCCCAATCCTCCTGCCTCAGCCTCTTGAGCCACTGGGATTTTAATCCTGTAGGCATACGCCACTGGCCTTGCTGCTTTGACGCGTTTGTTACACTTATAGAAAACTGACACACCCTTCATCAAGACCTAATCATTTCCAACTATGCAAAAGTGTGTGCAGCTATGCAGGGGTTGAGGTTGTGGCTCAGTGGTAGAGAGCTCACCTAGCACAGGCAAGGCCCTGGGTTCGATCCTCAGCACCACATAAAAATAAAATAAAGGTATTGTGTCCAACTACAACTAAAAAAACGAAATATTTTTTTTTTAAAAGTGTGTGGCACATGAAGCTCTTTAGAACAAATGGATTAATGCCATCTGCTAAAACATTATCATAATATATATTCAAATGTAGGGTGTCCTCCATGTGAATATCAATCCCTTGGTATATAGTGCCCTTACACAGTGGACATCCCACCCACCTGCATGCAGCAGTTCTTCATCAGCCTCCTGAATGTGGGCAGAGTAGAAATCACTGCTTCCCAGTCCCTTCAGGATATAACTGATATAGGAAAGAGTGGAATACAGCATCCTGAGATGGCTCACAACTGAGGGTGAAAGGCTTTCACTGTCTTTGAACTGTTGAAGACACAGCTTTGAATGGCACGTTTCATTTTTCTCCAACCATGTGCCCTGCCCAATGTCACTGGGTTATGGTAAACCGTGTGTGTATGAGAGGCCCCGTCCCATATTATACCAAACATATTAAAATTCATCCACATCTCACATAAAAATCTTTACTTCTTGCTCCAAAAGCATCTTGAAAGGATTTTTATAATTTTGCTTTTGAAATGATGGGGATCCAAGTCATTCATTTAATTAAGTATTGGCAATGATCTCTCATCCTTCGTGCACACTTGAGAATCCTTTTCAAATGAGAAAATATATCCTACAAATTATTTTCAAGTGTTGCGATGATTTCTTGAATACTAAATTTAATAATAAAGTGACAACATGTTGCATTTTATACATGTTCCGTTAGGCAGTTAATCATGCCGGCACTGCAGTTTTCTTCATTTTGAAGCTCATGGTTGTTTTTGGGGTCTCTTATATGTGTGGGTTCGCAAATATAAAAGGCCCAAGGTGAGCAACTGAAAGCATTAGTTGAATAGTAAACAGCCCTGTTGCTGGAGAAGGTGTGCACAGCGGGTAGGTGTGTATGTGGGGGCAAGGGAGTAGGATATGATCCTTGTCATACATTAGCTTATCTTTTACACAATAAAGTTTTGGAAACAATGCTGCATCCTATCCTCCAGTATCCCCACAACATTCTGCATAATATACTTATTTGCAAAAGGTTCTACAAACTTATTTCTGAAAATTCCATCCCAGAATTTTCTGACAGATCCCATTTCCTCTGCCAATATCCAGTGCAGTTAATGATGCTCATCTGGAAAACCACAGACAGATCCATGCAGGCCCAGCACACCAACCTAGCATGGAGCTATTGACCGTTTCTCCAAAAGCTCAAAACAACGCTTCAAGGGTCAGAACAAGAAATGATGGTTCCCTTGCAACAGATTTTCTAGCTGGATGAAATAAGACAGTTGGGTTTATTTTCCTTCATGAAACCAAATGCGCAAATCCAATCCAAATGAAAGTGGCAAATTGACTTCAGATGATGTAAATTTTGGTTCAACTTAAAGTAAAATTACATCTATGGCAACTCAGATGATGGCCTTCAGGGTCTAACCCAGCACACCAGCTTAGACAAGGTTTCTATGCAGTTCTGTCAAGCTTGAAAATGTCCTTAGATAAGGGAGCTGATGGAGGTTCAACACTGGGTTTCTTGGAAGAAGCCACTGTTTCTCATACTTTCTGGATAATAAAAATCACCTGAGGAGATAATTAAAAGTGCAAATTCCTAGACCTCTCTGTTGGAACATACTGAGTTAGTAGAGGTTAGTTAGAGCTCAGGTCTATATTTATAACAAGTAGCATTTCTTATTTCTGGAGATTCTCCTTCCTATAGGAGTTATAAAGCAGAGAGTTAAGGCAAACTATAGTAGCTCCCCTTATCAGGGGATATATTCCAGTACCTCAAGAGGATGCCTGAAATTCTGCATTGTACCAAACCCTGTCTATACAGTGCGATGTGTTTTTTCCTATACATATACACCTATCATAAAGTTTAATTTGTAAGTTAAGTATAATAAAAGATAACAATAACTAATAGTAAAATAGAATAATTCTATTAAGACTGAACAAAAAATTACAATAACATAGTACAATTATAGCAATCAAGCATCTCTTGTTCTTTGAGACTATTATTAAGTAAAATAAGGGTTACATCAACATAAACACCGTGATAACCCAATAGTAGATCTGATAACAGAGACAGCTACGAAGTGACCTATGGGAAGTAGCATATATGGCATGGAAACACTAGACAAGGCAGGACAAATGGGAACAGCATGAGATTTCATCATGCTATTCAGAACAATGCACAATTTAAAACTTATAAAGTTTATTTCTAGAATTTTCCACTTAATAATTTTGGACCAGGGTTCACCATAGGTAACTAACTGCAGATAAAGGGGGACTACTATGCATGCAATTAAATGATAGTGATCTATGAAACAGTGTATATCTAGTCATAAGTTTAGCAACTGGATTTTGCTGCACATTTTACATGATATTTAAGAAATCCTTAGAGGATATTAGCTGATTGAGGTCTAGACTTAAACTGACATTGAACATGGGTGCAGTCATGAGAATCTATCATGTGAGAATATGGACTCTACCATCAAAACTGCACCTTGGCATCTGCCATAAACGTGACCTGCACAGCCCTGTATCTTATGAATCTTACTGTACTGGAAATCTGACAGCCTGGTTTAAAGTTCAGCTCTTTATTATTTTAGGCCAGTTGTTTATCCTCCCTTAGCTACTACATCTAAGAAGATTGACTCAACAATGCCTACTGGTCGGAGTTGCTTTTCATACTTTTCTGTGACCCCATGTGGTGCAGCAGAATAAATGGAGCTTGAGCTTCTTGATAGCTTCAAAGCCTGCCTCCATCTTTCACTAATTCCATGGACCCAGGTACATCTCTGCATTTCAGTGAGCTTCAGTGTCCTGAAGGTAGAGATGGGCTATTATTCTGATACAAAGTCAGCACTTTGGTTAATGTAGCTTTAACAATGGGTTAAGGCCCAGGTCTGTATTTAGAACAAGTAGCATTTCTTATTTCTGGAGATTCTTCTTCCTAGGACTCTTCAGGACTTCAAAGAAAAGTAATCTACCCCTTGGTGACAGCCTGCAAGGAAATGGGCTGACCGAAGGGCTGTATTCGAGAAATGGCTGTGTGGGACCAGGACCTGACCACCACTCACTCCTCCTCAGCCATAGAGACTGAGCATGATTGCTTCCTGGGAAGGTACTGTGTAGGAGCTGAAAGGGTTCTGATCTTGGGGGCCCCAGCAAAGGGCACCCATAGCTGAGCTTGGTATCAAGGGAAAGAATTTGTCCTTGCTTGAAGAAACCCTCCCCAATTTTACCTCTCAGCCCCTCCAAAGGTTTGCAATTTCCAGTCAAACCACACTTTTTGCCCCATACCACTTGGTGACATAGCTTCCCTTACTCCAGCCAGTGGACTCTTTCTTGTGTTTTAGTCTCAGCTTCTGGAAGCTTCTCCAGAGCCCCAGCACTATAGACTCTAGTGTCCCCCCGAATTCACTTGTTAAACCCTAAATCCCAATGTGATTAGGCCATAAAGACAGAGCCCTTGTGAATGGGATCACTGCCTTTATAAAAGAGAACCCAGAAAGCTGCCTCCCCTTTGGCCATATGCGGTCACAGAAGAAAGATGGCCATCTGTGAGTCAGGAAGCAAGCCCTTGAATCTGCAGGGACCTTGACCTTGACCTTCCCAGTCTCTAGAAGGGTAAGAAAGAAATTCACACTATAGTACTGACTGGACCAAGATGCCCAGAATAGGAGAAGACCCCTCCTAAGGTTCCCTGAGTAAACATCATCGACCTTACACAGGTGACCCTTTCACTTCTCCTGCAGCACCACAGAGCACCCCTGCCGTAACTTCTAGAAGGACCCTGGGCATCTCTAGAGCTTCAGGAAGAGACGGGCTGTGTCTTTCTCTAAATGTCAACTTCTAGTGCAGGGCCTAGCCCTGAACAGGGGCTCAAGGCAGGTCTACTGATGGAACAAAGATCTCTGGGCCATATTCCAATGGGTCAGGAGGTTGATTGGAAAACCCAGGGGTGGGGACATTCTAACCTATAAAGCCCATCTTCTTTGAGAACCACTGCAGGTGGCAAAAGATGCCATTGAAGGAAGTGTGCTATGTCTGGAACAGAAAAAAGGCTTGAGGACCCCTAACCTAACTGAGATGAAAAGAAAGGAGTCTCCTCTGACCAGAGCAGGTCATTAATGACACAAGCACAGGACCTTGAGTGCTGAATAGAAGTCCCTGGGAACAGGAGTCTGCCCAAAGGTACGGGCCTCTGGAGGGAAGCTACAGGGCCCCTCCAGACAACCCCATGGCCTGAATGATTCCACTACCTGGTTGTCCTGGGGGAGCATGATGGCCACTGTACTAGAATGCAGGGGTAGGCATTCAAAGGACATACAGTGTCATATTTTTATCATTTTGGCCTGTCTTGCAGGACTTTTATTTATTGAAAAAGATCACTCAAGAAGATGGATTTCAAAGATGAAAGTGAGTCTAGGATTAAATGCAGCTGGAGGAGACAATCTATCTGCCTACAACTAGAAGTGCCTCCTCCCCCTGAGGCCCCTTGGTCTTCCATCTTCCCTATCTTGTGAAACAAAACATAGTTTATTTCAGTGAAATCTCTATAGGCTTGCAATAAACTGTGTCTATATCTTTGCTCTAATTCAATTTGTTTCTATCCCTGGAAACCAAAATGTCTGGATTTAAGCAACTATTATCAGTAGACTACCGACTATAAAACTAAGGAACGACAAGATTAAATAGTTTGTCTCATGCCGTAAGCTGATAAGAAGGCTGGGTGGGGAATCAGGCCCTGGTTTGCTGGATCCCATTCTCTGTACACTGAATAGTGCCAAGACATTCTTCACAGACTCTAAGAACAGATCTGGATGCATTTTGCATTTAAAGAAAATTTGTTTGTAACAAGTGTGCTAGATTGGAACAGTGAAGTTATAGGAAATACTTCCTACAAAGATCAGAACTATCACTCTCTTCTGACAGTAATTATAATACTCATAGCAGCTCAGACTTATTAAGAATTTACTATGTTCCTACTACTATACCAAACTCTTTGAGTATATTTTATCACATTTATTTTCCCTCTTTTTTAGTTGGGAACATGGAGTCTCCGAGAGGTTACATGACTAGTCTAAGATCTCAGAGCCAGTGAGAGAAAATTCTGTGGATCAAAGAGTTCTTTCTATGATCTCTTAAGACCTTGTTCTACAGAAACAATCGCTACAGCACAGACATAACTAATCTGAACCCTTACAGAGGCAGTGGTCACCCCATTGCAGCCATGATAACATTGCATAATGGAGAGGGGGAGTGCCCCAGCAAAGGTGAGGATGTGGAACCTGTCAAGTTTTCACAGGAAGTCAGAAAGCCAAGCTGTGAGATGGGCTCTTAGTGGAAGCTAAGATGCTAACTGCGCACATGGTCTCTGAGGTTCCCCTCCCTCCGTCGTGGCGCCAGCACCCCTGTGATTCATGCTTCAGAGTCACTCAGAGCTTGCAGGCACCAACTCTTCAGTAGCAAAGAAAATGGATGAACTGCCTGAGGATGACTTCCCTGCACGCACCACATTTCCTTAAAAGGCCTCCAGTGTATATACAGTTCTGACATGAGGGCAAAGCTAAATCACAGCTGGGCCTCTCTTCCCCCTTATTTGGTCAAGTATGACAATGGCATCCTCCCTTCTGATTTATGAAGCAAAGGAGTAGAGGAATGTTGATCAGGAGATGCGGGGATGTTTCACCAGGGAGAAGATATAAAGCTCATCAAGCTGGCAAACGACTTGCAAGACCAACTGGAACAGAATGCGAACTTGCTGAGGTTTTTCCTTTAGTTTTTTCTTTTTAACTCTGAAGAATAAACACTTTCATTCCTCTCTCAAATATCAACATTTCATGAAGCCAAAGAATATGCAGAGCTTTCCCCTAAGTATTGGAGAAAGTAAAAAATAAGGCAAAATTTTAAAAAATTTGGTTTTATCCTTCATAAATTTACCCCTCTTCTACCCTTGTTTTTTTCCCCATTAAACAGAAATGTGATATACACACACAGAAAGATATACAGAGACATGCAAACACACACAAACAATAGAGAAAGACACACATGCGCATACAGACACACACATACAACAGACCCACAAAGAGACAGAGACTCACATGGATACACAGAGACTCACGTCGCACAGACACAGCCAATGAAGCATCTGAAAAGAAGGGACAATTTCACTGTGAACAGAACACAGAAATAGCCCAAAGAACCCAACCACTAAAAGAATTCTTATCTTTAGAGGGCCTTGGCCATGTGCTTAGAGATTAGTGAACACATTTCCCCATCCAATCTCTGTTCTAAGACTGGAACCAATAAGGACAAGAGAGTGTATCAATGAAAATGCATGGGAAAGTGCTTTGTACATTGCAAACAACATAAAACCCATAGCTGTTTCAAGCACTGCGGTAATGTCTTTCTAGAATTGACAAATATACTCTTTATTTTAATACACTAACCAGTTTCTTGGATGAAAACAAACATAAATTATGTCATTATTTAAACTATCTTCATCCTTGTGATAATTCACTTTCATTTGGTCAGAACTCTGAGTTTTTTTGAAGTTAATGCTGGGGCAAATACCAAACTCTTCTATCCTGCCTCAAAAAGCCAAGAAACCCTAGGGTGACCACTGCACATTTTAATGGCACATTGACAAGCCAGCAATCAGAGAAAGATGCAGGCACTGTATACACATAACACATATTCCTTTACCATTTACCAATGACACATAGGCAAGGGGCATCATGATGTGAAACTGCTCATCACTGCACTTGTGATCCCCAAGGAGACCATATAGTACACATAGTAACACTCAAGAAAATAACACACCAACCTCCTCCCCTTCAGGGCAACTCTCCAAATGAAATGCACTGAATACAAACATTGAGCCTGGAGGTTCAAATTCTTAAAAGCAGAAATTTAAGTCAAATACCGCTAAACCCAAACACAGGTCTTTACCTGAAAACATTCTTTTTCTGATACTCACACAATTAGAACAACAGACAAAGGTCTCAAAGCACTCGTGGCAGACTCTACACACACACACACACACACACACACACACCAGCTTTATTAAATGGCTACATTTGAAGCAGAAAGAATCAGTGGGTATTTGGAGAGAATGCCCAATCCCTGGGTTGTCTTGGACCAACATACAGGGAATGGAGCTGCCTAGGTGTTCACATGATTCCTACATCCACACACACTCCAAGGGACTGAGGAGGGAGCTTTTGAAGGGTATGCCCAGTAGCTCAACTTTAAACACTGAGGGAGTTTTCCTATAGGGATTGGGAACCAAATACGTGGTATGCAGGTCTTCAGGCTTTAAGATCTGAGTAAGAATTACCTGACAATATTGTTTAAAATGTGAATTACTGGACTCCAATCAGAATGACTAGATCAGAATCTCTGGGGTGGGGACCTGGAATCTGCATTTTTACAGGCTTTTCTACCTACCTAACTCTCATAAGATTCTTATGTACTCTAACATTGAAGTCCAATACTATAAGCATTTCCAAAAAGAATATTTCTCTCAAATTTTACAGAAAAAAAGAGATTTTCTTAGTCTGTTTTCTGTTGCTATAACAAAATGACTAAAGTTGGTACTTTAAAAAGAAAAGAGATCATTTAATCCCCCATTCTGGAAATTCAAGAGCATAGCACCAGCATCTGCTTGATTCTGGTGAGGGCCTAAAAGGTGGATGGCATGACAATGGTGGGAGCATGTTGAAGAGCGGGGAGCAGAGCACCTAGAAAAGAGATTCAAGGGAGGTACCAGACTCCCTGTGATTCACCCTCATGGAAGCTCTTCTGGTACCACAAGATTTACATGGACCCCTTGGGAGGATGGTGCCCTCATGACTTAATTATTTTCTACTAGGTCTCACCTCTTAAAGGTTCTGCCACCTCAACACTGTCACACCGTGGGCCAGATGTCTAGCACATGAACCTTCAGGGAATATGCTCAAACCATAGGAGGTTCAAGAACAGCCAGTCCCAACTTTTACATCGTTTCGTGGGAAATACAGAGAATATGGGCAGAGTAACTGATGTCCCCGGGGGCCTATTGAGTTCTCATCCAGGTCTAGTCTCAATATCATTACTGTTTCTGCCATAACACCAACACCCTCCCTAGACTTTCCTGCACCCCACCCATAGCTATCCAACACCCTACAGGGCTATTGGTACAAAATATTGAATAACCCTCCATGGTGACATGGAAGTTACTGTTTCTGCCTGCCCAATACCTAAAGGACACAGACTTTTGTTTTACTTGTGTAGAACTTCTCCCTTGCCCACTGCCTGTCACTCAAGGTAATCATTGCTTCCCTGGCCAAAGAGTAGGCAGGTGACTCAACCTATACTAGGCAAATGCTGAATCTTGAGTGAAGGAAAAGTGGAGGAATATATGAAGTTCCATCTGGTAGCTAATTCTCTGAAGAGATTGCCAATACACAACTCCTGTCACCATGTCTTTGTTTTGGTTGTTGTTATTTTCCTTTTTACTGGTGCTGTGCTGGGGATTGAACCCAGGGCCTCATCACATGTTAGGGCAAGTACTCTACCACTGAGATATATTCCCAGCTCCCTGTTATTTTGGAGACCAGCTTTTCATTGGTTGTCAAATTTATTCCTTATCCTTCCATTGCAATCCTTTAAATAACCTAAAATCGGTCTTCTTACTTATATCCCAACAACCCTACTTGACCCTGGCTTCATTACCTCATAACCTTAAATGTGCAAGTCTTTGATCCAATCTGATGGAAAGGGAAGTTAGGATAAAATATCTCCCTTCTGGAAGCAGGGTGGGTGTTAAGGCCTTGCATTTGGATGGGCAGGGATGAGGCAGTACTGGAAACCCAGTGCCTTCAATACTATCACTCTGTTATTCCAAATAACTCAGTATTTCTGTCTTTGATTCCCAAAACATAACATCCCCAAGCTAAAAGGCTTAGGATACTATGTAGCTGAAAATAGAAATAGTCACAAGCTCACAACTGCAAAGTGATCCAAATGACTCTTCTAAATAGTGGATGCAATCTCTTCAAGATCCAGTGCCAAGAAGCTGTTGGGTTCTGCCTCATTTGCACAAGTAGATAGATTGTCCTCCTTGTCAGTCTGGGTTTTATCTTTAATTATGTCCCTCTCCCTGGGACAGCACCATGGTCTCTGACATACAGTGCATCTGCATGCAATTTCAACATAATGGGAGCAGGGCTCCGTTATTTTAAATCCACAAGTGCCATTAAGAGGTCTTTCTGCCAAAACCCATATTGCTCTTTTGTTACAAAGCTATACAAATATTTGTGTTTTCTGTTTAACTTGGCAGCATGGCAAGCTTTCAGACTCTCTACTGCTTTTGCTTTGAAATGACTGCCTGTCTCTTGCAGGAGGTTATTCGCTATTTACTGTGTTTCTCCAAAATAAACTCTTAATTTTTTGGAGGAGAATCCCAAACCTCTGTTGTTAAAAAGGTCCATCACTAGTGGTTACCCAGAAAAATGGTACGCATATTGGCATTAAAAGGGAAGTTTGAAAATGTGTTTTTTGGGGCCCTGGGTTTGTGGCTCAGCAATAGAGTGCTTGCCTAGCATGTGCGAGGCACTGGGTTCTATCCTCAACACCACATAAAAATAAATAAATTAAATAAAAGTATCGTGTCAAACTACAACTAAATATATATACATATATATATATATATATATATATATATATATATATATATATATATATGATAGTAGGAGCAAATGTGACTCCATTTTGTTTTATGACTTCATCCTGTAAAACAACCATGCCAAGTAGAAGAGTCCTGACTGGAGCAAGATGTTCTTTTCCTTTTGCTATAGAAATCTTTAAGAACACGTAACTACCTAATGGGGTATTGTTTCTGTAACTAGGGTAATGGAGCTCTGTTTCTGTAACTGGGGTGACCTGGCTAACTGTGATTGGTTAGGCTTCCCTCTGCTTGACTGCACTGTCCCGCTTCTGTAACCTGGCTTGCTTGCATTGGCTAGACCCCCTGAACATCCCTTTTGCGGTTTTCAGGCTTATAAGGAGTGCCCTTGCAATTGTTCGGGGCTGATCAGGGGAACAGCTTTATGTTCTGGTCAGCCGCCACTGGTGCGCTTCAATAAAGGCTTGATTCGATTATACGTGAGTGGTCTGGAAGTCAGTTCATGAAACCCTGGGATGAAGCTTTAACTATAACATATATATATATATATATATTTTTTTTTTTTTTTAAGAAAATGTATTTTACCTTTTAAAATTAACCTAAAGGGAAACTGACATTTGGGTGTGTTCTGATTTATGAATTCTGACATGCATAGATTCATGTTATCTACTACCATAATTAAGATACATCACCCCAAGGGAATCTCTTGTGTGGTCGCACCCGTCCTCACCACTAGCAATGTTGTTTTTGTCTCTATAATTTTGTCTGTTTGAGAACAATATAAGTGACTCAAAAAGTATGTGACATTTGAGTCAGTTTCCTTTCCCTGAACAAACAAACCAACAAATCCAACTTGTACATATCATCAGTTCTGTTGGATTCAGGAGTAGTTAGTATTCCATTGTATAGCTAATGTATTATTGATTCATGCTCTCAATGAATGGCTTTAGGTTGCTTTAGTCTGTGGACTCCTAGTAATAGTGGTGTTTTATATGAATAAAAGATTTTAATCCTCTAGGGCATAAACCCATGTGTAGGATTCTAGGGTCCAAAGGAGAACATCTGTTAAGCAACTGACAAACTGTTTTCTAGAGTGGCCTTCTGTCCCATTTGCATTCCCACCAATACTGTGTGAGAGCCCAGGATGTGCATCCTCATCAGCACTTGGAAATAGCAGTAATTTGTATTTCATCCATTCCAATTCTAATGTAGTTTTAATTTGCATTTATAGGTTATAGGTTAATGCTGTTAAACATCTCTATGAGGTTATTTGGATCCATGTATCCTCTTTGGTGAAGTGTCTATGTGAATCTTTTGCACAATTTTAGACTGTTTGAACTCTTAAAATATGTTGAAAATATACTTTCTCCTAAGAATTGCTTTAGCACCACTATCAAAAATCATTTGGTCAACGGTGGGGTTGTGGCTCAGTGGTAGAACGCTTGCCTAGCATTTGTGAGGCACTGGATTCAATTCTCAGCACTGCATATAAATAAATAAAAATATTTTATTAAAAATAAAATTGTTTTATAAAAAAAAGAAAAATTTAAAAAAATCAATTGGTCATATTTATTTAGGTCTATTTTAGGACTCTATTCTGTTTCATTGATCTACTAATCAATTCCTTTGCCAATGCTTTCCTCTTTTTATTTAAAATGGTGTCTATTCCAATTCCTTTGATTTTCGATATAAATTTTAGACTCATTTGTCTATATCTACCAAAATCTTATGGGCACATTAATTGAAGTTGCATTAAATCTACAGGTCAATTTAAAAATAAATGCATCTTTAAATAAATAAATAAATGCATCTTTACTATGTTGAGTCATCCAATCCTTGGATATAGTAAGTCTCTCCATCTAGGTGTTCTTTGATTTTTTTAAATCAATGTTTTATATATATAATATATATATATATTTCACTAAATTTACAGCAACATATTTTATTTTTGAGCAATTGTAAATAATATTTCTTTTTTTTTTTATTTCAGTTTCCAACTAAATATTGACAGTACATAGGGCTACAATTTTTTTTATATATTGACTTTGTATCCTCTGACTTCCCTTTATTAGTTTTAGGAGATTTTATAAATCATTTTGAGATTTTAGATGTAGACAAGCATGAATAGGAGCCATTTTATTTCTACCTTTTCACTCTGTATATCTTTTTAATTCCTTTTCTTGCCTTACCGCATTGGCTAGAACGTCTAGTACAATGTTGAATAGTAGTGGTGAAAGTGGACATCCTTGCCTTGTTCATGATCTTAAGGGAAAGTGCTTAGTGTTTTCCCATTTAATATAATCATATCATATTAAAGATACCCCTTATTTGGCTTTATCTTCTGTTCCTAATTTGAGTGGATACTGAATTTTTCTCAAATAATTTTTTGTTTCAATTGATGTGATCATATAGCATTTCTTCATAAACTTCTAATAAATATATTGACTAACTTTCAAATATTAAGCCAGCCTCATATTCCTAGGATTAATCCCAGTGATATTTTTATAATTTCTAGATTTATTACGTTAGTATCTTTATAATGATTTTTCTATCCATGCATATGAGAAGTTTTGTTTTGTACTCTCCTTTTCTATGTCATCTTTGTCTAGTTTTAGTGTCAGGTAATATAGCCTTTTAAAATTTCTTTGGAATTGTTCCAACCTCTTCTTTTTTTCTGAAAGATATTATGTGTAATTCTAATGTTTGGAATAACTTCCCAGTGCATTTTTCTGCACTTAAGTTTCTTTTTTTTGGAAGATTTGAAACTGTGGATTCAGGCATTTTACAGAAATATTTAAATTATCAATTTCATCTTTGGTGACTGTAGATATTTTGTGTTTTTCAAGAAATTAGCCCATTTCCCCTAAGTTATTGAATTTAGTCACGAAGAGTTATTTGTGATTCTACCTTGTTATGCTTTTAATGTATAACAAGTTCTAAAAATTATTGCTGAATTATAGGCTCAGAACTGCAATTTTCAATAACACAACAATCTAAATTTTTGTATAAAATTTCCCAGGTTTAAATGTTAGCAGAATGATTCAAGAGTAAAATTTCAGGGCATTAGTTTTCTTTTTTGGGTCTAGAAAGGACCTACTAGTGTCTCTAGTTAATTTTGGTGTGTATATATAGTGTGTATATTTATATAAGGACTGTGTGTGTATATGTGTGTGTTCATTAAAATGTGATCTCTATCCTTGAGATGTCTGTAGATTCTTTATATATAGTTGCTATTTAAAAACTCACTGGTAAAGAACTTCAAAATCTAAGCACCAAAAAAATCAAAAACCCAATCAATAAACGGGCCAAGGACCTGAACAGACACTTCTCAGAAGATGATATACAATCCATCAACAAATATATGAAAAAATGTTCATCATCACTAGCAATTAGAGAAATGCAAATCAAAACGACTCTAAGATTTCATCCCACTCCAGTCAGAATGGCAGTTATTATGAAGACAAACAACAATAAGTGTTGGCGAGGATGTGGGGGAAAAGGCACACTCATACATTGCTGGTGGGACTGCAAATTGGTGCAGCCAATATGGAAAGCAGTATGGAGATTTCTTGGAAAATTGGGAATGAAACCACCATTTGACCCAGGTATCCCTCTCCTCAGTCTATACCCAAAGGACTTAAAAACAGCATACTATGGGGACACAGCCACATCAATGTTTATAGAACCACAATTCACAATAACTAAACTGTTGAGCCAACCTAGATGTCCTTCAGTGGATGAATGGATTAAAAATGTGGCATATAGACAATGGAATATTACTCAGCAAAAAAAGAGAATAAATTCTGGAATTTGCAGGTATAAGGATGGAGTTAGAGAAGATAATGCTAAGTGAAGTTAGCCAACCCAAAAAACCAAATCTCGAATGTTTTCTCTGATATAAGGAGGCTGATTCATTGTGGGGTAGGGAGGGGGAGCATGGGAGGAATAGATGAACTCTCGATAGGGCAGAGGGGTGGGAGGGGAAGGGAGGGGGCATGGGGTTAGAAATGATGGTGGGATGTGATGGACATCATTATTCAAAGTACATGATGAAGACATGAATTGGTGTGAATATACTTTATATACAACCAGAGATATGAAAAATTGTGCTCTGTATGTGTAATAAGAATTGTAATGCATTCTGCTGTCATATATAAATTTTTTAAAAATAAATATAGTATGTATATAAACTCAGTGGTGTGGTAATGTGTAAAATATAAGACTATTCAGAAAAAAAGATATTCATCAACTTGTGGACTGTTATCCATGACTGGATTCCCTGGGCATTGCTCTGAACTCCTTTCTCTTTAAGGCATATCATTTCACGGAAGTTGCCAAGCTTCCTTTTTTCCACTAACAATGTCTTTTATCAGAGCCTCTTCCTTCAGTCAGAACCCAGAGGAAATAAAACAAGAGGAGAAAATTAGTAAAAGAGAGAAATCTCAAAAGTTATAATGACTTTATGTCATCAAGTATTTTTTATATACAAGTCACTGAAAAGTGTGTGTCATGTCTCGTTTGATTTTAATTTCGAAGTGAGGTGAACTGAAGGGGATAATGAAGCTGACTAGTTCTTAATCACTGTCAATAATGGAAAATCAGGAGTTAGCTATGCATAAATATGAAAGTATGTTTATTTTAGTGAAGAAATCCATTAATATGGGCGAATCTGTAGTTAGTACCAACTGGCCCACTTAGCTGATGGCAGCACACTGCCCCCATAACTAACTCAAACACCTGACTGGGCCACAGGATACATGTGAGTGCATGGGACAGGGTAAAAGGCTTGGGTCTTGGAGTCAGGTAAAACTGGATCCGAATGACAGCACCTTCTCTTTCTGGAACATGACCCTGAGCCTTTGTTTTTATCTTCTACAGATTATATAGTTAATAATGAAAGTGCTTCTATCAGCTTTTCTAGGTGCAAGGAACAAAGTCTCAACTCAACTTACCTTTGAATGATGGGGTAGGCTTTTGTGGGATGACAAAGAGGACACACAAATTTGGATCATGAAGCCACAGAATACTTCAAGGCACCCAGGATGTGCTGAAGAGCCAGCTCTTGGTAAGTGGAAGCCTTATGTTGTTCAGCATCTAGGGAGTGTATGCAGCCCTCACCCCCTTGACCCAGACACTCCTCACTGACTTCCTCGTCTTCCCTTATGTAGGTACTTATTTATATCTTCCAGGTTCTGCTTTCTCATTATTGTGAATCCTATAACTTCCACTCACGTCACTATCACAATCCCACCAACTTCCCTCTACCTCAGGTCTTCCAGCTGCTCTTACTTTTGTTTACCTGTTCTTATATATTCACATTACTAAGTTCAAGATTATTAAAAGTGAGAATCTTAAAGGCTTGCTAATTCACCATTTGTGCAGAGTATTTTGCTTTATCTTAAAGGACACTGACCAGTGTGTAAATATCCTACATTGAGCTGGTTGCCCACCTGGGGGCAAATCCATTACAGCTCAAAGCAGGAGTTTTGCTTTGGGGGAGGTGAGTTACATAGGATGAAATTGTCAGGGGTGTTGCAAAGCTAGTTCCCTTAGAAAGTGTGCAGGCACTGGTCCTGGGGTTGACATTTCTGGTGCAATACCTCTTTCAGGTTATATCTGATACAGACATTTAGCAAATGCCTGTTGCCATGCAGGCACAGTGTGTTTTAGTTGAGTCACAAAGTTACCAAGTACTAATTGAGCACCTATTATGCAATGAAGCACACTTTCAGGTACTGGGACTTTAACAGTCATAAGTCAAATGTGGTCACTGCTCTTATGCTGTTTACAATCTAATGAAGGAGATAGCCAAAAACATATAAGCAACTCAGCAAGTCCACTCTTACATATATAAAAGAAAATATTTGTCTATACACAGACTTGCTGACATTATTCCTAATAGCCATTTGGGTTTATTCCTAAAACCCAAGTGTCTATCAATAGCCAAATGAATAAGCAAAATGTGGTGCATCCCTATAATGGAAAATTACTCAGCCAGAATGAGATGAAGTGCTGTTATGCACTGAGTATTGAAAATATTAGGTGAAGTTCAAGAAGCCAGACACAAAGCCCTCATGATATCAGTACATTCATATGGAAATCTAAAAAGGGGAAATTGACAAGAGACAGAAAGCAGATCCATGATTGCTGATGGTAGGGAAGTGATGGGAGTTGGGGGAATGACAGCTAAAGAGAATAGGATTTTTCTTTCTTTCTTTTTTTTTTTTTGGCAATTTTAATTACCTCAAAAGAAATGTGTGTGTGTGTGTGTGTGTGTGTGTGTGTGTGTGTGATGTGTGTGTGTATGTGTGTATCTTTGAATATAACAAAAATACTAAATTATATACTTAAAATGGGTAAATTATATGGTGTGTAAATTTTACCTCAATACAGCTGCTAAAGTTCTAAATATTAAACTTATATATGCAGAAAATTAATGAAACAAACATACATGAATTATAAAAGGACACAATAGACTAAGATAAAGAATAACAGAAAGAAGCTCTATTTTCAGATAGAATAGACAAGGCCTATCTAAGGAGGTGAAATGGAAGCTGAGAAAAAAGGGTTAGAGCTGGCGGTGAGGAAATGGCCTGTGCAAAGGCCCAGAGACAGGAAAGGTCTCAACAGTAGAATGGGCTGTCCTTTCTCTCCCACTTGGGATGCAAATGATTAAGAGTAATGCTGAGATAGAGATGGTGTTGACTCCAGTTTATTTTGAAAATCAAGTTATGCCACTCATGGGCACCTTAACTATTAGTATTAATAATCCTTCTCCTGACTAGGATCCTATATCCCATACACATCAAGATTCTAACACCAGATTTCACACCTTCAACTAACTAGGCACAAAATTATTTACACGTAATACTCTATATGCATAGTAGTATCAGAGCGAATTCTAAACTATGCCTGTATTAGTTTGAGTAGATTTCCAGTCTGTACTTTGATATTTGCTGTGTTAAGCCAGGATGTGTCCTTGAGAGTCTCTTAGGAACTGCTGACTAGCATACGGTAGTCCCCCCCTTACCTGCAGTTTCACCTTCCACTTGCAGTTACCTGAGATCAACCACAGTCCAAAAATGCCCAACAGAAAGTTCTAGAAATAATTCATAAGTTTTAAATTGTACAACATTCTGAGTAGCACTATAAGGTATTCTGCTGTCCCACTACACCCCATCGGGGGTGTGAATCACCCTTGATTTCGCGTATTCATGCTGTATTCACTACCCACCATTGGTCACTGAGCAGCCATGTCAGTTATCAGACTTTGCAGTATCTCAGCATTTGTGGTCAAGTAACCCATATTTTTTTTAATAATGTCCCCAAAGCTCAAGAGTAGTGATGCTCAATTACTATAATTGTTCCATTTTATTTAGTTATTGTTGCTAATCTCTTACTGAGACTAATTTATAAATTAAACTTTATCATAGGTGTGAGTATATAGGAGAAAACATACTGTATATAGAGTTCAGTACTATCTGGGTTTTCAGGCATTGGCTTAGGATATTAGATGGTACCCTTCATGGTTAAGGAAAGATGGGTGTATTTTACAGAGGAGAGTCCAGGCTATCTGCAGACCTGTTCTGCCAAGTACAGTAAACAGTAAAATCCCTATGGTCCTACCTTCCTCTCTTTTGGGCCGTGAGTCCCCAGTAAGCAAAAGGTGAAAGAAACCAAGTCAAGATTTTCCCAACCTCTTCGTTTTATTTATGTACTTGATTTTTACAAAGTTCAACGAGCAAAATGTGGCCTTTAAATGAAAGATCACTATCACATGAATGCTATATCTATCTGACTTGGAACTTGATTAAAACCAAATCTTTTCATTGGCTAACAGGTCAAATGTGTCCTATCCAAGTCCTGGGGAACATTTATAAGCATACATAAACACACAGTCATCAAACTGACTTGAAATGGTCAAAATAAACACAATCTGGCCCAAAGGGGAGTTTGCTCAGTAGTGGCTCTCAGCTTTGAAAAAGCTTTGAAAGAAAAATTCACAGCTTGAATGTCTCAGAAGAATCTTGAGGGGTGAGGTGGGGTTAATGGATTTGTTTACAAATCAAAACTAAATCACAAAGAACTTAAATTAGCTCTGCTGTCAACAGTTTTAAAGAGAATATTTTCTTGTTGGTTTGGAACTTCCCTAAACAATTCTCTGAAATTGGGTAACATCAATTTTAAATATAAAGATTCGTGGGACACTGGAGCCCAGGGATCACCTCCTCTTCCTCTTCCCTCACTAAGCAGAGAAGTGATGAAGCAACTTGCCCAAGTGCACAACTGGGTGGCAGCAGAACCAGGTCAGAACCAAGGCCTGTTGGGGCAGAGGTGTCTTCTTTGGGATATGGGGAATAATAGCAGCAATTAAAATCTCAAAAGCACGCTCTCTTAGATCTAGAATTTGCAGTTTTAGGAATTTATAGGATAGAAACACTAAGATAAGGATGTAAAAGTGGTATATACCAGAACGCTCACGGCAGTTATTATGTGCAGAGTGAAAAATTGGAAGCAACCTACATGTCCAACAATAAAGGAGTTATTGAGTACAATATTCAGTCACGATGCCATAGAATAAAACAGCTGTTCAGAAGAATATGGTGCATTTATTTAAATGTTCTGACACGGATCTTTATGACAAACCATAAAGTGGAAGAAGCAAGTTCAGATCAAAGAGTGAGCATGACCTCATTTCTTTGTTTGTTTAAAAAACAAATTAAAACTCCATGTGTGCCGGTGTGTATGTGTGTGTACACATATGCATATGTGTGCAGATGTGCTCATGAAACATCAGGAAAGCCTGTTCCACTGTTAATGGTGGTTATTTAAAGGAAGAGGGATTTTCCAAAATGAAAAGTAACATGAAAAAGAGCTCCACAAGGTAAGAAAAGAACCCCAGTCTCCCGAGGCACACAGCGTGCAAGAAAGTTTCTCAGTCAGTAAACAACTCAGACAGGAGCAGTGGGCACTCCCAGGGATGTTGGATAGGGGAGGCTTTGGCCCCTTATTTATCTCCATCATCAAATTCCTTGATGTGAAAACTGATGTTATCTCCATCTTTCACCTACATTTCAATCCCCAGCAATCTTCTTCCAGCCAGTTGCCTCCTTTAACTACTCCCAGAGGGAAATTCTCAAAAGCCAGAGCACAGGGTCCAGGCAAATCCACCATCCTTAGGAGATGGAATAAACTCAGACTCTTAAAAGTGTATTGTGCCCCTCTGTTTCAAGATAATTATAGAAGATGGTTCTGAATTTATTATCTGAGATTTCTCAGAGTACACATTCCATTGCCAATGGTTGCAGAACTGTGGACAGGTTGCCTCGTCTGGAAAGTTTAACCTAAGTAAAGTAAGAACTTTAATAGCTGCATTAAATCCTCATGTTCTTTGTAAAAATGCTTTTATGACAGAGGCAAAATTTATTATAATTTGAGTATGTCAGCCTCACTCTGAGGGCCTCAGCTTTCCAAAAAAAAGATAGTTTTTTGTTGTTGTTGTTGTTGTTTTGGGGTTTTTTTTTTTTTGACTGCTCAGTTTCTCCCCTTTGCCTATTCTCTAAATAGACTTCATCTTGCTAACTTGACTCCTGGGTTCCTGGGAGGTGGAATTGAGAGAATGGGGAAAAGGGAGTAGGAACAGAAAGACTGAATCCAAGAGTTCAAAAGAAGCAAAGAACATTGGGAAGTAATAGGGGAAAAAATGTAGAGAACAGGGCTTGTATGGGCTCCAGCAACACAGAAATGAAAGAGGAGGGTGGTGTGACCTTAGGTAACATGGCTAGGATCTGGGATTAGATCCCTTTCAGAGTGTTCTAAGAACTGAGGCAAAATTTAGCAGCCCTTTTCATCTGCTCTTCATTGTTTCTTTGAATGTCATGCTGCCCTGAAACTTGTTCACATAAGGACAGGGTTTATTTGGTGATGCTACATTTTAAAGAAAAGGCGGGTCTGTTGCTCCTAAAACTGTCTGAAAGAGGTCAAGGTATTATGCTGGTTGCTGATCACTATTTATTGAGAAAATGCAAATAGTTAATACAGATTATGATAATTATTCTAATTTCCACAGAAACTTAGGCTCAAAGAAATAATGAAGTAGAATAACCACTTTCTAATTAGAAAAGAATAATTATCTGAAAGGTCACGTTCAGATTTTCCTTTGGTCTTTGCTTTTCTGATCATGAAAGACAAGATAGGGTGAACTGATGCACAGATATTTAGAGACACAGAAAAGGAAATTGAGCATTTCCCTTAATATGAGAAAGTTGAAGCCATTTTTATACCTGGAGAAAACAGCTACAAGACTCCACATAAGAAGCAAGATCCAGGGAGATGTGATTCCAGAAAAGTTACTGGACCAGTTTAACATCCTTGTGCTTAGAGAAAATCAGAATTCAATGAAAAAAAGCAGGAAAGAAAATATTGTTTACTGAGGAAAGTACAAGGACTTTTGTAAATTCTCTTATACTTTTGCTCTGAATTATTTCTTTTGTGTTAATAATAGACTTTCATGTTAATTATATAATTATAAACAATGATACATCTGTAAGTTGAGTTTATTTTAACAGAATAAACGTCCTGAAAAGGAAAGCATAAAATGAGTTCATTTAGTTACCCAAGAGACACAGAGCTGTCGAGCCTCAAGGCCAAGGCTCATGTGCATCCACTGTAGGTATGAGAATTGGAAACTCAAACAAAAACAGCCACTCTGAGCTGGGATGGAAAAACTCAATAGAAGGATGACAAATACCATGGGAAAATTTCAAAAGTGAAGCAAAGACAAGAAGTAGTTATATGTTTCCAAAAGTATTCAGTTTTTAAAGGGTCTTCAATAATACATGCTTATTTTTCACGGTGTTTATAAATTTCAAATGACATCTCCAAAGACAACAACAAAATTTTTTAAATTAGGTTTTGTATTTCAAAGCCTTAGAGAATCCAAAAATATGGCAACCCATAACCAATTTCAGATACCCAGAAACTGTTCTCCCTCCCAGAAGCACAGAAACTGAATCTTACTCAAGGTCATTGGCATTCTTCCCTGGGCAGCAGAGGACTATGAGTTTCAAGTTCCTATATGGTGATTATTCAAAGGATGAATGTGGAGGATAGGATAAAAAGAAACTATCTTAGATTGCAATAACAGAGATCGTCTCTCTGAGAGACTTCCAAATAGTAATAGCTGTTAAACTCCAGGATGGAGGCCTGAGAAAAACTCTGACCTGTACTTCAGTTGTCAGGACAAATAGAACATGTCCTCTAGTCCTCACTGGGTAACTGATAGCAACCAAGGACAAATAATACAGGAGGAAAATTTCACCACATCATATGTATTTCATTCCGAAACACACTTGTTTTATTTAACTTCCAAAAACACTAATGAAGACCACTGTCAGGTGATAAATGCTTGCTGTTTGAAGGATATAAGAGCAATAGCACTTCCTGGAGTGAGTATTAATTGGAGGTTTAAATTGACTTTTTGATATAAATGTGTGTTTTATGGACTTCACATTAGTGATAAATATAATTAAATGTCACTCTAGCCAGGTGCGATGATGCACAACTATAATCCCAGCAGCTTGGGAAGCTGAGGCAGGAAAATCACAAGTTCAAAGCCAGCCTCAGCAACATCAAGGTGCTAAGCAACTCAGTGAGACCCTGTCTCTAAATAAAATACAAAATAGGGCTGGGGACGTGGCTCAGTGGTTGAGTACCCCTAAATTAAATCCCTGGTTTACCCACCACTCCTTCCCCACCCCCTGGAGAAAATGTCACTCTACAAGAATCTAGATTGATTTTGGTGGTGGTGGTGATGGTGGTGGTTGGATGATTGGTTCATTATTTTTAACATTTGATTGTATTTACTGCCTTAGAAAAAAGTAAACTTTCCACAGTATGCTTACATCTGGTTTAATTAGAGCTCTGGTCCATGTCAAAGGCAGGGAATTCATCTTTCCTTGATCTCTCTATGGTTATAAAGACACTAAGGCATACTGAAAACTCTTAGGTGCTAGGCACTGTTCCAAATGCTTTGGGGTGTTACTTCATAATATTTACAACATGATTGGTATAATCCTTATAACATAGTACTATTATTAGAGTAGATATTAAAGTATTCCATCCACATACCTTGGACCACTGGAAGAATCCAAACTAAGACTGTTTTCATCTCCATTTTGCAGATGAGGAAAGAAAAGGAAAGGTTTAACTATTTGTCCAAGTTCACCCAACTAGTAAGTCACAGAAGAACTGGCATTCAAACCCAGCATTGCACCATCAATATCATCTCCCCAGTACAAGTTCACATATGGCTGTTGTTCAAAGAATGAGTGTGTAAGACAAGATAAAAAGAAACTGTCCCCAGTTATGTGGCAATAATTCTGTGCATGAAATCTGAGCTATGGGGAACATTCTGCAAAACACAAGTGCTCACATAAATTCTGTAAGTTTCATTGAATGTATGTGCATCTGAAACTGCAGAATGTGAAAAATAGAGATAGTGACTTCCAGGACAACTGGAACTCCCGCAGCTGCTCTGAATTAACATTAAGATCCAACATTAAGACATGAGAGGCACAAAGCAGAGTTTCCTCCAACAGGCACTCCTAGAATCCTGATTCCGTGCAGAATCACAAACCCCAGATATATATTTCCATACTCCTGACGAGCTATTAGCTTGCAGCTGAAACACAATATGTGATCTCGGCTCAGGGGAAATAGGCATTCGCATGTCTGCTGAAAACTAGTCAACAGAGGCAAAGTAAAAAATAAATAGAGGTAAGTGAAAAAGCTTGAGACACTTTGTTCATCAATATAAATTTGGGATAATGAAAATATCTATAGGTGTTAAAAAAATCAATCTAACACCCCCAAACTTCTATATGCACACATATAAAACTGCAATCTATATCCCATGTAACTCAACTGTCCTAGATCCATCTCCCAGTTGATAATTAAAACTTACAGATCATTAATACTCCATCTGAAACACAGAAAAAGTCCTCTGTCCCAGAGATGATCACTGATTAAGTGGCAGTTTAGGGCAGATAATATTTTTCTGGTCAAATTAAAACAAATACTGCAATGAATATTACCAAGTGGAGACTCATCTGTTTGTAAATTCAAGTGCATTAATTTTTCTGAACTGGATAGATGATTATACCCAATGCATACCAAACAAGTGTATAATTTTTTAGTCAAATTTGGAGAATTCTTTAACAGGATGGTAAAAGGAAAGTCACAGCATTCTAATTCATAAATAGAACTCCAAGTCATTGCTCCATGGTTCAGGGTTTAATATAAAACAACGTGGAGCCTGAGAAACTCATCAAAGATCTCTGAAGGTTTCTGCAGAAAAAAGTAACTAGAAATCTAAAGTCGAACTGCCCTCTTTGACAGTCTCTGTTTTTAGAGTTCAAGCTAAGCCAACACTGCAAGAGGCTTCATGGTAGACCCAAGATTATTTTCCAGCCAGCCTTCAATAAATTACACAGACTCCCATGGAACGGTTGCAAAACAACCCAGTCTGAGGCCAAGAGAAACTTTCTACACCCCTTTTCAGAGCAATTTGCTGAATTTCTGCTCCCTTTATCAAATTTTCAGCAATAGGCAAGTGGGAATCATATACTGTTTGAATACATTTATTCATAAATGCATCAAAAGCTCAGAGCTCAGATCTTTCCTGAATTGGCCAGTTTTCTCCTCCACCCCTACATCCGTGCCCACAGCAGGTGGCCTTATGATGCTCAATAGGATCAAACAGGGATTTTCTGCTCCAGAGGGGATTTGGAAATCCTCTCCATCCCTGCTGTGTCAAGGAACTCTGTTCTCACATCCTGGCTCTCACAACAGAGCTTAGGGTTTTTGACACAGGATATGGTTATTAAACAACATAGCAGAGGCTCCTTCTGTCATCTCTATCTCTGTAACCAGATCTGTGTTGCAGAATGACAGATATTAATTGGTGGGTGATTAAAATATTTGACCAGAGCAAGAGCATTCCCTGAAGTCACATTCCATGGGTCAGGTCAGCTTTATCATTGAGCCCCTTCTCAAGGAATTCACAGATCCAAGACTAAGTTCATCTGCTGCCAGTGGAGGCTTGGTTTGCTAGGCTAAGGAGGCCACCTGTGTCACATTTGGCTCCATCTCCAATTTCTAGCACCAGTGCCCGGCATCTTTAATAACTCTTTGATGAATGAATGTTTAGGCAAGTCAGGTGACAGTAAGGAGGCTATCACGTATTAGCTGTCTTCTCCGTTTATTTCCATCAGATAATCACCCATTGCGTTCTTGGAACCAGTCAGGTCATGCTGCAACACAAAGACAATTAAACTTCACCCTGAAAAACTTGCAATCCAGAGAGAAGTCTCACAGTCACAAGGTTCTGATAGAGCCTAAAGACGGCAATATGGCCACAGGATACAGATTCTGAATCTAGCTGGCTGCCTTCAAGAGGGCACTGAAGCACTCTATGATATTCTAGGAAAGTTACCAAAGGGAGGGAATTTGGAAGAAGTGAAAAGCTCAAAAGAGAGGATACACAAAAAAATGTTCATTCACTTTGACTCCATAATCTGTCTTCTGGAACTAGTCCCAGAGAAATTGGTTGAGAAAAAGACACAGAGAGGTCTCAATGTACAAAGATGTTTATCACTGCACTATTATAATAGAGAACAACTGTAAACCATTTAAATGACCATCACTGGGGAAAGAGATAACAAATTATGGTATGACCATAGAGTTAGATGTAAAAAAGTAGAACACAAATTTGTATAGATACTATGATTGGATGGATATTGTGTGTGTGAATAAATAGTTAGATAAATTATATATATATATATATATATATATATATATATATATATATATATAAAATATCCACATATTATGTAATTATATCCATACACACACACAGAAAAGAAACAAAGGTCAGAAAGGAACTAAAAACAATTACATGCATGTGCAAGGAATCCACAATCACTCACAATCACTCTTGGAAATAGTATCTTCTTCTTCTTCTTCTTCTTCTTCTTCTTCTTCTTATTATTATTATTATTATTATTATTATTATTATTATTCCTCCTCCTCCTCCTCCTCCTCCCCTCCTCCTCCTCTGTCCTCCTCTTCTTCTTCTTCTTCTTCTTCTTCTTCTTCTTCTTCTTCTTCTTCTTCTTCTTCTTTTTCTTCTTCTTCTTCTTCTTCTTCTTCTTCTTCTTCTTCTTCTTCCTCCTCCTCCTCCTCCTCCCCTCCTCCTCCTCTGTCCTCCTCCTCCTCCTCTTCTTCTTCTTCTTCTTCTTCTTCTTCTTCTTCTTCTTCTTCTTCTTCTTCTTCTTTTTCTTCTTCTTCTTCTTCTTCTTCTTCTTCTTCTTCTTCTTCTTCTTCTTCTTCTTCTTCTTCCTCTTCTTCTTCTTCCTCTTCTTCTTCTTCCTCTTCCTCTTCCTCTTCCTCTTCCTCTTCTTTCTCCTCCTCCTCCTACTCCTCCTCCTCCTCCTCCTCCTTCTTCTCCTTCTCCTTCTCCTTCTTCTTCCAGGGGATTGATCCTAGGGGTGCTTAACCACTGAGATCTATCCTAGCCCTTTCTGATTCTTTTTTTTATTTTATTTTGAGACAAGATCTCACAAAGTTGCTTAGGGCCTCACTAAATTGCTGAGGCTGGCTTTGAACTTGCAATCCTCCTGCCTCAGCCTCCCGAGTTCCTGGGATTACAGGGTATGCCACCATGCTGAGTGTCTGATTTCTTTTTAATGCATGAGGTAGATATGTGATCACCTACCCAAAGTCAGAGCAGAAAATGTAAACACAAGAAAGATTATGCTCTCAGATTCCTTCTTTCTTTTTTGCTTTCTGCTTCTGGAGAATGAAAATAGTTGCTGGCCAACTCCTGCAAGTTTTTAAATCATCAATGTACTTCTTGAATTTAAAGTGATCTCATTGATAAATTCAATTTAAAAATATATATTTAGAGTATCATAGAGAGAGCTTTGACATACCAAATAGCAACCACCACTACCATAACAATAAACTTAGCCCAGAAGCCAAAGGATATCCATTTTTTTTAATCTAAAATTGAAACTCAGAAAAATGTGAAACCAAATCTGGTTTCAATACGAATTCACTTTGATCCTTTTGTATAAGAAAGCCACTTTGTGCATTCCTTGCCACTTTTCGTGTCCTAGGTTTACTTACAATGAAAATTAAATCTTTGCATTAATTTATTAATCAATAAAATTAATTAGGTGTTATCATACTGTTTGGCCAATGAACACAATTGCTTCAAGATGGTTTCCTTTCCATGTGCCAAACCCCCCCCCCAAAAATGAAGTAAAGAAAAAAGAAAAAATAATTTACCCAGAATCCCAGAATATACAGCTCCTGATCTATTTTATAAAATAGGACAATATTTAGGATAATATTTGCTCCAAACCCAGCATCCTCTGGGAGTACTGTCTTGGTTCTTCTCTCCATTATGTACAAAGAGGAATATAAAACATAAATAAATAAAATAAATAAAATGTGAAATTCCAAGTCTATCTCCTATTAGATATATGAACAATTAAGGGCCTTCACAATTGTCCATTATCAGCAATAGCTTCTTGGAATCCATTACCCTGACCCTCACTCTCCCTACATGATGGTTGCACAGTTAGGACATTGCCAACCAGTGGGACACTTTCACCATAAGCCTTGCCTGCCATCTTTTGTAAACAATTCAGCTGCAAGGATGCTTCTATCATGTCACCAAAGGAGGTGCCTCTTCTGCCTTCCTCTGATTCTCCTCCTTCTCCACCTTACAAAAGTCTGGATGACTCTGGCTTAATCCTAGACTTATCCTTTTGCTTGCCAAGAGCAGAAAGAAGAGGTGGCCTAGACTGGAAAGGGTATATAGAAAGCCCTACCCCTCAAATATCTCCTATTATAATTATTTATTGAATTATTAATTGGAATAAAAAAATTCTTTTTTACTGAATTGCAAATAAATATCTATAGGGTTATGCCAAATTTGTTTTAATAAAATGTGTTTAATCACATGATTATGTTAATTTCGGAGAAATAGAAAAGATGAATTTTGGACCTCAAAAGACAAGTCTGAGTAGGAAGAGCAACTTCAAATCACAGTGTCAGATTTTGCAATTTTTTTTTAAATCAAATAGTTCAACTCCTCTCAAATATAAAATTCCTTTTATAAAATCTTTGACATGGTCAGCTAACTTCTGGGGTATTCCAGTTGTTTCTTTGTCAAAGACTTAAATCCTTTGCTTGGTAAAATTAACAGTTTCTCTTATATGGAGCCAAATATTTTATCTTCCTAAAACTTCCACTAGCATCTGACTTCTGATGAAATACAAAATAAGGTCATTGTGTTTCCATTTTCTAATTTAAGTAAATATTTCTCCTACGTGATTTCTGATGAACACAAGCACCCTGAAAGTTGATAACAGGTGTCCTGAGACAGCAGTTCTTTGCTCACCTAAGTTTGGGAAATAGCGGAGTCTTCTGTTGGAGAATCACCACAACCCACCCAAAGTTGTGAAAAGTGAAGATATGAAGAAACATGTTCTATTTTTATTTGTTTCATCCTTCTCAAACTTATTTTTCCCATGGAGATCCTCTACCTCGTTGGGAAAAGCCACTACCATTTCACATGGGTAGTGATATGGTCTGAAATTTTGTGACCCCCTAAAATTCACATGCTGAAACCAAATCATCAATGACATAGTTTGAGGAGGAGGGCCTTTTGGAGGGGATGAGTGCTCCCCAGAGATCTGCCTTGCTCTTTCTTCTACATGAGGACACATTTTGGAACCAATCATTGCTATGAAACGTTTTTGGGGGGCCAAGAAATCATTATTTTATTGTTGTTGAGGGTTTATTTTCCCTCTTCCTCTGTCAAAAGTTAGAATTGCAGTAAGCTGTCCTGCTACCATAGAATTTCTAAAAAAAAAAAAAAAAAATTCTACATTTAAGAGTCATTTTCTTGTATATTTTGATGCTGCTATTTGATAAATAAACATTCATTATAGTTACTTAAGCTATCTGTTATTTTAGCTATCAGTCTCTGTCCTGCTTCCTCATGAATGCTTGAATGTCATGGGCATAAGATCTATGACATAGACTCATAAAAAGTACTATACTAAATTAATTACGAGTAATTAATTTCTACATTATGCTCCAAATTACCCATTTTAAGGAAAACTTGATCCCAGCAATAATTTGCATAGTACATGGCAGCTTTCAAAGCACCTCCCTACCTCCTCATTTGATCTAACATTGCTGAAATATACCGTGACGAGTTCCCATATTTGACTTGCATGCATTCTGAGTAAATCAGCTCAATGCCACTGGGTATTTCTAATAGATAATATAAAACTTGTGTTGTATTTTACAAATTCAAAGAAACCCGCTTCTTTCATTTGTTCTAAAGATCACAATTAGAACTGTGACCTATTTCTGACTACTTCTCTGACCCACAAAGCAGACAACAATATAGACAGTGTATTTGGGATCCACCACACCTCTGCAGTTTGGTGCCAGGAACAATAACTTTAGGACCTTCAAGAGCCCCAGAGTGAGATTTCTTCTCTTACCCTGTTCAAAAGTCAACTCAGTCTGGGCATGATGGTGCATGCCTGTCATCCCAGCGGCTCGGGAGGCTGAAGCAGGACAATAGCAAGTTCAAAGTCAGCCTCAGCAACTTAGTGAGGCCCTAAGCAAGTCAAGTGAGGCCCCGTCTCAAAATAAAAAATAAGAAAAAAGAGCTGGGAATGTGGCCTAGTAGTTAAGCACCTGTGGATTCAATCCCCAGAGCGCACACACACACACACACACACACAAAAAAAAAAAAAAAAAAAAAAAACGTCACCTCAAAATGGATCAAAGACCTAAGTATAAGACCTTAAAGGGAAAACACTTCAAGACACAGGCACAGGCAACAACTTCCTGAATAGGACAATAATAATAGCCTAGGAAATATAGCAAGAATCAACAAATGAGACTGCATTAAATTAAAAAGCTTCTGCACATCAAAGAAAACAATAAAGAAGGCACAGCCTACAGAATGGAAGAAATGTTTACCAGCAATTCTTCAGCAGAGGATTAATATCCAGAATATATAAAGAACTCCAAAAACCTAATACCAAAAAACAACCCAACCAATAAATGGGCAAATGAGCTGAACAGACACTTCTCTAAAAAAGAAGTATGAGTGGCCAATAATTTTATGAAAAATGTTCAATATCTTTAGCCACCAGAGAAATGCAAATCAAAACTACATTGAGATTCCATCTCACCCCAGTCAGAATGGCTATCATTAAGAACACAAATAGCCAGATTTAACAACTTAGCAAGGCACTAAGCAACTCAGCAAGACCCTATCTCTAAATAAAATATAAGAAAGGGATGCAAATGTGCTCAGTGGTTAAGCACCCTGGGTTCAATCTCCTCCCCCACCCCCACCCTCAAAAAAAAAAAAAAAAACACAGACACACAATTAATAAATGCTGGTGAACTCTTACACACTGTTGGTGGGAATTAGTACAAACGCTATGGAAATCAGTATGGAGGTTCCTCAAAAGACTAAAAATAGAACTGTCATATGATCCAGATATGCCACTCCTGGGTATATGCCCAAAGGAATGAAAGTCAGTATACTATAGAGATATCTGCATACCCATATTAATCACAGAACAATTCACAACAGCCAAGTTATACAATCAGCCTTGGTCCCCATGAACAGAATGAACAAGAAAATAGCCATATACACACAAAGGTACTTTATTAAACCATAAAGAAAAATGAAATTATGACTGTTGCAGGAAAGCAGATAGAATTAGAGATCACAATGTTAAGCCAAAAAAAAAGCCAGACTCAGAAAGACAAATATCACATGTTTTGCCTCATATGTGTGGAATTTAGGGGGCAAAGACAACATGAAAGGAGGAGGGAGACTATTAGAGAAGAGAAAGGGGATGTGGAAGTAGGCAGAGAGGGTAAGCAAAGGAATGTGATCCAAGTGTGTTATTTACATATGCAAATATGCCACAGTAAAACCCATTTTTCTGTATAATTTTTAAAAATTTTTTTTAGTTGTAGATGGACACAATACTTTTATTTTATTTTATTTTTTGTTTTTGTGGTGTCTGGGATCGAACCCAGTACCTCATACATGCTACGCAAGCGCTCTACCACTGAGCCACAACCTTGGCCCTGTTCTGTATAATTAAAAAGTACTAGTAAAAAAAGAAAAGGCCCCAGAGTGAGGGCCAGGATGAATCAGTACAGTACACCAGTACAGTAGGAATGCGTAATCCCGTTATGTTGTGGGGCTTCCTCTGGGTACATTTGTATCAAGCACATGATACTACTTTGATTTGGTCTGCGACAGTGACACCTCCAAGCCCTGGGTGAAAGCATTTTCCACACACTTGGTGAGCATCCTTAAGCGAACCTACAGATCAAAGGCAGCCACACCATTCAGTAGGCAGCATTCAAGTCTGATTGAAGTCTGATTTCAGGAGCATCTTCCAGCAAACTTGACATTACAGAATAGAGAGGAGGAGGACTTCTCAAAAAAAGTTCAGCCCTGACAGAATTCTCACAAGGGGAGAAAAGGCCATCCAGTATAAAAGAGAAACACATGCTACCCTGCATGCAACAGGGAAGACTTTCTAAATTCTACAGTGAAAATGTTCTGTTGGGGCTCTGAGAACATGCAGAGGGCAACTCTAAGTTCCATATGGATGACTGACATGGCCAGGCCGAGAGAATTTAAATGCTAATAGATACTGGTTCCACAAAATGCTTCTGAGGAAAATGAGGTCTCTGGGCTGTTTTGCACAAATGCAGTGAGGTCCTTCCCAGTCCTACTCTCATCTCCAGCTCTCTTCAACTAGAGTTTCTTCCACTGCAGTTTCAAAATGCCCCACCTGAGCCAGGTGTGTTGAGTGTGCCTACAATTCCAACAGCTTAAGAGGCTGAGAAAAGAGGAGCACAAGTTCAAAGCCAGCCTCATCAATTTAGTAAAGCCCAAAACAACTTAGTGAGAACCTGTCTCAAAATTTAAAAAGGAGCTGGGGATGTGGCTCAGTGGTTAAGCACCCCTGGGTTCAATCCCTGGTACCTAAAAAAAATTAAAATTAAAAAACAACAACTCCATCTTGGCCTGGCGCAATATCCACTCTGACCACAGCCAAATCTTCCCTACAATACCTCTTCCAAACCAAGATGCCCCACCTGATCTAGACGCCTGGCTGGTGGTGGAAACGGAGGAAGAGGAACAAAGCTGGGCTGGCATCTAATCACTGAACCTATTTCTGTTTTGCTATTTTGTCCATAAAATGTCCAGGGAGGGGCACTGTATATACTCACTGAAAATTGCCAGTCATCTTGGAGATTTAAAATAACTCAGGTGTGCTAACACACAACTGTACTCCCAACAACTTGAGAGGCTAAGGCAGGAGGATCACTTGAGCCCAGGAATTCAAGACCAGCCTGGGCAACATACAGAGGTCTACTCTCAAAAACAAAAACAAGACGTATTATCTTCTAACTCCTTTCTCAGATAACGGAATGTATATCTCAGTGCCTAATTAGTAAATAGTAATAAGCTATGGAATGAAGATCAATTTTATATATATATATATATATATATATATATATATATATATATATATATATAAATTTTACATATATACATATATATTTTATATATATAAATAAAAATAAACATATTGTGTTCACCTAAAGAATTAAAAAATTATATATATATATTATAATTTTTTAATTCTTTAGGTGAATACAATATGTTTATTTTTATATAATTTTTTAATTCTTTAGGTGAACACAATATGTTTATTTTTATTTTTATTTGGTGATGAGGATTGAACCCAGTGCCCCGTGCATGCCAGGCAAGCGCGCTACCACTTGAGCCACATCCCCAGCCCATCAATTATATATTTTATTTAACCAAACGAATCTCTCAAAATCTTAATGCAGTTGTTTATTTCTATATATGTCTTGGGGCAAGGAAGGGCACTTGGTAAAGAATAAGGAAAAGTTACAACAGGCCACCTGACCCTTAACACATTCTCTTTTTTCAATTAGCTACCAAGTTCACGTAAGCCTGGTTCCTTGTACGGTATCGCTTTACCTTCTGAACTTCATCTCCAACACCTCCTCCTTCTTTCCTCTCACTCTGACACCCAAACACCCAAACCTACTCCCCTGGGCTCAGATGGGATTGAGCTGCCACTACAGGCTCAGTGGCTCTCGGTCTTGCCATCTCCCTGCATGAGCCAGTTAAGAGCAGGGAGCCATCTTGTCAATACCAGGCAGAGGTGAGGTAAGAAAAACAAAAGTCTGCCCTGGCAACCACAGAGCTCTCTCTTGAACACAATGCATCCTTTCTCCTATCACCTTTTCAGTTTAGGACAAGCTATCTGTGACAGGGTCTGATTTCCAAGGCGCTTCTCTCTCACACCCTCAACACTGTGAGATGTTAACTAAAAGGTCTGTGAGCTAAAAATAATAGCACTTGTCTGTACAGCTGAGCACAAGCAGAGTCAGATTCCAGCCCAAGGATACCTTTGTCTAAGACAAAACAAAGTGGGAGGAGTCAGAAACCCCATGTGGCAAATTCTCAAAAGATCCCTTCCTCTGCATCCACAGAGGCAAATTAAAATGCATCACAGTTGATCTGCACGGTGAAACAGGACATGTTGGTTTCATAGGCAGAAAAGACACTCGGAGTTCAGGAAAGCTTGAGACATCTTTGGTCAAACGAAACAGACACAATGTGGGACCACGCAGGCAGGCAGACAATCAGAACACTTATCCTTGAAGAATAGCTGTGGCTCTTGTCAGAGCAGAAACAGAACAAAAAGAGACAGCAACGGCAGAATTATATTCCCTGCTCCTTGGTGGTATTGGAGATGACTCTGGCAATTGTGTCCGTCAAGTGAAGTGAAGCCAAGCTAGGAATGGTTACTGTCAGAGATTTCTGTAACACCGAAAGGGAAGTTAAGGTAACTCAAAAAACCAGTGGGCTGGGGATGTGGCTCAAGTGGTAGCGTGCTCGCCTGGCATGCGTCTGGCCCGGGTTCGATCCTCAGCACCACATACAAACAAAGATGTTGTGTCCACCGAAAATTAAAATAAATATTAAAATTCTCCCTCTCTCTCTCTCTCTTTAAAAAAAAAAAAGAAAGAAACCAGTGGCTGGGGAGAGACATGATCCAATGAGGCAGAGCTAGGAGGCTTTTCCCTGGCTCTTTCCACAGCCTGGCATATACCATCAAAGCCCAGGAAATTTGGGTAGCAACAAAGAATGATCTTTCATGACAACCAAGGAAAGGAATAAGGCCTCAGAAACAGTAAACAGTTTTGAAGGCAGGTGTTAATGCAAAATTTAGCAGGATTAGTACAGTTTCTAGCTTCCTCTTGCTTAACTATGTAATGTACTATCTTCCAGCATTAATTTTACTCTTACCAATATAATTTTACTTCTATTCAATATAGTTTTGTGGCATAAAATGCCTACCCTATGTTTTGGATATTACCCCAAATGATGGAAATGAGAGGTTGTGCAACTGGATAGACTATGAAATGGACCATCCAGGGTAACAGTTCAACATCCTCCACCACTGAAGATGCTATACAAGCATTCCACACATTACCAGGGTCCAGGGGTGCATGCTCCCTTGTCTCCTTCACTGCTTCTTCCCCAAGATCTCTTGGGTTTGACAGGAACTTAGAGGGGAGTGAAGAGCTTCACTGAGCCTATCATCTGTGCTTCTTAGCAGGATTAACCTGAAAGCTGAATGTGTGACCTACTGTCAATGTAAGGACCTCTAAATACAATCTTATCATTATGTTGCTTCATGTTTTGACAAGGAAACTGTTTTCTGAAACCTTCTCTGAACATAACCTAAAAGCTGTGCCTACTCCAGAGCTGTGCTATCACCAGACCTAAAAAGCCCCAGTATACCTGTATCTGAGGCAGAATAGTGACCTTATCAGGAACGATGGTTTGGCAGCAAGATGGTGTTCTCCTAGGATCTGAGCTTGCCAGCCTTTACACCTTCCATCAGTATCTGATTCTGGCTTTCCAGCTACCCTGCTGCCCCATTGGGGGGAAGCGGTGGGGGTGGGGGAGGCGGGGGGTGCTGTCAACATTCAGAGCTGAAAAGGAAATTGCATTTTGGAGATAAAATTCCCTTTGTGACAGATGTATATTTTAGTAGCTTTATCAAGTCTCTTTCCTCAAAAGAGTTCCCTAGCAGCCAATTTCGTAAAACAATTAAATCATGCAAAATTATCAAAGCTGGAAACACTCCTTTAGGATTACCTGCTCAAAAGGACCCAAGACAAAACCCCAGAACTGGGCACATTTCTAAGTTCCACTATAGTCATCGTGTAAAGTTTGGTTGCAGGCCTTAATTTTCTCATTACCTGCTTTTCATAAGCCAGGCACAAATAATTGGATCTGTGTATCTAGCTGAAATTATTGGACTTTAAAATATTTCAACTCCAAATGAGAAGAAAGAGAAAAAATTCCCCTCTGTCTTGGTTTGAACTCCCCAGGGGCAGAGTTGAATCCTGTAGTGATTCAAGTGCACATAGTGTAATTTGACATAAAGGAAAGTGGTGAAACAAACACACGTAGGGGATAAGAGAAGTAAGACAAAGAAAGGAAGAAAGCTAATAAAAGGTTGAGCTCTCAAGCCAGTTACTATGGTAGGTGACTAAAACATAATCCCACATGGCCCTCCAGAATCCTGTGAAAAGCATATGCCTCTGGGTCTCCCAAGGGGCAAGAGTTAGGGTATTTTTATACCAATTCTCCTGAGGTACTCCTGCAAGAATCCCCACAGCCAATCACAGCCTCTTGGATGGATTCCTTTTGACCAGAAGCATTTCACCTGGCATCCAGTTTTTTCTTAAAATTTCAGTTTCTCAAGGATTGCAAAAGAATAGCCCCAGGATACTCTCAAATAATGCTGCTAACCAAAAATCAGATAGGCAAGCCCTAGTGGAAAGAATTCCTCCACTCCTTATGTCTCCCCATATATGGATGATTTATTTTATAGCAATTCCACTTACTGAGAACTTGGACTTCATTCAACTCACACCAGCCTACATAAGAATTGGCCAGTCATTTAAAAGTCTAAACAATACTGATTTCTTCTGCAATAGTTTCTAGAAAACACAATTTCTATTCTGAAAGAGGATGGGAGTAATTGAGTGAAATTTAATTCAACCAAAATGCATTTACATGTTTATGTTTACTGTATCTTGATGCCATATAAAGCAATATATAGCCTTAAGGTGACTTCCCTGCCTTAAAAACTTATAAGAGTTGTCACAAAAATACTATAAAATGTACAAAAATACTATAAATCAAGATATGTTATAATTACTAAAAGTATAAATTGTGCTCTATAGCCCCAAGGAGCAAGAAATCAGTTCCAACCATGTAAAAATGAAAGAAATTTTATGGAAAAATGAATTGGAATTGTGCCTAAGCCAAATCAGTTCCTCTCCAAAACCACAAGCTCTCCATCCCTGTTCAAGACCACAGCATCAGCCACACACACTCCATGAGCAGGCTCAGAGGATTCCTCTGGTTTCCGCTGTGTGTTTGGAATACCCCTGACTGTGGTCAGTGTCCTGGATTCCCTTGCTGGCCTTTGCCCTGATGAATGCCCACCTGCCAGCTTTTAGCTTTAGGGGCTCCCTGCACACTGTCTCTCAGAGCAGCCACCTCATTTCTTCTCCCTGAGGGCCGGGGACACAGAGCTCAGCCTGGTTCTCAGGTCTTCAGACTCTGATCTGGCCCAGGTTTTCCATCTGCTTGTGAGGAGCCAATGGACACTAGACAAGGATGGTCCCTGAATAACTAAAAAGTGAGTCCATGGGAAGCCAGCAGACTTTACAGGAAGGTCCAGAGAAGGACTGGCTCTCCAGGGCATGAAGGATCAGGTCCTAGAACATACATGGTGTCTCTCCTATATCCAGTCTCCTGGCTACTCTTTGAGCATTATTACTCACCATTGGTTTACTTACAAATACCTCCAGGGCTTCTCAACAAATGCTCCAGAAAGATTGTGATCCTCACTCTTCTAATGTACTTTAATTTATGCCTCATGCTTCTCTGCTGGTTGCTAATCACTGCCTAGAATATCCTTCTGATTCTCTTTCCCATCTGCTAGATAAGCTCCTATTCTTCAATATTTCTATCCAACCTTTCAACAACTCTCCAAATACCTCCTCTCTGAAGCCTTCTCTTCCCAGCACCCTCTAATCTTAGGCAAAGCTGAGTCCTCATTGCATTGTTACCGATGTACCTTGATCATTATTTTGGTAATTGTTGGTTGACTAGACAAGTTGACAGATAGTACCTCTTCCTGCACTATTAGATTCTCTAGTGAAGACAGCATGTCTTACTATTTCCTTGTGTACCTTCCTTTTATACTGTGCACAGTGTCTGGCCCAGAGCAGCGGGGACAATAGGCATGACCAAGGCAGAGACATTGGCAAAGACAATGAAAATGAGTTTGTCCACACTGGATGAGGCGGACATCTGGGGCACATATGTATTCAGGTCATTAGGTTGGAAGCAGAGCAACTGGTAGCAGATCCTTTCACCATTTTTCATTTGGACAAGTGACCAGGGTTAAGGATAAAGAACTTGAAAGTTCCCAAATTTATCTAACCTAGGGATCCAAGTGGCCTCCAGTGATATAATGCATGATATATGGCACTGTCAATTTCTTTTGATTGATCAATCTATCCCATACGAGAGTGGGTTAAAAAAAGACCTTGATTTTATCTGAATATGACTATGATTTATGTTTAAGACATCAACTCTCATATCTTTCATTAGTTGTTCATAAGACCTAGGACACAATGGGCACTAATATTTAAAAAAAAAAATGGTAGTGGAGGAGTAAGGCAAGGTCAATGCTAGGGACCTTTCACATTTTATTAGAAGTGTAGTAATTTTTAAATGATTGGTATCATAGATGCATTGATGTAAGAATGCTTAGAATCCTTTGAGTTCTTCAGGAACACCATTTAAGCATTAGACACTAACTTTACTTTTACAAATAATGAAAAGTGAAGCAGGTTTCCCTAAAGTAATATATCTTCAATTAATTCTGATAAGTGATTTTGAAGGTGATTAGAGGAAACAGGCATACCCCAGGGTAGCTGATAACCTCCAAGATCATATGTACTTGCACATCTCAGTTTGCATAGTTATTTCTTAGATATTTTGATACCCTTGGGGATAGTCCTCCTCCACTGAGAGTCACCACCATAGAATCCTTTCTTACTCATGAATGAGGATATGGTGGTAGAATTAAGATTGAAAAGCGTGTGCTCATAATTGAAACCCAGAATGAAAATGTGCAAAGAGAAAAAACATAAAGGGAAAGAAAAAGAAATGAAGATAGCTAGACAGTTTAGAAGAAAAACAGTTCCCTTTAAATAGAAAAATAGCCACAGGATATTGTCAAATAATGCTGCTTGTTATGTCCATATTTTGACAAATGGGACCACTTTGTGCCGCCTGTCCAAACAGCCCGATCTTGAGCCAAGCCCTGGCTTGAGAAATGGAACCCTCACTGTAACAACAGGTTTCCTATCACATCGATCTTGTTGATGTTGGAGCAGATTAAAGCAGATGTTTCCTGTCAAACTGTGGTTCTCTCCCCAAAGAGCACATTAGCATCCTCAATCTCTTCAAGCCACACATTAAGACCAAGGGCCTCCATGCAACTGAATTCCCCTTAACCTGTCTGTTCTATTCGTTAGGTCAGTTATGTCAGTTATCCCCCAGACAGCTCAACTTGCTCTGGAATACCGTGTTCCTCTGAAAATGGAATATGGACAGAGTTCAATAGAGAAGGAAGCTATTAAGAAAAGGCCCCTGGAGCCAAATGGAGGAAGTACAGCCCCAGACATGTGGCTGCCATGATCAGCTGAGCACTGATGGCTTAAACATACTTAGCACTTGCGGTGGGGGAGGCGATGGGCCACCAGCACGAGATCCAGAGCTTTCAGTGGAAATGATCCATGGACAGAGGGTGATTTTATCAACCAAGGAAATATCAGGCACTTGTGGAAAAAATCTAGCAACTCTTCACACCCTTCCTCTTTTAGGAAGCAGGGGACACTGAGTAAGGAGAATGTAGGAAATATTAGAATGTAACATTTACCAGAATCAGATTAGAAATATCTTGTAAATTTCATGACTCTCAACTCAGGTACCATGAGGCATATTATGTGTACAATTCACTTCCAGTTGATTTACATACAGCATTTTCTTTAGTAAATAAGTCAACAAAAAGAAATTCTTAGATGGAGAAAAAAACAAGGCTGACTACATGATATAATAATAATAATAATAATAATAATAATAATATAACAGCTAGTTTTCATTGCTTCTTCTCTGTTGATCACTTCACATTTACTATCCCATTCAAATCACACAACAACCTCACAGGTTAAGCCCTTGATCTTCATTTGACAGATGAGAAAATTGGCACAGGGAGATGAGGTAATGGTAGATCTCAACTTGAACTTGGGTCCTGTGTAACTAAAGCAGGGGCTCTCTGCCATTACTCTGTAGCACTTGTTTATTCACAATTCACAAATTGCCTTAGGATGTTTTCTCTCTTCCTGATTTGACTAATCCCCACTACCATACATAGCAACCACAGTCAAAACACTGAACTTAGACTAAGAAGAGAAAAAGGAAGAAAGAATAGGAGAAGAAGAAGAAGAGGAAGGAGTTGTTCCTGTTCTCAAGGAGCTTGTTCAAGGGTTTCCCATGAGCAACATTCATAATCTAAGAAAATTCATTAGGAGTCTTGATCTCCTAGACCAATGTGAGAGTTTCCTCTCAGCACCTTCTCTGCTTCTATTTTTTTCTTTTTTTGTACTAGGGATGGCGCTCAGGGGTACTTAACCACTGAGCCACATCCCTAGCCCTTTTTCTAATTTTTTACTTTGAAATAGTCTTGCTACACTGCTTAAGACTTCACTTAGTTGCTAAGGCTGGCTTTGAACTTGCAATTTTCCTGCCTCAGTCTCCTAAACTGCTAGGATTACAGGCATGCACCACCATGCCCAGCCTTCACAGCCTCTATTAAGGGTATTCCTTACATCTTATTATAAGTGTTGTTACTGATTTCTCAGTCACTAAGTCATAATTTTTTTTAAAAGAGAGAGAGAGAGAGAGAGAGAATTCTTTAATATTTATTTTTTAGTTATCGGCAGACACAACATCTTTGTTTGTATGTGGTGCTGAGGATCGAACCCGGGCCGCACGCATGCCAGGTGAGCACGCTACCGCTTGAGCCACATCCCCAGCCCCATAAATTTTTTGATGTTAAGCATGAATTCCATTCAATCATAATACTGTATCTGAAGAACTCAAAATATGTAAGCTAATGAGTAAGTGACTAAGTTGTAATAAGCAAGTGACATCAAGGGCAATGGCATCTTTAGGGAAACACAATTATCAAATATCCTTTAATGATGGGCTAATAAGTTTAAGTGAATTGGCATGCACTGGCAGTTGCCCACCTGAAGTCATTCTCATGACTGTCCTTATTAACAGAACTGAGTACCCGCTTCTCAACAAAGGAGAATTTGCTCATGAACAGAATCAGTACTCCACCAGAGAGTTTCTGGAAAAGTTTGCTTAGCTCTAAAAAGACACACAAATAAAAGGTAATCTGTCATATTCCCTAAGACTAACTAGGTCATATTTGGGGATAAGAGACAGCACTGCTGGAGCCTTTTCAAGAGGCAAGCTGGCCCAGGAAGTCCTCTCCCTGAGAGTGACAGAGCCAGCTTATCCATGATGTTGCTGAGATAATCAAACAACTACCCTCTGGAGCTGCCCCTTCCCAGATGTGTTGATATATGAGGTACAACTTTCCCTCACTGCTTATGTTACTGGGGTGCAGGTGTTTGTTACTCATTACTGAAAGCCGTCACCTTGCCCCAATCTTTGTTGTCATGTCAGGACTCCATGGGGTCAGGATTGGTTGGACCTTGATGCATTTTTCCCACTGTAAGCATCAATTTACTTACTTGGAAAATGAAAGAAATTAGGCTTTTATCATTGAGTTGAGGGTTGATCTCTCCTGTAGCCTGAAATTTTTTCTCTGGTAGCAATTCTTCTTCCTCCCCTTCTTCCTCCTCCTCCTCATTATTAATAATATCATAATCATAGTTTATGTAATTCTCCTAAATTCTTTAAAGAAAAGAGTGTTTTTCAGCAAAGACGAAGGATATTTTATATCTAGATAGGCTACACTATTCTGCACAGAATGTTCAGAACATCATCTAAAGCTATGGCAGAGACTGCTTCTTGTCCCTGTACGACCGTAATCCCCTAGTCTTTTCATGAGAAAACCCATGAGTTTTAGCTGCACATGTGGACATTCGGAATGGAGCCTGCCATTCCTCAACTTCCCTTTGGAGCTAAGTATCGCCATACCATTACATTCTGGCCACTAGAATAACCAAGTGTCAACTATTTCTGTGAACCTCCTTCAAAGATAATTATGTCCTCTGCCCTTCTCCTTGATGCTTCTCTTCATGCTTTAGTTGCTAACTAAATGCTGATGTGGTATTTGGAGCTCCCACCATCTTGAACCCTGAGGCAAATATTACATCCAAGGGAGGTAAAACTATGAGCTAGAAGGAACGTGGGTGTCAGGGGGCTCTGTGGAGAAGGTCATCATCCTAACCATGAGGACTTCCCTTCTGAGTGGGGAGAATGAGGCTCTGAGAAGTGGTAAGGATCAGCTGGAAAATCAGATATACCCCCCATTCACACACTGGCATCCCTTTTTCTGTTTGTATTTTTTTCTTTTTAACTGCATTTGCATGAGACCTCCCTCCAGCCAGCCTTGCTGTTAGGATTTAGATATGCTCTAATTGCAACCCCAGAGTCCACTGGGATTAAAGGCTTGGTCCCCACGGTGGCACCATTGCAAGGTGATGGGCCTTTGGGAGATGGGCCTGGTATGAAGTCCTTGGGCCACTCAGGGTATGCCCATGCAGGGGATTGTGGGATCCCAGTTTTGCTTTCTCTCTGACCATCTTCTGTTTGGCAATGTAAGAGTTTCCCCATACATAGTGGAGTGTGCCTCTACCATGACACAACAGTAGCTGAAAGGCCCTTGGCTAAAACTGAACCCAGCAGGTGCCATTCCTTTGAATGTCCAAGGCTGTGAGCTCTATAAACTTTTTCTCTTTATAACATTAATTGCCTCTGGTATTTCATTGTAGTAATAATGCAAACCTGACTCTCACCCACCCCGACTCAATGTCATGCACAATCAGAGCAACAAGGCAGCCTTTTGGCCTCTGAACCACCCTGACAGTTGGATATTAGATAAGAAGTTTCCTTTATAAATTTAATTGGCCTTGTCTGGACCAATTTTCATTCTCAAATTCCTTGTGCTCCTGCCCCCAATCGGTTTGATAACATTCATGTAAAGAAACTCCATTTTGGGAGGAACACCCACCCTTCACCTCCTAGTCTCTTTCTAGGGGATTTGGCTAACAGTTTTGCAGATAAAGGGACTCCAGAGAATCTTGTGAATTTTTTTAAAGTCAGGATAAAATCAGAAAACAATTATTATAATAAATTAAGGTTGAGATGCTGTTAGGAAAGGAAGTAGACAGTGTTATGTTACTAACAAAGAAAGTCATTTGTATAAATCTCCTCATATCACACAGTGATTCATTTGGTTATGGTATTTCTCTTATTTTAGTTTTGTAGCTTTTGGCTGAACTACTAAACAGATTAGGAAATGGACAAATGCTTACAATGTGCACACAAATCACATAATATGTTTTAAGGGGATATATGTGTAATGCATAGTCAAAACCCTATCATCACAATTAGTGGTGGGGATAAATGTTTCAGGTTATAGCAGGGTTTAATGGCTTTTGGCCAGAATACAGACAGACACAGATGTGTTTTAAAAGCAAAGAAAAAAGAAGAAGAAGAAAAGAAAGCCAATATTTTCCCAGAAAGTAAAATTTTCTAAAAAGACAGGGCTTATAGGTCCAATATATTTTCTGTAGAAGCACCTGATAAAGTGAACAAGAAATTTCTCATCTGTAACCACTTTATAGGACATTAATTATAAGGCAAGGATCAAAATGACAGTGGATCTATTCCTGGGTCACTAACTAAAAGTTTGACATATGTATATGGAATGACATACGTATATGAGATAATCTGAAAAAACTACAATATGCCCTAGGGCTTTCTAAGTTCACACAATAGTCTTCACAAAGCCTTGTTTTGCTGTGGAATGTGAGGGACCCACAGCTAGGACCCCCCCACACAGTCACTATTTTCTACATGAACAGTACAGGATCTGATTCTAGTCACTGAGTCAGGTTTGGTCCTTACTATGGAGGAACTGGAAACTAGTCATGAGATGAATCTGTCCATGCTTCAGTTTGTTTTCTAGAAAACTCCATCATCTAATAATAATAGCAGACTTTCACTGAGCTCATACTGTGGGTAGGCACTGTTCTAAGCATCTCATTTAATTCTCCATGAAAAGGGTGTTATTATTATCCTCATTTAGGAGGGCAAACCCTGAGAAGATAGCTTAGTCCAAGACCAAAGAGCCAGAAAGCAGAATCAAAATTCACACACAGATAGTCTGAACGCAGAGGCCAAGGGCGCTAAGAGAGGACAGCATCCTAAATGCTTGCTCTTCTTAAACTCCTTCTCTCTAGAACATTCTCATTCCACCCCCACCCTTCCCCAAAATACAGGTAGTAGAATCTCATCTTTTATCTGTAGGATACAATGCCATCAGAGTTTGGAAATATTCCCCAGGTCTGCCCTTGAGGTTCACATTGATAGACCTCTCTGAACCCAGCAGAATACCTTACACAAAGAAAATTAATAAGTTTTGTTGATGGTAAAGATGAGCTTCAGCAGGAATATTTAGAACCAGGCAGTGTACCTGGCACACAGGAGGCGCTAAAGATGGGTCTTTCAAAAATCGAAACATGGGAGGTAGGTAAGAAGGGAGGGAAAGACCGGAGGAAGGGAAGACAAAGGAGAGAAGAGAAAGCAAAGAAGGAGGCAGAGAGAAACAGTTGGAAGGTGGGAGGGGGAAGAAAGGAATAAAAAAGATGGAAAGGAAGAACAGATGGCAACTGTATTTGTGCATATGCAAAGGTCGTAGGCAAGCTCCAGGGTTGCCACTTGAATACTATGGTGAATTACTGTTGAGTAGTGAAGGGTTTACAGAGCCAAGAGGAGATCAAAGGAAGAGGGTCCTGGATACTCCCTCCAGAATTACACCCTTTGCCATTTACTAGGTCCCAAACTGCTATATTTACTCCTTCCAGAAAGGAAAAACAAAGATCTTGCATTGGAGAATAAATGCATCCATCATCCATCATTTGGTTTGAAATGGAATAACCCTCCCTTTGGCTCTACCTAATGAGGGGAAGGGGCTTGAGACTGTCAGCCTATCCCATTTCTCAAATCAGTAGGTCACACAAGGTACAAACCCCAACAAAATCAAGATTTAAGGTTAGGTTTTTTGTTTCTTTTTGGGAAAAAAAAGGCTTTGTCTTCCATCCCCATAGACAGAGTGGTTCATGGTCTGAGGTCTAGAAATCCTACAGATACTAGCTACCTAGACTCTGGCCTAGAAAGGCAGAGGCAAGGAGCCTGATGATGAGAATGACACCTTCTAAGGCAGAACAGGTGAAGGGAAATCTCCAGGTCAAAAATCAGTAGCATTTGAGCTTTAACTATTCAGGTCCCATTTCAGCTAGTTTTCTCGCATTCACTGCACAAAGATCCTAAGTGATACAATTTAAGTCCTGGTTGCAGATTTTGCATTCCCAGATATAGGTCTCAATATACCAAAGAGTTGTCCTCTGTGTTGGCATATAAACCACAGATGGAATCAGGGACTGTAAGAGTTTGGAATTCCAAATGACAAAGTTGAACTTCAGGCAGGAACATGATCAAAGATGAGATGAATGGCTCCCCAGGTCTTGACTCCACCTTCACCTCAGCGGCACATAGACAGGAGCTGGCAAGTTTTATTTTTCTAGGCATGACGTCTTAAAGCCTACTGCTAACGCATTACGTACTAAAGGAACCCACTGTACTTAATCGATGTCTTTTATGTTTCAGGTCATCAGTGTCATCTGTCTCAGATTTAAAGCTCTTGGAGAGAAGAAAGGCTCCGTTTAACCCACTTCACACAGAATATAGCCCAGCAACGCTGTTGAAACCTGATAAATGTTCTTTGGTGCTGTTGCTCCTGCCGATCTCACAACGTCAAGCAGATCCTCCCACAAAGGCATAAAATTCAAACTTTACCTTGAACTCCACTCAATTTCCCTGGAATTCTTAAGTTAAAGCCAGGAACTGCTTCTTCCCAGTTCTTTACTACACAGTAGAGTCATGTTCAGGGTCCAAATCACAAAATGTCTTGCATTAAAATTAGTTATGTTTATCTGATGTCATCTACCACCCTTTGGGCAACACAGGACCCTCTCAGCCTGGATCCCCACACCAACCTGCACAAATACCTCTCCCTCAAGGAATAATCAGAATTTCTCCCGTTCTCAACCAGAGGACTAGTAAAGAGATCATGAGGTTTGAGTCATGCGATCTGAAAGTACCAGTCTCAATTGCATCTTTATGGCTGTGTGACCTTGGGCAAGTTACTTAATCTGTCAAAACCATATTTCTTCTATAAACACAATGTCCATAATAATAGTTTCCTCATGTGTTTATTAGGTTTTGTGCTGATAGTCAAATGAGACACTATGACAGAGTTCACTGTAAATAAAAATGCAATTACTTTCTTCTATTGTTTGGCCAATCAGGCAAAACTTTCAATTGTTTGGTTCACCCTGCGTGCATCTCTTAGATTCCATCCTCCCTCTGCCCAGGGGATGTGTGATATTTAGCAAGCATTTAAGCAGGGCTCTCACAGGCACCGCTTACCACTACCTTAGGAGGCCAGAGTTTTAAACTCCACTCTAAAATTTGTTGTTTTAAATTAATGGAGTGAAAAACTACATTGCAAAATATGAAGCACCAACAGAAAGTGCAACACTTTCCCTCCAGATGTGTCAGCAGGCCTTAGATGTCTTATCAACGTCCTTCATTTAGAAGCAGTGCCCCAGCGCCAGGCTCCTCTAGTGACTGGACTAAGAGGATGCATCAGAGTTAGGCTGGGCTCCCTGTCTTTCTCCCATCCTTCAGGTCACCAGTAAGTTATACTAATGTCTTTTAAATAGGAAAAGCTCCAACTCTAAAGGTAAGTTTTTTTCCAAGAAAGGCAAGACTACCGATAGGATTTTTACGTTCTGGTTCACCACACAGAGGATGACAGAGGACAGGGATTCTGAAGGCCATGTCCCTCTCTGGCACAGGGCCAAAGTTTATTGGTGGTCTCTTTATTCAAATCTATACTGGGAACTGGGACTATCCAAAGAGAGTAACAATTCCTAACTCCAGTCATAAAAGAAGACCCAGAAAGGGGCTTTGTTATATTTTTAAATAAGTAGGGTTTGATTATTTTATCACCTTTATCAAAGTATAAATCTAAAAATAAAATTCATCATTTTTTATAACTTTTCATTGTGCAGTTTCATGAATCTTGACAACTATACACAGCTGGGTAACTACCACCATAATCGAAATATGGGACATTTTTATCAACCCATATTCCTCTCTGCAGTAACTAATGGGATTGGTTTTTAAAGTGGACAAATATTTTAACTCACAAGGAACAAAAGAAGGTTATTTAACCAGACAGACCCAAAAATTAAGATTAGAAATGAGGCAGGCCATGAAGTCAACATTCCATTGGGAGTATGCCACTTAATTACATGCTCTAGATTGGATGGCACTGAAACCTCTGCTTCAAATGGTCTGTAGGCCCCAGTCACTCAGGGTGATGTGAAGGGCCTTTGTCCTGTATAGCTGAGTCCACCAAAGCTCAGAGTAACAACAAAGGCAAGGGGGACCAAGTCAGTGAAAGGACTGAGAATTGGATACTGAGTACCTTTAATAATGACAATGCCCTTCCAGAGTCAGCATCAAGGAGTAACCAAGAGTCCTTGCAAATATAGCTGATGAGAGAGAGCTGACTTCCAAAATAGTTCATCTTTCAGTTCAAATGGGAGGGTGATGATGACTATATATTTTGGAACTCTGGTCATCTAATGTTCATCCAAAAGCTCTTCTGACCAACTCAGAAAAGGTGGCTCTGAGAAACTGAATGAAGAAGCTTTCTCCAACACCTCCAGGTCTCCTGTTCTTCTGGTCTTAAGTGTGTATTTATTCTTCTCACTCTAACTAGCTAATACACAAATGCCCTCTGCCAAGTGTAGGCCCAAGATCACTCTCTCATCAGACACCAACTCCAAGAAACACTAAATAATGGAACGAACCATTTTCAACATCTCTCCCACTAGGTGAACACAAAAAAAATCATACAGGAAGGCAATGTTAGACACCTATAAATGTCCTGTAATGAGTCCATTCCTCTTCCCATTTACCAGGGTAAGAAATAAACCATTCTAAGTTCAGGCTATGGTGAGCCTGAACCTTTTAATTTTCGACTAGGAAATTGCTGTGCATTGCTTCCTTTTATCTCACCCTGATGAAGTCATATGTGCTACAGGCTTCAATATTCACCTGTCATTACTAAACATCCAATTTGCTACAAATTATAAATGAAAACCAAGACAGACACAATTTTATTATACTCCCAAAAAGACTGGGTAATTAAGCACCGTCCACTCTCTTCTTATCATGTAGGTATATTTTCCTCTACAAACAAGTGGTAGCATAGCCATATTTATCTCTGTACTAAAAAGTCAGAAGAATCTGGGAGTTTTAATTACTATTTCTTCAAAATGAGTAAAAAAGTACTCACAAAGGGAAGAAATCTCATTTGTGCATCTAATGGTTATGTTTATGCATTTTGTTGTTGTTGTTTTAGGAGGTTTTTTTTGGGGGGGTGTTGTTTGTTTGTTTGGTACTAGAATTGAACCCAGGGACACTTAACCTCTGAAACACATCCCCAGATATTTTATTTTATATTTTATTTAGAGATAGGGTCTCACTAAGTTGCTTAGGGCCTCGCTAAGTTGCTGAGGCTGGCTTTGAACTCACAATCCTCCTGCCTCAGCCCCCCAAGCTGTTGGGATTACAAGCATGTGCCACTGTGCCTGACTCACTACATGTTTATCAAGAACATGCCCTGAGCCAAACCCTAGGTACAACCAGGATGTGAGGAAACAAACAAGTCAGTGTTTTCAATGCTTGATGACTGTGACAAAGGGATCCCTAAAAAATAAGTTCAGTGCACTGCTTCAGGGTGGAGGGAACACATATCAAAGAAGGACTCACTGAGAAGGTGATGCTTGCCTCAAACTTTCAAAGAGAAGGAAGAACAAAATGCATGGGTGTGGGCAAAGGGAACACATTTGTGAGAGGCCAAGAGTGTGGGAAATGGTAAGCAGCACATGTCCAGAAGGCAGGGAAGGAATGAACGTAGGCAAGAGGGAGATATTCATAATCAGGGGCTTACACAGGTCGTAAAATCAGGAGATGGGATATACTTTTGCAAGAATTTAAAGCCACTAAGTAATGTTAAGCAAGGGAGAGAGTTGTGTGACTCTACAACAACTGTCCTTGGGTAGTCCAAAAAATAATCAGAGGAAGGCCGGGTAGTCCATGGACTACTGCATTAGTCCAAGCCAACGAGTATGAGAACCAGAATAGCAAAGTAAAAGTAGGAATAGAGAAGAAAGGATGACTCAGAAACATTGAATGGATTTTTGTAACAAAACTCTGATTCATAGGAGGGAGGATTAGAAGCCTAATATTATTGCAAAGTTTATTATCAGAGTAGTAAATGAGTCACTCAGAGAGTAAACTTAAGAAGAGCAATTTTAGGGAAAATTAGAGAAGCTTCTATTAATACATGTCACATTTGAGTTGCATATGAGATCTGTCTGCTGATATCAATTTCAATATAGAATTCAGAGACATTTTTTTTTCCAAAGAAAGGAGATGAAGTCAGCCACAGTGACACATGTCTGTAATCCCAGCAGCTTGGGAGGCTGAAGCAGGAAGATTTCAAGTTCAAAGCCAGTCTCAGCAACTTAGGAAGGCCCTAAGCAACTCAGTGAGACCCTGTCTCTAATTAAAATACAGAATAGAACTGGGGATATGGCTCTGTAGTTAAGCATCCCTGGGTTCAATCCCTGGTACCAAAAAAGAAAAAGAAAATTAGAAGTGCCTAAAACTGACAACAGTCTAATATCTAGAATGCACAAGGAATTTCTGAAAATTAATCAAGGGGGAAAAAGAACCCTAAATAGAATATGCAAAGGACAGGAACAGACAGTTAATAGAAAAGGAGGCCCCAAATTCTGGAAGCATATGAAAACATTCTTAAACTCACTAATAAGATGTAAAAGATGAAAATAGCAATGGTATATTATTCTATCTATTTTACACTGGAAAAAAACAAAAGCTAAACAATAAAAAGCATTGTTCTGGATTTGCAGATGCAGAAACTCAGAACTGGTAGGGGAAGCACACTGGAGAAGGCATTCTGGAGTGTGACCTGACTGCATTCGTCAAAATGGATTTAATATAGATGCCCATTCCGACCCAACAATTTGGCTCCTGGATACACGACTCAAAGAAATTCTCACACACACTCACAGACGCCTATGCAGCATTAACAGTTGTGGCAGGAAATGAGAGACAGTCTGATTGTACATTGCTCAGGAAGCTAAATGAGCAGTGATTGGGGGCTGCAGTGCCACAATTACATGCAACACCCCGGGGTGTACGCACAGCCACCAAGAGGGTCTTAAAACACAGTCTATAGTGGAAAAAAGTTTTTAAAAAAATTAAAAATCAAGTACAAAATACACAGCACTAACCACAATAATTGAAATCTATATGCAAATGAAACAACAATTTATGCAAACAAAAGGATGAACAATAAACATATTTTGGGGCTGTCTATGGTGGGAAAGTCAATCAGAAAAAAAGAGGAATACATCAATTTTTTTGAGATAATAAGAATGGGGCTTCTAGTAGATCAGTTATGAAAGGATTGGTCCCTGATTAAATCAACCCTCTGCCTGAGTCTCCCAAAGAGGGGAGAAGATGAAACTTGAAGAGCAAATAGAGCTCCAAAATGACAGGCCCCCGTGTTGGTTACACCGGCTGCCCCTTGGATACTCCCCCACCCCTAACCCCTAACCCCATTTCACTGAGGCCCTGCTCTCCTGCCCAGAGCAGCATTCCACAGACTGCCTGCTGGCTTCCTGGTTTGGTCAACAGGAGGTACCAGTAGGAGACTGGAGAGCAAGAGAAACAAAACAGTGGGGCATCTGCCCTCCCTGGCAAGTTCAGCCCCCATCTGAAGGCCCATCTCCCACAAGCCAGGCCTCCCTGGGCTATGGCTACCTGATCCTTTCCCTTGACCCTTCAGTCCTAGGGGATTAACAGCTTCCGGGTCCTTCTTGATTCATGTCCCTATGGTGCAGGTTTTTAAGTTCCTATTACAAAATCCTCATTTGAAGCTGCCATATCTTTCTTGCCTTGTGAAGTTTGAGGACAATTAACTACAATGATAAAGAGTTTTTCTTTCTTTTTTCTCCTGTCATTTTAATAAAGGAGACATGAACATATGAGGCAAAATAATTCCGATAATCCTATAGCAGATGCAATGTATAGGAGACCAAATAATTAGATATTAACTCACATCACTGTGTCTCCCATTACTGCTATGCATCATGACTGATCTGGGGGATGAAACAGCTCAGATCTAAAGGATGTAACAAGGATCAAGGTCATCACAGACCAGAAGATACTTGCATACTTGCAGGATTAGCACTGTCTGAATTCCAACAGCCAGATGAGTATGTTCAAGATAAAACTACAGTGCATATTTTCGATTGGAGATTGGCAACAAATAGTTATAAACTACAGTCTCAGGAATAAGTCTTTTCACATGTGGTCTATGGGTCATTTCTAATCCCAGCATCACAGCCAGATCCAGCTGCATGTTTTTGCTCTTTGGTCCTAATCATGACCTCCTGGGACAGTCCTTCCCTGGCTACTCTATCTGATAAAGCAGGATGCTCTCTTCCCACCAATTATTACTGCACCAAGTTCACTTCCCCCATCCTGGGTTACAATTTGCATTTCTGTAATTTTTCTTTACTTTTTAATTCTTTTTCTTCCCTATTAGACTAAAAATTCTACCGTGGTAGGGGACCATGTATAGAAGATAGAAGGTCCTTGATAACTATCTCCTGAGTGAATAAATGGTGGAAAACAAGGGTGGCACAAAGAGCAAAGAAAGGGTAGAAGAGAACCTATTCCCTCACCGCCATGTTCATGGGTGTGGACCTCCCATGGCCTTCCTCATAGTCAAAACACTTCTCCGATCTGGCTCCTCTGGATGTCTCCAAGGATGCTGGCCTTGTTTGAGAGAGTAAATATCCCCAGTGAGCAGGGTTCAAGCCTGTGTGTTTTCCTTGTTTTACACAGCATTCGGCACAGCCCCAAGCACAGATGGGTGCTTCATAAATATTATTGAAGGATGATGACATAGAGGATTATTTAATACCTCTACGTGGGGTGGAGACAAACCTCAGGCCACAAATATACTTTGAATGAGCTTTACTTGTCAAATCATGTGAACCAAAATATTTTCAGCAACAAAGACTCATCTACAACCACAGATCAGACATATTCAGAATGACAAAGCCCCCAAAGAATGCCATTTTCAGGGCTGAAACTTTATTATTCTGAGGTAAATGGAATCCTTGTTCTAATGACACTGTAAGAGTAGAAATTAAAGACACTGAAAGTCTTCCCTTGGGAAACAACAATTATCTGTGAACAATGAAAGTTTGTCTGAATAATTCATCAGTTTCAAAGGTGCAGCCCCCCCCCCCTTATTCCGGAATCCCAGGAGATTAGGCAAGTGGGTCATTTAATGTGTCTCTGCTACTCAATTGTTATTCTTTGGGGGCCTGGCATTTATGGACATAATCCTATGATTTTATTAATTCAAAAAAATAAGCTATACGGGAAACCACTGACAAGATCAATATATTGAAGTTGCATTAATTTTACCTAGGAAGAATGAAGCTTATGAAGTGTCCATCACGAGAATCCACTTGGGAGCTACACAACAGATCAAATACCCAAAACAAATCACCACGTCAGAGCCCCACAGAATGTCTGAATCCCAACCAGCAAGCATGAATAATCCTTTTAAATGGTCACTTACATATCAGAACAGGTCCTTTGTGAAATTTCTAAGCAAGGCCTCTAGTTTCTGACTGACACAGAGATTTATAGGGAAGGGGGGGGATAAAGTGAAATCAAGAAGTACTGGGAAATTTCCACAAGAAAAGAGGACAAATGGTTTTTGTTGTCAAAATAAAACCAGCCTCGCTTGGCCATCATTTGAAAAGTTGCTGGCTACCCCACAGGAGGGTTGGGCAATATTCTCTACTGATTTCTCAGGGACCCTTCCAATCTAGTTGTAGTTACTGGGCAGATACATTAGAAAACTATATCAGAAGACCTACTTTTAAATCCTGACACTTTCTAATGAGTTGTGGGACCTTGTAAAAATCAACTTCTCTGATCACTGGTTATCATAATTAATATAGAGATAAAATTATTACCAAGATCTAGTGAAATAACTGTATGAAAATTTTCTCCACATTGTAAGATTGGCTATATATGTGCAAGGTATTATTATTAAACACAATTTCATTATATTAAGTAATCTATATAGCACTCGGGGTCCTAAATAACTAAATTCTCAATTTCTAGAGATGGTCCCATTCTTTGCTTCATTCTGTACAATTTTATTAAGCTTTTTTTTTAATATGAAGAAGGATATAAGTAAATGTAAATGAACTCAAACCTGCTCTTTGGTACTGCTATGCAAGAATCTTAAACTGTGTTTAGTTCACCATTATGGGCTAGATGTCAATATCACCTAAAGAAGAAAAGTAAAGTGGGAGGCATCCGATGAAAGAATACAAGGTCAATTTTTTTAAAATCAATTATATTTCTAATCATTAGTAGCCAACAGTTGGAAAATTATATTCATAAAAACCATTCCATTTATAAGCACATCAAAATATGGAAAACAGAAATATTTCTTTACAAAAATTATAAATTGTAGGAGACCTTTATACTAAAAAACATAATGTATACATAAAAGAAATTAAAGAAAATCTAGATAGATAGATATGCCACATTCATAGATTGAAAGACTGAATATTATTAAAATGTATTTCTCCCCAAATGGCTCTATAGATTTAACAACAACAAAAAAATCACAATCCCAACAGGTTCTGGTAGAAATTGACATGCTGATACTAAAATGTATGTAGAAATGCAGAGAATCTAGGATGGATGAATGGATGGGGATACACACACAAATAAAAAGAAAAAAGTATTGGCAAATTCACCTGATTTCAGTGTAATATTTTCATAAGGATCAATAAATAAAATCAGGGAACAAAACAGAGAATCCTGAAATAGATACACATATATATGGCCAACTGACTTTTTAACAAAGACACAAAAGCTATTCAGAGGAAAGAAAATTCTCTCAATAAATAGGGTTGGAACAACTAGACATAGCAAAAAATAACCTTCAACTACTACCTCACACCATACCTAAAAATTAATAGAAATCATAAACATAAATGAAAAGTTAAAACAGTAATGATTCTAAGAGAGAAAACATCTTTCTGAAGTTGGAGTAAGTAAATATTTCTCATAGAAGCTGAAAATATACATAATAAACATAATTAATTACAATAAAAATTATTAATAAACTGGACTTCATAAAATTTAAAACTTACTCATCAAAAGTTATAATTAAGAAAATAAAAAGAAAGCAAGAGGCAGGGAAAATATTTGAGATATATATATATATGAGAGAGATATATATTTGATATATATCTCTCTCAAATAATAAATATTTGAGATATAGATGTATATATATATATATATATATGACAAAAGACTTATTCAAAAAATATAAAGAACCTCTACAAATCAATAATAATAAAAATATAATGAACTTAACTTTAAAAATGAGCAGATACATTCCACAAATATGCCAAAAGAAGTTACACAAATGGTCAGTAAACATATGGAATTGAACTCAACCTCACCAGTAACTGAGACGATGTGAATCTAAACAATGATGAAATAATATTTTGCACTTTCTAGAATGGCTAAAATAAAGTCTAAATGTTGTTGAGGATATGAAACAACTGGAACTCTCATAAATTGCAAGTAAGAGTATAGAATGAAAGCCAGGTATTTTATTGTAAAACTAAACATTACATCTATCCTAAAATCACCATTCCACTCCTTGATATTTACTCAGGAGTAATGAAAATGTGTCCACAAAAATATTATTATATAAGAGTGCTATAGCATCATGATTCATATAGTTAATAATTGGAAACAGTCGAAACGTCCATCAATGGGAGATTGGAAAAATAAATTGGGATAAACTCATGTATTAGTAATACCACACAGAAACAAAAAAGAGATGAGTTACTAACACATGCTATAGATGTAGGTAAATAAAAATGTATATATTAAATAACAAAACACAGCAACAAAGAAGTATATAGTACATGATTCCATTTGTATGAAGTTTAAATCAGGCAAACACATGGTGATAGAAACTGTTGCAATGATTGCCTATGAGGGACATGGGGTGATGGAAACCTGGGTGGTGGTTATGGAAGTGTATATATTTCTCAAAACTTGGTGAACTGAACGGTTAAGGCTATGCATTTCACGTATACAAATTTTTACTTGATGAACGATTAAATGAACAACATTACAAGGGAAAAAAACACACAATCCAGAAGGTGGGACTCCCTAGGAAAACTGGTAAAGTCTCTTCAAAAATCACTGTCATTAAATACAAGAGAAAAGGACTGCACCAGATGAAGAAAAGACCTAAGAGATGCAACGGGTAAGTCTTGGATGAAATCCTATCATGAAAGACATTTGGGGGACACTCGGGGGAAATTAAAATATGATCTTGGTTTCAGATGCCACAAAATTGTATTAATAGAACATTGGAGATTGTTAATGGACAAGAAAAACATCTCACAAGCAATATGTTCTTTCTGATCTCCTTTTGGCATTAAATTACATATATGTTATGTATTTTAGTTATATTGGTACAATATATATTATGGAAAGATTTTCAGTAAGGAATATAAATTTTGTTATTTGTTTGTGTTCTCTAACTTTCCACCATGCACATGTCCTGTTTTAATAATAATATATACTGTTTTTAAAATATTAGACTCAAAATCACTGTTTTGTAAGTCAAGGTAGGAGATGGTAATAAGGGTAAGAGAAAGGAGATTTACTTCATAGTGATTGGTCAACATTGACCAATCTCCTACTGGGCAATTTCCATGGTTCTCTCATAGCATTCTAACAATAAACCATCCCATTTTTACAGAGCTAATGAAGGTACAAGCAAACTTTTATAAATAATATGATCTGACTTCAATCTCCATATTCTGTACTACTTCATTTATATATACTTTCATATTTAGTAAGTTCTTTTACTAGTCTGTGAAGTATATGTACAAAGTGTTTGTTCTGTTAAATGTGTTTCATGAGTCACCTCATTCATACCTCATAACGATCAATATAAGGATGATATCATTATCCCCATTTTATATGTAAGAAAATTAAGGCACAGAGCTCAAATAAGAAATAAGAAACAAGCTCAGGCCAACTGATCTTCAGTACTTCTACCCAGTAAACCATACCATGTCTCTAAGTTCCTATGCTTTCAACATGTTCACAGAGGGTTAGAGGAGAATGAGTGCCAGCTGCCAACAAAGGGTATGTTGACATCAGACATCTATCATAAAGTTTTTTAACAGTGTCATTCTTACTTACCTGTCTAGGGCAGTGCTGGTTGGCATACTTCTCCCAAACCCTCGAACTCCTGTCTGACGGAAATATGGAATGCAAGAGAGGTTGGCAGCAATGATAGCCAGGGAGTCAGAAGGACTCACAAAGAAGCCATTTTGGCCTAGGATCATGTAACGGTCCTGTGGGAAGGAATGTGTGAAAATTATCAGACAGAAGCATCTGCTGCAAGCAGCCCATTCCCATAATCATCCCAAGCCACTTTACTGTCATCTTACATTTAATAACAACCTAAAACCATTTGAATGAGGCCAAAGAGAGCATGGGAATCCTTATAAATCCCTGAACATCAAGGGCCTAGAATCCTGACACAACGAGCAATGTGTTCCACCTGTTGAGATGTGCATGACTACTTCATGCTTCAGTAGCCTCCATAGCTTTAATTCCAGCTTCTTTCCAAACAGAATGGAGAGCAGAGTTTATTGCTGAATAGCTGGTTCCTAACAGGGTGTTTTCAATAAAACCAGCTATAAATAAAGATTTATTGTATGAATATTTTTAAAAGAAATAACTTCTTTATAACACATGTTCATCTGAAACTAAAAAAAAGTAGTGACTATTTAATTGCAATATTTAGCCATTAAAGAAGAGAACAGATGCATAGCCAGTTAGGGTCCACATGCCCTGTGCATGTCAGCTCCAGATGTGTTCACTAATTCTCTGGTTTTCAATGCTTGGCTCAAAACATGGTAAAAGAGTCATCAGACAGAAAACTTTCATACTTACCCCATCAGCATCAAATGCAGCTCCAAATCCATATTCTCCTCCTTTCATGGCTTCCAAAAGGGTTGTTGCATATGTCAGATTTGGGTCGGGATGCTGCCCTCCAAAGTCTTCCAGGGGAACACAGTTTATTGCAGAATTGGCTGGGGCCCCCAGCTCATCACACAGAACTTTTCTCACATACGGTCCCATAACTAAAAAAAAGAAAAAAGAAAAAATAAGACATACAATGATGTGAATTATCTGCAGAATCCTTTCCCCTTGGTATTTTGTTCTGGTAAGAACAAGCAAGCCCGCTTAATCACGAAGAATAAAAAGCTAAATTTTACAGGCTTTTCCAAGATACAGCAGAAAATAATATTCACATTTATTACATTTATTGAGCAACTATGTGCCAGGGACTATGTTAGGCATATAGAAAATGTAGTCAATAATCCCACTAAACAAAGTTTTTCTCCCCAAATTTTTCTAATATATTGCCTGAAAGAAATCAACCATATAAAAATGATTCATTACCTGCTGTTTTTCATGTATTAAGTGCTTTAGCCAAATATATGCAAAAGCACTAATGGGTTCTACAGTGTCCTTTGCCTGTGCAATCTTTGAACATTGCCAAATGTGTAAACACTGTAAACCACTCATGTAGCATATAAAACTAAGCACATTTTGCAAAATACGTGCTAAGGAATAGTATTTCCCTGTTCCCTGGAATGGAATGCCTAATATAGAACTCCTGTGTTAGGTATTGAAGAGATAAAAGCAAAGCACGTAGTTTGTACATTCCTGGCCTCTTAATCTAATCATGGGATGAGTCAAAGCTACAGATGAGAGACTGGAGTGGTAAAATTAAAAGAGGTGCCATTCAAAGCACATTTATAAAATAATTAGATCCAATGGTTTAAGAGGAGCCATGAGCACAGGTAAGGCTTCCAGGAAGAAGCAGCATTCCTGGGGAAACTTGAAGAAGAAGATATATTTGACATGGGTGGGAGAATTCCACCCACATGGAAGGGAACAGAGCCTGCAATAGCACATTGGGCACATTTGAGTACTCCTGTGTAATCCTTTTATGTGAGATATATGTAAATTATCATTTTCATATATTTGCCACAAACATAGTATATCCTCAGAAAGTAAACATTTTTTGTTTTTGTCATTGTTTTAATTTTGATTGCTTAGTGGCCATTTCTCTTCCTTTAGTAGCAGCATTTTGGGGTTTCTTCTGGTAAACCACTTTCTTCTCCATCTTAATCCATATCGTTTGAGTACAGCTAAATCACATTGCACCCAAGGCTAAGGAGGTGACCTAGGTCTACCTGATTAATGTCCTCTGTCCCCCAGCTAGAGTAATTGATTCAGAGATGGACATGGTATAAGTCTGGTAATGAGGCTCCAATCCATAAATATTGTTCAAACTCTTTGGAAAGAGGACCTCTATTCTCTAGGTCACATAAAGCTAAGGCAAAAACTTAGAAGATCTTTTTTGGGGGGAATATAATCAGCTCAAAAGAAAGAACAAAGCAGCCCAAACAGAATCCCTTACACTAAAGCCCATGGAGGATCCAACTCTCAGTGGGCTCAGAGCTCCCAGCCAAAAACCACCAAAATTTTGAGAAACACAATTAGCATAAGTGTGAAACCAACAAAGAGTAAAGAGAAACCTAGAGGCAATAAATTATACAGAGAGAAGAAAACTTTTAAAAAATATATCAATCATATTCTAGTAGAGATGAACAAGATAGAGTAGAATGGCTGAGATCAAAAAGACCAATAATACCAAGCAAGGATGGAGAGAAACTGGAGCACTCAGGCACCGCATGTGATATAAATAGTACATCTACTTTGGAGAAATGTTTGATAGTTTCTTACATAGTTAGACATACACTTGTCATCAGACTCAGCAATCTCACTCCTAGGAGCTTACCCAAGACAAATGGAAATATACGTTCCCGTACAGATTTGTTTGTAAATATTCATAGCAATGTTATTTAGAATAGTCAAAAACTGGGGGTAAAAGCCTCAATTCCATCAACCAGAGAATGGATAAATAAACTGTGGTACATCAATACAATGGAATACTACTGTGCAATAACAAGAAGCAAATACTGATATATTCAACACCACGCCTGCATCTCAAAAACATTATGCTGAATGACAGAAACCTGAAGTAAAAGTCTACAAACTTTATGCTTCCATTTCTATGGCTTTCTGGAAAAGGAAAAACAATAGAGGCAGAAAGCAGAGAACTGGTATTCAGGGGCTGGGGGTGGGGAGATGACTGCATAGGCCCACAAAGGGAACTTAACATGGTATGAAGTCAGAGATGCTCAACACTGAAAAGTCACCAGAAGCCGTGTATTCACAGTTAGTGACAGGGTAGATAAATACAAAAAAAATATATATATATACAAGAATTGAAAAGTGTTGACTCCTGAAAGTAGGAAATTGAGAAAAGAATGAGGTGAAGATTTTTTTTCATAACAAACTTAGAATTATTTGATTATTTAAATTACAGCATGTGCTTTGATCACAAACACGTAAATAAATAGTCTTAATCCACTCCACACTCTCACAGACATAGCCTCAAAACTCATTTATTCAACTTTTGTTTTCATGTTATGCTGAAAAAAAGAAATTAGAGAACTTAAGTTTTCCAGAACCTTCCAAATACCTGAACATATACAAGTTGTGTGATTACTGGTGAATCCAACTTCCTCAAAATCTCAGAAATCCAACATTTGAAGAAGTCTGCTTAACATTTCTCAATCACTACTTTGTAGAAAACCACTAGCTCACCTCCATGCATTGCATCAATGCGGATCTTCAGTTGGCCTGGCCCAGTCAGCAAACTCTTAATGGCATTAAAGTCAAAGATTGTCCGAAGGAGGTTGAGATAGATATCCACAGGGTCCACGATCTCCACTGACATCAGAGAAACAAAGCGGGTGTCAATGACCATATCCAGGAAAAAGACTTAGAAGTGTAAAGACTGTGACTATCCTAATTGCATGAACTTCTGACCACAGTTCTGACCTGTGTTACCTGGAAAGTACAGGGTCCTTTTGTAGATAAAATCACAAATTGAGGTATACTCAAGATGCTACAAACTTTTCAGATGATCAATGGGTAAAAATAATATCAAATTATAAATTCTTCTTTACAAGTGAAAAATTAACCACAAGAATAATTTAAGATAAAAATGTACTCTGTCACCAGTACCCTCACCTTCTTGACACCATCTCTCTTCCTCAAAATGCACATGTATCATTGTTAACAGGCATCTTGGCATATCCAGTTGCCTTTCCTATGGGGGTTAGCCAAAGAATGACTCAGCTGGTGTGAAACAAATAACAGAGTGACCTCAGTAATGACCCCTATTTTCCAAATGCCTTTGTGCCCATCAGATTCAAGTGCAGAATTAATTATGAAAGTTATATTCCTGAGTTTGCAGGAAATGTTTTTTGTACCCAATCTAGTAGCCGATTTTTCAGGTAAATGACAAATATCTGAAAGTCCTCATTAAACACAAATGCTTTCCAGTGTCTGGCACCATCCAATGACCAGGAATTCAGAACAAGTCTTTTCCACTTATTTGACATCTGAAAAACCCAGAATGCATCGTATTTTCCACACTCAGCATCAGCATATAATTATCATAAAATACTTTCTAAAAGCAATAAATACCTGACTCTTGAGGAACTAAAATTTTACCCAAGAGTCTTGCTTTTTAAATTTGTAGTTAAAATATAAAACACAGATATATTGCTTTTCTATTTTTTCAAATACATACCACTTGGGAGCCCTGAAATGCGTAAATCTGACTGGAGATGTTACCAATCCACCTTCAATAATTTTCAGGACAATCAGATACAATATTTAATGGATAAGATTTTAACATATGATATAAAATTTTCCCTTCATATGGTCAAATACACACCTAAAAATTCTTTCCTTTACATTTATATCAAAGTATGTTTGTCCATTCAAATTTAATGTAATACTTTAAGGAACAAGACATGTTTTTATTATCTTTTGAAATGAGGAGGATATTAATCTAGAAAACAATTAAACATTAATCTCCATGAACTATATACCTAAAATGGCTAACATGGTCAAATTGTATGCTATGTAAATTTTATGTAATATCTATTTTGCCAAAATAAAAATTTATCCATAAAATAAAATGTTATACCCTGAGTATTTCAGAAGTTTTACTCACTCAATAAAATAGGATGGCATTTTTGGCAATTTCACTCTGATTATTTAATTCTTAAACCACTTTTCTAAAGGCATTTGGTATTTACAACAGCTAACACATAGTACCAAACAGAAATATGAAAACAAGGAAACCAGCAGTTCTTGAAAATTCAGTTTATATCTGATAGTTCATGCTCTTGACACATTAAGGTGATACTCCAAAGGCTAATTTGCTTCCAATTAACTCAAGCCTTCAATGCTTGAAACAGCAAGAATGTAGTGCACAAATGATTTCAAAAGATTATCTACAAATGCTCTTGGGGCCAGGGAATCCTTCACACACACCCTATTAGCAACAGCACTTTAGAAAAGTCAGCCAACTCACAATATGGCTGCAGCAATGAGCTCAAATCTGAGCTCACCAAAGACTTGGAACTCTTGGACAACTATAATAAACATTGTGACAATACCAAAAATAAATAAATAAACTTCCTCCCAATGGTAATACCCAATACTTCTCAGTCATCTGATAGTCCAGTCCTTCCAAACATATGTAGTCAAGCATATTCAAACCATTTTGTTTAGTATAACATATCCCTTGTCCTCAGTAGTCTAGACATTCCATGTGTGTGCACACCTGTCCATGTATTTACTCCTAACTAGATTAATAAAAACAGGCACTGTTGCTTACAGTACATATCACAATGCTTCAATAAATTTCTGTTCACTAGCTGAGCAAACCATTGACTCAAAAATTTTTAAGAAACATTTTATAACATTGGCCCAACAACCATTGACTCAAAAATTTTTAAGAAACATTTTATAACATTAGCCCAACACAATAGCCCCCTGGACCATCCATTTTAAACTTTTCTCTGTCTCTAAAATATTGAGAGAGCATGAACTAATAATTTTATCTTTTCAGCCAAGTTAAATGACATACAAAGATAGCATCTTAACACAAACTGTATTCAATCTTGTAAGGTCACTAAAAGAATAAACATGTTAGTTCTGATGCTATTTAAATGCTTTCTGGGTAAAAGCAATAGGACAAAACAGAAGCAGAAAATAATATACACACATGGTATTAATGTTAATATATGGTTCAAAATTAATTAAATAATGGGTTTTGTTTGGAGTACTTCAGAAGTTTTATTCATTTATTCACTCTGTTATATATTATTTATTTATTTCATTATGATTCTTGAATTCTTAAACCACTTGCATAAATACATTTGGGAATTAGTGAATTTCTTTGTCAAATCTCCTAATTATGCTTGGTACAGAGTAGGTGTGATCAGTAATTGTGCGTTAAATTAGGCTGAACAGCATGATTCTAGCTTGCAAAAGAAATTTGTGGCTCTCATAGGAAATTTAATGACCCCATTGACTTGTTTGTTCTCTTCTTAAGTATCTAAGATATTCAAGCACCTTTGCCCTAATTGCTTAGAAATCCAAAGGTAACTTTTAGCAAGTCATTATCTTTTCCAGGAATGACATGATGAAGTCAACTATAGAACTTTTCCTACATATAAAACAAAAGAATTCGGGAAGTGATTTTTCAAAGCATCCAATTCTGGATACGTTGGCTGATCACGTCTCTCCATACTACATACAGTTTCCACATGTTTATCCATAGTCACCTTTTAGATTGATACTTCAATAATTTTCATGAGTCCACTCGCCTATAGAACCCCTGATCACCAACTAGGAGAGCCCCACTCTACCCATGCAACACCTAGACTCTAAAGTATGAACCCCACTTGGAAGGCACTCCCATCCATGGGGCTTTTCTGACTTCTTTAAAATATATGTAATCTCTATATTACCTCTGAATGGTTTAAATTTGTTCTCCAGGTCAAATTCTTGTCTTCCTAGTCGAGACAGGTCAATTCGAAGATCAGGACATATGGCATACTCCTCAATTGTTTTGCTGATCTGATAGATTTTGTCTGAGACAACATCTGGTGCAGGACCTATAATTTGAACATCCAAAACCCATTTTTTTTAAGTCTCAGGAATTTCAATCAGAAAAATATTATCATCCTCCACCAAGATGGCGAAAGATTCATTTGGTCTCTAAACAATGAACAATCATTCACAGTTCAATTATCCTGAGTGTTTCTTATCCTGCATGCACTCACAATAGAGGGAATTTGGTCAGCCTCACCTGCTGTATACAGACCAATAACCCACATGTTTGTTTGTTTTAATCCACTTCTAGGCAATGATATATCTGCTCTAAAAATAGTTTCACACCTGCTAGGGAGACCCAGTTATGTAATCAGCTTTATTCAGGATATGAGACATAAACAGGATATGCATTTGACACAAGTGAGGGATCCCAGATTCAAACCACAGCTTCGCAAGTCCACCTAGAGAAAGAAAATCTGATTTCTACTCTCAGCTCTCCCACCTAGTTGATGTATGAGCTTAACCAGGTAAATCTTTTTTCCCAAGTCACACTCTCTAGTCACACCTCAGCAGGTCCAGTAGACAATTAAGGAGTGAAAGACCTTAAATGCATCATACATGGGATCAATAGTTGTTCTCCCCTTGATTTTCTTATTTTTAATATTCATATCTTTTTAAATAATTTTTTAGTTATAGATGAACACAATACTTTTATTTTATTTATTTATTTTTATATGGTGCTGAGGATCGAACCCAGTGCCTCACACTTGCTAGGCAAGTGCTCTACCACTGAGCTACAACCTCAGCCCTACATATCTTAATGTAAGCCTCTAAAGGTATTTTTTGCAAGAGGGCTGGGAATAAAAAAAAGCACATTGAAATATCTAATATATAAAAGAAATAGTTTTATATATGAAACTTATTACTTACCAAGTAACTTATTATGATTTTCTACTAAACAGAAATTATTTCTTACTTTGTTTTTTATGTGCTATCCAATGCAACAACCACTAGCCATATTTAGCTATTGAGCACTTGAAGTGTGGCTCATCAAACGGAGATGTGCTGCAGTTACAAAATGCACACCAAAATTTTAAGAACTCAGGCTGGAGTTGTGACTCAGTGGTAAAGCACTTGCCTAGCAAGTGTGAGGCACTGGGTTCAATCCTCAACACCACATAATAAATGAATGAATGAATAAATGAATTTTTAAAACATAATAGTTTGCATTTATAAGTTTATATTTATAACAAGTTGAAATAATATTTATCATATAGCACATTAAATAAAATATACTATTAATTTCACTTATTCTATTTTATACTTTTGAATGTGGCTACTAGAAAATTTAAAATTATGTAATTTTATAATATAATGTAATTCATAATATATTTATTTTGGACAATGCTGTCTTTGAGTACAGCCTCATTACTATCTCCTAAAAAAATGTCCATAAAAAGGCATGGCAATGGACAGCCTCATAAAATGCACCAACAATTACCTCCTTGCATAGAAAAAGTGAAAACCTCAAATAAATAAATATTGCCCTTCTCCTTCATTCCTTATCATTTTTTACCCTTCACAAACTTAAAAAGTAAGTAGTCCTTGCATATTTTATGTTTGCCAGATGTATGAATATGCCCCTGCACCCTCTTTGCCGGCAGTATCACATCATGATCTCTGGTTGTGTCTATCAATTTTAAGAAGTCTCTGAGCTTTAATATCAAAACACAGTGGTTCTAGCAGGCTACATGATTGTCTGTGATGCCACTCAACCATCCATGTTGAAAATCTCATCATTCACCAACAACTTCTGAACTCCTTGGCAACTTCCAAGCTCCTTAACACTGTCCACTCCAATGACTTTCCTCTTCACTTTACTTTAAACACTGCTGGGCACAAGCATAACTTAACTGTTTTTTCTCTCTTAAAATCCTTCTTGTGAAAATATCAATTTTAAACCTCTTCAGTCCACAAATTCTTTATCATCTGTTCACCTGACTCCTGACTCATTCCTCACTCCCACACTGAAGGCTGTTGTCACTTGATCAATCTCAGGCCCTCAGCCAATTCTAGTTTGACTGGACTCTTGATCCAGAGGGGACTCTGTGGTCCACCATTTGAGCCCTGCCTTTATTAGCATCAGAGCTCAAGGCAACAAGTATGGAAACTTACATAGAACACATTTCATAATTTATATGGAATTTAGGACTCAAAAAAGCAGAGGAAGAATGATTAGCCTCATTTTCCAAATGGAGACTCAGAAATTGGAAAAGATGACATGACTTAGTGAAGGTCATATGACAGAGGCTGCGTTTGAATCCTGAGAATCTGATGTTAGCTCAGACACTTGTCACCATACTTGCCATCTTGATGCTCGGCCGCTCCCTTGATGCCTTTTGCCAGTCTTGGCACACTACCATCATCTGCCCCTGCTACCCTTCCCAGACTCCCAGGCACTGTAGGAAGTTGTGAAGTTACACAAACTGGGTTTCTGGAAGTACGAGACTGCTTACCAGGATCCTCACAACTTCTTAAGACTCCTCAACAAATTTCTCAGAGTATTTTTACAAAATATCATCATTTATCCCAAGTTCCTTCTCTGTTCTTGCCCCCTTATCTTGACAATGAGCCTTTTTTTATAATTTGTTAGGCCAACTTATTCTGCACTCTTTAAAACTACATCTGTACCCATTTTTTGCCACCTTCTTCATAAGTCCTCTGCCTGCCTGGAGTCTAGGTTTTAAACTAACTCCACAACTTATTCTGTGCTATTGGTCAAGGACTTTTTAAGCTTTCAATTCCCCAGTTACTTCATCAGTTTGTTATGGGAATTCAATGGAACAACATGAAAAGTGCTGAGCATGGTTACTGGCCCACTGTAAGTGTTCAAAACATTGGCATTTTTTCATGGTTTCCATTTATCCTCCACTTAAAAACATGCTTAGAATGGTCCTACCTCTAAATATATTTTAAAAGACACATCATCCAAATATGTCCCATTTCCCTGTGTCTATTAATGATGCAGACAATTGGTTTTTTACCCACTAGATTTATTTGCATAACACACAATACTATAGTAAAATCCAATTAAATCTCCCTATGTCATTAGGAAGGTAGTTTCATGAATGATGCCAATACATGTGAACATGAAGAATTAAATGTTAAAGCCTAGAACTTAGGTTTAAAATCATTTGTCTGTCCCTGAGGAACAGTATGACCTTCCACAGCAACACAGCCTCTCAGGACTACAATTACATCTGTAAAATGAAAGGAACAGTCTAGATGACATTCAGAGTGTATTCCAACTTTAAAATCCAAAGGCCTTCCATTATCAGATAAGCATCAACTATCTGCTATTTCACTGTGTTAAACAGTGCAGGAGGCAGGCAACCAACCAAATGGGTTCAAGAGCCCAATATGTCACTTCCTTATTTCATCATATTGGGCACCTCACTAGATTTTCTTGAGCCAATTCCTCTCTTCCTTGCTCATCTACCATCAGAGGGTCCTGGTAAGACTATGATAATAGAAAAGGAAAGAAGTCATGCTTGTGGAATATTCTGAGTCACATACCTCCATTGGCAACATTAAACTTCACTCCAAACTCTCCCCCTGGTCCTCCAGGACAGTGGCTAGCTGTTAGAATGATCCCACCAGCTGCCTTGATCTTCCTGATAATGCAGGAAACTGCAGGAGTTGATAAGATGCCATTCTGGCCAATAATCAGTCGTCCAATCTAAACCATTCATAAAAAAGAAAAAAAATCAATCCAAGTTGCATGGAATTGAAGGCATTCAATAAGAAAGTGTCCAAGACTCTGTTAACATACAATCAATTACTTAGCCAAAGGAACTGGGCTTTAGGAAAGGGCTTTAGGTTGGGGAGGGTCAGGGGTAGAGAGAACTTTTGGCATTGTCCAGAGTCTCCTAGACCATTTGGGACACTCAAACCTAGTAGTCCATTGTTAGTCTATAAATAGGATATGGCTCATTGAGCTTAGTAGTTTGAAACATCTGCTTCTGATAACCAAGGGATTCACTGGAACCATAAAAGTTCTTAGTTTGTTCCTGACTCAGAAACTATGCACATGAACATGCTAGAAATTACAAGGACAAAGAAAGGGAGTACTTGCTCCCTTCCCCTGCTTCCTGGGCCTCTGAGCAAGCTCACACAGCAGGGGCCCTGGATGACAGCACTCATATCCTCAGCATATTAAACTGTACTCATCAGGGAAACCACTCTCCTGAAGGCAGGGATTCTATTTCTGCCACTATGTGACAACATGGGCTGGGGACACAGAAGAAATTATCAAGTCACACTAAGTAGAGACCTGGAAGTCATCCCTGGGTGCAGTCAGACTACTTCTAGAACTACAAGACTGGCTTTTTAAAAGATCAGAAGCACAGATCTGAAGAGCATTATTCACTACACTTTTTTTTTAAAACAGGGCTCAGAAACCCAGTCCAATGGTTCTCAAAGATTTTTTCAAAACAGAATAATTTTGAAGCTTAAAAAAAAAAAAAAGTACTCAGACTGAATTCCAGATTAATTAAATCACAGTCTCTTGGAGTAAGATCCAGATATTAGTTGTTTTTAAAGCTCCACAGGTAATTCCAATGTACTACCAGGCTTGTGAGCAGGCTTGTGTGACATGCAGGACCTGCAGGGTAAGCACCACCAGCAAGACTGATAGAAATGCAGAACCTCGAGGCACATCCAAGACCTACTGAAGAAGAAATATGCAGTTCAACAAGATCCCTCCTCTTCTCCCAGATAATTCATTTGAGGAGTACTGATGTAGCCTATAAGCCAGGGTAAGCTGTGTCTTCTAGCTCAACAGCAAAGCTATCCTAGGGTCAATATTTCCAGTCATATATATATATATATATATATATATATATATATATATATATATATATATATGTCAGTAGAATGGAATATGGAAAAGAAGAGCCTCCAACATGGCCCCCAGTGGTCCTTGTCCTCTGGCATTCAGGCCTCTGTACATTCCTTGGATGATCAGTGTAATACTGTAAGAGCTGATAACTTTATTGCTTCCAAGGTGACACCACAGGTGATATTGACACTTCCACCTTGCTCTCTTGGACTGCTCATTCTGGAAGAGGCCACCCATCATGTCATGAAGCACTGAAAGAGCCCTGTGGAGAGGATTCTGTGGAGAGGGACCCAGGCTCCCACCTACAGCTGGGACCAACTTGCCATCTATACCACTGGGGCATCTTGTAGATGACCTTGTAGGCCCCATCAATTCTTCATATGACAGAAACCTTACCAACACTAGACTATGAACTTTTGAGCATCCTCAAGACAAATCAACTCATCTCCTTTCTCATTGAAACTGAAAGAGAATAAATATGTGTTGCAGCCAGGCACATTGACATTCGCCTGTAATCCCAGTGACTCAAGAGGCAACACAGGAGGGTCACAAGTTCAAGGCAAGCTTCAGCAACTTAGCAAGACCCTCAGCAACTTAGAGAGATCCTGTCTCAAAATAAAAAATAAAAATGGCTGGGGATGTAGCTCAGTGGTGAAGTGCTTAGGGATTCAAAACCCAGTACTCCCCCAACCCCAACCAAAATACATATTACTGTTAGAAGCCACTAAGTTTTGTAGTGATTTCTTAAACAATAACCAATAACTAGTACCAAGCAATGAGCAAAGGAATCAAAAAGTAACTCCCAGTTTTCACCAGCTACCAGGTTGTAGGTATGGGCCAGTAGAAAAGATGGCATTTTGTAGTAACTAGGATAGACAGAGAGAAGTGAAGACACAAAGAGGGGGTCAAGACAGAGGCAGAGATTGGAGTGATGTGGCCACAAACCTGGGAAGTCAAGGAATGCTGATTGCCACCAGAAGGTAGAAAAGCCATGATACAGATTCTCCCCTGGAACCTCAGGGAATGTGGCCCTGCCAGCACCCTCATTTCAACCTAAGGTCCCCAGAGCTGTGAGAGCATAAATTTCTGTTCTTGTGAGACACCAAGTCATGGTAATTTGTTATGGTTGCCCTAGGAAATTAATACAAAATCTGTAATCTAACCCAAAATCTGTATTCATTTCCTAAGACTGTCATAACTGATTGCCATAAACTTGGTGGGTAAGATAACAAAAATAATCCATTGAAGTTTTGAAGAGCAGAGTCCAAAATTAAGGTATCAGCAGAGCCACGCATCCTCTGAAGGCTCCAGGGGAGGATCCTCTTGGCTTCTTTCAATTTCTGTTATCTCCATGCACTGATGGCTTCGTGGCCACATCACTCCTCTCTCTGCCTCTGTCTTCACATCATATTCTCCTGTGTGTGTCTAGGTCTTCTCTTGTGTCAATCTTCCTTCTCTCAATCAGTCCAAGATAAATGTCATGAGAAAAAGCATAGTTTTCAAGATTTAGTAATTGATAAAGGATATGGAATTTTTGGAGTCCTTGCTATTTAAATGCAAATCCCTCCATTAGAAGTAAAAGGCCTTGATATGACTCTTCGTTCTACCTCTGACCAAGCAAGAACCATTTCCCTTCCTTGGGGCTCCAGAAAAACCTCAGAGGTGGTCAAGAAGGGATAAGGTAGTGAAAATTCACTTAAGATGAGACTCTATAAAGAAAAACTCTTTGTAAAATTGAACATAACACAGATGATGCTACTCTTTTCACAAACCCCACAGCCCCAACAATTAAAAAATTATTTTTGAGGTAGTCGATTCTCTAACCACCATTTCACTTTCTGAAAAAGTCCTAGAAATGCTATGCTCTGTCAAAGTAGCAGACTGCTACCTTTCAAGGAAAAGTTGGTCTACTTATATAACCTGTTTTGGTTTTGTTTACAGCAATGAAACAGGCAGCATTTGACTTTTATTCCTGAGTGATCCCAGACCACAGCCCAGAGAAAGCAAACAATGGCATTCTGCTGTCCCCTGGCTGCACCTGCCACAACACAGGGTCTGGATTGGGCTGGAAGATGGGCAACCCCAGCCAGCCCTGCAGAAGGGGTACTCACCTGGAGGGACATCACTGCCACTGAAGAACATTTCCTTAGTTCCCACTTGAAAAGGGAGCAAGGTGGTCCCTAATCCCCTGTCACTTACATATATAAGAAGCATACAGGTTCAGATACCACAGATAGACACCTCAACACTTTGACATGGACCCTGCAGACACATATGCATCACCCATGCCTTCCAGATCCACAGAAAGCCTGAACTTGCTCCTAACCTGTCATGACTTTAAATGGGAAGGAGGACACAGTAGAAGGTAGTATTACCACCATTTTCCTCATGCAGTTCCTTATGATCTATTCTTCTAACCTGACGCCAGTGCCTCTCATAGTCCTCAAATATCACCTACTAAAATCATTTTCTCTTCCAGTGTAGGGGCATGGCAGGTCCTGAGGGAATCAGTATGCCCAGCCACATGCCAAAGCCCAGTGTCTGAGAAAGTGAAAACAAGATCTGAAAGCTTTCTCCCGAGCAAAATGAAATTATTCCTTTATATCATGTACTACATACAGCTAATTTAAAAAAAATTAAATTTGTTTTTAGTTGTAGATGGACACAATATCTTTATTTTGTTTATTTATTTTCATGTGGTGCTGAGGATCAAACCCAGTGTCTCACACATGTGAGGCAAGCACTCTGCCACTGAACCACAATCCCAGCCCCTAATTTTTAAAATTATTTTGTTTCTGTTGACTCCCTTTTTTCGGAACGTTAACAACTACTCTTCTAAATTAAATTTAGTAAGAGTTCAATTTTCAATTTGTTCAAATTAAAGCCCTAGAGAGCAAAGATTTACAATAGAAACCCTCTTGCTAACACCTCAGTCTAACACCTCAGGGAAAAAAACCACAATTTCAACTCTCTGTTGTCCTTCCCCAGTAACAGGACACCCGTAAAAGCTGGATTGTTTTCATGTGTGAATTCTCTTACACAAGATGGCCCTTTTAGCTTTAAATAAGTCACTCTTTTTAAAAAAAAAAAAAAAAGGAAAAGGTAAGTATGACATTCCTTAGTATCATTGGTTTACTGGGTCATATCCCTCTAATGGAATCATGTCCCCGTAATGAGATCATATCCCACAGTGAATCTGGGAGAGTGAAGAGAACAATAAACAGAATCAGTCTTGATGGTTCACAGATAGTGTTCCACAGGACCACACAGGCTCCACCATGTCCACCTACGAAGTGCTATGGAGAGCCAGATACATGAGATGCCTGTTTCCTGCAGTCTCAGTTTAAAACCCAAACACCGAATGGAAGCCCCAAACCAAGCTGCCATGGATTACAGGGCTTACTCTCTCAGTCCCAACTGTCCCATAGGGGTGCCGTCCTCAAAGATTGTTGCACATGGACAAGTGGAAGATGGCAAAGTAGAATTTTGAGAAATAACAGACTCAAGACCAGGCACGGATGTGGTTATCCAAACACCAAGGGACTTCTCCATTTGCACATGGATGATTGTGCTGTTATATGCTTTCTTACATGGAGAACAGATGAGAGCAACAGAGCTCATCCTCAGCTTCCTGTAGCCCTGGAAGTCTTTAAAAACACTCAGGGGCTGGAGGGAGGGCTCAGAGTTCATTTGAACCAAACCAACATGGATTTCACATGTGATTCCCAATATCTGAACAAGTGCAGAACACTGACAGACATTTACAAGTCTGGCCCAGTTCTGTTCCTCAATCAGTCCACCCCAGATCTGAAGATTTCATTAAAAGATGAGGAAATCTAACTTTGCTCAGCTGAAAAATAAAGTAAAAATTGGAAGCTCTGTCCATCCTAGTAAATAGATAATTCAGTGCTTGGAAAATTCTGTGAAATCTTTGCCTTATTAAGGTAGAGGGCCTGACTCAGTAAAACAGGAAAAAGGCTTTGCTCGCTGCTATTTCATGAGACAATAACTCCAGTGGGACCCCAGGATAAGAAAGGCAAATGTTCCTTGTGTTTGCCTGGTCAGGAGAGCAGAGCTAAGTGCCCTGAGGCAAGATGGTATCCAATGGAAAAGGATAAAACCTGATGTTGCTACCTACTGCCTGTGTGATGCTGGACATGATCCTGAAGTCCTCTGTATTTTGTTGTCTGAAAACCCTGAAAGATCACTTGATGGAGGGTGAAAGGAAGTAACATAGCCAAGTCCAGTTCACAGTGTCCAGCGCCCAACAATTTCTTAGAACATTTCGCTTGCCTTCTTTTCTGGTATGGTTTATTCATAGCGATTGTTGTTTTATTAACTTGGAATGCTATTATTAACTAAGTGAATGTGTGTTCTTGCTTGAACAATTATAAAGTACACATAAGAAGAAAATAAAGCCAATCCTACCACCTAAAGATGTCCACTATTATCACCTCTCTGTATAACCTTTGTCTATGTGCCTTGGTATTCATTTGTTCCATTTATTTATTTGTATATTTTATAGAAAAGATTATTGTGTAGCCTACATTGTACACTTAATATGTCTAGCCCTTCCCTTATGTCTTCTTGTGACACTGAATGACATGATTTTAATGACTATATAATCATCCAAATGATATGTGCTATCATTGATTCATCAACATAAAAGTGTTCTTCTACCTCAAATATTTATGTGTAAAACTAGAAAGTGTTTGAGGACTAACCTTACACTATAGTATAAATTAAACTGGATGTCCTTTGCCAATAATTAACCAGCAAATCACTACATAACTTCCGTTGTCTTTCTTCTTTAAGCCACCAAACCTACTAAAAAGTTGCTGAGGCCCAGTAACATGACACTAATAAAAGCTGAATTGTTTTCATGTGTGAATTCTTTTAGATAAGATTCCTCTTTGATTATTTTTTAGCTTTAAGTAAGTCACTTTTGGGGGGCTTGGGTTGTGGCTCAGTGGTAGAGAGCTCACGTAGCATGTGCGAGACCCTGGGTTCAACCCTCAGCACCACATAAAAATAAACAAGTAAAATAAAGGTATTGTATCCAACTACAATCGGAAAATAAATATTTAAAAATAATAAGTCACTTTTTAAGAAAGGAAAAGGTAAGTATGACATTTCTCAATATTATTGGTTTTACTGGGTCATATCCCATGGCAGGGAGGGAGTGAGAGGCCCATATCCGCATATTCTTCCTGACCAGAGCCTTCTTCATTGTCCCCGTCTATGCCTCTGACTGGCATTTGTATGTACAAGGCCTGCTAATTTTTCAATGCCATTGAGCTCACTGCACAAAGCTGCTTTTGCAAAACAGATCCCTGACTAGAATTGTCAGACTTACACTGTTTATAGTATATTGCTCTTGCTTCATCCAACTCAGCATGATTTCTGTTTTATGTTCTAGAAGCAAAGATCATTAGGGAGTCTTATCAGTTCTATGTAGTCTTCAAACATTTCAGACACTTGGGACTCCGCTCTAGTCTCTTTTTAAATATATCCAGGGAAGAAAATATAGCTTTGTGGGGCCTGGGGAAGGAAGCCAGAGTCCTGTGCATACACATATGCTACTTGATAAACTAAATGCCACCTTTACAAATGATGGAAATTATATGTGTATATAAGATAATATTTGGGGAATACACATATGCACACCCAAAGCAACAACAGAACCTCAGGACCTTTAGCACCCTCGCAGGAAGAATATGTACATCCACATTATAGGTAGCGCATATATGTGGATTTTTTTTTTTAAATCTCTTTAGAACAGTATGTTTTTCTGAGTAATGGTCATATCCAATTAAAATACATTTATATAAATTTCTAAATAAATCCCATCAGACCAGCTTCTGTCTGGTCAGGAAATAAGAGCTGCCCATTTGTTAAGTGCCCCCACCCCTTATACTAAGTTCCAGTGACCTACAGACCTTTGGCAATCATAGATTTACAACTCAGCAAGATTCAACAGTTTATTGTTATTTATGACGGCCAAGCTGGGTCTTCCAATTTGCATCTGTCACTTTACATTTGAGAGATCCTGTCCAAAAAAAGATTATGCCTCCTAACCAAATACTCAGCAGGGCTGCAGGAACAGGCCCCCTGACAAACATCCTGACAAAACGCTTGAAAGCCAAGTGAGCTCCCACAGCTGTGCATTTTCAGACCATTCAGCAGATTAGCGTGGAGTCTCTGAGCCTCTGCGCAGCCTCTTCCTCTCAGTAATCTCTCACATGGCCCAGTCCATTAGGACTGGAAATCCTCATGAAATGAGCAGATTAAGATCTGGCTTCAGTAAGGGGCAGCGGGCAGGCCTGGGGGCGGGAGGGGCCAGAGCCTCAGAAAGGTTTAAGGTGCAAAAGCACCCATGGACTTGGCTCAGTCATCCCAGGAGATCAGGCACACACCACGCTAAAGCCCTCACTTTAGAGAAGTTAATGTCTGCATGGCAGCAGCTGCTTCTACCTCAAGGGCCACAGGAGGGTGGGTACGAGTGTGCATGTGCACACGGGGGCCGGGGATCATGCTTCCAGCAGTCGGCACCCCAGCCTTTGCCAACAACTCCGAGAAATGCCAAGTGTCCAGAGGAAGCTGCACCAAAGCAACTGTGATCACCACCGTGAAAGGCGCCTCCTGGCTAGAAAAGCTACGAAGACTGAAAAACACACACATCCTTCTTTTATTTTAATCAGAATAAAATATTTTGGTAATAATTGTGTTATGTAGATATATAAACATAATTCTTAATAATCCACTACTTCATTTAATCCTCCCAACAACTGTGGAAAATATAGGGGCAAGTATTATTTCCCTAATTTTTTTAAATGGGCAAACAAACCCTGAAAGATAAGGTCTCACTATGTGATCCTGGCTGGTCTCCAACTCATGGACTCCGGGATCCTCCTGCCTCAAACTTCTCAGTAGCTAGGACTATAGGCTAATACCACCATGCTATCTTATCATTTCTCATTGGTTTGTTTAATTACGAATAAATTATGCATGTACATGAATGTTTCAATCAAGTGTTTGAAATAATAAGGAAAATGATTCTCTTTCCAAGACCTCCCCCACCTGCCCTGCCGCCATACACACACACACACAATCACAGTTGACTGCTTAGAGTATGTTCTTCCAACACTATTTTCCATGCCTGTGTTATATATACAAAAATGGGATCATGCTACACACCACATTCTACTTAATGCTTTCATTTGTGTTGCCTAACAAGCTATCACTCACATCTTTCTCATATCACATACATATCTAATTCCTTTGTCTATAGATTTTAATGGTATTCATTGTGTGATTGTGTCAATTATTTATCTGCTCTCCACTAGTGAACATCTAGATTGTTTCTGGGGTTTTTTCTTAGCCAAATGCTGCAGTTGGCTTGTTTATATAGATTTGCATATTTGTACTAGACAATCTACAGGATAGATTCTTAGATAAGAGATCCCCAGTTGTTGGACAAGTACTCTATTAATTTAGATACATACTGTCAAGTTGCCCTATCAAAAAGTTGTATCTTTTTAACTTTCATCAATGGTGTTACAAATACAATTTTCCAATAACCATACCAATTCTGGGTATTTTCAATTAAAAAAATGGTCTGTTTTATTTATATTTATCTGGTAATTAATGAGGTTGATCAACTTTTCATCTGTTTGAATTTTCTTATTTATTTGGTAGAGGTCTTTATGTATTGTAGAAAAAAGCCATTTGTTGTAAAATCTCCTTCCACTGTTTTGTGAAATCTTTTGTCATATAGAATCAACTCTGGTCCTCTGGTTTCAGATTTTTTTTCTTTCTTTTAGAGATCTCTAAATGCAAAATTAGATGCTCCTAGTTAAAAACCACTCTTATTAGAGGAAAATAATACAAAGGCAATAATTAAATATCATATTTGTGCAAAATAACTTCTTAGTACAGAATTAGAAAGAGAAAGGAAAAGTCAAAAACATCCATGACTTCAGGCCAAGAAACAGAACTTCTTTGGAGGTTGAATGTTCCTGAAAATGTTCTCTTCATATAAATATAGACATTATTCATGATACCATTACTGAATGGTCTCACTAAAAAATATATAAAGGATAAAAGACATTTAAAGACTCGGAGAATGTAGATTTTCATTTCAACAAATTTTATATATGTTCTAGATACCCTCTTATTCATAACTGAGTTAAATCAGATAAAAGGACCTAAAACTTTCCCTTTGGCTATGCAAGTGTAAGCAGCAGCAGTATACTGGCAAAATCTTTGAGTATTTTCAAATTAACTCTCAAGGCATTGTGTTGCATGACACTGAAGCCCTAGCTTTCTACCTTCAGTTTTAAATTTTTAAAATCCCTGGTCCATTCAGACCTATTTTTCCCTGCCTATTTGTTCCAAATAATCTTGTTCATAGTCCACACCGTGTTTCTTCACAGAAGAATGTGCAATGCTGATGGAACTGCAAATTGGTGCAACCACTCTGGAAAGCAGCACAGAGATTCCTCAGAAAACTTGGATAGAACCACCATTTAACCCAGTTATCCCATTCCTCGGTCTATATCCAAAGGACTTAAAATCAGCACACTACAGTGATGCAGCCACATCAATGTTTATAGCAGCTCAATTCACAATAACTAAACTATGGAACCATCCAAGGTGTCCTTCAACAGATGAATGGATAAAGAATATATGAGATATATATATATGAGAGAATATTATTCGTCCTTAAATGGCATTTGCCAGTAAATATCATGCTAAGTGAAATAAGCCAGTTTCTAAGAACCAAAGTCCTAATGTTTTCTCTGATGTGCAGATGCTAATTCATAATAATAGGGGCAGGGCTAGGAAAGAACAGAGGGACTTTGGAATAGACAGAGAGGAGTGAAGGGAGGGGAGGGGGTTCGGGGTAGGACTGATAGTAAAATGATTTGGGTATTATTACCCTATGTGCATATATGATTGTATGACCAGGGTAATTCTATATTATGTACAATCAAAAGAATGAGAAGTTATACTCCATTTATGTTGATGTGTCAAAATGCATTCTACTGTCATGTATAACTAATTAAGACAAATTAAAAAAAAAAAAGAAGAATGTGCAAGACCCAAAAAATGAGAATTAAAATTGATGAATCCAATACCTATGCCTGAACTTCTCCCAAAAGTGGGTTCCGACTTCTAATCCTCAAGTCTGTATAGGAAATAGCAAACTTCCAGAGTTCACAAAGGGCCCAAAGTGAACAGATGTTTTATTAAAAAAAAAAAAAAAAAGGAAAGAAAGAAAGAAAGAAGAAAAATTCTTAGGATAAGTTTCACACATAATGTTGCTTGTGTGTATCTGCCTTTTCAATAAACATCATTATGTTTTATCACAAGATTTAATAAAGCAGCTTAGTTAAAAATGCCATCTGGGTCTCTGAACACATTAAACAAAGCTTAAAATAACTACCCCAGCAACTGGGAGAGCCCAGCTGTTCTCAAAAGCTCTCCCACTCCTTTGACTTCCCCATAAAAAGAGTAAATGAAGACTAAGGCTAAAAGTATCAAGAATGCACTGGTCTGAACAGGAGAGGGATGGAGTCAAGGGCTGTCTAAAGTTTGCTGTTGTTCACATTATAGATTTTCTAGTTCCATGGCTCAGGGACAACAGTTCTGCAAGGAGAGTAAAGTAAAGAAATGGAAGACTCTTTAGGGTTTACTAAAGTATCACAAACCTGCCCTTTCTGATGTCTAGACATTGTAGCTCATTACGTCCTCCTATTCTGTAGTGAACACCAGCAGAAATATAGCACAATCACCACCCAGTTCTTTTTTCCCTCCTAGAGACAAGTCTCCAGCAACCCAATCCCAGATTTCTAGATCCATTCCAGGAAAAATGACCTAGGTGTTGAAGTACAGGTTTCCCTCTCTCGCTTCCCTCTTCTACTCTCCCAACATCCACCTACCACCTCTTAGCTTCATTCTAAATCTGGGCCCCTTATCTTTGGAGCCACACCAAGATTTTACCCCAGATGGGTACAGTAAATGCCAAATCAAGAGTACTCTCATTCTTTGGAGCAACTAGCTTTTCGTGGCCAGTTGAATCAAATACAACTCATGCAAGCATCTGTCTGGAGGGCATTCCCAAGTCCCCCATCTAACTTCACCTTCCTGTGGTTCTGCTCTTACCTCTAGATTTCACTGACATTGATAAGTTCTTGAAACTGTAAGTTGCACTGTTAGCTTTTATTATCATTGCTGACTATCATGTGGTCAGTACTGTACATGGCTCATCAACAATATAGATTTTTCTTTGGCTAAAACTTGCAACAGAGCTAAACCTTGCAACAGAACTGTAAGTTGTTTGCCAAAGAGCACATTCAGTCTTCATTCAATACATACAGTCAAATCATAATTATCTGAGTTATATTCAGTTGTCAATACTCCTTTGTCTTTATTGTGTTATAGATGTTACAAAGTTCTTTTGCTTATAGTGCTTCATTTGATTCCCTGAATAATTCAGCGATGCTGTCATACCAAACTCATAGATGAAGAAACAAGTGGTTTCTAGGTATGTCAAGAGGTTAAAGCATCTGTCCTCCAGTTTGCATGGCAGAACAAGAGAAAAGTCAGCCCTCTGACTGCTGCTACAGGGCTTTTTTTTTTTTTTACCATGCCTATTACCTTCAAGGCTGAAGGCAAAAGAGTCTGGTTACCACATGAAGAAATCTGGTTTGGACTTGCCAAATGTGTGTTGATAGTGTTTGGTGATCTACCTTACTTAACTTATGGTTGCTTTTGATTTTAACAGTCTACCTTCAGTTTTTAAAACAAGCATACAAACAAGTTTTATATGCTCAGTTACAGAGCTGTGCTGACTGGTAGAGTAGCTACTAACTAGTGGCTATTTAAATTTCTGTCTTATTTTATTAAAATTAGGTGAATGCAAAACCCACTTCTTTAGTCATGCCAGGTACTGCAAGTGTTCAGAGTCTTTGGTGGCTAGTGGGTAGGACCATGCAGATAATAGAACATTTGCGTCATCAGAGAAAGTTCTGTTGGACAGTAATGTTACAGAATGTCATCTTCAGAGAAAGAAGACTTTAGGAAAAGTAAGAAACATCTTGAGGCAAATGTGCTATTATCTGTACAACATTAAAGATAGTTTAGTGCTAACAAAGATTCGATCAAAGGAGAAATTGAGTGATTGCTTTTAGCTTCAGAGGGACCAACCCAGAAAAGGGCACATTCATTCTTGTAGCCTTTGTGTTGCACTTAGATCTTAAGCTCTTTAAGAGATTGGAATAAATTGATACATAGAGTATCTAAACCACTGAAGAGGGTCTGAAGTAGATGAAAATACAGCACAGATTCAAAAACTGATTGGTTGCTGGGCATGGTAGCAAACACCTATAATCCCAGAGACTCAGGAAGTTGAAGCAAGAGGATCCAAAGTTCAAAGCAACTTAGGCCTCAAGCAACTTAGTAAGACCCTATCTCAAAAATTAAAAGGGTCGGGAATACAGCTCAAGTAGAAAAGCATCCCTGGGTTCAATCCACACTGCCAAAAAAATATCAGTTACAGACTAAATCTTGCTTGTAACTTATTTAACTTATAAATGATACTAGTTATTTGTACATAAGTTATTTTTCTTTCACTTTACATAGTATGCTTTAGTTTATATGCTTAAAGGGGAATTAAAATACTTCTGAAAGTTTTTATATAAGTTCACAGAGCAACATAAAAACTACCAAAAAAAGTAAAAATATCTTTTATTTATTTACTAATTCATTGAAATTGAAAATAGAAAAATCCAAGTGTCTATGATGGTATTCAAGAAAGCAAAAATGTCACAAAACAAAATTCATTTGCCATAAAATTTGTGGAGGTGGCTATTTCACCAAATCCTTACTCTACAAATTCTAATTAAAAAGAGGAGAGAGAAATAAACAAAAGAACTATGTGTCAGGATGACCAAATAGTGCAACTGTGAAGAAAATGTCCAACTGATAAGAAAATATCAGCTAACAGAATTAATGAATTAGAAAGCCACTATTTAGAAAGAAAGTCTCTATTTTGAAGCCCCTAATGAAATAATCAACTCAAGAGGTGATCATTAGTGAATAATAAAACACTTGGGTAAAGGTTGATTAGGAACTGGATATATACATGGCATAAAATTTACCCCGTGCTGCTGGCTCAACTCAGGGATAAATAAGGTAGGACAGAGGCAGTAACCACCAGAGATCTGCACCCATCTTGCATCACTCATACTGGGACAACCAGAGATTATGATTGAAATATAATGAAATATCCTTATTTTAAAAATGAAACCTAAATCTAAGCAAGCCTTATAATGGGGCTAAATGCTATGTCCTCTCAAAATTCACATATTGAAATCTTAACCCCCAAGGTGATAGAATTAAAAGGTAAGATCTTTAGGAGATGATTATGTCATGAGCATGTAGTGTAATCCCTTATGATTAGAATTAATGTCCTTCTAGAGACACCAGAAAGCTAGCTGGGCCTATCAAGACACAGAAAGAAGACACCATTCTATGAACCAGTAGGTAGATTCTCACCAGATGCCAAAAATGCCAGCTCTCACCTTGACCTTGAATTTCCCTGCCCCTAGACCTGTGCAAAACACATTTCTGTGGTTCTTAAGCTATCTAGTTTGTGGTATTTTGCTATTGTGACCAAATGGACCAAGACCAGCCTTTAGAACTAATGTACAGTTAACAAGAAAAATGAGAGAAGAGTGAAGATTTAAATGACACCATAGAAAGCAATCTGAAAATTACAGAAGAGGAAATATTCTACATGACAACTGACCTGGTTGTTCAACAAATCAATATCCATAAACAGATAAAAATATATGCATACAATAGTACTTTCTAGGTTAAGAGTCTTGAAATAAATAACCCAATGCAATGTGTCTTCCTTACTTAGTAAAATCAAAACATCTAAGATGTTTCAGAATATCTGAAGAAATCTGAACATGTGCCATGGAATAAATGACATAAAGAAAACATTTTTATTTCATGTGGGATTATATTATAAATATAAAGAAAAATATTTTTAAAGATCCACATTGAAGAATTTAGGGGCAATTGTCATTTTCTTTATGCTTGAAAATACTTAAGCCATAAGGAATGATGCAAATGTTACAAAATGTGTTCAACCTAGGTCATGGACTCATGGATGCCATTAATTTTGTCTCCTAACTTTTATCAAACCTTGACATTTTCATAACTTAATAATAATTTTTAAAATCCCAAGTAATGCAGATACATGTTTGAAATATATCCATTTCAGACTTTAAGATATTAAAACATAAGTGATGTAGTTTATCATTTGTCAATTTCATTTTTCTGTTCTCCTCCTGAAATTATATTACCAAAGACCAACTACAGTCTTTCATAGACAATTTCTTTGTAAAATTGACTTTTCAATCAAAACCAAAACTTTTCAGAAAGAGAATAAGGTCCATTCAGTCATATTTGTCAATTCGAAGAATGAATTCTAGTTTTCCATTATTTTTCTGTTCTGTTTATGAATATCCAATAGGAAACCAAAGAGCCCAAATTATTTGAAATCAAGGTACATCTCGGCTAAGTCTAACTCAGTACACCAAGTCACAAAACAAGTGCACTCCTGTTAATTTCTATCATGCAAGACCAATTTTGTTTATAATTTTTATGAACTTCTAGAACATGTTTCTCCTGAAGCCAACCTTCTGACTATTCACTTTACTTCAGCTCCAAGAAGGTGAACAAAATGAGGAAAAGATTGGCTAAAGTGGGTTACTTGATATTCTGAAAAATGTCTACCATTCCTTCTTCCACATCTACCCCTCTTAGAAGCAATACTTTCAGATTATTTAATAGTTGGTGCTTCTCTGTGAATTTTAGTTAGTCCTTCTGGCCTTCAAAACAACTGTTTGGTTAAATTTTAAGCACATATTAATATATCCTATCTCCTAAAGTGAACTCCATCTTTAATGTTAAGAAATGTGTTGATCAGAGAAGACTCACTGATGTAAGAGGTTAAAGAATCCTTATGATAAAATGGGCCAAGAAATAACAAAGGATAATATATAATTTGCTTATTCAAATGAACAAATATAGCTTCAAAAACATCTTGATCCACATTAAACATTGGTCAGGCTGTATTTCTCACACTCCTTGAAAGAACTGGCCCAGGAAGGAATAGAACACTGTCATAGCTCTCCCAAGGCTCATTATCCTCCATGATTCCATGGGAATAACTTTGTCAGACAAAAGTGAAAGACCATTTGTCAACCTCCGTCCAGCTCTAGCCAACCTTCACCAATCCCAGGTGAGGAGCCAGGGAAAAACATGGACTTCAGATCTGCAGCAGCAGCATCTGCAAATATCACAATTCTATCACTTATCTCAATACCACTGGCCCTGTTATTCCTAATTGCTTTTGGTGTTTTTTTTAATCTTTCCCTATTCCTGAAACACTGAGAAAAGAACACTCAAGTAGGCAAACATGAAGGATGAACAACCCTAAAGATTAAAAAATAAGAAGAAATAAGAAAATAAAAAGACGAATTCTGGGACAGAAGTAGAAAATCTAAATGACAGATAATTATTTAGTTTCACTTTTAAATATGTTCATGCTCATATATATACATTTTCAAAAGAAATTTCACTCAAGGAAAAATTCTATAGATGTGGGTCTGGTTGCACTAACAAGGCTCAGATTACTTTTTAAGAACCGTGTTTCCCACAGATAGTTCAGAGACCCTGAAGCTAAGACAGCTATCCTTGAGATGCTGCCAGATTTGGAGGGAAGAAAATCAGAGTTTTGGGGGAGGGGGGTATGTCAAAGTATCCTTCTAACTGCAGGATAGGGAGGACGAGGCAAGAACAGAAAAACTCGTGATTGGAAAATTCAGATAGCAAAAGAAGACTGCAGAGGCCGTAGGAGACAGGAGAGGAAATGAGATGAAAACTGAAAAGAGTAAGAGGTATGAATTGTTGTCATATGCCAAAGGCATATTGGAGGGAAGTCAGGAATTACTTTAAGAAAACCACTCCAAATCTAATTTCAGACCATTTAGAGATGAGATTTCAGGAGCTGAGAGTCCTGGCTGAATAGCATCAAATTGATCCACCTGATCCCTACCCTAATAATAACCAAGTTGAAGAACCAATGATCTAAAACAAACAAATAAACAGAAAAAAAAATCCTTTGGGGTCCATTTGCCAAATATGTACGGGTTCAAATCTTCAAATTCTCTCTCTCTCTCTCTCTCTCTCTCTCTCTCTCTCTCTCTCTCTGTGTGTGTGTGTGTGTGTGTGTACAATTCCATTAAATTTGGTCGTCAAGATTTAGGGGTGAAGAGAATGATTGCAAGCAAAAAGGACCCAGTGCGGGGTGGTCGGGGGACTATGTTGGGAGCCTTGGAAAGAAGTCTCTGGGGGTAGTGAACACGGTTGGAACAATTTAAAACCCATAGCGGAGGTGAAATGAAAAGAGATGAAGAAGAGAACTTCGAAAAGAAAAATAAGCAGGTGCAGGATGTGGGCAGAGACGAGCCCCATGCCACAGGTTGAGGAGCCTGTGAGGCTCAAAGTAGAGCGAGACCCCCCAGGGTTTTCAGGGCGTTGGGTGTCTGGGGCTGTTTCAGGGCGAGGATGAGCCTGTGTTCCTGATGTGCCCGAGAGGCGGTAAGGTGGTAGTGTGAGGCTGGAGGGAGAGTGGCCAGGTGGGGGCGGGGCTCACAAAAGGGGACCCTGGAGAACCCCTGGAGAGAGCACCGCAGAGGTACTGTCAGGAGAGGGGCGTCCAAGTCACTCACCCCATTGGCTGCGGCCATCTGCACCACGATCTCTGTGGCCGTCCTGCTGAAGTACCTGCCGTCGCTGCCCACCACCATGGTGCAGCCTTGGCGGTCGCGCAGGTCAATGGATGACAGCACGCTCTGGATGAAGTTGGGCAGGTAGTTGCGCTGGCCCTCGAAGAGGCCAGTGGGTCGCCGCAGTCCCCCGCCGCCGGTAGGCCGCTGGTCCTCGAAGGGCGCCGTGGGCACAGTCAGCACCGGGATGGGGCTCCCCTCCATGGCGCCTCCTGGCCGGTCCTGCTGCGGCTCCGTGAGTCCGCGAGCTGCAGGGAGTCTGCAGCGGGGCCCCCACTAGCCTGGCGGTGAGCCGGGACTCCGCCTCGCGCCCGGCCCCCTCCCCAGCGGGCTCAGCACCGACAGCTCCTCCTCTTTGCCCCTCCCCGAGCTGTCCCAGCAGTTCGACTTCCACCTTGGGACAAAGCTTACTCCTGCCCAACTTCTCTGTAGCCCGATCACTTGAGCTGTCCCGGGTTTCTTTTCCAAGCTGGTCTCACGTTTTGGAGTGTCACAAAAGCTGGGTTCTAGTGCCAGCTGGCTATCCAACCCACCGGGGACGCCTTGTCCCGCGCCTGTCCCCTGCCTTCCCCGAGATTGCCTCTCTCTGAGGCACAGCCTCCTCAAGATAGCCTGGGGGTGAGAGTTTGAGCAGGGTTTGGGCTTCTCCCACACCCTTGGCCTCTTAACCTTCCTACCCGGCAGTCCTCTCTCCTGATTTCCCTGCAAAAGGACAGAATACACTCACAAGTTTCTTTCTGGAACAAGGACTGGGAGGGAGTTGGGAGGGGGCTGAAACCTTTTGCCATCAGCGAACAGCCCTAGCCAAAAATAACCCTGGAAAGGCGAGCTGAGAATTGTTATCTTCTGCCAGCGGTGAAACTGGAGGCTGGGCGCTGCATGTGTGTCTGTGTGTGTATATACACACCCATCTGACCATTTGTTGCAAGGAATCACACACTGTCAGGCCCTTTAATCCAGTAGGACCCACCCTAGACTTCCACTTTCCCAAGTCTCTCTCAAGACACTATGCAGTATGGAAATTTTTTTTCATGTTTGTTTGTTGTGACAGTTGCAACAGCAGTGATACAAATACATATTTTCTTATTCTTCATACCCTTCTCATCATCCCTACTCAGCTCCTGCTTGGAAACAGGCTTGCTCTCACTGTATCTCTCTACACTTTTGAACTGTTCACCCCCATTAATTATTTTCAAGAGGAAGAGGCTAAAGCCCTTTTAAATGTCCTAACAGGAATGAATTAACACAGCCAAATTAAATGAGAACTGGGTACCAGGTTCTATACTGGTTCTATGCTAGGTCCTTATGCATCCTATATCCAGCAGAGGCTAGAGATATTTTCCCTTCTCACCATAAAACTCATTCACCTAAAATTCAAAACCAAGAAATCTCCATTGAAAATATGAATGAAAAAAGAAAAGGATAAAATTCAAACAGGGAAGAAACAATTCTTAGTTTTGTTTCTATCTTCTATCACCCCTCAGACATTTTTACGCTCACCAAAGCTACTGTTCTGAAATCTTCTGAGAATAATGTCCACATCCTGAGAATATAGTTGACTTGCTTGTTGCAGGGTTATAAAATGTTTGACCATAGTAAGATGACTGTGAGTAATAACTCATCGCTCATACTTGCAATAAAAGCTTTGCATATGTTTTTTCTTTAGAGGGTGAAAACAATGAAAAAAAGTAGGTATGGTATCCATATCCCCCACCAGTTTTTCAAATGAGAAAGAAGAGTTGTTGTTGGGGGTTTTTTGTTGTTGTTGTTGTTTTTGGTGAGGTCAATAAAGTAGCCAAGATGGCACTTGTATTGCCAAATTTTTTATTGTTCTCTTTTTAAATAAAATAATATTGAGGTATGATGGGAAAACTAAATTCATCAACTGAAACCTTCCGGGACTTTTAAGCCATTCTCATAAACAGGAACAAATGGATTACTTGGAGGAAAATGGGTAATGGGGAGATGTTGGTCAAGGGGTACAAAGTTTCAGTTGGGAAGAATCTGGGTTTTTTTTTGTTTTGTTTTGTTTTTTGTTTTTGAGATCCATTGCACAGCATGGTGACTACAGTTAACAGTAATATTTCAAAATTGTCAAAAAGGCAATTTCAAATGTTCTCACTGTGAAAAAAAAACAGATATTTGAGGTGTTGGATATGTTAGTTTAATCATTCCATATTATATGCATATACTATAACATCACATTGTATGGCATAAATATATTCAATTATAATTTTTCGATTGACGATTTTTTAAAAGCATATTTTAAGGGGTTGTTTTTCTCTACTCTGTCCTCTGTCTCCTAGAGACCATCCCTGTAAAGTTCCTTTCTTCATATTTGTGAGTTTGAGAGACCCTTGACTTAGCACCAAAGAGAACCTCAGAATTTCTAATGATCTCTGCATATCTCTAAAGCATAGGGTTTTCTAACATTGCCTTCTAATGACAGGTCATTTTGTCATTTCATTTCAAACTCCCCAGGACCTTATCTCCCCACTTCTAGCACTTCCCTCTCTCTGGTCATCACCACTGTTCTCTCCTACCACAGCCCAGCTTCTGCCACCATCCTGGAAATAAGGAATGGATACTACAGAACAGATTTTACTATTCTACTATCCAGGAGGTGATCCTCTTCCCTTGGGGCTAATTCCAAAATGCTGAAATTCTGGTCAGCCAGTTTGAAGCAACATACCCAATCACATAGTGAGGTTGTGATGTAAAAATAAAAACAGGGTCTTTGAAGTAAGGGGGCAGTGTTCCCCCAAAGGAAGGAGAGGTGTGTCACTACATAGCAATTGCCAAATACATAGTTGAAACTCATGGATCAAATCTTCTACAAATTATTTTATTCCTCTCTGAATGCACATAGCACTTGCATCTTTCATAAAGAATGTTTCATAAGTTGACACACATACACATATTCATATGTTTTTCCTCTCTATTAGTTACATGTGATCTTGAAATAATTCTGTAACCATTCTTAACCTCAGTGTCCTTACCATAATGGAAATTATGGTGAGCTCTGCCTCATAAATTTTGGGGAAGCTTCAAGTACTTAGTACAAACAGAAAGGTATTCAATAAATTCTACTTGCTCAAATTTATTGCCATCAAATTTATACTTTTATTATTAGTAATCTCTTATATAGCAAGAATTACTATAGGGCCTGGGGTTGTAGCTCAGTGGGTAGAGCACTCACCTAGCATGTGCTAGGCCCTGGGTTCGGTCCTCAACACCACATAAAAATAAGTAAATAAAATAAAGACATTGTGTCCAACTACACCTAAAAAATAAATAAATATTCTTTTAAAGAATTACTGTATATGTTTTTGTAGATCAGGATAGTACCTAAAGGGTCTTTGGACATAGGTGATATTCTATAAAAATTGGTTGACTTAATCTAGTTTGGGGACTATGAAAACTTAAAATATATGGAGTAAATTCTCCTTGAAATGTACAAAAAGGGTTTGCCAGCTACAAAAAAATTCTCTTCAAAGCTGCCTTCAAATTTCATCAAGCTAATTCCAATTAATTTTGTCCTGATGATGGAAAAAGGAAAACTGAGAGGGCTTTCCAGATAAGAAATGTCTCTTCTCACAGGCAAAATGAGAAGTTTGGATTAGATCCATGTTTCCAAGGGGTTTTCTTCAGAACACTAGTGCCTCCTAAATGTTTCACAAAGCAAGTTTCATGGCCAAATAACTTTTTAAATCCTATATATTCCACACATTCCTAGATCGTCACAATGCACATTTCATATTAAAAGTTCTGAGAGGCCTTAGAAAGAAAACATCAGATTAACTTCTTTAAAACTAGTATTTTCCAACCTGAATTTATATTTCTGGTTTGCTGAGGGAAAGAAAACCAGGCTAGCTTTGTGACCAAAGCCAGTGGCACCTTCCTTAACCTTTATCTCCCATGGATGGTGTCAGGGATAAATATGGTCTCAGATTCTCATGCTCATTTGCAGCATGTGTCATAACGAAGAGTAGCCCTGTTGGGCTAACGATGCCTTTCCGCCTTCTCTAAGCTACTAGAGAAAGGGATCACACTGAGAATTCTTGGCATGAAAGAGAGCAACTGACAGTCTTCCTTCCCCTGGGGACTCCCTTGCTCTCGGGATGTCATCAGCCACCAATCTTCATGTGGACAAGATTCTAGCTGGCTCAGCTAGACCAGCATTTCCCAAATGAGAATTTGGGACCAAATAAGGACTAAATACTTCATTTTTATCCCTTCTCGCAGGTTTGCAAAGCATGTTAGCATATTGAAGACTCTGTGAAGCTCTGCAGGAAAGAAACCTATTTAGTTTTAGCCAAGCATTTCCAGTTGACCATGGTCCTGTTCCAAAACACCTAAAAACAGGTCAATGACATTAACATTCCTTGAAATACTTTAGATCTCCGAGGATCCTTCCAGCCATATCATTCTGTGATTAATCTTAATTTTTGAGGCATGAAAAGATTAATTTCTATCAAGATTCTATTTAGAAGCTTATTCAATTGTGCAAAAAGGAACAGGTAAAATTGCCCAATTAAAAATAAAAAAAACCCTTGAGTAATTTTGAGACATTAGCTAATATATACAAATATACAGATGTACAGATATGTATAAGGATAGAATATAAAATCACATATATAATTATGCATATACATGTAATTTTATATTATATATTCTGTTCTTCTTTACTCCCTGCCTCTGATCTGCTGGCTGGCAGGAAAGCCCATGTCATTTTGGCCCATGGCAGGAGTACATGACTCCTATTGAGTCACAGTCCACTTCTGTGCACAAAGGGAATGCTAAAAACATGCTGTTGACTCACTGACTCAAAGAGAAGAGAAATGCCAAAAGTACAAGACAAGAGGCAGAAAAGCAGGTGGAAAAATGTCACAGGGCAGTCCTCCAAAGAAGCCCTAGGTCCCTTTTTAATCTGCCCAAACACCTGCTGGTGATGGAAAAGTCAAATATATATTTCAAACAACTCCTAAAATACCTTCTACTAAGCCTTCTGTTTCCCAATAAGTGAAACAACATGTGGTAATTCCAATAGAACTGGCTGCTTCTCCAATTCCTTCACTGCAGGGCCCCTAAATGCATGTTCAAGTAATACAAAGGTGCAAATGTATGTCTGGTAAATGCTTGTGCACTCGTCTCAGGCTTCAGCTGTTTCCCACGTTCATCAACAACTATCTGTGTAGCCTTGAACAAGCTGGCTACCCTCTCTAATGCTCAGTTTCACAACTGTAAAATGTACATCATAAAAGTTGAGCATCATATTTAAAAAGATAGTATGTGAGAATTGCTTGCATAGTACCAGTCACAAAATAAGGGCTTTAAGAAGTGATGAAATTATTATGATTACTGTTACAATTACCAAAATTAAGTACTTCTGTTAACTAGAACCATTACTAAGATATTACTACCAAAATAGTAATTATTAGTATACATATTGTTATTACTAATAACAATGATTCTTTTTCTTCATATCAGAGAATATTGACTTTGAGGGTAGGCATGCAAAATTTCTGTTGAAACTTTTGACACAATATGTACAATGACACATATCACACTTAAGGAACTGGTGCCATTAAAGATTATTTAAACATAATTTTAAAACTATGTTTACTGACCTTTTAATTCTCTTCAAGTAACTACAAAAGGAGCCATCAGCCCAACCCATGACAAGAAATCCAATTCCTCTGCAGTTTGTTTTTGAAGGTAGCCACAGGATACCTACAATAATGAAGTACAGTTCATAAACATCCTGAGGCCAGCATAAGGGACTGATGGGAAAAACTAATGTAGGTGTGGTTTCCTGACTCCTGTATGCACTGGACCCAACTTTGTAAAGCAGTTAAAGTTAACTGACCAACTTTCAAAATCTGTGGGTTTTGGAAAGCAAAAGATTTCATTGTAATTCAATTTTACCAAAAGACAATAAGTTACTGATCTGCTAAGGAAAAAGTCAATTTCTCAGTGTCCCTTATAGTACCTAGAAACCAATGGTAAACAGTAATAGATTATTTAAATTTGTTAGAAATATTCTAAGCTTCTTCATTTTAATAATAAAGCAAAAATTTTTATTTTCTAAAGGAATCTCCATATTTTTACAAATCGTTGGACTGTTTCAAACAACTTTAAAAAGGAAAATAATTTAGGTCTGTATTTAAAAGGAAATGTATTTTTCATGCTTCAACTGCATTTATCAGTCATTTGCAATCTCAGCATACATAGAATTTTTCTTTGGTGGTTTTGATGTTTGGTTTCTAGGAAGGAGCCCCCAATATGTATATATACACATACAACCCCTGTATAAAAATTTTAACGTTCCTATGTAAAGTAGTTTTCAAAAAGCTATCATATGCATCTTTGTCATGGAGTTGAACAACAAAGATATACCATCCAAACTAGTATTCCTGCCTTATAAATGGATTTTTTTTTCTCTCTTTTTTTTTTTTAGTAGTGAAGTCTGAGCGGATTTGCATGACTGAGAGTGAAATAATATGTTAGGATCTGCCAGCTTGGAGGTGTGAATAGATGTCATCCTCATTTCCTCTAACCCAGCCCAGGCTCAGGTTTTAATCATCTATTTATCAGGAACCACTGTCCCCAGAGATTCCCTGTGCCCTACAGGACCAGCTTTTTCCATCAGATTTGAACCTTATTTATTCATTCCCTCAGAGTGCAGCTAAGAGAGCCACATTGATTGAAAAATTAACTCAAGTTAATAGGAGAACAATGTACCCAACACATTACAGTTCAACCTAAAGTTTTCCAAACTTAATCCAGGAGTTGTACCAATTGTTGGGGATTTATAGGCTAAAATATGACTATCAACTTCAAAGGCAAGCAAGCATCTTCATTATTTTCTAATTTAATTTTACACTGTTACTGATTCCTTTGAAGCCAGAAAGTAAAAGTTATTTCCCAGCAAGGTGGTCATTTTTCATTTAATATGGGATTCATTTTTCCAACTTTTTGTGGGAGCTGAAATCAACCAGAAGTTTCCAGAAGCAGCAAAATCCCTTGTGAATCCCAGATGCTCCCAACAAATGTAACTGACTGGCTCTTTATTGAAAACAGCTCAGAGCTCGGCAATAATGTTTCTTCATTAATGTTACCAGGTAGCCAACATAAGATGCCATTCCCTTTCACAATTTGTTATTTCTTTTGTCTCTGGCAGATATTAATCATTGGGATTTGGGAATAAGGAAATGGAATGTCTAACAATTACTGGAAACTACTGAATCCATGTTATTCTTTAATTTTCATAACACTTTAATTACATGTTTTTGAAAAAAAATAATAAGTGACCATAATAATAAACAATACATCATTTTTCTGCAACAGGATTATATGAAAACTTTCACTGGTTTTCCACTGAAAATATTTAGTAACAAATGCATAGCTTATAGAAGCATACCTGTTAAGTCAGAAGTAAGATACCACCTGTGTTCAGCATTGGACTAGAAGTTCCAACCAGTCAACTCAATAAGATAAAAAGTAAGAATTGTAAGTATTGGGGGGAAATACATAATTTATCATTGTGAACCAGCATATTGTGACAAGATTATAAAATTCAAAAACATGTTTTAAAAGTATCTCTTTTAAAGTATCTCTACCAGATCCATATGTAAGATAAAAAGAAATAAATATTAACACAAAATAAATGCTAAATAAAACATTTCAACATTGGAAGATACTACAAATATTTAATATTTAAAGTAATCATTCTTTGAATTAAATTCTTAAATCCACAAAGCATCAACTGTACTCGCCAATAGTATTCAAATAATGTGATGTTCAGATCTCCTGGCAAGGTAAACAGTGCTACCTAGAAGCGAATGTCAAAAGTGCCAATTTAAGGACACATTTTGTTTCCAAACTTGGTATTTCATAGAGATTACTTACAGAGTTTATATATTTACTTTATTTTAAGAAATGATTCGCTGTTAGCTGCTGGCAGTGCCCTGAACGCATACACATACAGAGCAACAGATCCAAGGAAATCTGACTAAGGTTTCTCTTCTGCTTCTGTCCTGATTCCCAGCAATGTTGACCTTGACCTTCATATCACTGTTTCCTGATCTTACTTTAGACTTGGAGTCAATGGATTTCATCAAACTGGAAAGGTCTCTATTGGCTAGTAAGCCTTAATTCTCACAAAACAATAAATGATCATAATAAACAAGAAATCGTTTTTCTGATTTCTTAACTGATTTTTCTCATAAATCAGACTTGGGAAATCCATATAAATTGAAATAAGAGGAAGAAATTCCCAAATGGAAACAATTTTTCTTTTGTTTCTTTTCAGAAGAATCTATAAATATAATGGTTGCCTTCTGATCTCCAAATTTTCTCCAGTCCCATATAATTGTCATCTTTTTAAGTCCAGAACTTATATATCCCCTCCTCTGGGAGTGGCCCCAGTACAGTGGGTAGACTCTAAGTCCTTACCACATAATCCTGTGTTCCTGACCATTCACAGGGAGAAGGGCCCAGGAGAGAACACCTGGCTCCATTGACTCTCTCCCTCTGGAGTGCGCACTTGGGAACTTGACATGCAAAGGCTGGACATTGTGGCTTGGCCACACTGACGATAAGGGCGGGAGGGACTGGATCTATAGCTACCTCTTGCTCATATCCCTGGAGCAGCCCTGAACCTCCTCTTTTCCAGTCATGAGACACTTGAAACGCTCCAGCACTCTTCATTAAATCCCTCCAGGTTTAAGCTAGCCAGAAATACACTCTGTTGTTTTCAATCAAACAAACCTTAACTAATTCATCATTATTCCCTGGCCCTCATTTCTTTAATGATACCATCTATGTAAAATTCAGAAATACAGAAGAAGAGTCTCTCTACTTGCTCATACATATATATGTAGTATGGGTATAAATCATAAGCAGTGGTTCAAGTTCATGGTTGCCTTAATACATGTTCATTGTATTAAGGCCATGGTTGCATGGTAGGCAGAGGGAACATGGCCCAGCAAGAGGCACAAGGGGAACTCAACAGTTACAGTAGTGCTTAATTTCTAGGTGACAATGTGACCCAGTTTGCCTGGGACCATGCAGTTTAAGTGTTTTCTTACCATATTTATGAGTAACCCAGTTTGAATGATAAATCCTATGGCCACCCTTTAAAATTTTTAAATAATTATGGGAGACTACTCCTCTGTGTTGTTTAGATTTCTTTCTTTCTTTTTTCTTTTTTTCCTTTTTCTTTCTTTCTTTCTTTCTTTTTTTTTTTTTTTTTTTTTTTTTTTTGGTATCAGGGATTGAACTCAGGGGCACTTAATAAAAAGTAAAAATTTAAAGTGCTGGAAAATTATATGACTAGCAGGTATATTTTTCAGCAAATGGGATTTCCAGAAAGAAAAGATAAGTAATTTGCCCAAGGTCATACAATTAGTAAATGGTGAGACTTGTATTATATGCATTGTCCCAGCCACTTGTATTATATGTATTGTCCCCAACCCTTTTTATTGTTTTTTATTTTGAGACAGAGTCTCACTAAGTTAGCTGAGTTGCTGAGGCTGACTTTGAACTTACAATCCTCCTGCTATAACCTCCCAAGTTGCTGGGATTACAGGTGTGTGCCACCATGCTCAGCTCTTCTTTGAAAGTTTTTCTAACAAAAAATATTTAAAGTTATCATGAGTGCAGAATATAGCTGCTCAAAGCTCCTTTCTTCACTGTCCTGTGAGTTCCTGGAGAGCACCTTCCTCACACAGTGCTGCTGAGGGTTAAAGGACACAATATATGAAATGCTGGACAGTGACCTGCCCTGAATGACAAAGCCACATTTCAGGTGGCATTCTTCACACTTACCTAATGTAAGTTGTTTAGTGATTTTTATTTTGATATTTTATATAGTTTGTATAGTCATATAGTTCAAAATTCAAAAGGGTATATACAATGGAAAGTGTCCTACCTCACTCTCCACTTATCTCCCCGGAGACAACAAAATGCTTCCCGATTTTTATTTATTTATTTATTTTGGCAGTGCTGGGTATTGAACACAGAGCCTCACACATGCTAGGTTCTACCACTGAGCTACATCCCCAGACCTGAAGTTTTAATATTCTTACAGAATATTCTATACATGTAAGAAAAAGGAGTTATGCATGTACGTATACATGCATACATTACCCCTGTTTGAAGTTCACAAAGACTCTTCAAAGAGGCTACATTATGATTTACATGATAAAATTGAGACTTGAAAAGATTAAGTAATTTGGGGCTGGGGTTGTGGCTCAGCGGTAGAGCACTCACCTAGGACATGTGAAGCACTGGGTTCGATCCTCAGCACCACATAAAAATAAATAAATAAAGGTATTGTGTCCAACTACAACTAAAAAAAAAAAAAATAAAGAAAAGATTAAGTAATTTGCCTAAGGTCACACAATTAGTAAATAGTGAGACTTGGATTCAAATCTCTTAATATTACATGTATTGTTCCAAAGTTTGAAAAAGAGTAAGAGGAATTAACCTGCTAAAATAGAGGTATAATGTAGGCATAAAAGAAGCAGACACCCGAAAATTCAGGTTCAGCTGGAAATCTCATTTGCCCAAAAATACACCTGCTAGTCATATAATTTTTCACCACTTTAAATTTTTACTTTGGAGCTTAAAATGACCTACTCTTTAGTCCCCTAATTGAAATAGAGAAATGTAGAAAAGCTAAATGTATGCTAACACAGGAAAGCTCATTGGCTTCCCTTTTAAAGGCAAGGCTGAAGGAGAGGATCAGATAAGGTGAGCATCTTTATGGAGAGGGGAGAAGGAACTGAAAGTCTTGTGGTCAGAATAGGATGTGACAAAGAAATCCATCTCGCAATTCTCCCCTGTTCCTCTTTGTTCTGTATCAGGCTCAGCCACTGACTTGCTATCAGAAGACCACAGCCAATCAGAGTTGTTAGCAGTATAATAGTGAAAATTGACTTGGTCCGTTCATCCACATTCTTATCTAGCCCTCTTTTTGGCCAGCAACACAAATTACCAATCCAGTGGAGACAGCTAATTCTTCCACACAAGTCTCTGAAGGATCTGAGTTTACCTGGACAACTACGTTAGCCCCTGCCACTTTATAACTAAATCCTGAGCAGCACCCTCTTCCCCTGGTGCCTCAAGTTCTTGTTATAGCATAAAACCAGAAATGAAAGAGGAGACATTACAACTGATGTCACAGGAATACAAAGGATCATAAGAATCAAGCCACACACAATTATATGCCAAGAGGCTGAATAACCTAGAAGAAATGGATATATTCCTAGGCACTTAAAACTTATGAGGCCCAAATCATAAAAAAAAAAATTTTGAAGAAAAATCTGAACAGTCCAATAACGAGTAAGGAGATTAAATCAGTAATAAAAATTCTCCAATTAAAGACCAGAACCTGATAGCTTCACAACTGAATACTATCAAACATTTTAAGAAGTAATATCAATCCTCCTCAAACTATAAAAAACTCAAAAAGGAGGGAATAATTTTTACAAGATCAGCATTACCATGATCCCAAAGCCAAACAAGGACATTATAATAGATAAAAATCACAAGCCACAATTCCTGGTGAACATAGATGCCAAAAATATCAACAAAATACCAGCAGACCAAGCTGGGGTTGTGGCTCAGTGGTAGAGTGCTCGCCTAGTATGTGCGAGGCCCTGGGTTCCATCCTCAGTACCACATATAAATACATACAAAGAAAGGTATTGTGTCCAACAATAACTAAAAAGTAAATATTTAAAAAAACACTAGCAAACCAAATTCTATAACACATTAAAAGAATCACCATGATCAAGTAGGATCTACTGAGAATGCAAGGATTATTCAACACACACAAAACAATAAATCTGATACACTGTATTAATAAAATTAATAAGAACATACGATCATAATGATACATGTAGAGAAAACATTTGACAAAGTTTAACATCTCTTCATGTAAAATTTTACAACAGATTAGGTCCAAAGGGAATGTACTTCAACAAAATAAAGGTGTAATAGCTGGGTGCAGTGCCGCACACCTGTAATCCCAGTGGCTCAGGAGGCTGAGGCAGGAAGATGGCAAATTTGAAGCCAGACTCAGCAAAAGCGAGGTGCTAAGCAACTCAGTGAGATCTTGTCTCTAAATAAAACACAAAATAGGGTTGGGCATGTGGCTCAGTGGATGAGTTCCCCTGATTCAATCTCTGGTACCCAATAGATAGATAGATTAGATAGATGATAGATAGATAGATTAGATAGATAGATAGATAGATAGATAGATAGATAGATAGATAGACACATATAAGAAATCCCATAGCTAACATCATATTCAACTGTGAAAGGTTATAAGTTTTTCTATAATTTCAGGGATTTCAAGGATGCCCATTCTTGCCACTTCTATTCAACACAGTACTGAAAGACCTAGTCAAAGCAATTAGACAAGAAATTCCTTGAAGGAAAGGAAAAAGTGAAATGGTCTCTACTAATGACAGAAAACTCAAAAGACTCCACCAAAAAACCTGTTAGATCTGATAAATGAATTCAATGAACATGCAGAATACAAAAATCAACGTACAAAACCTTTAATACAGTAACACCCATCTCTCTGACATGAAAGTCCCGGAGAGAAGAAAACCTGTATGTGAACACTGGAACAATAAGCCAACTTGTATTCTCATCTGAAGGGTATAACAGAAGGGTGCGGTGTAATCCCAGCAGCTTGGGAGGCTGAACCAGGGGGATCTTGAGTTCAAAGCCAGCCTCAGAAACTTAGCAAGACCCTCAGCAACTTAGAGAGACCCTGTCTCTAAATAAAAAATAAAAGGTGAGGGGGATATGGGATATGGCTCAGTGGTAGAGCACTTGCCTGACTCATGTGAGGCATTGGCTTGAATCCTCAGCATCCATAAAAATAAATAAAGGTATTGTGTCCATCTACAACTTAAAAAAAAAATTAAGGTGAAAGGGGACTGAGGATGTGGCTCAGGGGTTAAGTGCCCCTGGGTTCAATCCCTAGTGCCAAAAAAAAAAAAAAAAAAAAAAAAAAAAACAACAAGAGGTATCACTTGTGCCATAGGAGAGCTAGTCTGTAGGACCAACGGGCAGTTTACACTCAATAATCAAAAATGAAGCAATGGAGGGCACACACAGGCCAGGCCTGCTCTTGGAAAGGGCTGGCTCTTAGCTCAGTGTGGCATGTTGTATTTGTGCCTGAGCCAATGTTTGTCTAATAATTTGAATATTACTTGCACTACCAGAAAAATCAGTCACCAGCGAGGGGAATGTGTTGCTGTGTCTTAGGGCTGAGCTCTCTATCATTAACAAGAGAAGATAACATTTTCATCCAGCGTATTTTTTTGTTTGTCTTGGCTTGTTATTTTAAAATCAACAGACTCAAAATAAAGTGTTGAAGTTCATGATATAAGCATCTCATGCTCTGTCTTTCCCACTACTCCCAAAGGATTTTGGTTGCACAGAATCCCCCACTAACAACACTTTCTGCTGAAATCTAGTTTTCCAAGGAAGAATATCCAAAAACAGAAGACACAGATCCGAGAGGCTCTTCCTATTAGAACTGCTGCTTTGGTTTAACTTGAAAAAGCCCACGCCCAGTTCCTAATGACAAACATCTGAACCACCAGGTCCTCCTGCAAGCGAGATTCTTCCTGCTCACTCAGTTCTATATGCAACTGTGGAGAAATGGAGCCTGCCAGGAGAGCAACATTCCACCAGACCTGGATTTAGCAAGACATTTCCATATCATTCTGCCAACCAGCTGGAAATCCTCCACTTCACTTGTGTAAAAATCTAACCCACCCCGCTAAATTTCCTGATTTAGAAGACTAATTCATTTCACCACAAGTATGGCAGAAGGAAGCCCAGTACACCAGCTCTCTCCTGCTGCTGTACCCTCTGCTCCAGACCAAAGCTATTGCATTTTCATTCTGGGTGGAGAAAAAAATGGTTCAAATATGTAATGCAGATGGTGCCAGCCCAATGTTACCTTCTTCCTAGTGCCACAGGACCTTGGTTGATGACACTGGAAGAAAAATAAGTTTATTGATTACATCAGCTACCAAGCTCTCTCCCCTATGAAAAATAATAAGTAGATTAATGCCATTTATTCTTATGAAATAAACACTTAAAACACAAAGAAGTCACAATTTTTAAATGTTACATACTTTCTCTATGCAATGTTTGTAGAGATAACCCTCCTGAAGCTAAGGTCAGGAAGCTCAGCTGTCATTTGGTACTCTGACAAAATAGAGGTAAAAAGGCTTCCAGGCACCAGTGACATGGAGAAATAGGCCATGGGAGAAAAGAAAAACAAAGCTGTTGATTATAACACACACAAGTACACAGAATGGTGTATATATATATATATATATATATATATATATATATATATATATATATATACACACACACACACACACACACACACACACACACAAACATGCATACAAATTTCATAAAATAGCTTATGGCTTTTAAATACACAATTAACCCCAAATGGCCTCTCCTGGTTAATCTTCAAGGAAAATTTTCCTTTCTCCTCTTTCCTGCACCATCCCAGGCTCCCCTTCTAACTTCTTCTATATACAAATGATCAATTTACATTCTGTAATTTGTTGTCCCTTCCCCCCATCTCCCTTTCACTTTTCATTAGGCCACCAGCTGTCACAGCTGTGGGGCATCCTCAAACCTACAGTTTCCCTTTAAGGTTCTAAGAGGCACACACAATGCAATAGATACCACTGCATCCTCCTAAATGCTTTATTTAATTTTTATTGCATGTGAGAGAAATTTCAGACTTTCAAACTAGGAAGAGGCAGAGCTGCATCTGTGAACCTCAGTGGGAAGAGAGAATCCTGTGAAGAAGGACATTAATTCTACTAATCAAAAGGAAAAATCCTTTTGCTATCAGACCATCCTCTGAAGGCACTTGCATCACCAAGTAAAGTTCATGAGAAAATGGTCAAACAGCGCCACTTACTGTCAGAGCCAGTAAGTGCAACAAAGCTGTACTGTGTCACCAAAGAGCAAGCATGCTCATCATTCTCCCCTCACCTCCCCAAGTTTCTGCAAAAAGAGTGTGCCAGTGACAGGAAGGCAGAGCAATTATTTTGTCACCACTTGAAGGCAACACAGATTCCAGCATACATTGGGAGGGAAATGTTAATATCAGGCTCTGCTGAAAAACAGGGAATGGCTCCCAACTGAGTTCTGATATCTGAATTGACAGCTGGGAGAATCGTGCCTTATATCTGGCACATGTAAATAAAGCACTTCTTTGTAATCAAAGCACCACCCAAAACTCAAAACAAATCCAAACTTTAGGAACTGCTTCTTCTAACACCTAACTATCTGGCTTTCCAGTCAAAAAGAAACTCAGCACAAGGACACTTTCCTTTTAGGGATCGTGTTCAGATTCATTGTCTCTGTCCCACGTGGAGCATTAAAGCCAGAGCGCCTTCCCATATCCCCACCTTAGGCTTATTCACATTTAAAGTAAGATAAATCTTGAACTTTCTCCAGATGGCAGGCTCAGGCAGAGATGCTTGCTTGGAGAAGTTCACCCCAAACCTCTACCTTCGAGAAAGTCCAAAGGAGAGTTTTAAGCAATTATAGCTGCCATGCAATTCCCCAGGACCTACAATTAAGAAGAGAAATCTTTGTCCTTTTGTATATGTGTATTGATGAAAGATGGAGAGTTGAAGTTCCCCTTCTAATTGGCTAATTGTTTAAATGCATTAGACATTGACTCCACCTTCATTTTATTTGGGTAGATTCAATTCAAGAAACATCTGTAATAGCTATATCCTCCTCAAATCAAAAAGAGGACCTGGCATTGTTGTTCAAATGAAGTCTTTTTGGGGGGAGGGTAGGTAACAGGGATTGAACTCGGGGGCACTCGACCACTGAGCCACATCCCCAGCCCTATTTTGTATTTTATTAAGAGACAGGGTCTCCATGAGTTGCTTAGTGCCTCATTTTTTGCTGAGGCTGGCTTTGAATTCTCAGTCCTCCTGCCTCAACTTCTAAGCCACTGGGATTACAGGTCAAATGGAGTCTTATTTCATTTTTATCTAAAATCTAACCATTCCTCCAAGTGCTATCATCAGATAAGATGGTAAGTAAACTCTAACTGGGCAAAGACATTGTTATAAAATGCAATTCTTAAACTTCAGTGTCTGACTGCACTTTTAATCAGTCCTCCACCTTGCCCCATATATTCTCCATTAGATATCCTGTGTTAGTCAGTTTTCTGTCACTGCAATAAAATCCGAGATAATCACCTTATGAAGAGAAAGGGTTGATTTTGGCTCACAGTTTCAGGGGTTTCAGTCCATGGTTGCTTGGTCCTGTTGCTTTGGGCCAATAATCAGTACATCAGAGTAGAGCAAGTGGCAGAGGAGTCCTGTTCACATCGAGGTGGCTGGGAAGCAAAAAACAGAGAGAGGGGAAGGGAGGGGTCTGAACAACCTCTTCTAGAGCATGCCCCTAGTGACTGAATTTCCTCCCAGGAGGCCCCACCTCTTAAAAGTTTCACCACCTCCTACTAGCACCTCGGGCTGGTGACCAAGCCTTTAACACATTTGCCCTTAGGGGTCATTTATCCAAACCATGCATACCCTTTCTCAAATTTAGAATCATAGAAACTGAAATATTATGCCTAAAGAGAACCTACCAACTGCCCAATCCTATAATTTGATAAATAGAAATGAAAATGACTGGCTAGTAATTCCCACCCATGTTCAAGGACAGAGGTCCAGGACCACCAGATATGCTGAAATTGTGCTATGCTCCTGCATCCTTATTTAGGAAGCTCAGAAAACCCTTATTTTGCGTTACAGTCGATGACTTCCTTTTCAAGCTCATTGAACTCTGTCCTCATACTCTGTGACGAGACATCCTGGTACCTCACTACACAATTATAGTTTTGCTAGTTCAAGAAATAGAATAGACATGAGAATCCAGCGTCATTCCCTATACCCAGTAAACTTGGCCTATTCATTAGAATTTGTCTCAACTGAGCCTTCCAAGTTCTCCTGATTTTGATTTGTGCATGAATAATAATTTGTTGTGTTGGGACAGCTCTCCAGCTGCTAGTAAGCAAGACTCCCCCCGCCCCATATTGATAGTGAAATATTAAATTAAAACTGCATGAATCAATTCATGTTTATTTCATGAATTCTTATCTTCCTGTAATTATTTGCAGACACAAATGATTGTTTTTGTCCTCCCATCCTCACTGACCAAAACAGTGTCTAGTGCAAAGTAGATACATATACTCAACTAATATGTTTTGAATAATGATTCCACCTACCCAGTTCAGAAATGTTGCAAAATGCCTACCTTGTTATTGATTTAACATATGGTCTCATTTATCAAAAAATCAAAATCAAGGACTGCATTTTTCTTAGTTTTCAATCCTTTTTTCTAAGCAACTCTCAAACTTGGATCATTCACATCTACCTTCATAATTGTGCTTTATTAATTATTTGATATTTTTCTTTAATGGCCTCACTTTCAAAACCTAAAAACATGTCTTTTAAAAGGAAGCTTTATCAATGGGCTCAGTGGCGCATGCCTGTAATCCCAGCAGCTCGGGAGGCTGAGGCAGGAGGATAGTGAATTCAAAACCAGCCTCAGCAACTGTGAGGCACTAAGAAACTCAGTGAGACCCTGTCTCTAAAAAAAAAATACAAAATAGGGCTGAGGATGTGGCTCAGTAATCGAGTGCCCCTGAGTTCAATCTGCAGAACCAAAAAAAAAAAAAAAAAAGGAAGTTTTATTACTATGGTACTATATCCTGAAAGTCAATATTATACACAACTGTTATCTAAATTCACACTGGGAAACAATACTGCATTACCTGCTGTATTCTCTCAAAACCCCTGTGAGGGAGGCAGGCCAGACCTTGGGCCAGAGACTGGAGTTGCCAGCCAGACAAATATTGACTACAAAGACAGGACAACTGACTCCTAAGCTAAAGCTTCTTCTTTTTTTTTTTTTTTTATTGTTGGTTGTTCAAAACATTACATAGTTCTTGATATATCATATTTCACACTTTGATTCAAGTGGGATATGAACTCCCATTTTTACCCTGTATACAGATTGCAGAATCACATCAGTTACACATCCATTGATTTACCTATTGCCATACTAGTGTCTGTTGTATTCTGCTGCCTTTCCTATCCTCTACTATCCCCCATCCCCTCCCCTCCCATCTTCTCTCTCTACCCCCTCTACTGTAATTCATTTCTCCCCCTTGTATTATTTTTCCCTTTCCCCTCGCTTCCTCTTGTATGTAATTTTGTATAACCCTGAGGGTCTCCTTCCATTTCCATGTAATTTCCCTTCTCTCTCCCCTTCCCTCCCACCTCTCATCCCTGTTTAATGTTAATCTTCTTCTCATGCTCTTCGTCCCTACTCTGTTCTTAGTTACTCTCCTTATATCAAAGAAGACATTTGGCATTTGTTTTTTAGGGATTGGCTAGCTTCACTTAGCATAATCTGCTCTAATGCCATCCATTTCCCTCCAAATTCTATGATTTTGTCATTTTTTAATGCAGAGTAATACTCCATTGTGTATAAATGCCACATTTTTTTATCCATTCATCTATTGAAGGGCATCTAGGTTGGTTCCACAGTCTTGCTATTGTGAATTGTGCTGCTATGAAAATCAATGTAGCAGTGTCCCTGTAGCATGCTCTTTTTAGGTCTTTAGGGAATAGACTGAGAAGGGGAATAGCTGGGTCAAATGGTGGTTCCATTCCCAGCTTTCCAAGAAGTCGCCACACTGCTTTCCAGATTGGCTGCACCAATTTGCAGTCCCACCAACAATGAACAAGTGTACCCTTTTCCCCACATCCTCGCCAGCACTTGTTGTTGTTTGACTTCATAATGGCTGCCAATCTTACTGGAGTGAGATGGTATCTTAGGGTGGTTTTGATTTGCATTTCTCTGACTGCTAGAGATGGTGAGCATTTTTTCATGTACTTGTTGATTGATTGTATGTCCTCCTCTGAGAAGTGTCTGTTCAGGTCCTTGGCCCATTTGTTGATTGGGTTATTTGTTATCTTATTGTCTAATTTTTTGAGTTCTTTGTATACTCTGGATATTAGGGCTCTATCTGAAGTGTGAGGAGTAAAGATTTGTTCCCAGGATGTAGGCTCCCTATTTACCTCTCTTATTGTTTCTTTTGCTGAGAAAAAACTTTTTAGTTTGAGTAAGTCCCATTTGTTGATTCTAGTTATTAACTCTTGTGCTATGGGTGTCCTATTGAGGAATTTGAAGCCCGACCCCACAGTATGTAGATCGTAGCCAACTTTTTCTTCTATCAGACGCCATGTCTCTGATTTGATATCAAGCTCCTTGATCCATTTTGAGTTAACTTTTGTTTCATTTTGTTGCAAATGGATTTCCAGTTTTCCCAGCACCATTTGTTGAAGATGCTATCCTTCCTCCATTGCATGCTTTTAGCCCCTTTATCAAATATAAGATAGTTGTAGTTTTGTGGATTGGTTTCTGTGTCCTCTATTCTGTACCATTGGTCCACCTGCCTGTTTTGGTACCAGTACCATGCTGTTTTTGTTACTATTGCTCTGTAGTATAGTTTGAAGTCTGGTATAGCTATACCGCCTGATTCACACTTCCTGCTTAGCATTGTTTTTGCTATTCTGGGTCTTTTATTTTTCCATATGAATTTCATGATTGCTTTCTCTATTTCTACAAGAAATGCTGTTGGGATTTTGATTGGCATTGCATTAAACCTATGGAGAACTTTTGGTAATATCGCCATTTTGATGATGTTAGTTCTGCCTATCCATGAACAGGGTATATTTTTCCGTCTTCTAAGATCTTCTTCTATTTCTCTCTTTAGGGTTATGTAGTTTTCATTGTATAAGTCTTTCACCTCTTTTGTTAGGTTGATTCCCAAGTATTTTATTTTTGGGGGGGATATTGTGAATGGAGTGGTTGTCCTCATTTCCATTTCAGAGGATTTGTTGCTGATATACAGGAATGCCTTTGATTTATGCGTGTTGATTTTATATCCTGCCACTTTGCTGAATTCATTTATTAGCTCTAATAGTTTCTTTGTAGACCTTTTTGGGTCTGCTAGGTATAGAATCATGTCATCTGCAAAAAGTGATAATTTAAGTTCTTCTTTTCCTATTTTTATGCCTTTAATTTCTTTCGTCTGTCTAATTGCTCTGGCCAGTGTTTCGAGAACTATGTTGAACAGAAGTGGTGAGAGAGGGCATCCCTGTCTTGTTCCAGATTTTAGAGGGAATGCCTTCAGTTTTTCTCCATTCAGAATGATGCTAGCCTGAGGCTTAGCATAGATTGCTTTTACAATGTTGAGGTAAGTTCCTGTTATCCCTAGTTTTTCTAGAGTTTTGAACATAAAGGGATGCTGTACTTTGTCAAATGCTTTTTCTGCATCTATCGAGATGATCATATGGTTCTTATTTTTAAGTCTATTGATGTGGTGAATAACATTTATTGATTTCCATATATTGAACCAGCCTTGCATCCCAGGGATGAATCCTACTTGATCATGGTGCACATGGAATGAAACTGAAAATCAATGATAAAAGAAGGAAGGAAAAATCATGCATCACTTGGAGAATGAACAATAGGTTACTGAATGATCAATGGGTTATAGAAGACATCAAGGAGGAAATTAAAAAATTCTTAGAGTTAAATGAAAACACAGACACAACATATCGGAATCTATGGGACACATTAATGCTTCTTCTTTGCTCCTCAGATCCCTGTGTCTCCACGTGTAGCTGGCAGTCCAGGAGCACCAACATCCCCTCGAGGTTTGTTAAAATTGAAGAAACTCCAGCCCACTCCAGGACTACTCAATCTGAATCTGCATTTTGACAAGATCCTGTTGATTCATTTGCACAAGTTTAAGAAGTTCTAGTCTGGAGTGATGGTTCTCTAATTTGGCAGCACATTGGAACCACCTGGGGAAACTTAAAAGACAATGAAGCTCCATTCCCCTGCACTCGGAGAGTCTGATTTAAGCATCTGGAGTTTGACCTGGACCTAGGTACTTTCAAAAACTCCTCATCTTATTAAAAAGCTGGCAGGTGGTTACAAGTTAAGGAAGAATGTACAGACAAGTTTAAGAAACACGAGTCTAACTCCATGGTTCTAGAACTTTAGCAACGTCTGAACCATCTGGATAGCTTGTTAAACCACAGATTCCTGACCCACTACCATTTCTAATGAGTCCAGGTGATGCTGCTACCGCTGATCAGGAGACCTTATTTTGAGATTCTCTGCCAGATGCTATGTGTAAGACAGACTATACGAGATAAGAGCTCAAACTCATTCCAAGAACTCTTTTTAAGGCCCACGTGCTAGCTGCAGTTGAGGTAAGCATATTTAAGGGTGAAAAAAAGCTTAATTATAAAACATTTAGGACATTTTACCTGTGATCTCACATGTTCACATTTCTCTCAGTATTAAAAAAAAAAAAAAAAAAAGCGCCACATGGTAGTTTCCATGCTTGCTTATTTTAGTCTTCATAAAATAATTTTCTGCCAAAATAAGTTCTAAACATGAACTGTATACTGGGATGTAGCCCCCAGAAAAGCTCAAAGGGACTCAGCCTAGCGGGGTGCAGCCCAGGTGAGCAGGTGTAGCCAAGGCTGCTTCTGTGAAGAGTGCCCCCTAGAGTCCTAGAGTTCTCCTATAGGAGGGAGCACTGGTTCTAACATTGGGTCCAAACCAACTTCTGTATTATCCCCAGGAAGCCGCCCTAAACTGCTCTGAGAAGTCCCTCAAAGCCAATGTTTGTTTCAAAGTTCTTAGTCTTTGCCTCCGATTGATTTTACAGAAACAGAGAAAAGACTGACTCCCTTCTTTTTTAAAACTCCTACCGAGTTCATAGCATGTTATCATGATCTATCTGTGCAAAGCCCCTCCTGTTTTGTTTTCCCTCTCATGTCTAATACCCACATTCATCCTCCCTACCCCATATACAACATGTATGTCCTTAAGGCTGCCTGTAACTCTGTAGAAATAGAATGTGTTGTTTTTTGTGCATATGTGGCATTGAGTTGTATAATGGCATCATATGATATATTTTTTCTTATCATTGCACTCAATATCCTGTTTTTAAGAATTAGCCCAGCTGCTATATGCACACCTATATGCACTCCACCCACAACATTTTAATTACTGAGAAATGGTCTGCACATCTGGTTCTCACGCTGAAATCAATGTGCTTTTGAATTAGAGCCTTTAGGACTAAGCGCGACTTAGAGTTAATCTGACACCAGATGCATGGATCCCTCATTTAGGACTGTGACTAATTGCTTTCCGCCCTGTTTGCACATGCTCACTGGCTGGCATCACAGGTGTGTTCGTTAAGAAGAAAAAGATTTTGTCCCTGGGTTTACTGACAATATCTCTTCCCCCCACTCTCTTCCTCTCTCACTGATTTTTTTACAAAAAAAAAAAAAAAAAAAAAAAAAAAAGCACAAAGAGAGTCTCCTCCAAGAAAAAGTCTCACTTTCATCTACAATGCATCCTTAAGATCATTCCAGACTATGGAAAAGTGTTTTTTAAAAAAGAAATTACCTCATTCTGAAATTATAGGAGGTTTCAGATCAAAATAAAAAAAAAACAGTCAAATTGCTTATCAGAGAGTTTCCTGTTCTTAATCTTCCTTACTCCTTCTGCAGATGTAAGTAATAAATCCAAAACCAGCTCCCTTGAGGAGGGAATTTTGCTCCTGCAGTAACTCTTAATTAAAATGTCTTATGTCCACCTGTACATGTGACCCGCCTGGTCTTTCAAAATAGGTGACACCATATTTCTGTAATAATATACCCCATAAAATAATATCCATAAGATACCAAATATGATTTAAGATGTCAATAACACTTTCCTTGGCTTCAAGATTCTGGGATAAGTACTTCACAAATTCGTAATAAAATATTAAAAATAATTGCTGTGTGTTTGGTGTTGATAATGTGCCAGGTACTGTACTAAGCATTGTCAAATGTGTTTTCCCACTTAATCCTCATAAGCCCGTGACATAGATCTTTTTATCCCTGTTTTAAAAATGAAAGCCCTGAAACTGCAATAAAATAAAAGGAAATTTTTAATCCCTTTATGCAAGATTAGCTCATTTCCACATGCCAAAACTGTTGGGGGGGACAGATCTCCTATCTTCCTTCTTCTAAAGAAATTTAGCTTGTTTTCCCCCTCAATATCCTGTCCTCCCTCTCCTTTACTTCCTTGTGGGTCTTCAGCCAACCTCAGGAGGCTCAGTCTGTGGTCACCCCTCCATGTTCTCTTCTCCCTTCTCCCTTCCATCCCTTGCAGCCTTGGAGCAATAAAATTGAAAGCTATTTCCTCAGTCCAGAACCAGCTCCAACAGTGACTCTGAGCCCTGAGCTGCTACCTCCTTCCCTTTAGGAGGAACATGAGATCTTAATTCCCCTTTAATGTGGTAGATGGAAGCAGAGAGGCACAAGATGATTTGAAAACATTGAATCCATGGTGCCAATCATTGGCAGAACAAGAACTGAAGTGATATATGGCTCAGAAGGTGGAGGTTCATTAGCCTCTTCCTGTCTTTAGAGCCAGCTGGAGAACCATAGCCACCAGCTCCAGGTTTCAGAGGATGTCAGTGTCTCCACCTCATCTGTTTGGAGGAAGCCCCATCAGGCCCCAGGTCCACTGCTCTCTTTTGCTTTCACCCCACCCCAACACTCTTTTTCAGACATTTGCTTCATCTTATCTTCTTACTTTACATTTTTCATTTAAAAATTGTTAATTAAAAACCAGGATGAGCCAGATATTTTTCTAGAACCTGGAAACATGACAATAAGCCGGCAGGTTCTTGTTCTCATGGATCCCACATTCTAGAGAGAAAGATGAACGATCAACAAACAAGTAACTGCAGGTGGGACAAAAAGGGATAAAGCCCGGTGAGTGGGTAGGAAAACATGCTACTCAGCTATACGTGGCAGAGAAGTTTGGTCTGGCAACAGGGTAGTTGAGAGAGGTAAAGGGGAATATCTAGGGAAGAGAAATTCAGACAAAGGCATCAGCATGTGCAAGGGCCCTGATGGAGAAGGAAGCTTGCTCCAGGACTTCAAAGACAGCTCAGGGCACAGGAACAGCTTAGGAGAGGAGGTTCCTGGGGCCCTTTGCTCCAGAGATCCTGTGCCCTCCACATAGCTCCAGCCACCCTAAAATAGACCTGTGCTAGGAATTCATCCTCAAAGTCCCTTTCATTGTGATTTATATTCTGGTGTCTTACTTCAGAAACACAATGTTCAGGCTTTCTCCTAATGATTACGAATCTCTCTCCTCCCTAACACATAATGCTGGTACAGGGAGGGGACTTGGGATAATTATGTCCTGGTGTATGTTTTACTCCTATTTCAGGACTAGAAACAAGTAGGCCCTTAATAAATATTTGTTATATGGAAGAAGACAACTTAGCAAGATCCTATCTCAGGAATAACTAAAAAAGGATGGGGGATGTAGCTCAGAAATTCACCCCTGAGTTCAATCCCCAGTGCCAAAAAAAAAGCAGTAATGATATGACCTCCACAAAACAAGTGTGTCTCTGAGCCTCAGTTTCCCTACATATAAAAGCATTGGATTTTTATAGAATGGCAAAATTCTAAAGGAGGCATAATTACTCACCCCTTTCATGCCCATTAGACTCTCTAATTGACTGTGGCTCTTTCTCTCTAGACTAACTTCCGAGTTCTTCCCAATCCAAGTCCCTTGGCAACCATTATCAGTGGGTCAGAGATGAGCCTCATTAACTATTCCTTGACTAGGAGAATTTTTTTCCCTCAGTACTAGGGATTGAACCCAGAATCTCATATATGCTAGGCAAGTACTCTACCACTGAGCTACATCCCCAGCCCTTTTTATTTTGAGACAAAGTCAAACAAAGTTGCTGAGGTCAGCTTCCAACCTGCAATCCTCCTGCCTCAGCCTCCTAAGTAACTGGGGATTATAGACATGTGCCACCACACCCAGAAACTAGATTTTTAAGATTCCTTTGGGTTTTTTAAGCAAGTCTACTTGTTCAGTCACAGGAAGGTAAATGTTACTACAAATTCAATGCTAGAAAATCCCATTACTCAGAGTCAGGTGATCCCTCTGACTACCTATCAGCACAGAAGCCAACAGGTAACACTTGCTCCAATTCTAATACTTTTCATCAAAAAACTAACTTAGGGATGCTGGGCATGGTGCACATGCCTGTAATCCCAGTGACCCAGGAGGCTAAGACAGAAGGATCATGAGATCAAGGCCAGCCTGGGCAACTTAGCAAGACCCATCTCAAAATAAAAAGGGCTGAGGATGTGGCTCAGAGTTAGAGCACCCCTGGGTTCCATCCCCAGTACCACCTTAAAAAACACACACACACACACACAAAAACCCTAACTCAATGCTAACTCTTTCAATGCCATCCTAAGGCTGCTAGGATTATCTTTTGAGGTAGCAGAATGTTGTCCTTCCTCTTAAATCTCACTCCATAGAAGCCTGGATCCCACTCATAAATGATAAACCAGCCCTACGACTTAAAACCAGTCTGGCTTGACTTTGAGCCTTTAAATTTCTCTACAGATGTACCTCAACTTCCAATGGGGCCGCATCCTGATAAACCGAGTTGAAAATCATGCATTAAAAAAAAAAAATTAGAGCTGTAGCTCAGTGGCACAGCACTTGCCTAGCATGTGTGAGCACTGGGTTCAATTCTCAGCACCACATATAAATAAAACAAAGGTCCGTCAACAATTAAAAAAATTAAATATATGTAACCTAACAAACATTATAGCTTAGCCTATTCTACCTTACACATGCTTAGAACACTCCTAGTTACTTTCAGCTAGGCAAAATCACCTAACACAAAGCCTATTTTATAATAAATTATTGAATTACATGGAAGCATGTAATTGATCTCATACTACTTTGAAAGTCAAAATTGGATGATTACATGGGTACACTTTCACACTATCATAAAGTGAAAAAAGAAAAAATTATCAGTCAAACCAGCAAAAGTGGTGGACTATCTGTATGTCTTCTGACTAATAAGAGTGGTTCCTAAAGTCCCTGATTTGGCCGCAGTCTTCTGGATCCTGTGCCCTTCAGCTGCATCCCTTCTCAGACATCGATTCCTGATCTTCCCTTGACCTCTTTCCATGTGTCTTGTCTATGTTTCCTTGCTTCTGACATTTGATTTGACTTGGATGGTCACCCTCAGAACGCTCCATCTCTCAGACACTCAGAGTAACACACCCAGCCTCAGGCACCCTGAAGTCAGGAACACTGTCCTGTGGGCAGGCCTATGTGCTTGGCATTCCTGTTGAGGAAGAGAAATACATAAATACCCAGATGCCTGGCAGAACCACAAAGGACACCCACAGTCCTATGGAGAAATGTGGAATTGGCTCAACTTCTCCAAAAATCACTAGATAGAATTGTTTGTTTGTTTGTTTGTTTATGATATAAACCCATAAAGACAAAATCTGAAAGAAGAATCATCAAGATGCAAAAAAGCAACAAAATATTAGAAACTGAACATGGATGAGCAGTAACTGTCTTAGTCAGAAAATATGAGTATTTTATTACATGAATCCCATAAGAGAAAATTTATAAACACTATGAAAAAAAATGGTTTCAAGTGTATATCCTTAGAAGTTAAAGAAATAATATTCCAATGATGCCTGTTATTGAAACTGCCCTTTCCCCTGTTCAACTAAAACATCTTGATGCTGTTGACAATGAGTCTATAATCTTCTTCTAACACTATACCTCACAATAGTGATGCCTTGGGTAACTGAAGTGCTTTAAATTCATTATTCTCCAGTGGCTCCTGCCAAAGCTATCCCAAATAAATATCTGGTGGAGATAAAAATGGCATGCTTGGTATGCAAGTCAAGCTCCAAGACAGCTCCCCAACACTCCAGTCTTTTACACCAAATCCATACCCTTAACCCCTCCCTCTTCTGTATAAATACTGAAGTGAGCACTGGGGTCTCAGCCACTTGTTCTTATATCTCAAGTTCCCTGGGCTTGCCACAGGACAGGTGCCTGGTAACATTATTCAGGACTGGCTCAATATAAGCGGAAGGCAACCAAAGCTTCTTTGGAGTTATTTCTGAGATGGTCAGAGATATGCCTTCAAGTATACAATTTAGGGAAGGTAGAGGCCTGGAAATAGGAGACAGTCAGTCTCTCTCAACCTCCAAGGCCTCAAGAGTCTTTGCTAGTACTTGATTGCCTGTCAGAGGGCCTCAGAGGCTCCTGAGGATACCCCAGAGTGAGCAGGAGGCCCTGAGCACTAGGCTTAGACAGGCTGAATTCAGAACTGACACCTGGGGATGAGGAGAGGGGGTCCAACATGTACCGGATTGCCCTGAGTTTATGCTGCGTGAGGTACTAAAAAGACAAGGAGTTTTGAGTTTATGGATATGGGTTTGAAGCCCAAATCTAAAACCTAAAAACTGTATGATCTTCCTTATCTTTCTGGATTTCAAATTCCTCAGCTACAAAATAGAGCAGAATTTTAAGTCACATATATAAAAATTTTCAGTACAATGGGGCAGAGGCAAATAGGAGTCACTCGGGAAATTATTACTTTTTTTTTTTTTTTTTAAATCTCACTTGAACAAAGACCCATATCACTTCCATAGACTTTACCTATGGTAAAGTCAAGACCTTCCTCCAAAAAATACCTTAAAATGGTCTTATACAGCTGGTCAAGCTTTTTATTTAATTGAAGCCCAATAGGTCTGATCCTAAAATGGTAAAAAGTTACCAATAAACTGCCTTCCCTTTGATTTCTAAGGAGATTACTATCTTTGTGGGACTGACCAGGATGAGTTTCATGCAAAATGTGCTTTGACTAAAGAGATATACATGTGACTCCCAACCCTGGCAGCACATAAAATACAATTAATTCACAATTGCATGAAATGAGGCTAAGTATCAGGATATTTTTAAGAGCTCTCTGGGGTACAGTCAGGATGAAAAACCACCAGTCTTTTTTTTAATTGCCTATTAAGGAAGCATAAGGATTTACCCATTTAAATATTTAGAATTTCATTTTTTAAAAAAAGAAATATTGGGGACTCCAAAAAGCTCTGGTTTGTTTGGGTTATATTCATCAATATTTGCCAAATTAGACATTAAAATTATTTTTAATGAGATTTATTTATTCATTAATTATATGTATTATATACTCTATGAAATATAACTATTTTCCAAAGTAAAATACAATTAAAAAGAAAATAAATAAATAAATATTTGAAATTTCTTGCAAATACAATCACCTAAGTCTCAATTTGCTAAATTTCCTTGGAGCCCCAAGGCAAAGCTTTTGACCAAGGTTATAAAATCAGGGCAAGGAATTTTAAGATGATGTTCAAGCACTCCACTTTTTATCTAAGTATATTAGAGCAGAAGCAAACTGATGTCACTAGGTGAAAGAATCTTATGGGATCACTGTCGTATATTTACCCTGTCATTGGCCAAAATATGGTTATGCTGTGTATGACTCTATTATTCAAGCATAAAAAATAAATTAAGGCTGACATAAGGACCCAAATGGTGATTGGCTCTTCTCATGATGCATTTAATTCCACGCTGGCACTGAAGCAGCAGAGGGCTTCTGACATCCACCTTCTACAGCACCACTCTGCCCAAGTTATCTCAGAGAATTCTCCTTAACTTGCAATACTGGTACTGTATTCTTAATCCTAAGCCTTTTGCAGAACATGTTCTCCAGACTGCCATAGTCTAGGACCATTACATGGAGGGTAAAACTACTGCCATTTGAAGATCCATCTCAAAGTCAGTGGCCAGTACATCTGATGGCAGGGCTTCTCTCTGGCTTTCTACAGCAGTTTCCAGGTTAACAATGAAACTGTACCCCCAGCATCCCAGTCTATAGACGTGAGCAGATTGTCTTTCTCTGCTCGGTTCCCATGGCCAGAATCCTTAACTAATCTCCTACCCACAGAGTAGGGCTGATTTCACAAGCTGTTATTCCAGCTGCTCCTGCCAACATCTGCTATTGATTTACTTGCTGAACACCTCTGATATGCACAGAGCTGTGTTGTCATGCTTCACCCTACTCAGCTACAACCCCTTTCCTCAAACACATCTGCATCTGCACACATCTTTCCTGCACCCCCTACTTCTGTCCTTGGCCAATCTATCCACCTGCACTCCAGATCCCTATCCCTTGGGACATGGTGCCATCAATTACTTGCTCCAGGTCTGGAATCTTTAACTTCTCCATCCCTAGGGCTTTTTCATTTATTCAACATAATAACTTGTTCAAGCCTCTCTCATTTTGGAGAAAAACAAAAATCCTGCCTTTAACCCTATATCCTTCTCCAGCTTCTTAAATCAAAATAGTCTGTAATCTTCATTGCCACTTATTTACTTCATGTACAAGACTGAACCATGCCCCCACCCCAGATCCATGTCCTTCCTAGGAAACTCAGAATGTTACTTTATTTGGAAATAGAGTTGCTAATACAGTCGTTAGCTAAGAGTGTGCCCCTTGGCAGCTATAACTGGTGTCGTCATGAAAGAGAAGACACACAGGCATATGCCCAGGGAGAACTCCAAGTGATGACAAAGACAGAAATGGGGGTGACACTTCTGCTAGTCAAGGCTTGCAGGCAACAGCAAGAGGTAAGAGAAAGTATGGGACAGATTCTTCCCCAAAACCTTCAGAGAGGGGATGGCACTGCCAACACATTGTTTTGGACTTCTGGCTCCCAGAATGGTGAGAAAATACATTTCTATTGTTTTAAGCCATCTCATTTCTGGTCCTTTGTTAAAACATACTTATGGAATGACTATATCCTTTCAGTCACCATGATTTTCCTTCTAATTCTAGAATTTTCCCACCTAAAACCTGCTAGAGCTAAAGCCATCCTATTTTATTGGGTCCTCTGGGACACATGCTCTTTTTCATGAAGTCCTTGCTGATGCTCTTTTCCCACATCCTCCTCATCCTCCTTCATTTTTTCCTCATCTCACCTCTCACAGATACCTGCTGAATTGCAGCATCCCTGGGTTCATGGCCTCTTCTCACTTTATCCATGCTCTGCTGATCAGCTCCATGCTGATCACCCCTCAAACCTTTCAGCCCAACCTTCTCTCCCAAATTCTAATTTGTTTTTGTTTTTGCTTTATGGTACCAGAAATTGAACCCAGGGTTCATTCCCAGCCCTTTTTATTGTTTGAGACAGGGTCTCACTAAGTCACTTAGGGTCCTGTTAAGTTGCTGAGGCTAGCTTTGAACTCAAACCCTCCTACCTCAGCCTCCCGAGCCACTGGTAATACAGGTGTGACCCACTGCACCCAGCTCCAAATTCTAGTTTTTAATTTTCTACTGCCTCTTTGTATTTCCACCTAGGATTTGTACAAGTATCTCAAATACAAGATGGATGAAATCAACATCTATGGCCCTACTTCCCAAATAAATATCACTAATCTCAGGAGAAGCTCTATCTGGTTGTTATTTAGATTTAAAATGGCAGTCCCTGGAAAAAGAAGATGATGCCCCTTGCCACAGGTCTGCACATTTAGGTGCCCAACTTGAAGCTGCTGAATCAGATGAAATAGAGCCAAGGGAGCACTGGGCTGTTCTGCTGACCCACATCTGCAAGGAGGCATGCGCAACCACCTTCAGACATCAACTACTGTGATGTTTCAGTTCCAATTTTTGTACAGGTTTCTCTTGAGGCCAACCTTGATCTGGAACCATACCAGGCAAAGGAATCTGGGACATCGTGTTCTGGTTTAGCTAAGCTGAGATATTACAAAGCCACCACAGGAAGAAAAGGCAGTGACTGTGAAGTCATACAAAATAAAACACCATTAAGTGTCATCTGGGAGAGTTCTGGATCTAAATGCTACAGCAATTAGCAGGAAAGTGAAATTGGGAGGAACAGGCAAGGTGCTTAGGACTCATGAAAAGTAACTGGGCTGAGAAAGATGCTTAGGGTTTGGCAGAGAGATGGAGTCGGGTGAGCACTGGAGACTGGAGGGCAACTTGGCTGTTTGGGGACAATGAGGAGACTGCCTTGACCAGACAGCAGAGCTAGCTACAGAATTGCAAAGGCTGTGCCATTAAAAAAAAAAAAAAAAAGAGTGTTGCTGCTATAATTTTGGGGCAGCATTGTAAAAAAGAAGTTTAAGACAGTAAATTCAGCCTATGGGGCTGCTTGAAGGAAAGCAGCAACAAGCTATTTTCTGAGGAGGGGAAGGTTGAAATGAATATAAATTGGCACTCCATATCTGTAGGTTCCAGATCTGTGGATTTAACAAACTTCAGATGGAAAATATCCAGGGGAAGAGTACATCTAAACAAATACAGAATTTTTTCTTATCATTACCCCCTAAACAGCACAGTACAACTATTTATAGATCATTTACATTATATTAGTTACTGTAAGTAATCTAGAGATGATTTAAACTGTATGGGAGGATGTGCATAGGTTATATGCAAACGCTAGGTCATTTTATGTAACAAATCTGGCCATCTGCAGACTTAGGTATCCATGAGGGTCCTGGAACCAATCTTCCATGGATACTAAGCCTGTGTGTGTGTGTGATAATTAATCCAGATGTAATTTTATTATTATTATTATTATTATTATTATTATTATTATTATTATTTGTTTTCTAAATCTCCTGAGGAAATAGTAAATGAAAAATGTTTCCCCTTTGGGTACCGGACTCCAACAAGCTCAGGGAACTAGATGAACACAGAGGACAGATACAGGGGAGGTCCATGTTATAGCTGAAGAGACCTGGAGAGGAGGGAGCCTGCCAGGTGGCAGGGCAGTGCAGAACCAACTGACAGCCACAAATGCTGTGCATAGGAGCATGCTGGTCAGCACATCAGGGGGTCACCATCCACAGAAATGGGGCTATTTCACATTGGGGACATGACACTGGAAGGGGAATTCAGAGCATGCCACATTAGCAACTGGGAATCACAAAAATATGCAAGGACACTGGAGTAAAAGTAGCATGAGAATAAATCTCTCCTTGTTAAAGACATCGAACAGCACTGAGTAACAAGAATGTGCAGCAATGTTGTTTTCTCTCTCATCTTCTCTCCCAAATTCTTCCTGTCATACATAGTCCATGGACTTTGAATTACACTGACCCCAAGCAGTCTATGTTCGAGAACCTTTTAATTTTTACTTACCACAAACATACATTTTATAAAACAATTACAGTTACAAAAATCTATTCCTTCGTGTAACAGATCACAGATCTCCATTGAGTATTTAGTACATGGCTATACTAGGCCCAGAAGATATGAGCAAGACAAGAGCCTCCACCAGGGGAGGATACAGATCTGTAAACAAGGTTAGCCATGAGGCTAAACAAGTGTGAAATCCAGATAAAATCAGAAGGCAGTTCTGTTGTCCCTCCTTGTGTCCCTAAATCTAATTTCTGGGTTCTTGTGCCCCCAGCCCCAGAAATTCAATTAGGACACACACACATTCCCTCCACTCTTGCCCCCCCCCCCTGCCCCACCCAGGCCTCTCTGGTCATTGTCAAGAAATTTTAAAAGTTATTTGGAAATACAACAGTGGTTACCAGGCATAGGGGTTGGGGTAGAGAGCAGGGAATCATTGCCTAAAGGGTACATAGTTTCCATTTCTCAAGATGCAAAACTTTGGGCTTCTATTGCAAAACAACGTGAGTGTATTTAACACTACTGAACTTTACATTTAAAAATGGTTAGGGTGGTAAATTTTATGTTACATGATTTTCACTAAAAAAAAAATAATAATAAAGTTTTCTGGCTATTTCATGTGGTACAATGCAGTTTCAATTCAGTAAACTTAAAATTGTCATCCCTACGTAATATACAAGATTTCAATATTGTGTCAGATTTAGACTTCTCCCTCTAGGACTAGGGCCTGTTGCAGTTGAGGATCTACTATTAGGGAAGAAGAGTGTGGGGGTTTCTCTATCCATTCCCTTAGTTCTTCTCCATCTTGCTAAGAAAGTTTCTGACTTCTTCCAAAGTTAGGGTTGGGGCAGAGATGGTTATTTGGGGATATGAACCTATTAAACAATAATTCTCTTCTGTTCCTCACCCCACCACCTATCCTTGGTAACCACCATCCTACCCCCAAATAGGATGACCAACTGTCTACTTTCCTGGCACTTTCTAGCATAGAAAGTTCCATATCCCAGAACACCCATCAGTCCCAGGTTTATTGGGCTAATAGATCAGCCCAGATGAGGCAATGGGAGTGTAGTTATTATTTTACTAATTTTTTTTTTCAGTATTGGAGACTGAACCTGGGGCCTCAAGCATGCTAGGTAAACACCGTACCACTAAGGCACATCCCCAACGCCACTTCACTGATTTGTTGTGGGCTCTAGCATTGTCACCTCTGCATGTGGCAGGTAGTAAAGCTGACTACTCATCTCTTAGGTACATCTGTGGGTTCTTTAGAAATATTCCCGTCAAATGCCAGGGAAGCCTCACCTGCAATTCACCCGAGTGAGCAAATGAATATCTATTCCAGCTGGTGACTTGCCACTCCATCCACAGCCCTGAGGTCTCTGGTAAGCCACTTTCAGCTCCCTTCCGCTAAGTTCCCCTTTCCCTGGTAGGTGGCTAATTGGGCAGGACAGACATGAAAACACCTGGCTGTGTTGCTGAGATTTACTTATGGTCCATGAGAAACACTCACTTATCCTTGAAAAGTCCACTGTCACATACAGAGAAGCTAGCCAGCCAGACGTCACTATTTAGATGTCTCATCCCCAGTGCTCTCTCTCCTTTACCTGCTAACTCCTCCTCAACCTTCAAGACTCTGCTTAGGTTTCTCTTTCTCCAGGAAGTCCCCAGCTGTCCCTGTCCCTCCTTATATACTCATATAACACTGTTCACCTAGCATAGTATTTATTGCATGACTTTTTAGTTACTTGCTTCCATGTCTGTCCAAGGCTAGCTGCATCTGTCTTGTTCATTGTATTTCTTGCTCTGGGTACATCACCTAACAGAGTAATTACTCGATCAATATTTTCTGGACAAATGAATGGAAAATAAATGTACACATCAAGAGAAAATTAAGTTGGACAGAAACAAAGCAGCTTATTCATATGAGAGAAGTTTGTGTCTGCTTTTTAGCACATATGCTGATTTAAAAATTTTAGAACTATTGTTGCTATTTCTTATTATGCTGCTGGGCTTCAGTGGGGGGGCAAGGGCAAGTCTCTGTGTAAGCAAAGAATGCTTTCCTGAGAGGTCCTGTTGGTCCTGAGAAGTGATGGTGCACATTTTCCCCCTCTCTTCAAAGCTGAATTAAAATGAACTAGCATTGCAAATCTTTTGACAGAAAAAGTACACGCTGTTCACCAGCCTTGAGTAATAGCAGGAAATAAAAGATGGCCACCATGTGAAGACTGTGACACAAGGATGTCAGGCAAGATTCCCCCCATATGTAGGGACACATCATAGTTATTATTATCATTAATTCATAACTAACATTTATAGACCATTTAGCATATGCTAGCTCCCACACTAAATACTTTGCATGCATGGACTGTAGGTAATCCCCACAATGACCTTGTAAGGTGAAATCTAATGGGGGAATTGAAACACAGAGATGTTAAGTTGTTTACTAATAAGCAACCTAAGTGGAAATCATGCCATGCAGATAACATACTACACTTGATGTTAGCCAAAAGGCCAAGAAGTAATGATACAGATTTCATATGAAGACTCAATTCTCACATCCATTTATACCTGGGGCTGAATGAGTTCCCAAGGAAACATAAGTCTGTTTTATTTTAACAAAAGCTATTTCCTTTCAGTAGGTACTGAAATAGGTTTAGTTTTAAAAGATTTAAATCTATTCTAGATTAAATCTTCAAAGCTATCGAATGTTAAATGTATTATACATTAAAATGTATATGTATTATATAGAGATACATGTGACAAAACACTGTTTAATGTAGTGAAACAGAAAAGATAAGCATATTTTAAAAAACACCCAAAAAATATTGCATAAAAATCAGCTCCTTACCAAATAGGTATTATGTGGTTAAGGATTAATTACATTTTACAAGATAAAAAGATACAGCTTTTCTTAAAATCTACTTGCTCTAGGTAAAGAATACTTTTTAAACATTAATGTTAATAATTTGAACATTATTTAGAACCATTGAAACTTAAATTTTAAAGGCAAACATGACATCACTCATTTATGCAGCTACCAATAGATATGAGAGAATTCAATTAATTTGGCTGTGTATTTTTAACAAGGTGTCAGGAATTGTTTGAGAAATAAAGATGAATATGATTTGGCTTCTACTTTCTCAAAGATTTCAGATAGTGGTGGGCACAGAAATTACAAATAATTGCAGAATAAGACAAATTAAATCATTCAAGTCCAATGTATGATGGAAGAATGGAAATGAAAATTTTATTTTGTACACATACTTGTTAAAGCAATAAGGAATCAAAAAATTAGCTGCCTTTAATTTTTATTAAACTTATTTCTTACATTCAACTGAACGTTTTTTTCTTTCCAATCTAATTACCTTCATATCCTGATTCTCTTTAATTTAAAGCTATCCTAAAATAATTTTTTCTTTTTAGAAACCCAGAATTTGTGCTATTACCCAGTGCCTGACCCTCATAGAAACATGACATTTTGGCTTTTATGGTTTTTTGAATTTTTTTATTTTTTGTAGTTGTAGATGGACAGAATGCCTTTATTTGTTTAATTTTATGTGATGCTAAGGATCGAACCCAGTGCTTCACACGGGCTAGGCAAGTGCTCTGCCACTGAGCTAGAGGACCAGCCCAGCTTTTATGTCTTAACATATAAAATACTATAAAACTTAAAATTTTGAAACATAAAATGCCTTTGAACTAAAATTTTAAAGGTATGAGCTCTCTAGTCTCACAAAAGCAAAATTAGGTTTAAAATTTTCAATGAAAATTTGATAATTTTGTATTTCTATAAACACACCAAAAGTAATATTCTGGAAATACTATATACATATTTAGGATAACTTCACATAAGCTTTCTCAGACCCATGCTTGCCTCTTTGCAAATATTCTAATATTCAAAAGTTCATATAAATAATCTTATCTCCATGTATATCTTGCCATGAAAATATTACCTGTAGCCAGAAATTTCAGAATGTTAAATTCTTCAGGACAAACAATCTAGTCTTTTTCAACAAAAATGCAAGAAAAGGAGAAAGAGAATTGGGAAACCTAAAAGAGATATAAACAATAGCAACCAAACACAATGTGTGATCCTTACTTGCATTCTAATTCAAACTAAGCAACTTAAAAAATTTCTTTTGAGCCAAATGAGGAAATTGATGCTATTAAATTAAATTAATTGATGCTATTAAAGAAATATTTAGGTGTAATAATGGCAGTATGGTTAAATTAATGAAACTTTTATCTTTTAGGGAAATATTTAAAAATATTTATGGATGAAATGATAACGATATCTAGAAATGAACTCAAAATAATCCAGTGGGAAGAGGACCATTAGATGGTAAAGATAAAACAAGGTTGGCTCAGCCATGAAGTTAATTAAAACACAATGTAATGTATTATAATACAATAAAATTATAATAAAAATTAATTTTACTAATTTTTCCACCTTTGGGTATGTGTGGAATTTTCCACTTTAAAAAATGAATTTTAAAAACTAAAGAAAAAAGTGCTTGAAATATAGTACAATATATCTTATTCAACAATTATCTTGGATCACAATAGGTCACCTTAATTTTAGAAACTGTGAATCATAAATATGGCTTTGAATATAGTCACAGATATAAATAGTAAAATCACAGTATCTGAAGAAAAGGAAATTTTTTATGCTTCCTAAACCTCATTGTTTTCTCAGTTTGAGAATAGAAACTGCTTCACTGGCTAAATCATAACTGTCTCCAAATATGCTTAATTACTGATTTAATAAACATTCCACCATTGTAAGTACAAATAAGAAATTAAGTTGAATTCAGCTAAACTTTGACTCTGTTAAGGTAATTGAGCAACAGGGAACTGAGGTTGAATTGAATTTCATAATAGATTCTCAAATCCTTTATCTTTTTCTACATCTACTTTTTTTCTGGGAGAACAAATTTTGGCACAAATAGTTATCATCTATATCAGTTCTTTGCAGTCAGCAGTATACACTGAATCAACGAACTCTAAAAGCCCATTTAAGTAATTTTAGTGCTGATATGAAAAAAATCTATTAAGACTAAACTACTTTTGTAGAAATTACAAGAAGTTGACATTAGCAATTACAGTAAGATTACTATTTAAACTGTAATCAGATGTTAATATGGAAAGACATTTGTGAACATTCTCCCCAAAAGTAGTGGGGGAATAAGAACCATGATTCTCCCACACTTCCAATAAAATGTGGTAAAAGGCACAGAATCTTAAAAGATCATTTGCTTGATCTCATTGCTAGCATCGTTAGTTTTTAATGCCGTATTTTTCTCCTAGTTTCTGCTGTTTTAGATTTTACTGTTTATTGTTGAATCCAAGTCAAAATGAAAGGAGCAAGGGTGTCTGACACAGCCTAGGGATCAAAGAGTTTCCTGAAGCATTAGCTACATTCCAGTGTATAAGCAGGTACTATTCACTTTGGATAGTCAATGTAGAAGGATTAGGGCACATGGAATGTTACCGCTGATGCAGATGTCACCTGTTGGGGCCTGCTGGCCACAGACAGGCACCTTGGATCACAGCCCTCTGCCAACCTGGAAGATCCCAGCCCCTGAGGATACCCAGACATTCTCTTTCCTTCTGCTCAGAGGCCCCCATCTCCACTCCCGCTCCAGCGACCCAGACCTAGTGAACTAAGTGCTCTTCCTTCCTCCAGTTCAGCGACTCCCAAACCTATCTTGGTCCCTCATCCCAGGACTGTGCTATCTAACTCCTTGGGCACATTTCAGTCTTCCAGATGCGCAAAGTGGCCCTCAGAGCCAAGATTTGGAGAGGATTGGATAGGTGACAGGGGAAGGATTTGCAATATGACCTTCCCTGGACTTGGAGGGGTGCCTGGGTGAGGACTTAGGGACTACCTGAAGAGAGGCAACGAAAATCACATCAGCAAGGAAAAACTCACAGGACACTCTTCTGATTCCTCCCAGTTCTGTTGATTGCTTTAGTTTCTCATGGGCCGGGATGTGACCTAGTGAACCCTAGTCTTGACCTTCCCACTGCTCCAGGGAGGCTCTTTCCTCTGAAGACTCAGAAGAGAGCCCAGGTGCCAAGCTTAGGGAACTGACAGAACGCAAGTCCTTTAGCGCCTCGGATCTACAAGAGAGAAATGCTCTTTCTGGCATGAGGGGACAGTGACTAGAGGCTAGGAGAAAGATTGTGGCACCTGGGGCCTTCGTGGGTCTTTGGCTTTTGGGACCTGCGGAAGGCTCAGACTGGAGCTGGTCGTGGGTGTGGGTAGAGTTAGTGATTCCGAAAGCAGACAGGTCCCAGTGCTGAGGGTCCTTCGGCGACTTAAGTTCTCTGAGTTTGTCAGTCTGCAAAATGCGGGGTAGGAAGGAAATCTAGGGTCTTCCTCATCGAGTATTGGAAAGGTTAAAGGAAACCCAGAGCCTGCTTGACAAGGAGCAGAGGAATGACAGTTAGCCACTAATAATAATCGTGCTCTTATATACTAAAGGATAGGACAGGGGGATGAGTCCCTTTCCCCAAGTTTACCTCCTGCCCTCTCCCAGCCATTGCACCGCTCAATCCCTGGCTCTTTGCTCCCGGCCCTTGGGCTACTCTCCAGAGCAGCTCCAAGTGGAGTGCAATCCGAGTGCATCCCAACAGCCTGTTCTCAATAAGTCGGGTCCAAGGGTCTTCTTTGACCCTCCACTCTTAGCAAAACTCGAAAGCGACAAGGTTTTTACCCCAAAACAACATGTCACCCTTGAAAACCTCAAGAACCGGGCCGAGCATCCAGAACTGTGACCTAGAGCTGTGCGCGGTCCGGAAGGAGGTTGGCAGAGGCCTGGTCACCAACCGAGACATCCTCTCTGCACACTTTTCCCCACCGACCGGCCGCCGGCGCCCAGGGGACTGCAGCACCTCCATTAGGGCCCGCCAGCGGTAATGGAACTCGGCAAGCCCTCGGAGTTCTTGATGGATTCTTCTACCGGCAGCACCAGGCCACCATCCACTTTGCCAGCCTGCGGCCCTCTTGATGCTGTCGCAGCGCTCCCGGCTCTGGGATTGCGTTTGTTAACTGAATACAGGGACAAAGGGAAATGAACTATGAGCGGGTGAGAACAGGAATGAAATAGGTCCCGTCGACGCTTGGTTTGTTTCCAAATTCTCAGATTCCGAGACCTGCCAGATTTGCCAAAAGGGGTCTATTTTTCGGACACCGGTGGTGCTGTGCGGGTGAAAACTGCTTATACAAAGGGAAGAGAAATTGGAAACTACCAAGCGTGGGGCCTGGAAACTTTCCCAAGTTTCCCACGAGTGGGGATCGCAGGTAGGGCGCGTCAAAGATCCAAATAATGCAATGTATATGCGAAGCCAACGTTTAAAAATCAGCCAGTTAGTTAAATGACTGTAAGAGTGTGTGTCCATTTCCTGAAACGAGAAATTCACAACTATGTCTGGGGAATGAGTAGGGGAACATTCACAGAATGACTTTCTTCAAAGACGCCTGGAATATAATTCTCAGGAAACATGAACTCTGCTCAGAAAGGGTTCAAAATGACTCATCTCTAGAAATTTGCTTCTCACCCCCCCGCCCCCCCCCCCCCCCCCCCCCGCTCCCCGCAGTATTTCTTGATGATCATTCTTGCCTTTCTCCGTTCAGCGCTTGGTCACCTGAAGCCCAGCAATGGCTGCAAATCTTTTCAGAAGCTTTTGTTGTTTTAAGAAAAAGCTTTGGAAATCTTAGTGCTTTGATATATGTGTGTATCCTTTTTCCCCTGCATGAATGTCCACTACTTTTCAATTTGACCTCAAAGCATACTCCAGCTTAAAAAAGTCGACACATTAAAAAAAAAGAAAGAAAGAAAGAAAGAAAGAAAAACAAAAGGATAATACATATCCTGGTATTCTTTTTCTTCTAGAGATTTCATTAATACCAAATCTCCCACTTTAAAAGGCAGGCTTTTTCAAACTCGAATATTCAAAATGTTTTAAAAAATTAAGCATTGGTTGTTTCTTATATTCATAAATGAAAACAAGTTGTTTAATTGCAAGGAAAGAATATAAGTTTTAAATGACGTTCCATTTACAAACCAAATAATGAGACATTAGTAGAATATAAACGATGTAGTGTTGGGATTTAGAATTTTATTTAATTTGTAGAGCAAGGCTTCATTTTAACACTTTCCCATGGAATATGGCACATCAAATAAACATAAGAAATAAATGTTCTGAAATTGAAATTCCTTTGTATTAGATATGTATTTTAGGAGGACACAGAGAGCATACGCATTCTGCACTATTCTGGGGCATACTTGCAGTTCCTAGGGAGCAAAGAATGGGGAAACTCTGCATTGGAGATTCTGCTTTCTTTGTTTTTCTTTTAATACCAAAGCGAAAATATCCCATTCTTGTTCACAGTTCATCAGGAAAAGTGCAAATCGGAAAAACTGTGGAAGCCTCGGGCGGTGATGGAGCTGGACAGAGGATGGTACCGCTCTGACACCTGACTCCAGGTGCTCCCAACGGGGTTGGCCAGGAGGCAGGGTGTCCTTACTAATCAAAAGGCTGGTGAAGTCCCCTCTCCACCAGAAGAGGCGGCCAGCGAAGTCGGTCTAGAGCCCTCTGCTACCGGCTGGTACCTTAGTAGCGCGGCGACAGCAGACAGGTGCCGGCCCAACAGCGTGCCTTTGCTGGTAGCACAGCTGCTGACACAGTGCTGCTGCTGCTGCTGCTGCTGCTGCTGCTGCTGCTGCTGCTGTAAAATTGTCCGAGCGGCGGCGGACACGTTCAGCAAAGGGCCCTGGGGGTGCAACAGGCACGACGGGTGCTGGAGCAGGCGGCAGTAGCCCCATGGAGTCGGGGGCAGACTCTGCGTGGCCCTTCTTCCCTCAGCGCTGACTCCTTGCATAATACTCTCAATGCTGAAGGAGGTGTGCCCGCCTCTAGGCCGCGACACCGGGCCCTTGCCCTCCTCCCAAGGCTGTGAGCCCAGCGAGGGCTGCAGCGACTGGAGAGTGCTGGGAATTGCCAAGTCCGCGCCTTCCGCACTCCTGGGCGCTTCAGCGTAGGCCGGGGCTGAGAGCAGCAGGTAGCGTAGTGGATGTGGGTGCAGCAGTGCACACTGGCGGCTCCCGGGTGTGGTGGTGGGATAGGTCCCCGGGACAGGCTGCGTCGGGACCGGGGACCCTAGCAGGAGGCCTGGGTGGGGGCCGTGCAGGTTGGCGGGCGCGGCAGGCTGTGGGAAAGGGTGGTACAAGTGACCGCCTTGGGACGGGTGGTGGCGCTTGAAACGCTTCCTACGTCGAAGGAAGCTGCCGTTGTCAAACATGTCCTGGGAGGCGGGATCCAGGCTCCAGTAGTTGCCCTTGCCGGGATGGCCCGGCTCGCGGGGGATCTTGACGAAGCAGTCGTTGAGAGAGAGGTTGTGACGAATGCTGTTTTGCCAGGCTGGGAACTTGCGGCGGTAGTAGGGGAAGCGGCCGCTGATAAAGGCGCAGATACCGCTGAGCGTGAGGCGCTTGTGCGGGCTCTGCAGGATGGCCATGGTGATGAGTGCGATGTACGAGTAGGGGGGCTTGGTCGGCTGCGGGGCATCCCCAGAGGTCGCCGCGGACCTCGTCTGAGTCCTGAACTTGCTGACAAACTCCGAGGAGTCGCTCTGGCCATAGCCGCCCTCGGTGCGCTCTCTGGGAACTGGAATCGCAGCGGTTCGCGCCCCCTGAGGCTCGGGCTGGTGCGGCCGTTCTAGGTGTTTCGGGCTCCCCTCCACCTCCTGGTACTCCTCTTCCTCCTCGTCTTCATCTTCCTCCTCTCCCAGGACATCAATTTCACCGTCTTCTCCATCCGACCTTCGGAAGCTGGGCTGCGGTGTGAATCGACTGCGCTTGGCTCTTGGTAAGCTCATGGAAGGGCAGTTATTGCAGACGCAGGGAAGGTGACGGTGACTCACCTGGCTTGGAGTATGTTGCCTAAGATGAGTGTTTCAAGAAGCAGAAACGCTAGTACCTTTTTAGTCTTCGATTGTTTGTTTCTTCTCCTTTCCAATACCATTCGGCAAAGATGCACTTTGCCTTTTATTAAAGCTTCTTTGAAATCTTGAGTGCCGGATCCCCCCCCCCCCTTTATAACCTTCTTTCCCTACCTCAGAGCGGTGCCACTTCCCCTGACGCAGTCCAATAAGGAGGGTCAGCAGCGCAAACATTACTCAAGGGAAGAGCCCTCAGCCCCCTCCTCCTTACAGCCACCCGCCAAATGTTTGGCTTTTCGAGTTTAACCAGCCCACTAGCCCTGGTATTGCCTGGGTTCTGTGAACATGTTTTAAAACTGTGTAAATGAAACTGAAGAAAATATGGTCTTCAGCGGCTACCTTGACGTTCGGACCTTTCTGCAAACAGAATTTGGCAGTGGGGTGGAGCACTGAAATGTATATGGTGTTGAATTATCAGTAAAAGGATTTATTTGAGGAGAGGGATATTTCTTAGATGGTTAATCACCCACTTTCATTGGTGGATTTTGTCATCATCCAGAATGGTGGCCTTAATTATTTTTAAATATTCAGCCCAAGGAGTCTATTGTCCTATCTTCCATACAAGTTTCCCATATGCTCTCCCTGACAGGGAAACAAAAAATGTGAACTTTAGCTAATGATAATAAATCAAAGAAACCTTACACTAATTGTACAAAGCTACCATACCATTGAAAGATGTTAATAGTGTGTGCATAGAGGGAAACTACTACCTGCTTAATCTACTGTAAATCTAAAACTTTCCTTTAATAATACATTCTTTTAAAAAAATAAACATGGAGAATAAAAGGATCTAAGAGACAAAAACCAGAAACTTAAATGCCCATCAGCTGATGAGTAGATGAACTAAACATGACATATCCATACAATGGATATTATTCAGTAACAAAAAGGAATGAAGTACTGACACATATCACAACATGGATGAACCCTGAAAACATGATTCATGAAAGGAAGTTAAATAGGCAAATCTAAAAAACAAAAAGATTTGTGTTGGCTGGGGGAGGGGACAATGGAAAGTAACTGCTAAAGGCTGTAGAGTTTCTTTTAGGGGTAATGAAAATGTTCTGGAATTAGATAGTGGTAATATCTAACTGTAGGTATACTAAAAAACATGAAATTTATACTTTAAATGTATCGATTTTATGGCATATCAATTATATGTGAATAAAGTCATCCCCCAAATCAAATGTTAAAACAAAAGGGCTATAGCAATGAAAACTAAGTTGTATACGTTGGGAAAACTTAATAATGGTACATCACTCTAAACAAGAAAAAGGAATTCCTAACTTCCCACTCCATCAATTCCATAGTGTTGCCTTAAGAATCAAGTCTTAGCCGGGCATGGTGGTACACACCTGTAATCCCAGCTACTCAGGAGGCTGAGGCAAGAGGACTACCAACAGTTTGAGGCCAGCCTGGAAAACTTCGTAAGTCCCTATATCAAAATAAGAATGAAAGAGGGCTAGAGATTTCGCTCAGTATAGAGCATCTCTGGGAAGTATCCCCAGTACCATTAAAAACAAACAAAAGAATCAAGTTTTATTTTGTAGCTTCTACAACATTTAACATAGTGCCTTACTGGGCACTCAAGCATTTGGTGATCACTTATTTGTTTTAATTTTGTTTTGCCAGAACAACATTCTAGTTTGAAAACCAAACCTTTCTAATCTAATCTTCAAGAAGAATGATGATGTTTAGTTTTTCTCCATTCCACTCTATAAAAATTTAAGGTAATTTGGTCATCAACAGAGTTAAAAGGTAAAATTGATTCTACTATTAAGACTCATTCTGAGAAAATAATTCTAATATCTTTTTTTCTCATTCAAATAGGGTGAGTTGTCAGATAGTCAAAAACAGAATTCACTTCTTTCTATATCACCCCTAACAATTTTAAGACATTTCTGGAAGTGAGAAAATCTTCTTAAAGCAATCTAAAAATATAGTTTTCCCACCTACCAGTAATCTAAGGGAAACAATTAATCAATTAGCAACCAAACCCATAATGTTCTAAAGTAGTGAAAATCATTAGGGTAAAAAGAAAAATCATTAGCTTTTGCTTTACTTGTTGACAACTGCTTTTAACATTCACTATCTAGGAATTAAAAACTCTAAAAGATATTTTTGTTTATCCTAATTTCTACCCGCAAGTCTATAAAATGACTAAATTTCTCTTTAATTTTAGAATGTTATTTATTTATGCATTTGGTGCTGGGGAGTGAACCCAGGGATTTGGCCAGGTTAAGCATGTGCTCTACCACTGAGCTACAACCCCATGCCAAAGGATACTTTTTTTGTATGGTGCTGGGGATCCAACCCAGGGTCATGCTCATGCTAGGCATTCTACCACTGAGCTACACCCACATCCCCCAAGACAACTTTTTAAAAATAAAAATACTATAATTTGAATAGAAGCAAACCCCCCAAAATTAAAAACAATACAACTCTGGGTAGCAAGAAGGGAAGGTGATAAAAAGCCACCTCCACCCCCACCCCACAAGTCTGCTTAGGAGTCTAACAAAATGAAATAAGCTATCTTTCTAACTCACACACCATTGGTAGTCATTAGGACAGAGAAAACTTTGAAAGTTTTTACCAAGTTGACCTCTTAATCACCCGGTCCACCCCTCACACCTTATGCTGATACCTCCCTATATCTCTCATAAACTCAGTACCAATTTTCTTGCCTCTTTTTAACTGGAAAAGGCCTCCCAAGGAAACATTTGTTTTAAGGTGTGCAGAAGCCTTAATTGTATATGCAAAAAAAGTCTTGTAGAAAAGGGAATTCACATTTGTTGAGACTCTATTCAGGGTGTTTTAAAGTTGAATTCCTGGAACAATCCAAAGAAAAGTTGCCTTGTTACTTCCATTTTATGAAATGAGGCTCAGCAAGTATTGTAATTTATCCTGTATCTCACAGGATAAAATTTCAGATGAACCACATCTAAACTGTGATGATAATGATCATCATCATATTACCCTACAGATCTTCTATAGCATAAAGAAAGGTCCACATTAATATTATTATCACTTCCCAAACCTCTACAGAATATCTTTAGCAAGTTTCCAGTGTCCTGAAGGTATAGACTAAATTATGGCTCTGATAATTGGAAAATATTTTAGGAAAAATAATGAATAATATACCCTCAACTCAAGGAAGGAATAAATGTAACATACAATACAGTATAAAATCCAAAATAATCCATGAGATGCCAGTCCATTGTGATAGACAAGTTTCAGAAAATGTGTACTGCCTTACACTCTGAACAAAGGCAAAAGATAACAGTCTTTTGGAAGGCCAATTAATCAAAAGCTATTAAAAATTTTAACGTGCATATCCTAGAAGCTAGTGATTTCACACTTAAATATCTACTCTAGAAAAACATGCACACAGAGGTGTGCACAAAGATCACACTCAAAGTCACTTACCAGTGTACTAAGAATAATCCTAGCTGGGCACGGTGCCACACACCTATAATCCCAGCAGCTCAGGAGGCTGAGGCAGGAGGATTGTGAATTCAAATCCAGGCTCAGCAACTTAGCAAGGCCCTAAGACAGGGTGAGACCCTGTCTCTAAATAAAATATAAAAAAGGGTTGGGTATATACCTCAGTGGTTAAACACCCCTGGGTTCAATACATTGGAATTCATAACAGAAGTAATGAAGATAATAGATGATTGAAATACATCCAGTAGGAAGGATCCTAATGTTTAACTCTGTCCTACAAGGAACAAAAATCCTAGCTGCTACTACCCCTGCTTTCCACCGGACCCCCGTCTCCAAAATACATTATTATCTTGCCTACCTAAATGACTTACTCTCTTTATGTGGAGCTCCCTTCCTTACTTTGTATGAATGACTACTTTTAATTCAGTTCTCAATTTAAGGGCCACCTTCCATGACCACCCAATCTAAAGTTTATCTTTATATCAGCCTGCTTAGGACTGCCTCCTATTTTCTCATTTATGTATATCCCTCCACAAGACTGTAAGCAATGTGAGAATTTGGCCTTTATCTATTATGTGCTGTTTCTACACCAGCACTAATACAGAGGTAAACTGGATGGTCTCTATAAACTTAAAAAAAAATAAAAATAAAAAGTATTCTCTAATCTAAATTTCTATGCAGCAGTTAAAGAATAAGACAGATTTGTAAGCACTGTCATGGAAATGTCCTTGAGGGTATCTATGACAAATGTCTAAGTTCCCTGAAGAAGCAGCTTAGACTGGCTGTGATCCCTGGGAATCCCACTGTTTAATTCTGGGAAACAATGTATAAGTGAAAAGAAACAATGAATAAGGATGGAACATTGGTTTAGGCCTAAGAAGTGACAGAGATGAGGGAGGAGAGAGGGAAGACTCACTTTATCTGTAATGTTTGCATTCTTAAAACATACTCATATACAATACTTGTATAATGAAAAACATTTAAAGATTAATTTAGTACACTTCAAAGGAAACAGATATTCATGAGTGTTATAGATATTCAAGCATACAGATTAATATTATTTCAGAAATTTCTCCTACAACTAATGATAAAGCCCTTTTTCAGGGTCTAGAACAGATCGATTTAGACACTTATTATTTGCCAAAGAATATTATTGTGAACACATTAGTTATAAAACAAATTTAAATTGTTAGGAAGAATAAAATATTTCTATAGGCTCTGCTATGTGCCAAGAGCTGTGTTGGATGCATTATAAACCTATTTAATCCTGGAATGATTGCTATTATTACCCACTTGATAAATAAGGAAACCAATCTCAGGGTAAATACTTCGCCAAAGATTACACAGCTGAGAAGCAGCACAGCTAGACTTAAATCTCAGATCTGACTTAAAAATCAGTGTTTTATTGGGTTGATTTATTGTCTGTCACAAAATATTCTTTTTCTTTTGTTCTTGTCTTTTTGTTTTTTGTGGTGCTAGAGTCTCACACATGCTAAGGAAGCACTCCCACTGAGCTACATACCCCCAGCCCCTCAAAATATTCTCTTACACCTGAATTAAAGAGAATGGATTCAAGAGGCAATAGGGTGGTTATAGAGAAGTTATATTTTTAAAATGTAGAACAGAATAGAAGGAAGATTAGGATCAGCAAACTTACCAGCAGACTCCAAAAGAATGTAACAGCAATAACCAAATCAAGGTAATTTAATCCATTAGCTTTCTCTTTTCAACCATGACAACCATTCAAAACACAGATGTAACTCCTTAACTTAAAATGTATGGAAAAAAATCCAAAATTTTTTGATAGTCTTTTGATAGTCTTCTATCATAGCTAACAACTATTAGTTCGTGAAAGCTCTTCATTAAATTCTACCTACGCTTTTCCAACAATCTGCGTAAGTTATGCTGACTTGGCCCTTTAGATTCCTCAGTCATTATGTACTTACACACTAAATAAAGATTATTAAACTGTAGTTAGAGCTGATGGTTTGTACCTCATCACTTTTTAGCTCATAATTAGAATTAAAGAAGATGAAAATAATCAAGATGAATTTAATACCAGTAGTAAAATTAGCTTAGAAATTCTAAAATTGGAATCTCCTAAATATATTACAAAATAGCTGAAGTTTCATTACAAGATCAGTAAGGCTTGATTATAAATAAGAGATGACTTAATATCTTTGACTCAAATTTCTTCCAGATTTGAAGTCATTAGGGACAACAGAGACTTATTTTATTTCATGTAACAGAAACTAAGTGAAAATAATTGTTCAGAAAAAAAAATTTGTTAATAATCATATCTCTTGAGTCAGCTGAAGTTTTAAGGGAAAATGAAAATGTTCAAAGGCTTAATATTAATATAAATAATAAAGGGTAGGAATTCCACATATATCAACTTCAAATTGTGAAAAATGAATTGTGAAAGAAATTTTTGTGAAACATTTGGCTTTCCCCCATTTTAAAAAAAAAAACTTCAGAGGTTTTTTCTTTTAAATTTTATTGTGTGAATGTCAAATGTTTTATAGTACTGATTTACTAAATTTTATTAATTCTGTAAAATAAATACTATCTTAAGATACACTGGAATTCATAACAGAAGTAATGAAAATAGTAGATGATTGAAATGCATCCAGTAGGAACTTATTCTCATTTTTACCATCTGGTCCTTTTGATAAAAAATGCTTCTAGTGTTATGGACATACTTGATCTTCTTTGAACTGTGTTGTCCACTGCTTTTCTGTTTCGGTCACTGTAGCAATAAATAGTTGTTTAAGAATATTCTTATCTAAATTCCTGCCTGCAAATAAAAAAAATAGCATAATTATATTTTGCTTATTAAAGTAACATAGTTCACCCATCAACTTCAGATTGTTAAATGCTTAATGATCTTCAGAAATCTATAAAAACAACATAGTTAAGTGATTCCTTTTTTGATTTTCTAATTAAGCCTCAGAACCAAATTGGTACTTAAGAGTAATCACTTTTCTAAAATTATTTTAAGTGTAAAAGGCCTAATGAGTATCTGTGAATGTTATTACATGACTAAGACAAACACACTAACCACAAGCTTATTTTAATTAAAATAAAGCACATAATATCCTACTTATAAAGCATATAATATCCTTTTCAAATCTTTTTTTAAATTTTGCTTTAGAAATTTTATCCTTTGCCACTTACCAATAAAGACTAATCGATTGGTTCTCTCAGTGTCATCTTCCCAGCTCACTGGAGTCTCTTCCAGGTCATAGAGTTCATGGACACCTTGGACAATCACTTGTTGTGGTTTGTCTTTGATCGACACCAATCCCTGCTTCACAGAGAGTGATCAATCAGCCTCAGCTCAAAGTTAAAAGCAGAAATGATGCATCACTATGAAAGGCTTAATTTCTGCCATTTTTTTTTCAAAAAATTCATAAATCTGGGGAAATTATTTTACTCCAATTATTGTGCACTGAAAATAGTTTCCTAAAAGATAAATATTCTTTTTTGAGAGAGAGAGAATTTTTTAATATTTATTTTTTAGTTTTTGGTGGACACAACATTTTTTTATTTTATTTTTATGCGCCCCGCGCATGCCAGGTGAGCACAATATGGCTTGAGCCACCTCCCCAGCCCCAATAAATATTTTTTTTAAAAGGACTTGTGTACATTGATTTTTTTTTAAATCCTTTTTTCTAATAATAGAATTAACACCTATAGTAGGGTATTCTTTTTTTTGCATTATTTTTGGTGATACTGTGGATTGAACCCAGGGACACACTACCACTAAACTACATTTTTCAGCCCTTTTTGTTTTTTTATTTGGAGACAGGTTCTCACTAAGTTGTCTAAAACATATTTTTTTTTCCAGTACTGGGGACTGAACCAAGGGCCTGGTGCATGCTAGGCAAGCATGCTAACATTGTGCTACATCGCCAGCCTAAAAAAGTCTTTCAGTGTTATTGATCACAATCTAAAACGGAAACAACAAAATGATAAAATGTAATATATCACATACTATTGATTATTCTGCTTTTAAGCAGAATTAGTGAGAAAATTTGAGAAGTTAAAGGATTTGGGTGATTAATTAAATTATCTGTTCTAGAAATGTTTTGCAATAAATGGAGTAGAACTATTATGTTTATCTAAAGTTCACTTTGTATTGATTTACAGAAATGGGAAAGAAATTATCTGATACACTGGCTGCTATAGGGATGAAATTAATTTCTCTGAAATGTCTGTGACATATATTTTCACATATATATTTTTTAAATAGGAGACAAGCCGCTCACTCATTCCTACTATACAATTTTTGTGGGTTTTTGGCATACTTGTTTATTTGGAGGATATTTCCTTTCAGGGTTTTTTTTTTTTTTTTTTTCCTCCTATGTTCAGTTGTGTGATCTGCTTTTTAAATTTGAACTTTTGGAATAAGAGACGCCTTGGGAAAAATTATGCAAGCATCAGTTTTCTATTATTTATATAAAGATTGTGAAACATCAGCTGTTACTAGAGTTAACATTTTAAACATGGTGATGATTTTACGACTAATTCTTTTTAACAGAAAAGACTGTTTTGCTCCAGAATCACTTAGTGTTGTGATAGGAGGAGGGCCAAAGGCAGAGCCAAAGGAGGACAACTGCTGAGAAGGTGTCACACATTTTAAGGGCAAAACTGAAATTGAGATAGTACAAGATAAGATAATGAACTCTACATAGGTCATGGTGCAAGCATTAGTATAAATACCCAAACTTTGTCTTTCTAGATAACCACCCATGTATAGTACCTAGGGGATAAAAGCAGTTATGGGAAGAAATGTGTTCTGCCGGTTGAATCATGGGAAGTTGCTGGTGTTACAGTCATAAAGCAGCAGCAAGCAAGATCTGGGTTATTTCCTCTGAGTGGGTGGGATGTGCAAGTAGACCAAGATTCACCTGTATCACTGTGCAGAAAATCCTAGGCAGAGCCCCAGGAAGTTAGTTGTTAACTAGAGAGAGAATCTAGTTATGAACAGTAATAGAAACTTGATGCACACTTGTGAGATGACAAGAGTATACACTGAAATGACTGATTAGTTATGCACACACCTTAGAACCACTCCATTGAGAGGAAAAAATACCTTTTGACATATATACCCAAATGTCAAGTGATATGAATGACTTTCCACATAGAACAAGAATTCTTCTAGTCCTTAGTAACTTTGTATAGAGTATGATAAATGTTTAGTGTCTGCTGAATGAATCAAGAAGCATAAGGCTCAGCAGGGGAAGGATTTTCAACAAAATTTCTCTGTTAAATGAAGCTCTCCTGGAAAAATAAACACAGTTTTCTCTAAGTGACCAATCTCTGGTGCCAAGGGGAAGAGAATATGATGGAGTCAAGCTCACTAGCCAAAGAACTGCTCAGAACACCTGGGAGTAGAGAACAGGGACTAACATTTCAAAGCACACAGGTTGTTTTAGCAGCAATACTAAAATGAAGCTGTGCAAATAAATCATGCTTTTTGCAGTGATTTCCAAAGCTCCTTGACAGCAATGGGAAAAAATGAAAGTCTACAAAGATATTTGTACCAAAACCAGTGTTTTAATTTAAAATCAAATATAGTTTTTATTTAACAGCCAAGAAAACGACTTTGTCCAAAAGTCTACAAGGGTAATATTGCATACTGCACCTTAAGTCGTATGACCTCCATGCAGTGATTGTCCTTGTTTCTTACATTCTTTTCCCACAGGAGATTCTGTATCAAGTGAAATATTTTAATAAGACCAAGCATTGCTAATAATAACAACTATGCAACAAACAGCTGATCAATCATTAATCAGTTAAAAACTGTATTCACCTGAATAAATATATTTAGACTGTCTTCCTTCACATTTCCTGGTACTTCAAATGTGATTGTAACAATACTCTGTAAATCAACAGAAATAACAATTTTATATTAATATCAAATTTATTTTAAAATATAATCCATTTTAAGATGAAAAGTAAGGAACATATTGGGAATTTTATGTTGCCTTATAAATATGTTAATTATATTTTTCTTACTATAAGTGCTGAATTTTGGAATTAGCAACTCCTTTTATATTCTGCAGAGTTGATCAATAGTTTAATATTTACACAAAAACCTCTCATGAAAGGACAGTCATTATTTAATTCCTGCTCTTTAGGACTCTCATGAAAGAAGGAATGTTAACATACATTGTGGACCAAGTCCCGAGCCAGGCTCTTTTGCCTGTGTCATCTTGTTTCCTCTTTCCATTTACTCTTCACAGTGATACTGGTGAGTTCCTTTTCATAAATTGGGTAAGATGAAATTCAGCAAAATAAACTATCCAGAGCCAAGGTACTACTGCTCAAAAGTGAAAGTGTGACACTGATCTCATGGGAAAATAAGTACAAAGGAAAAGTTCATTTTCTCTCTAACTGAATAAGCAAGGGCTGAGTGGAAAAGAGATCGTAGAGATGAAAATGACATTTTTGGCTTAGAATGTTGAAAACATTATGTACAGAATATAGACTCTGAGATGCATATTTCCTCCTGATCTTGACAAATCTCTTGTCTACAGAACCAGAAGTTTAGGATTTCCTTGAACAGATAACAAAATTCAAACTCCTTTTTGCCAATATAACCCAAAATTTCAAATTTAGTGACAAAAAATTGCATAAAGGCTAAGCATAATGATAAAAATATAAACTTCACCTTGCATAATAAGATATTCAAGCCAAACTCAAATAGCTTAAAACAGGCATTAAGAACATACAAAGGCATAGCTTTGCATAACCTCCTAGAACTGTTTATCTGGCCCAGCATTTTTACTCATCATCAGAAAATCATATAGGAATAGTAGAAAACATGAAAATATCAAGAACTGTTTTTTAGTGAACACTTAAAGTATTAAAGACTAATTTAAGCACAAAGACAGGGACATCTAGTTTCCACTCTTGTCAGTAATAGAAAAGGAGAATGTGCTTTCTTGCTTAAACAGGAGGCATACAAGTCAACTTTTTAAGAAAAAAGTTTCAAGTTGGACTTTAAAACAAAAAAAAACAATTAAAAAAGACTTAGAGGAGTCCAAGTAATCCACAGGAAGTACATTCTAAGACCACTGGTATACATGCCTGAAACTGCAGATAGTACTGGGCCACAAATTTAATGCCCTTTCCATCTTAAAAAAGCACTTGTCATGTACTATGGTTATAACTTTTGTAGTATAAGGTGTGACAGTAAAACTGGCACAAATTTCTTTTTCCTTCTTCATAATTTCACTCACAGATTCATTCTTAGCACAGATCTTAGCAACTTCATCATATAATTTTTTTTCTTTCCTTATGATAACTTTCACCTTATTGCTAAATGGAAGCACCTTACAGTTTCTCTTTGTCATATCCAAATCGTCAACATCACTACTCTTGTGCTCTGGGGCCATTATTAAGTTAAATAAGCACTATGATACTGTGACAGCTGATCTGACAACTAAGATACCAAGAAGTGACTAATGAGCACTCAACAGAGTGGATATGCTGGACAATGGGATGAGTCACATCCCAAGCAGGCCGTAGCTGGATGGTGACAGATTTCATGCAATTTCATTTAATTGCATGCAATTTAAAGTTGCTGAACTGTTTATTTCTGAATTTTCCATTAAATATTTTTGGACTGTAACTAAACATAGGTAACTGAAACTATGGAAAACAAAAAAATGGATTATGATGGGGGGAGTCTACTAGTCAGATAACTAAAAGGTAGTAACAAATGTCAATCAAAAGGTAGTAACAAATGTCAATCAATAAGTGAATATAGAAAATGTGGTATCTACATACAATGGAATATTATTTGGCCTCAAAAAAGAAAACAGTTGTCATATGCAACAATATGGATGAATCTTGCAAATATTATGCTAAGTAAACTAAGCATGATTCTACTTTTATCAAGTGTCTAAAACAGTCCAAATCCATAGAAATTAGAAAATACAATAGTGGTTACCAGGTAATGGGAGGGCAAGGAAATGAGGAGCTGCTATTCAATGAGTTACAGTCATATAAAATGAATAAGTTCTAGAGGTATGCTGTATAATAGTGTACATACAGATAATTACATTGTATAATATACTTAAAATTTTGTTAAATAAGTAGATCTCCGGCAAAGTGTTTTTTTAAGCAAAGTAATAAAAATACTTTAAAAAATCTTAATAAATAGACTATGTTTTTAAACTATTGGTTTTCTATATAATTTAAAGTAATACTATTACACTTAAGCAAAATGACATTTTCTTTCCTCATTAAAAGAAATCACTACAAATACTTACATTTCCATATCAAAATATGAGCAAACCAAAATATATTGCAAAAGATTGCCAAATGAAGCACAATTTGTCAGTTTCAAAAGATAGCAATTAAGTCTTCAAAGTTTTATGATGTATTTTATTCAAGTTGGATAACTCAGCTTTTAATATTGAGATTGTCTCAATTTAGGATTCAATACAGTCTTAATTTATTATTAAAGATTTTATGATGATATTTTTCTTTTATAGGTTAGAGATATGACTAATATTTCAGGGGGTACAATTAACTCCAATGTGAAACAAAAAAGATTTTTAAAATTAAGATGATACATAGTGGTGCTCAAGGAGGGCAATCTATATTTTGGAACTATGGTTTTCTAAATCAGTAGACTCTTCTCATATTAGAAAATTCTTAGCAAGATGAAATCCATAAATTCCAAGTGCTATCTGATGAGAGTCAAAACTCAGAATTCATAATTGCCTCTAATAATAAAGTAAACATAGATTGTCACTTGGGGTTTCTGGCCTACCTTCCTACCCTTCAATCCCCAGGTCCTCCTTATGTGAGCAAATAAGGAAATCATGAGGGGGGAAAAAACAGAGAACTACATTAAATATTACTCAGGGATAAAACTTCAATAACCCATGCATAGATTATCCGATTATCCTAGCTATTCCAACTTCAGACTTTTTTTAGTTTATTTTTATTTTGAATCTAAAATTAAGTCTCCTTTTCCTAAGTCTGGAGACATGAAAGCAGGTAAGTGAGGTAATAATTCAGAAAACTAAAACCTACAAAAGGAAATGACTCAAAAATAAGATTTAAGAATAACTTATGTTTGCTCATTTCATCTTTCTTTTTTTTAATCCACCAGGGTATTTCTCAGTTTTTTACTCTTTTGCAAACAATCCACAGTATGTAATAAACTTATACATGTTTTCTTCATCTGGAAAACAATCCACTGATGTGCTTAAACTCAACATCTACATTTCCACACTCCAGCTGGTGTCCCTTTTTGCCTGGGTATGATATTATACTATGATGTTCTGCCACTCTTCATCAAACCTCATACACACACACACACACACAAATATCCAGGTTTATCCATTTCTTTAAGCTTTCATTATGAAGGCTTCCATGGCATGTAAATTTAATAAAATGATGGGTTTTCTTTTGTTAATCCATCTTCTGTTATTATTAGGACCTCAGCCATGAACTTAGTGATGGATAAAGAAGAGAGAGATTTCTTTCTCTATACCTCAGATCCACTAACAAAATGACACTGTTCATATCTTCAAATCACATAGCCCCTTTTCTGCAATATTATATTTTGCCCTATGTTTACATACTTAAAGGAGGAAAGAGCTTCAGATTCTTCTGTAGAGTTTTTATAAAAATAGCTGGGCAAGTGGCACATGCCTATAACCCTAGCTACTTGGGAGGCTGACAATGGAGGACTACAACAAACTTGAGGCATAGCCTGTGCAGCTGTCATAAAATAAAATAAAAGGGTTAGAGATGTAGCTCAGTGGTAGAGCACCCTGGGCTCAATCCCCATTACCACAGAATAATAAAAGAGAGCTTTTATAAAAAACAGACATGCCCTATTTACTGGTGAAATGACATAATGTCTGGGATTTGCTTTAATACACTCCAGCAGGGGGATGAGTACATACAGGTTCGCGATGTATTTCTGCTTCTGAAATATTCTGTTATGTCTGAAAACAGCCATATATACTTTTAAATTCCAATAAAAAAATACTGGGAGGATAGATGAAATAAAATTGGCAATATACTAAAAGTATTTAAATTGGATGATGCATACATGGGGTCCATTTTACTATTCTTTCTACTTTTGTGTACCAAATAGAAAATTTTTGTAATAAAATGTTTAAAATACATATTAATATGCATATCTAAGTCCTATTCCTAAAAATTTGAGGAGCAGAAACTATTAAGTATGTTTAATTTTTTTTAAAGGCTCTATAAGTGATTTTGAATACCTACATTTAAGAATCACTGATTTTCATTCTTTTAACAAATAATTCACTGAGTACCTCCTTCACACCAAGTCCTGTGCTAAGCAATGAAGAATTTAAATTTAATGAATTTATATAGACTATTTCAACCTACACTACAAGACAGGATAAATGCCAGCATGGGGTACCATCAAGATACTATGGGTGTAGATATTAGCCATTATAAAGGTTCATATAAGTAAGTACTTTCTTCATTTTTAAATTCCTTATGATTTCTAGTATGATGTCCTTCATTCACAAGCTCAAGAAGAATGTGTTTCAAGTTCATCTTTATGAATGTTATCACAAACAGTCAATATTTCCCAAAAATTTCACTAGCAAGGACTTGTACTTCTTTTAGTCATTCATTTTAAAGATGTTTCTCCTAGGAATAACTTAAGATAAACAACACAAAGAAAGGTGCCACAAGCATGATGGTATAGCTCCACATAAACATAGCAAAAATACAGACAAATGAACTAGAGGCTGCTGTTAACTTGGCCCTACGGAAACTGAAAATGACTCAACTGAGCAATCACTGCCAGACAGAAGAGGGAACACTGCAGTGTGCTGTTACACTCACACAGCCTCTGGGTGGGTATGGGTATGGGTGTTAAATGGAATGAGGAATTATTCTAAAGGTCTACCATCTATGATCTGCTTAAAAAAAAACATGAATACAGTGAAAATATATATAAGGTTTGTTTCTAGCATCTTAAATATCCACATCAAGGATTAGAATTTTAGATCATGAAAAATACCTTACAGAGTTCAAATTTAAAGGGCTACCTAAAGGTGAAAATCAAAGTCGACTTTGTTTAAATAAGTCTTGCTTATACAAGACTTTTACTTAATCAGTTGTTTCAAAATAGTTAAAAACAGACTGTAGGTAAAGGCCTCAGGATACTTTAAAGGAGAAATTTCCATAGTAAGAACTGAGCAAAACATACTGTGACAAAAGAGAAGCCAGAAAGTAGGATGTCCTAAGATTCTAAACAACAATGGTTTGATGAATTCCTGTTAATGTGTTTAAAAGCTGGATTAGACAATTTTAAAAGCATTCAAAATTCTGAAAATTATCAACACAGTTCAAAAATACCATTTTAGAAAGATGATAATAAAAAAATTTTAAACATGGCCAACTAAGTGAAAGAGACGCTTAAGATGTTTTTTTACCTGATCAAGGTGAGATTGTGTGGCTGATACATGTTGAAGTTTTTTCTGCAAACTAAGAATAAGTGATTGTAAGTTCAGAGATCAATATGTTTCTGATTTGATCTTATACATTACTCAGAGAAACAAAGCCAAATAAGGAAGAGATTTACATTAATTGAATCTATTCCACAGTTTCAATTTTGCATATTATTCACTTATTTTAGTAGATAAAAGTGAAAAAAGTTGTTTGTTTTCCCGTGGTGCTGGGGGATGGAACCCAGGGCATCCCACAACAAGGTAGGCAAGCACTCTACCCCTGAGCCAGAATAGATAGTCTTTAATAATTACCTTATATGTACATATATTCACACACATAAACAAACACATAATAAAGACTGATTTTTCAGCAACACTCTTTTGGGTGTTAAATATGTCAGTACATTTCTTAATACGTCCTATTTGAGCTTAGACAAATATAAATAACAGTTTTATACTGTTCAAAGTTCCTTAATTTTCCCTATGCTTTGTTATCTGAAAACAATGCTGATAGCTAAAGAAAGAAAGGTAAGTTTTTCCTTATCAAAATTTTCCCATAGGAACAACTTAAGATGAACAACATATACAAATACATATCAATTTATTTAAAAACAAGAAGTATCCATAAATACAAACCTATACACAGTTACTGGTCAAGAGAAAAAAAGATTAGAATCTTAAGAATGCATTGTCCCAATATGAAGAGTCAGAAGATCAATATGGCATAACAAATTACAACCATAACAACTGTAGTATACATTTAGAGACTGATGGGGACAAGATGGAGGAGGGACTTAAAACCTTGCAGATGTTTTGCCTCCAAGAACAGCAAGGAGTAAATTAGTAACAGCAAGTTTAGGAAAGAGAAAGAGCTTACAGGAGCTACTTGAGGGAATAAGTCTCATTGGGGGGTCTCACTAGGAAAAGTGTCAAATTAAATCCTTCCCAGCCCATTGTTCAGGAAAGGATTACCCTGGTTAGCAGCTAAACACAAAGAAAAGTTCTACAAAGTCCTTACCTCTAGTGGTGGGATCACATTAAATAGTTACTTCTTTAAGTGTCCCTAAAGCACTATAATTCTCTTATAAGTGTAGAATAGGTTAGAAAACCATTGAAAACTCATGTTTTTCATAATCCAATATTTAATATTTTTGGACAATGCATACAACTTCATATGCAAGCAAAACATCAAAAATTTAACAATGAACATGTTTCAGTTTCTAGTAAGTCTCAGAATTTTGGATCCTTAATTTGTTCTCTATAATAAAAACAAAGGAAAATGTGCACTGGTCTATTGGATAAGTGAGTTACCAAAAATCCATGAAATTTGTGAATCAGAATCCCCATTTTGCATGTTTACTAATAATCTTGTAACAATTTCTGACTCTATACTAATAAAAGTGTATAAATTTAAAACAGTTTGGTGTTCTATATGTAAACCATTTTGTTCTGTAAAAAACAGTTAATTTAGTTCTTTTCATAGTTAGATAGAATAAACAAATTTTCTATTCCTTTCTTTTTTTATTTTTGGTGGTGCTAGGGATAGAAACCAGGGCCCTGTGCATGCAAAGCAATGACTAAACCAACTGAGCTATATCCCCAGTCCCACAACTTTTCTATTTCTCTAGGTAAAAATACAGATTAATATCAACAACTAAATGCTTTAAAGAAAATACCTCTAAGTACAGCAAATTATAGCAAGACATGAGTAGAAATGAAAAACAAAAAATGATAGTTCAAATAGCAAAACAGGAAATAATTTCACATTATAGTCCTTTTCTTAGGAACAAACTACTAAGGAATAAAATACATAAAAGAAAAAACAGTAATTTCAACCAAGAAGTATTTTAGTGTTTGATATTAAATGACAACTTGCAACCTCTTAGGCTCAACAAAGAAAAATTAGTTTAAGAAAGGCAAACTTAAGCCAGCATGGTAGCGCATGCCTCTAATCTCAGTGACTCAGAAGGCTCAGCAGGATTGATTGTGGGTTCAAGAACAACCTCAGCATTTTATTGATGCCCTCCACAATCTAGCAAACCACTATCTTAAAAAACAAAAAAATAAAAAGGAATGAGTATATAGCTGATTGATAAAGGTACACTTAGGTTCAATATCTAGTATTTAGAAAAAAAAAAGAAAAAAATGAGGCAAACTTAAAACAATATTATTTCATTTCCCCAAATAAAAACACTTCTAAATATTACAAGATCTGTAACCAGACCTGGGGATGTGGTAATGCGCTTGCCTGGCATGCGCGGGGTGGTGGGTTCTATCCTCAGCACCACATAAAATAATAAATAAGTAAGTAAAAATAAAGATGTTGTGTCCACCGAACTCTGAAAAATAAATATTAAAAATTCTCTCTCTCTCCTCTCTCTCTCTCTTAAAGAAAAAAAAAAATCTGTAACCACCAAAACAGCCCATGGCCTCAAATAAAATAATACAGTTCTAAGCCAGATGTGAAGGGTAAGAAAAAAGGAACATGGCCCACTGCTGAAATGTCATTAAATATTCGTGTGTAATGTACAGTAGTTCTGGAATAAAAAGAAGAAAAGTAATGGACCTGAAAAATAAAAACCTCGGATGGGCTAGGCTTCTGTCCATTTGAGAAATGAGTAGCAAAAGACAAAATTATCTAATTAGGAGACAGCCTCAGCCAGTCATCTCCCTAGTAAAGCCAGAACTAAGAAAACACCGTTTTGTAATGACTAAATTAAATTTAGCTTAGGGCCATAATCATTGGGGGGAGGGTGGGTTTTATTTATTTTAGAAACACAAAGGCTTTGTATGGAAAAAAAAAATCAGTAAATTCTGAATGACTGTATATTCAATCATTATTGAACAAAAAAGATACTAAGAACCTGATGACTGACATTAGAGAAAATGGCTCACAGCACTAAAGGAACATGTTAGAACTTTGTACAGGAGTGTCTTGAAAGGACATAATTATATGTCCTATAAAACAACAAGTAAGGTGCCAGATGTGCTGGCCACAGCTATAATCCCAGTGACTTGGGAGGCTAAGGTGTGAGGATAACAAGTTCGAGGCTAACCTTGGAAATTTAGCAATTGCTCATATGTAATTTAAATACAACAAACTTTCCTACCTTTCTACTAACTGGAACCAAAAAGCAGATGTGGATTTCGTCTGGGTACCTGGAAATGTCTGTACTTTAACCTGTTATTCAGTTACTCTTAAAAATCCAACATTAAAGGATATAGATGAAATAAATAGCTCTCAAATGATAAGCTGACATCTACAATGACTAGTTCTAGTCTTGACTTCTAGAGTGACAAGTTCATCTCTTTGACTTTCAGTTTTCAAACTGAGGAAGAGATAAATGCCCTGCCTGTCTCACACTTCCAGGTGCCAAAACTACTCTATTTTTTTAACCACACTAAATGTGAATCTAAATTCTCTAATGCATAAGGGTAAAGAGATCCAATAAAATATTATCATGCTCTATTATCCAATTGCTTTAGATGCTACTTTCAAAATATGAGTAAGACAGGGTGAAAAAAAAAAACAGTTGAAAATAAAACTGGTTTTAAAGCCATGGGTGTTAAAATTACATATACATGAACTGGAATTTGAGTCACAACTAGAGAACTATGCACCACGTCTAACTGTAAGCAAAACTGGCTCACCAATTCAAAATACCTAAAGAGCTGTACATTTTTGTGATCTTATATGACATATACAGGGACTTAAAAAGATATTGGGGCTTCGGATGTGGCTCAAGCAGTAGCACGCTCGCCTGGCACGCGTATGGCCTGGGTTCGATCCTCAGCACCACATACAAATAAAAAGATGTTGTGTCCGCCGAAAACTAAAAAATAAATATTAAAATTCTCTCTCTCTTTAAAAAAAAAGATATTCATTGCAAGCATTATTCACGGAGCTAAGATGTGAAAACAATCTAAATGCTCATCAAGGATGAATGGATAAGGTAAATGTGGTACATACATTAAATGAGATATTATTCAGGCTTAAAAATTAAGAAGAAAATCTTGCCATTTGTGACAACGTGAATTTACCTTGAGGACATTATGCTAAATGAAATAAATTAGACAATGAAAGCCAAATACTGCATGATTCCACTTACAACAGGTAGGTAAAACAGTAAGATCCATAGAAACAGAGTTTAGAATCGTGATTGCCAGGGTGTAGAGGGAGAGGGCCTCACACATGCTAGGCAAGCGCTCTACCACTGAGCTACACCTCCAGACCAGGTGCTGTTATTAATGAGTATAAAGTTCCAGTAAGTTCTAGAGATCTGCCTTACATCATTATAGAGAACAATACTGTATTGTATACTTAAAAATTTGCTAAAAGGGTAGACCTCATGCTGTATGTTCTTACCACAATTTAAAAAATACTAATGTTCAAAAACAAACAATTTTTCTTCCCTCCCTTATCAGAAAGATTTCTCCCATAAAGCTGACCCATCACTAAAGGAAAGGGAAATGTTTGTATGAACACCCAAGCTAAAATTTTCTGTGTATATCATATATTTTCCCAAAGAAAAAACATTATGAAAAGAACAGTGGTTGGCATAGAAATATTAACAATGAATCTAAGGTTCACCATCATTTACTTTAATTTCATAGGAAAATGCATTGTGATTTCCAAACAACCAATTAACAACACTTTCAAGGACATAATTCATTAACAATGATCATATACTGCTGGATATGGTGGCACATGTCTATAAATCCAGCAACATGGGAGGCTGAGGCAGGAGGATCATAAGTTGGAGGATCATAATTGGAGGGAAGGCTGGGCAACTTGGCAACTGGGCCTCAAAATTAAATTTTTAAAAAATGGTTGGGAAAAAACTTAGTGGTGGTACACTTGCCTAGCATGTGTGAGGGACTGTATTCAATCCCCAAAAAAACAAACACACACCCATATACCCACACCCATACACAGAATGATCTTGTATGTCAAAGGAATGACAGAAAGTTTAAATAAATATAAACAATCCCTATAACTGTGGAATAAATGGAAATTACATTTTAAAAATGACCAAATTATCAAAAACATACCTTATTCCAGAGAGACTATCAAAGGCATGAAGATCTAATACATTAGAGAGATCAACTCTAAAAGGACAAAAATCCAAATGAATAATTGAAAATTCTGTGAAATATATCAATTAACCAAGAAAAATATCTCTGAGACTCTTATCAAAATATATAAGCATAAGGATTAACCAGTATATCATAAGGAAATGCATATAAATGACAGACAAGTTATAAAAAAGCTTCCTGTATAAAAAATACTTCCTATGTAACATTCATAAAAGTGGGTGAATGAGCAGATCAAGGCAGAAAATTACTTGGTTATTGCTTCAACAAACTATAGTAGTTTTTTGTTGTTGTTGACTCTTAACAGTCTTTCCAATCTTGAAATATAATTTATGAGTTTTTCAAATACTACACTTTCACAGCAGAAAAAGAAAAACAGCTGAAGAACTGAAACTTTTCCAAGTAGCTTATTATTCCAAAGATAAATGATAAATGGATGCATAGATACATTACAAATACCCTTGAAATTTCTGTATTTATTTTACTTCTCCTCCCAAGATAAAAGAGGTAATATAAAAACATTAGGAGTCAGGAGCTGGGGACACAGCAAAGTGATAAAGAATGTGCTTAGCATGCACAAGACCTAGGTTGATCCTCAGAATCAAAAAGAAAAATTTAAAAAAGAACCAATCAGCCAATGTATAAATATTAATTCACTCTAGGATTCCATTTACATGTGGGTTTGATTTCATTCATTTGGAATGGGTTTGCAGATAGAATGAAACTTCCTATTAGTGCTCTATCTCAATGGACATTATTTCTCTTGGAATTATTTAGTGATAATTAAACCTTATTAGGAATGCAGAAATTTAAATTAGATGAGAATAACATCACAATTAGTATTAGGTTCAGCTTAAAAACACAAAAGTAAATTTATAAAGATGGGTGGTTGATTTCCAATTTTAACATAAGCCCCCAAAAGAGCAGAGATCAGTAACTTCTTCATAATCAAAGTTAAAAATGAAGGAAATGTCTAATGAAAATGACAAAAACACAAATTTCAAAATCAGACTCCAGGAGCTTTTCAAATGCTTACTAAATTTTTTCACAAGGAGAACAATAGTTTATTTGTCAGATTCATACTTTTTAAAATGTATAATCATAAAAGATAAAATATCTACTTTAATTTAGAACTGACCAGCTGGCCTGCTTTGGTCCCTCTCAGAAGTCTGCACACTGTTAACTACAAACACTTTCTCTTGGCATAGAGAAACAAATCCCTATCTTATTAAAAGAATACTCCAAAGTTTTACATTAATAGACTATAGAAACATTTTGAATTCTGGACATTCTAGATGTGCTGAGTTAGAAAAATAATCAAACAAAGTAGTAATGTCCCATGAAGAAATTTTTGAATATCATTTTACAAATGATATTCTGAAGACCAAATTCTGAAGATTAAACATATTTCCCTTTTCACCTTCACAGTCAGTGAATATTTATACTGACAGGTAAAAAATGAATTGACTCCTCCCACCAAGTTAATTATCTTCACCTTAGAAAACAGCTTCAAGTTCAATAAAGTTGGCACATGCAATTTTATGAATATCTAGTTGTTCTAAAAAATTACCTTCTAAATACACACTGTTCCTGTCTTTGAGAATATGTTTTATATCCAGATTTTTTGATATTTCCAAAACAGACAGGATCAATAATAGGTATGTATATGCAACAAATAATACTCTATAGTGAAAAATAAAATATCAAAGATTCTCACCAAATTCTCAATGGAGAGTAAAAGAGGAAAACAAAATGGAAGCTTCTAGATGGGAAGTTAATATGAACTTTCTCAAAATGTAACACTGCCATGAAAAAATCCTTCACTCATTCAAGGCATATGACTAGAAAACTAATATCCATGGCATTGGATGCTTTTATGTTCCTCCTTTGGAGATATAAACACCAGATCTTTTCCAAACCTTTTTAATAGAAAAATAAAAATAAAAAGACAATTACCATCATTTAAAAACTAAATGGAGGAATAAAGCAAATAAAAAGAGGGGAGAAAAATTTCAAAAGCTCACTTTTCTCCTAATTTCTTTTTCTTTTTTCTTTTTTTTTTTTTTTTTTTTTTTTGTGGTGCTGGGGATTGAACCCAGGGCCTCGCACATGCAAGGCAAGCACTCTACCAACTGAGCTGTAGCCCCTGCCCTTTCCTAATTTCTATAAGTACTGATTAAAGCTGCTACTTTAGGAATATTATTTAAGAGTCATCTTTTCAAACTCTAATGAGTCTCACCAACAGGGTATGACAGCTAATTCCAGATTTATGTGATGCAGATATTGTTCAAAAGCTCAGTCCTGACTCTAGCATTAAATTTCCAAATGCTTTCCCAGTGGTACCTCAAACTCAAAACTATTTATTAAAAAGAATGAACTGACTTTTCCAAACCTACTTCCACCACCACCCCATCCAAGTTAATATATTTCCTATACTTTAGAGAATAGCTCCACATTGAATTCACCTCCCAAGAGTCATACTGCTTTTAGAATCCTTTACTGACTCCTTGTTGCCTACAGAAGAAAATCCAAACTGTGTATCATGCATTAAAGACTCTTTGTGGTAAGTTCTCCATCTCTTCAATCATATACTTTTGCTTTCTGCTATATAATACCATGTGTTCTAATCTTTCTAAAATATCCGCAGGTCCCTGGAATATAAAATCTTCCATAAAAAATTAAAAAAATACAGATTATAATTAATATGGAATTAATATACCCAAATTATAGACCTATAAACATATTTTTAAAAATCCATTTTTAAAAAATCTTCCCTATGCTTGGAAAGTCTAGACCATCTGTAAAACTCTCATTAGTATTTTTCTATTTCTTCATCAGTAAGAGTTGAGCAGTGATTCCTCTAATTTCCTTTTCATATAGGACCTATGCTTTGAATATTCCTCTTGTGATATATTAATCTTGCCTAACATGTTGCTCTTTGCTAGTTTGCTTCTGTTTTCCCCAAATCACTCATCTTGGGCAATTTTTGTCTTATTCATTGTTTAAATCCTTAACCTGCCATGAAATGCCTAATAGCCAGTAGAATTTCCAATAATTTCCTGAATTGATTCACTTATTATTGAACAACTGGATTCTAGTTTTCCTTTGTTCTGTTTGTAAATCTCTAAAGTTAACTCTGGAAAAGACAAGAATGGCACGTCATCTAACGGTCCCCTTCCCCTCCGTCTCTCCCTCCCTGACCCCCCTTTTTCTTTGTCTCTCTGTTCCATCCCTTAAACCTAATGGCGCATCTTCTAACAGTCTACTTTATTCATTTATTTACTTAGTCTTTTTGGTCCCCTAAAACTATGTTTGCCTCTAAACCAACTTAAGCCAATAAGATAATGCTACACACTTATTCCTTAAATATTCAAGGTGAAACTTTTTGTACACATGCTAATAGCAGTTTTACTTCTGTCCCTGTTTGTCAAACTCAACACAATAAAGGAATTAAAATTTAAAAATTAAATGAAACAAAACTTCATAAGGAATTCTGGAAAATTTTTAATATAGACCCATGACCCAATATAAAGAATTCTATTATGGATGCCTTATCTTCACTGAAAAGGATTCTAACCCAACTTTAACCCTCATAGTACTGTTTTAGAAGATCCCTAAATTCTCAGATGCACTGACCAATACCAGATACTGAATAAACAGAAGAAAAAACATTTTATGCACTTGTTCATTCACCCATTTAAAGTAACAATTAATTACTATATGTTTACCATTCCATAATATAGCAAATGTTAGAAACAGTAAACAAAATCATCACACAATAAACTAATTAAGAGAAACCTTTATTCATGGAACTTTCCAAACAGAAGAAAATTTAAGATGCTTATAAATATGAACTGAATACATGCTATTACAAAACTACAGATATTTATGGATATGATTTTTAAACGTTCATTTAAGCATTATGTCATTTCATGAAGGAAAGAAAAATTAAGGAGAAAAGAAATATAGAGTGTTAACAGAAATGATTCACAGTATGAGTTACATAATCATAGTTTCTACAATGCAATTTGAACCGCAGGAAGCACATTTGGTGTATGCTTGTAGAAGACTTACACTAAGGGCATTCTTCTACTACCTCTGTCAGCAAATGAATGGCTTCTGAGAATACATTCCAAATTAATGCCCCAGCTGTTCCTATGCTTATAAACAGCTGCTGCTGTGACTGCCTAACACTTATGGTGGTCTGTCAGCACTTCTAATCTCTGCCATTGCAGACAAGCCACTCAGCAAAGGCCTCTACTGCACTCCAAGGGAACTATTCCTCAACTAAGAACAGGGTGGTACTTGAGTTGCCAGCTGTGAGCCTCAGAGCTGCTGGGCCCAAGTTGCATGTCTCCCAACTGCTAATCATTCTCTCCAAAAAAGTTAGCTTAATAAAATACCCTTGTATAGAAATTTTCTGAAATCATGATAGTATTTAATAGAAAATTAGTTCAATCTACAAAAACACATTCCATGGATGTTTTAAAAGCATATCTATTTTATAAAGAAATGCACCTCTGCATGAATAGAACAAAAAGAGAAGTACCCGAAAATGGAAATCAAAATTTAATGAAGGACTATATCAGTAACCTAAAGGAAAAGATTCTACATGACATTTATTTTTGCAATTATGAAACACCAATGTGGTTTCAAAAATATTAAAAGGCCATTTAAATACATCAAATTAAGATTCCTTGGTATACTTTTCAGATTTCTGTACTGAATTACTTTCTTAAGTGGTTGAAAGTATTATGTATTCTTCCTTATTAAACAAAAGCAGTTACATAGTATTATCCTACTTCTGTAATCTTCGTTATAAGAGGCAAAAGTATTAACTAAATATGCCAATTAATTAATAAAGAGCATTCAATAAAAACATTTTGGGGTTCCATTTTTTTTAAAGTACACCTATATTTCTTGTATTAGAATCAAGTGAATATATACATATTACTTAATATTTACTATTAATAACTAAAGAAAGTATTTGTTGTTAGTAATAGCTTTTCGAAAGTACCTTGATCTTTGTGTTTCTAAAATTTTTCCCAGTCCATTTATTGATCTGAAATAAATAAAAAGCAAAAAAAAGTAAATGTTCACACTGTTGTTTTCAAAGCACAAAATCACATTATTTCTAAAACAGGAAATAAGGAAACATAAATATAACTGCAACCAGAAAAACTGAAAGCAGAAAAAAAAAGTTGCATTTTGTTATGTTTAATTATTCTTTCCCTTCAAACCCTAAATCTGGTATATTCTATTCATGCATTAAGAAAACATCATATGCAAAAATCTACTATACAATTGATAGACTAGGGATGAGTTTATGATTTACAAAAAAAGCATTCACTTCAGAAAAAAATGATTCATAAATAATAATTCTAGCAAACTCTCAAAATTTTTAGTGATAGCATTTTTCCCCAGGAACAACATCATGGAGATGGCTATATAGACACTAAAAGGATGGTATATGACTCTCTTTGTATGACATCAAAAATTACTTGTTAATTTCTTTTCAATACATTGAACAATCTATTTATCTTTATATCATCAATTCCATAGTCTTTACGGTTACTTGCCCAAGATATGTGGTACTTCTTCAAGCTTATTCTCAAGGGTAAGGCTTCCTACATAGGGTGATTCTGAGGCAAGTCTCCACACTACTTCTTTCAATTATTTACAAAATTCTTCATCTTCTCTTTTGAATATATTCTATAACCTGATAGTCATTTCTCCCAAAGCATGTTTAACTTATTTCCTCAAATCTGGTTTTGAGTCAGGCATAAGTCTCATGTACAACAGAGGGTTTAAAAAAAAAAAAAAAAAAAAAAGCCCCCCTAAAGGCCTGAAATTTATCAAACTTTTTTTTTCCAAATTCTTTTCTGGTACTGTTGTAAAGCACAGACTGACCAAAACAAACAAACAAACAACAACAAAAAAAAAAAAACTGGCTAATCATTAATAATGCTAGTGCTAGAGACCCAGCTTAGATATAAAAGCTAGGTGATAGTAATTACTCCTTTTATGGCAAAAATGTTTGCTAAAGAGATGATATTCTTCTGAGTAAAATTTAAAGATATGACTATTAATAAGAACAAATATAAAGAAAAGTATGAATTTCCTTTTTCTCCAGTTACTATTCATTATAAACAATCTCTTGATGAATCTTACATTTATTGATTCAATTTATAACATATACTATATCAACTAGCACAATAGATTCAGAAGTTGTAAATACTGCTTCTGTCTCCCACTCTCACAGCCACTGCAGTACACTGAGCTCCATAGAGACAGCACCAGGGCAAGTGAGAGCTGGAGAGGCACTTGGCAATTCTGTGCCTTGCTGAGGAAAAACAATTAAACATGGGCAAAGGAGATCCTAAGAAGCCAAGAGGTGAAATGTCATCATATGCATTCTTTGTGCAAAGTTGCCAGGAGGAGCACAAAAAGAAGCACCCAGATGCTTCAGTCAACTACTTAAGAGTTGTCCAAGAAATGCTCAGGTGGAAGACCACTTCTGGTAAAGAGAAAGGAAAATCTGAAGACACAGCAAAGGCAGACCATGCCCTTTATGAAAGAGAAATGAAAAACTATATACCTCCTAAAGGGGAAACAAAAAGAATATCAAGGATCCCAGTGCACCCAAGAGGCCTCCAATGGCCTTCTTGTTCTGTTCTGAGTATCACCCAAATCAAAGAATAACATCCTGGTCCATCCATTGGTGATATTGAAAGAAACTGGGAAAGACTGGAATAACACTGCTCCAATGATAAACAGCCTTATGAAAAGAAAGCTGCTAAGCTGAAGGAAAAATATAAAAAGAATATAGCTGCCTATAACGGAAAACCTGATACAGCCAAAAGGGGAGTTGTCAAGGCTAAAAAAAGCAAGAAAAAGAAGAAGGAGGATGAGTAAGATAAAGAGGATAAAGAGAAAGATGAATTAGATGCTGATGATGAATAAGCTGGTTCTAGCAGTTTTTTAATCTTGTCTATAAAGCATTTAATCCCCTTGTACAAAACTCACTCCTTTTAAGGAAAAAAAATTGAAATGTAAAAAAAAAAAAAAAAAGTTATAAATACTAAGTAAAGTAATTTTTGGCCATTATGCACAAGCACTGTACCCATTAAAGATGGCCAGTAATAAAAGCTATTGAAAGTCTCCTTATAAATTACATTTACTATGTTAGATCATACAAATAAGTCAAAACAAAGTCCCTGAACTCTTTAACTTCCTTTGAAAAGCCGATCTTTCGTTTCAAAAAGAATGGCAGTCTCCACAACAGCAAAATGACTGTTGCATTATTTAATACACAATCAAATATCATTCATATTGCCTTGCTGATGCACACTTAAGACATTAAAACAAATTGGAAGATAAGGCATAGCTAATAATCACTGAAGATATAAAGTCAACAACAATTCATGTAAAAGTGAGACCACCAGAGTTAGGGACACTTGATAAAGGACATAACTGGAGAGGGAGAGAGAAAATAGGCTCTACTGAATAGATAAAATTGCTGAGAGAGAAGATGAAGGACTCTGAAATTGGCAAAGCAAGAAAAACATTATGAACAATGCAGGGATTTGGCAAGACCCATTCACAGAAAAGTAAATTAACAATCTTGGGTAAAGTCAGGGGGACTTGATTTTAGAAAGGAGTCAAAGAGAAGACAGGAAAAGAAGAATGGAGTCAGAGGACCCTGAATATCAGTCTGTGAATTTTGAACTATTTTCTGCAAATAATGGAGAATGATTTTATATATTTCTATTATATAGCAATCTATTGGCCAACAACAACTGAGATTTCTTAATGTCCTTGAAGCAGGTCAACCTTGAACTTTAAGTATCTACAGGGCAACTGTCATAGTAAAGATACTTTGTATATTGTATTTGGGGTACTTAAAAGATTTATAATTTCTGCCTTATATTCTTCTTTGGACTTTAAATTTAAAATAAAAATTATTCACATTAATCAGATACCATGTGATGTTCTGATGCATGCATATATTGTGTAAGACTTAAACCCAGTTAAATATCCTTCTCCTCAAACATTTATCATCTCTTTATGGTGAAAATATTCGAAATCCCATCCTCTAGCTTCTTGATCTATATGGTACACAGCTGCTATCTACTATACCTAATGATTGCTCTTAATTTGTTTAGCTCCTCTTCTGAAATCAAGTCTGTTTTATTGATGAGAATGATATCTGCCAAAGCAACTTGCCTAAAATAGCAAACAAAAAACAGATGTCAAAAGAAAAATGTTGAGATTAAAAATAAATACAAATAAGTCATTCAAATAAATATCAGTTGAGAAATACTTAGGGTTCTACAGCAGTGATCCAGTGTACTCCAAATCTACTTATTCTTCAGACAGTACAGGGGAATTGCATTTATCACTATATAAATTCAGATTTCACATTATACTATTCATATTCTTTATTATATATTCATTCATTTACTAAGTACCCTTAAAACTCTGGAGCTATAAAGATAAGCCCCAAAAAGTTTATAATCAAAAGGATGATTTTCAACTGATAATTATCTTTATGAAGAGGCATAAAATTCAGAAAGCCAAAGAAATGAAAATAAGGAAAATTTAGTTACTAAAATATCTCAATGTTTACTATAATTTTCAAATAGAAAAAAGTTCACTTAACATAAATATACATTAAACAGTTTTGTTTAAAAAACTACACTTCAGAAGATACATCAATATATATCTTCTTCATCAGTACAAATTATATATTATCTCTGTAAAACAGATACACAGAAATTCCAGTTAAAGAATACAGCTGACAGACGCTACATAGCAAAACAGTTATTATAATTGGAAGTTCTATTTTCTATTAACAGGAGTAGTGAAGCTAAAAAATCTTTCAATTTTCCTAAATTCTTCAGGAAATGTTAAAAACTAGACTATTAGTTTCTGAGTCTTATGCTACATCAAAAACAAATTCTCATGAACATATTTCTATTTAAGTAATTTTATATGAATAAAGACAGAATGTACATATTTGCAAATACAGTCTTTAAATTAGAGGACTTTTATGTTTAAGCTATTTTTGGCTTTTGTTTTTGTTTTTGTGGTGCTAGAGATTGAACCCAGGGCCTTGTGCATTCGAGGCAAGCACTCTACCAACTGAGCTATATCCCCAGCCCATCTTCTTTTGGCTTTTATAACATTTTGCTATTTTCTATTTGGCTTATAAATATTTTCTATAAAACATTTTCATAAGGAAAAACATTACAATAATGTTTAAGTTCATTCTAATTTGAATCATAATTACATATCAATTGCAGTGTTTAGGTAGGATTACAAAACAACAGGGTATCATATTCCAAAATGATAATCAACTGTTTGCTGTTGTCTTTATTTTTTATGTCAACATCATCTGAACCAAATCTCAGGGGAGTCTTACTCTTAAACACAGCAGCATATTTAGTGAGTGTCATCTACCTCAAAACCTTTATTTCATTAGCAAGAATATGCTCAGAGCAGGCAAGTTAATTTAAATATTTATAAATCTAAAGACAAATCAATAAGGAACATAAAGTTACTTAATAAATGTTTTAAGTGCCAAGTTAAAAGTATTTATATATTCATCTATTCTGAATAACAATGAACACTGAGGCAGTTTTAAACTTTTTTTTGTAATAATCTTCAATTCCAAAGAAACTGGATGAGAATAAGAACATATTTTTAGTAGGGTGCAGTGACACACACTTGTAATCCTAGCAGCACATGAGGCTGAGGCAGGAGGATTTCAAGCTCAAAGCCAGCCTCAGCAACTTAGCAAGGCCCTACATTAACTTAGCAAGAACTTGTCTCAAAATAAAAAAATTAAAAAAGGGCTGGGGATGTGGTTCGGTGGTTAAGAGCCGAGGTACCAAAAAGAAGAAAGAGAAAAAAGAAAGAAAATATTTTATCCTACTACTTTCCAAATTCCTCATAAAGCATTCTGGTGTCCAGAATTCACATTATGCTACAATATCAATGGTTTTAAATAAAATGTCAGTTATTAATTCATTATGGATACAAAAAAAAGAAAATAAATTTGCTTTAACTGTTTTCATATTTGTTTTGTGGTTTCATATTACTAATTTTTCAATTAGTCAGCAATCAATATTTTAAGTATGAGTACCTAGTAGCTTCACTGATTAGGCCATCAGGTTTTTCTTCTGTTAAATGCTAAATAAAAACAAAATTTATAAAAAGTTACTGTGGTATAATGCAAAATCTAATGTCAACACAAAGAATTTTACTTCAGAGAAATCTTTTTTGCCTCTAAAAACTGTTTTGTGTTTAAATTTTTTTTCTTTAAAAAAATATTTTCTTAATTGACAGGAAATAAACTATATATCCTCATGGTGTGATGTTTCAGTATATTTATACATTGTATAATGTTCAACTCAGGCATTTAGATTACTCATCATCTCAAACAGTTATCATTTCTTTATAATGAGAATATTCCAGACACACTTTTTGCTATTTTGAATTATATGACACAATACTCTTGACTATAATTACTCTTCTGGGTAATTATAGTTACACCACAATTATTTCTCCAATCTGTCTGTGACTTTGTATCCATTAACTAATCTTTCCCTTCCCGATTCACTCTCTAAACACTATTTGCTAGTTCTCTAAGCTTACCTTTTTTAGATTTCACATGAGCGAAATCATGAAAAATTTGTCTCTCTGTGCCTGGCTTATAAGACTAACTATTTTGCCTAAAATTCTTTTTCTCCATTTCATTTTTGTTTCCCTAAGTGAAACTAAAGGGTTTTTTGGAGAGAAAGGGGCTTAGGATTTTGAATTCCTGCTCTTTTTCTTAAAAAGAAAACCCCTCAAATGAATATAAAAAATATGTAAAGCTATAGTTCAGATTTTAGGTATTTTCCTTTTTATAAAACTGCTCATTCTAAATTATTGATTATTACTTATAAAAGAATAACCATTGAAATTGTACCTTTTAAAAAGCTAACATGCTTCCTTCCCTGCATTCCTATATTCATGCCCAACTCCTCTTCCTCAAATCATGTATAATATGAACTTAGTATTGTGCCTTTTAAATTTCCTAAAAAAAAAAAAAGCTATGGGAAAGACACAGCCCTAATAATTCTGACCTAAAAGCAGTTTATTATTTGTAAATACAGAGTGATCTGATCTCTCCAGTGCAATTGCCTATCTTGCTAATTCTCCAATCAGGCTCACTCCAAAAAATTATTGACACTGACTTAGACACCTATGAGATTATAATAGTGTTCATTTTTCTGGTAGCAGAGTCCCCTCCCCCATAATCCTATTTAGAACTCTAAAAGTAATCAATGCCATAAGATCTTCTGGAAAAATCATGTTTTCACCTGTATCACCTCAGCCCTCCACACAGATTCCCTATTACAATAAAAAGCTAGTTACTGAGAGAGGCAATTGTAGTAAATTCTCTTTAAATTTCAATTAAACTTCTTAAATTATTAAATTCTTTTACATATGCTATCTCATTTAGACTTTAACTATTCTTATTTTATAAAGGAAGACACTAAATCTAAACATTCTCACCATCACAGAATACCAATCTATACACCATGAGAGGGCTATTATTACTATATTTGTAATAAAAAACAGAAGTAAAGTCAACATAATTTAAAATTTTTCATAAAATCCTTTTATGTCACATAAAATAAGTCTTGTACACAATGTCACAGGTTAATAATTTGCATAAAAATTAACAATTACCTAAATTAATATTCAAATTAAGTTTCACAATTCATTCGGAGGTGACCGCTAAAGTACTTAGATAGTTTAGTACCTAAAGGAAAGTTGGTAATAATTTAACTTAATAATCTTGGTTCAGACTATGGAAAGAGAAACTTTTTCCTTTCTTTAAGCTTACCAAATACTATTTAGGGGGAAACAAAACTAAACTAAAATCATGGGAATGATACACTCATTTTTTCTTAGAGAACAATCTTATATACTCAGGGGCAGAATCACTCTGCATTTATTATGGAAGTTATAGAACTTGGAGAGTATTGTATCAAAAATTATTCCATACCAGAAGACCAAGTTTAATATTTTTTCATTATTATTCTTGGCCCAAGGCCTCTAGAGAATAAAGCTATTAACAGACCCTTTAATATTATCTGGCTGACAGGCCCAACAAACTTTCCTTGAATGAATATTAGTTAACACCTCCTATTTGTTGACATAGATTCATAAATGTTGTTATCTGAAAATTCTATGTAACATGTAACAACAAATCCCTTTTCACTGAAAAGCAAATCTCTTTAACAATTATACACTGTAAGCAAGGCATCTGACCTTGAATGATCCTGTAATATTGAAAATTCTTTCAAAAGCCTTAAGAATTTTTCAAGACATTATATTTTTGACCTTTTGGGAGCCTCATTTGGGGTTATCTGGCTGTGAGTTGGTTAGGTGTAAAAAAGATATAAGAATTAAAAAATTTGTTTTTTCATTTCCATCCTAAATGTAACTAATAAAAAGGTAGTTTTACAATTACTCTCAATGTTTTGCATCCATTTACTTCTCCATAAGATTAGAAAATTTCATTCAAAGCAAACTGGGGTGGACTAACATATTGTACTACCTCTAGGCAGTCAAGAAGTATTAAATACAAAAATAAGCTAAAATCCCCAAAATAAAAGTCTATCAATATGCATAATTCTATCAAGAATATGCCTAATAATAATAATAATATATAGTCATAAAGAGACAAATGTCCTGTCCTATTGACATATGAAAGCTATACAAACATAAAAAATAATAAACACAGCTGGGCATGGTGGTGCACGTCCATACTCCCAGCAATTCAGAAAGTGGAGGCTCAGATTGCAAGTTGAAGGCTAGTCTCAGCAACCTAGTGAGGCTCTAAGCAACTTAAAAAGACCCTGTCCCCAAAATAAAAAATAAAAAGGGCTAGGAAAGCTTGGAGCATTGGTGTACACCTGTAATCCCAGCAGTTTGGGAGACTGAGGCAAGAGGATTGTGAATTCAATGCCAGTCTCAGCAAAAACGAGGCACTAAGCAACTCAATGAGACCCTGTCTCTACATAAAATACAAAATAGGCCTGGGTCCAGTGGTCCAGTGCCCCTGAGTACAATCCCCAATACCGAAAAACAAAAACAAAAAAGGGCTGGGGATGTGGCTCAGAGGAAAGTACTTCTAGTTTATATCCCCAGTACCAAATAAATAAACAAATAATAAGAAATGCCTACTAACATTTAGATATCAACTCAACATCTCCCTTATAAACCCTCTTACCTTCACAAGTGAAACTTGCACCAAAACAAAACTAAAATATGCATCTGCTCTTCAAAAGAACATTCTACAATATTTGGTCATTAAGTCAGATGATTTTTCATTTATCAAATACAATGTAAATTTGGCATCTATTCTACCTGCATAGGCAAAGTCCGCAAACTTTTTTCTAAAATATTTTATATTGCACATATGTCCAAAGTATTCCTCCTCTCTGCTTAGAGACTGTAGCTTTTGCTTTTATATAAAAAAGACTAATAATTTGTACTAATAAAACATATTCAAAAGGTAAAGCTTCAAACTCCCAACTTGCCCTACCACAAGAAACAAAGGGGAACAAAAGGATAAAATAGGGTCTGAGATGTTGGTCAAAGGGTACAAAGTCTCAGTTATGCAGGATGAATACATTCTGGAAAGCTAATTATAGCATGATGACTATAATTAAGACTACTAGATTAAATTCTTGAACTTGCTGAGCTAAAATATTAAATGTTCTCACCCCACACCTCACTTCAAAAAGTGGTAACTATGTGAAATTATGTGTCCATTAGCTTGATTGTTTCACAGTATTTTTCACTACACACACACACACACACACACACACACACCTCAAAACATTAAGTTGCACAACTTATTGCTACTTTGTGTCAATTATAACTCCACAAAGTTGTAAGGAAAAAAAGGAACAAATTCCTTGAAATAACACTACTACAGTCACAACTTCAAGGGCTACAGAGTATCTTTAAAAAAAAAAAAAAAGAAATAAAGAAACAATTTGGACAAAGAAGAAGAGGAGGAGGAGGAAGAGGAAGAGAAAAAAGCTAATGGGGCTGGGATTGTGGCTCAGTGGTAGAGTGCTCGCCTAGTATACTAGAAGCACTGGGTTCGATCCTCAGCACCACATAAATATAAAATAAAAAATATTGTGTCAACCTAAAACTAAAAAATAAATATTAAAAAAGTTCACTAGCTAAGAAAGAACACTGTTGTAAATGAAAGCAGAAATACATCTAGTGTCAAAGATGTCAGACATCAATGATTAAAAAAAAAAAAGCAGCAGCTATTTCTTTCAAATGGATTGGTTATAGATCTAACACAATTTCAACTTTTAAAAAATTATTGCAGGGACTAGGATTGTGGCTCTGTGGCAGAGTGCTCACCTAGCATATGTGGGGTGCTGGGTTCGGTCCTCAGCACCACATAAAAAATAAAATAACTACAACTAAAACAAAATATTTTTAAAAATTATTGCATGTTAGTCTATTTATTTTTCCAGGCTTTTCTAAGCAAACTGTTTTCTGACTGAATTGTTTCAACAGCTTGTGTAATATAAAAGAAGAACCAAAAAGAACCCTCTCACTTGACCTTTCCTACGTAACTTCATTCACTGATTCTATTGCATTAAATGCTGTCACATTTGTAGAATTGAAAAAAACAATGTCAGTAGCCCAAGTGTCAAGTCCTGAGAATAGAGAGCTGTCATTTTAAGTTGTCCAATTCTTTGCCCATGATTAAAAAATGAATATTTCAGATCAATGGGTGACAATCCCATTAGAGTGATAGCCCATGATATCAATTACCACTTCAGTTTCAATTTGGCTGGCTGGCCACAGGGTACCATTTCTCAGCTTTACTTGTGATGGGCTCGCTCTGTGAAGCATGACACCCTTAAATTGCTGCCCATTATCCAAGTGTCATTACTTGTACTGCCTCAGAATTCTCTGAATCACAAGCAGCTACTGAGGTCAAGCTTTGCAACCAGAGGAATTGGACAAGTTGGCAAATTCTTTATATAAAGGCAAAGTTATTTATCTGGCATCCGACTTAGAAAATCTAAAGTTTCCATTATCTTGACAGTATGTCAGTTTTGTGCAGGTATATTGATTTAATAATTTAAGAGGTTTTATCAAGGTGGCAGGGGGTTAAATGTATACCGTGTTTGCATTATTCAGAATGTTGCTTTGGGTTTTTGCTTTTTTTTTTTTTTTTTCCTGCTTCTTCCATGCTACTAACAGATTCTATTTAATTCCTTTGTATACCCAACTATACATATAAATTATTCTCAAAGTCATAAAATACATAAAGAGTTTGACTTCCAGTATGACACATTAAGTTTATCAAAAATAAACAAAACAACACCACAAATGAAATGACCTATCTATCCTACAGATATCACAAATTTGGGAATAAATTTGTAGATGACATGTATTCAAACATGCCTGTAATATTCAAGATGAAGAATTTACTTTTTGTTTTGCTTGCTATCTCCAAGATACTTTGCTAAAAAGATGATTTCAGAACATTCAGTCATTAGAATATTTTTGAGCAAAATATTTGGAATCGATCTTTGAATCTTTAGACAATTCATAAATTGAGATTCTAAACTCTAAATAACAAAGTACTGCCCAAACTTCTCAAATTAGGGTGCTTTATCCCAGGAGGAAGTAAATGACCAGAAAAGGAGTATCAGTGGCCATTTGACAAGCCTAACATACCTTCTTAGAGCATAATGTCATTGGAAATTTTGAAAACAAACTTTAAATATTAGTAAGTTTAGATATATCGTAGGGTAGAATACAAAATTAATACAGACTTTTAAACACTGGGTTTAAACTTACAAAAGATTATTATTTTGGACCCCAGATTGAGGTGCTGGGACAGAGGTGCTGAGGAAAGAGATGCTAAGGACAGAGGATAATTTCATGCTCAGAGGCCTTTAGTGATGTTTCACTTGGGAAGTCAGAAAACACTATTTTATTTTATTTATCCATATGTTTTAAAAGATTTCACTAAGTACATTTTATAAATTGAGGCCAATTAAATGTAGTTGATGATCTTAGTAGTTAACAAAAACATTCACAGAAAAAAAAAAATTCACAGCAGGATATCTTTTGATTTAAGATTTCTCCTCACTAATCCCATGCACAAATTCTGATTTCTTCAAAATGAGGCAAAGAAATATTTTTTAAAATCTCATTTCCAGCTTGTGTTTGATAGCATTTATAACAAAAAATAAGATCTCCTATGCTTTTACCATGTTCAATTTGTTCTATCAAACAGGAATACTTTTCAATACTGGGGTTGAATTCTAGTGAGGAGTTACACATACCCAAACTTTATCCTCATACCATATCCTTATTACAAAATATAATAATCCCAAATTTTGTGACAATATTAAACTAGACGAAAAGAAATTCCTAACTTAAAAACACAAAATAATTTAATAACACACAAATTGCACCTACTATTCAGGATAACTTTTGAAAAACATTTTTGTTAAGAAAGGTTTCAAACAAATACAAACAGAAAAAATAATACAATCAACTCTTATATTCCTAGCTCTCTGCAAACTATTAGCAACCTATAATCTTCAACTTACTTTTAATCCATATTTTGAATCTACAACAGTTATGATACCTACAAAAGAATAAACATTTTAATCATCCTTTATTAAAAAGATGTTTATTAATATTGTATAATTACACTTGAGAAGGACAATTAAAATTAATCTCAGTTCAAGAATGCTCTTCAATAAAACAAATAATTTTTTTTCTTACCAGTGCTGCAATCTAATTCAATCCCAGGAATAAGTAAATGCATTTCAAATATATATAGAGTGCTAAGCACTGTTTTAAGAGACTATAAAAATATTTTAAACATTTAAATTATTATGTAAAGATTTGGGGCATTGTAAAATATTTTACTCCTAATCTCTTACCAAATCTAGCTCACAAAAATGTTATATATATATATATAACAAGTACCTAAGTTCCCAAATGATCAATTAGTTTAGAAATCTCTGAATATATATTAAATTTTTTCAAAGGATAATAGCAGCATGAGTTTAATGATGTCTATGGAATTTAACCAGCTACATGCCATATATATTAGAGCCCAATTAAGCCCAGCTTCAAAGACTTAAATTTCACCCTTTAGTCTATAAAGGTGAGGGAGGGAGGAATGGAAAAAAAGAAAAAGGGAGGAAGGGAGGGTGGAGGGAAGAAGGGAGGAAGGAAATACAGTTGCTTAACTTTGAAAGTTACACAAAGTTTATAAATTTATAGGTAAGACTGATAAAAGTGTTAATGTAAATAAAGTAAGGGTATGTATGTGCTGAATTTTTATGTTCAAGGGAAAATGAAGGCAGAAATGTGATTCTTACATTGTCTGGTTGATTAAAATAAAAACCTCTGACATTATGTTAAGTGAACAAATCAAACACAGAAGACATAGGAAATATACATAGCATTTTAGTAGAAAAGGCTTAGTGCAAGTGCTAAATTCAGAATTGAGATTAAGATTTGGTAATTTAGTTCTAACACCATCTGGGTCTGTAGAGTTTACGTGAACAAAAATATACTTCATCATAAACCAAGCAGTTTGAAAAGAATGATAATGCCATGGATTAAATTATAAAAAAACATTAAACTTAACAGTAAAGAAAACTGTTTTTTAACTTACCATCAAGATAAATATCACTCCCTAATTCAGCATCAACCCAAAACATAGAAGCCACAGCACCTGAAAAATATATAATATTCATCAAATAAAAAAATTTTTTGAAGCACAAAACATGATTTTATATACATTTTAATTTGCCACAATGAAATTAGCAGAAAAACACACATGTAAATTAAATCTGGGTTTCTCATTTTCTTTGGGAATTAATTTTACTACTTCTATTCATTTCTATAATCTCTCCCATTTCCTCAAAAAAAAAAAAGACCAACTTTTACTACACACAAATCAAACAGTAAGCTTCTACCTATGCCAAAATAAGTTATGAGCAGATATTATTAAACAACTTCAACACTATGGCTATGTGCACATAGGGCTTATTTTCATTTTCTCATCTCCTGAATATGAAAATTATATGGTTCACAAATAATGAATCATCTCTCTAAGGAAAAAGTAAATGAGATGTAAATAATTCAAAATCACTTGTCAAAAAAATTACATTGTAATTTTTATAGGAGAAAAAGAACAAGAAGTAAAATTATAAACTTTCTGGTATTATTAATTAATCCTCACACTACTTATTTAGCACTAGCACAAAACTTGGGTTTCAGGAAAAATTATTTCTGAATAAGAAATTAAAACTTGTTTTTGACAGAAACCGGTTCAGTACCAAACCACACACCCTGATTACTATGCCACAACACAAGAAAAAGGAAACTGACAGCAAGGAAAGTATTTGATTTTTCAAAGCATCACAGGTCCAGTTAGTGACAGTGCTGTCTAAAAGAATGAGCATAAGGGGAAAACAAGGATAACTGAACTCATTCCACTGTCTAAAGCTGTCCACCTACCCTGACAAGATGTGGTCCCCCAAGCATCACTCTGTGTCAACAATGAAATACCTGTCAGCTGTTTACAGTGATTACTCATGCAAGATATAGCAAGGGCCACAAGATCTAATGGTTTCCTGATACCTATTGATTTTTTTCCCCAAAACTTAATAGTTTTCCAATTTGACTGAAATAGGATCTGTGAGTAACAGGGGCTGAATCAATGTCTGTCCTTTTCAAGGAAATTACTTTACCATGACAATTATTTAGCTTAGAACTGGAGAGTGTCAGTCTCCTAGATGGGAAACAACTGAATTGCCAATAAGAATTTTCTTTACTTTCTTGACTAAAAACAAGGTTTTAATTAATAAGGGAGAAAAAGTAAATCCATGTGATTATTCTAAATAGTAAGTCACAGAAAATGTATTAATTTTTCACTCAGCAAAACACTTAACATCATCATTTTATAATTTTAAAAAATGCACTGATTTCTATTCAGATAAATAGCTAGTAAGTTGTACCATAATGTTTGTTATTATTAAGTGGAACTGTAAGAGTGCATTACAGCTTTTATTCTAAATCTATTATTGACCTTTGATGTAATTCTTGCAAGCCTAGAAAAGAAATATTTAGAATCTGGAATGTAGGTGTATAGGAGGAGTAAAGATAAGTAAATGAAGTGGTGCTTTTTCTTCCCAGGGAATATTTGCTAATGTCGGTAGAAAGTTTTGGTTGTTCCTAGGGTGATGTTACTGGCAGTTAACAGGTGGAAGCCAGGGATACTGTAAACATCCTACAATGCCCAAGACAGCTCCCTACCCGCAAAGTATTTATCCAATGCAAAATGTCATTGTGCCAAGGCTGAGGAACTGAATAGATTATAGAATCTCCCTTCTTCAAAACCTAATAAAATAAAAATAATAAAAAAGTTTAAGTCAAAATTTTATCAGCAGCAACCCAACATAAAAAAAGAACATACATCCTCCTACCACAAATTTTAAACAGTGACAGTCAAAATGAAAACAAAGTCTACTTTCACCCCTAATAAGAGGTTTTAAGAAAATAGTTTACAAAATCCTAATACTTTTCAGAAATACCACCCAAAATGCAACAAGTTGAACGGAGGGAAGAAAAAGTAACATAGGGAAAAGCAACTTAAAAAAAAAAAAAAAAAAGCCATTAAAGTTTCTAGCCATCTCTACCTTTGGGGGATAAAGTCACTTTCTAGGGCCAAGAGCAAAAGGAAGCATGAGTTCTGAGGTCCAAAGGGGTGTATTGGGTATTTTAAAAGAGCAGAACCTAACAGCAACATTGCCCCATGTGGCTCTTTACATGATCTGTTTTCCCTTTGCTTCCCTCTCCCCCACCACCAACAATATCCAGTTTGCAAAATGGGACTCAAGAGAAACATGTTTGGATAAGATGAAAAAGGTATTAAAAGGAATTCATCATGAATACATCTAAGTAGATAAAAGCTCTAAGAGCATCCCAGATCAAGCACAAACACACATTCAACCAGGAAAAGCAAAAAATTAAAAGAATGGAAGAAGGAAAAAAAAAACTGAAGAAATGAATAGGGCATACATTTGACAAAGAACCCATTCTAGAACAAACCATAATCCCAGAAACCAAAGAAAATTATGAAGAACTTCTTCATGACAAAAAAATTATTGATAATACGATGTTAATAAAAACAAGCTTGAAATTTAAAAAGCCACAATAACAGGAAAAGACAGTTTGTTAACACTGAAAAAATAAACTTGGGGTCAATATGACACCATTACTTAACCAATTAATTCATTTTAAACAAATAAGGAATAGAACAGACACTGGTAGAAACAGAATTAATAACAAAAAGAAAGCCTTTAAATGATTACAAATGCAAAAGCAGATGCAAAAGATGAATCAAAACAATTAGAACAGATAAAAGAACAAAATAAAACTCAAAATGAAGAAAATTGGCCTCATGAAGTAGAGTACCCCATAATCTGACAAAATTATTATTCATGATAATAAACAAGGCTAATGTCCTTAAGTGAAGAACTAAGGGTATATTATAATTCAGAAGAAAATGATTATGAATGGTACTCAAATACTCAGTTTACATTACTGAACTTCAAAAATAAAAACAAGAATTTTCAGGTATTTTGGATGAAAAAGCAAGTCATTGGGGGAGGAGTAGAGGACAGAAATCAGACTTTACAGTAATACTCAATATTCTAGCATAATAAATTATGGACCACAAAGTTCTAACAAAAGTGTTCTCAAAGGGTAATAACTGCCAAGTTGTTTTTCAGGAATGAAAAACATTCTCAAACATTAAAGGAAACAACAAGCATTGAAACTCAGTCACTACAACACTCACAAATTCTTCCTGATAAAATAAAAGGAGAGGGCTGGGGATGTAACTCAGTGGTAGAATGTTTGTCTAGCATGCATGAGGCCCTGGGTTTGATCCTCAGCACCACCAAAAATAATAATAAAAAATAAAACAAATCACTGAACAAGGAAAACTGACCAATCTAGAAATTACTAAGAAACTATAGAAAAACTCTTGCAAAACATGAGGGAAAGAAATTTTGACCCAAAATTGAATCCTTTAATATAAATATAATATTTATATAACTATAGAAATATAAGTAATCCTTTAAGTATAGAAACAAAAGACAAGTATTCTCAAACAAGGAAATAAGCAATAATTCAAAGAATGCAGCACTTATAACTTGAAAAGATTACCTGACTATAAAACACAGTCAATCAGGAGATAAATTTGTGTGTGTATGTGCGTTTGTGTGCTGCTGTGGACTGAATTCAGGGCTTTGCTAGGCAAGCACTCTACCACTTAGTTACACCCCCAGGTTAATACTCGTTTTAAATATTTCTCCAATATATCTATTTAAAAAGTCAAAAGAACAATATTCTGATTATTAATAATGTCATTTCTTACCAGGATCTGCTAACCCAGTAGTCTCTAACAGTATGTAATCAAATTTCCCCTTCTTCTGCATCAAATTCTCAATAGCTCTAAGGCCATTATCCCTGGAGAATAGCAAAATGTAATACATAGAGTTGATTACCTGAATATTTTTAAATGTTCATCATGAACATTTTAAAATATATTCAACAACACAACTCAAAAATACCTCTAGGTATGTGAAAATTTAACTTGCTCCTAAGTTTCTAATAAAATGTCCATTCAATATTTACAATGAGGAGAAGTAAATAGATGCATATATACACACAGGTTAAAAAAATGTAATGTTAATACTTCATTAAAATTAAAAGCAGAGAGAACTTCATTTGACTAAAGTCAATGCTATAGTTTTATGAAAGAAAAAAATCAACATTCAAAATAATGATAAAATTTATTAGCCACAATAATTTAATAGTTAAAGGAACACTGTCATTAAATACCATTTAACTCTATTCTGAATTAGGGTACAAGATCAAATTTCCTTTTTTTCTTATAATACAAAAGTGAAGAAAAATACTGACTATATGACATTCTGGTTGTTTAAGAAAGTCAGTTATGACTTCATGCTTCCTAATTTATTTGACTTAAAGTCAACATATAGGGAGGAAATTATGTAGAAGAAATTAATTCACTAGAATATACAAAATCAATAGTACATGTGTTAGTTTCCATAATTTATCAAATATATGAGTTGCTACTATGTACAAGCTACTCTTCTAGGATTTATCACAGTTTAGTGAACAAAATAATGTCCTTGGAAACAACTAATGAAAGGTTACTTTTTGATAGTAATTTGTTTTTGTTTTAAAGAGATCAAATACTTGGAAATGAAATTAATGATATATAAAATTCAAAATAATCATCTTTTACATATGATATGTGACTTTCACTCATGAGAAATTAGTAGTCAAATAAACTTGAACACCTAATATAAAATTCAATAAAAGGAGGAAAGAATTCAAGCAGGTAAGAAAATAGTAAAAAAAGAATTTTAATAAAATACACTCTGCTAAGTTTATTTTCTATTCGAAAAATACAATGAAGCAAACAGTATGTAAATTCAGTTAATTTAATCAGGAAAATCGAAGATGGAAATATCAGTAAACATTTCTAGTAAGCTAACAAACACATAGTGAACAGATTCCTTACTTCACTGAACAGCAGAGGCAACCGTTTCCAAGTTCCAGCCACTCTTCATACAGCTCTCCACCTTGGCTGATAGCTAAGGATTTCTCTACTGCACTTCCTAGAAAAATTAACAAGATAATTTTACAACATAATCAACATAATCTCTTTAGATTATGTTCAATAGCTGACCAAAAATAAAGATGAGAATATTTAAATGTGGAGCAGATTTCAAAGCACAAATACATTTTATAATTTTTATTCTTTCTTTCTGTTCATATAGCCTGAATATTTAAATTATAGTATTCTAGATTATTTTAGCTTTTCTTTAAGAAGATTTTAAGCCTGTAGAGAGGCAAATCCAAAAATCAATGAGTATACCTATTTCCTCTTGAGGCCTCCTCTTGACCACTTCTATTTCTTGATAAAGCAGCTGCCTTGGAAGCATTTTTTTCTTGTCCATGGAAAACTTTCTAGGCAGACTAGTATGTTTTATATAATGGTTTTGGTATACCCTTTTGTCAACTGATAAGCCTGTATAACTACTTTTTTTTTTATTCTTCCTATATCTTGTTTGTTTATCTTGTTTAGACAGATAATTCAAATTCCCAGTATAAGTACTAGTCCATTTTAAAGAAATTTATGATCAGAGTATCATGTGTTCATTTAAAAAATAAACTTTTTGTCAAATTTACAAAAATTTCCTAGTAAAAATTACGTGGGAAAGAATTTAAGAATGATTTTAAATGTTTACTTTTCCTGCAAAAAAGAAATATACCAAAGCCAAGGAAGAATCTTAAATGTCTGGGAAAGCAAATGGCCTTGTCTCCAAAAGAGAAACCCATCGTTTTACATTTATATATATTTTTGTTCATATTTGAGGTAGATGATGATAAAGAGCTTTTAAAGGGATTGCCACAAAATTCAAGCTATGTGGAATGTTCATAAAACATAAAGAAAAATATTGAGAATGCTATGAAGGACAAATTTCTGAAAATGAATATCAAAAATGAAGAAAAGCAATGAAAAATAACACAATGAATGTAACCAGTGTACAACAGAAAATTAGTTAATAAGAAGTTAGAAAAGGACCAGTATGAGAAATCTCAAAGTTTATATGGGTAGGAAGTGTAGCACAATGGTAGAATGCCTGACTAATATGTGCAAGGTCCTGGGTTTGATCCCCAGTACTGCACAAGAAAGAAAGAAAAATAAATCTCAGTATTTTTATTTTGTCTTTTCTCTTTAGTTTACTGAAATAAGAAATCACATTTTACTACCAGGTGTCCCATGGTGTTCATAATACCTAGCTCTTTTACTCATATACAATGGAAAAAGAGTAGACTTTAACAAACTTTCTAACACAAATTATGTTTTGGCTAAAATGTTAGATTTCATTAAAGTTAATACTTGTATCTAAAACTGATGAACAGATTTATTAACAACAGTTTAATGGTAAAGACAAAAAGTTAAGCACATATATTTTTATAGACAATTTGAGCACTCTGAAAATGGAGACAATATATTAACTAAATTTTAAAATCCTCAGTTTTAACTGCTTTGCAGATAATAAACATTTAACAAGGTAAACTTATAATATCTGAAGAATTTCAAATATATTCAGGAGCAGAAATACACAATATAGTTAGTACCAAAGCACCTTAGTGCCTTTAAAAAACAAAACAAACAAAAAAAACCTTTTCTTTCAAATAGTAAGATTTTTACCTCTGGGGACTGAGGTTGTAACTCAGCACTTGCCTAGCACATGTGAAGCCCTGGGTTCAGTCCTCAGCACCACATAAAGACAAATAAATAAAATAAAGGTACTGTGTCTACGACTAAAATATACATATATTGCATTTATGTAGTATAAATTTTTTTAAAAAGAGAAAAGATTTTTACCTCTAGATTTATTTTGCATAAAAATGTATTTTAATTCTGTTGATATGAATTTCAAAGTTACACAAAATAAAAGTTTTAGAAATTATCTGATGTTAATATTCCAAATCCATAAAAGTACAGCTTAACAGAAATTAATCTAAACTTTTCAAAGCTATCCCTATCAGCATGCGTGCATTATAATACATACCATTTTCATTTTAAATACTGAATATCAATTAACCAGCAGAATAAACTGTCCTCTAAATTACTGAAGCATGACATAATACTGAAATTTACTTACCTTCTCCAAATTCATTTAAAATAACTGCTATTTTTTTACTATGTTGTTCTGTCAAAATGTAGTTCAGAAGAGTTGTCTTTCCAGCACCTATAAAATACATTAAAGTAGCAAAATTCAAAGACTAATTTTAAAAGCACGAAAAGGATAATAAAAGTCGTGATATTTTTTAACAATTTGTGTGCTATTTTTCATACTTAACTATGGTACAATAAATTCTTTTTTGTTGTTGTTGTTGTTGTATTCTTTTTTTATTAGTTGTTCAAAACATTACATAGCTCTTGACATATCATATTTCATACATTTGATTCAAGTGGGTTATGAACTCCCATCCCCCCCCCCCCATACAGATTGCAGAATCACATCGGTTACACATCCACGTTTTCACATACTGCCATACTATTGTCTGTTGTATTCTGCTGGTACAAGAAATTCTAAAGGAAAAGATTAAAGCAATCTTTGAAAAATATAATATTCTTTATATATTTTACAAATATTTACTAATACTACAAGTTAAATCAGTTTTTTAACCTAATTTTACTAAACGAATATGTCTTCTTCATAACTTATACAAGGGAATCTAAAATTTCTATTAAACAATGAATTAATAAAATAATGATTTCAGAGGAATAAAATATAATTTATAAAATTCAAAATCTGCAATTCCCTTTTATATTATGACAATATTTCTGAATGAAGACGACTTGGTTTACTTCCCTAAACTTTACATGTAAATAACTATTTTTTTGTATAATTATCGATTAAACATACACAAATTCAGGATGGCTATATTTCTACTTTTCGTATGCTTAAAGCAATCTATAAATGAAACAGAAGTAAGAACTGTCAACGAAAGATGGGAATATTCCTTATTTAGAAAGACATACTCATAAAGCTACACTACGTTCCTCCAGTAGGTGGCGTATTAAATCTAGTATGTGTTCATTTCAAGTAGAAGAAAAATGTTTATATTATGAACCAAACATATCAAAGTTCATAAAGGAATAAAGGAAAACTTCAATTGTGTACTAACATATTTCAATTGCATGAATACATCCTTTATAATCTATTTTTGTTGGTGGACATTTGGGTTGTTTTCAGCATTTTATCACAGTGCTGCTAAAAACTTCTACATGTAGTTTACAGGTGTCCACTGAAATACATACTCAAGTTTTCTAGAGTATAACTAGGGAAACCAGTGTAAGTGTGAGAGAGAGGTCCGAACATGAGTGACACACAGGGCAATGACAGTGAAAGCTGAAATAAGCTGTGAATATAAAAAACCTTCTGATAGAAGAATTACTAGGGCTTAAGAATTAATCACATTATGAAGAAAAAGATCTTAAGATATAGTCCATTCTTTCAAAAGTATCTACTATGAACCATATTTATACTGGGTCTTGATGAAAAGTGTACAAGGCAAAGGTAGTATTGCCTACATGGAGCTTATGGGTGGGAAAAGATGAATTTAGATAAATAAAGAGGCAATTCAATTATGTCATAGGATGATAACATTCAACAGATGATCAAGATGCTACCCAGAACCCAAGACAGGTATAGCCAGAGGAGTAAGAAAAATATCCCAAGGGACTAAAATACTGAGTGATTTTAAGAAGTAAAATTAGTTCAGTGTGCTGGGCCACCATTTGGCAGGCTGCATAGTGTAGCAAAAGCCAAATCATACAGGTCCTTGTAATTCACGTTAAGGAGTTTGCACTTTAACTCAAGTAGAAGCCACTGAAGGGTTTAACAAATCAGAGTAACATTTATAAAGATCATTAGGGCTAACCTACAGAGAATATATTAAAGGGGAAAAAAAAAAAGAACCTCAAGATTATGGTAGTTAGGAAGCTGTTAGAGCATCCCAGGTGGTCGGAATCACAGGAATAGAAGCATTTGAGGGGACAGTAACATGTAAATTGCTGAACATGTTAGGTTTTGGGATTTCTACAGGACATCAAAATTGAAACTATGTGGAAGTCAAGCTGAAAAATGAATAGGAAGAGATGGCTTAAAAAGCCAGAGAAATACACAGAAAAATGAGAAGAGAATCAAATAGAAACTGATGGAACAGTGTTTCAAAAAAATAAAATGATCAAGGGGTCAAATTGTATCCTAGATTTAGTAACAAGAAAGATGCTGACATTTAGTTCTCACTCTGGCACTTTAGACCATCATCTCCAATGCTTTACCAACTATATTGATACTATTAGTATGTTTTACACTATCTATGAAATTGATTTTTACCAATAAGCAAAATGAGGGTGGCAAGTTTAAGTATAGTGTTGTAGATAAGGAATTTGTTCAACTTCTCAGTAGTATCACCTTTGAATCGTGGGGAAGTACCAAAAATCCATTCTTTTAAAAAATCAGTTCTGAAAAAAATGAGAATAAACTTACAATCCATAAAAAAAAAAAAAAAAAAAAAAGGAAACATCAGTGATTTCTTATTTTTATGTAAAAGGCCCTCAAGTCCTCATCAGTCTCTAGCACCATCTAGGAATGTTGGTATTTCCCGGAAATAGTATCACTTTATTCACCTCTTTTAACTGTTTTCATCTTTTAAATATAGTCATGTATTTATTCTAGCCCTCTTATTTAACTGTAGGGTTTGTAAATAGCATTCTCAAACGTTTCGGCGAAAAATAAGGGCATAAACTGCCCTTCAGAAAATGGTACCATGTTCACAAACCTGTGGTTTCAAGATTCCTGTGTAATCGTGAACTTTCTAAGTTTGAGAAACACTCTCGGAGGGCAAAGATTTTATTCTTACTTTCTCTCCCAGTCCTCTGCAAAGAAACCTCAATAAAAATGTTTGGTTTATAAGTACTTTTTCATAATGGCTGGAGGAATTTCGCTCCTGGGGACGTGCAATATACCAAGGAATGTCCCGTAAGTGTGGGGCATTGTACAGACAGGGCAACCTTTAATGGCAAATGCTTTTAAGGTGGGTGTTTCCTGCCCGGTTTTGCAGATGAGAAAACAAGCTCAGGCAGGTGACCAGTATTATTTCCATTTTCGAGTGAGATAGATGAGTGGGAGGTAAGATGACTTGTTAGGGGTCACAAGAATAATTAAGGGGTGAGTCCAGGCTTCAAAGCCCAGGTTCAAAATGAGTGTCTAACTTTAATCTCACTTGAGATTTGGAGAGGCAATCCTTACAAGGATCAAGTGACCCAGCCCCTACCTCAAACACCCTTCCTGTCGGCCAGGCGGCCCCAGTGACTAGGGAGAAGGGGCCCCAGCAGGCCCCAAAATCCCAGAGTTCGTGGCATTTTCTGACCGGGATGCTTAGTTACCTAAATACCCGGTGATAATTGTGACTGGGATCTTAGCACCGGGGCCAGGCTTCTCCTCCTCTTCTCCCTGCTTCGTCTCAATGGGAACCAATTCAGGACAGTCCTCCTCCGTGTGCTCCTCCTCCTCATCCTGAGCTCCAGCAGTCTGGAACATCCCGGCCTACCGCACGCCTCACGGTCAGCTCCAAGGCTGACACCCAGACGCGGAGCCGCAGCCGCGCACTCAGCGCACGCCACACCAGGCCCGGGTCTTGCGTCATCATCCCGCGCCACGTAACTTCTCGAAACCCGCCCATTACCTGGGCCATGACTGACGCTCTGTTCACCCCGCCACGCCCCCAGGGGTTCTGGACACGCCCCCACGGGAGCAGGACACGCCCTCAGGGCGGACTCTGAACCTGAGCGAGGCTGCGCGGAGCGAGGCTGCGCGAAGCAGCCCCTCAGAAGCTCTCTGCATGTCCGCAGCCTTAGTGCTACCGGCTGTTGTCAGGGATAAGGCTAGTTTGAACTTGGGGTGGGTGGCCTGACCTAAAGTGTTTCCGCAGACATAGACCTTGTCAACTTGACATTTTTGAGCTTTATCCAAGTTGTCTTTCTAATTTTCTTTTTACAATGTGTCGTTTAATTTGACTTCTTTTTCAATTTTATAAAAAGATTACCATATAATATATAATGCCCTGGAATTTGCTATATTTTCAACTCCACTATTGAGTTATATTTTATTGTGTGACTGTACGGTTATTTATCCATTTTCTATCAATTGCTTTCAGGTTTTTCTCTCAGGCAAACGTGAACATATTTCCTGGTGTATATGTGCTCAACTTTCCCTTTAATGTGTTTGTAAAAGCAGAATTGCTGTATCTTAGTTATTACAGATGTTACATTTTACAAGAAAAGGCACCATTATGTTTTCAAAATGTTTGTACAAATTCATACATTTCCCCAACAATGTATTAAAGATCTCATTGAACTGAATGTCAATTGAATACAGAATGATACTTCATTGTAGTCTTCATTTGCATTTCCATGGTTACTTACAAGGTTGTGCCTATTTTAATGTACTGACAATATTCAGTTCTATGTAGTGTTGTTATCCCACTTTTATACATAAGGCAGAGAGATTATATAGCCAAGTTAATGTATCTGATACAAAAGCCATATTTTTTACAATTTTCCTGATACCAAATAAATGTTTGATTTCTTCTTTCTTCAAACTACTGTTTGGTATAACACAGCTATTGAGAACACAGCTAAGGGAGAGGATCCCAGGAATTCAAGGATCTTATACTCACATATACTCGACCTAAAAAGTCGAGTATATGTGAGTACAAGAAGTAAAATGCTTTGCCACGTCTCATAATGTAATCAAGAACTGGCATTGGAAGAATTGAGGCTAACAAGTAGAACCTGGTGGTTAAGTTCACTTTAAAGAAGCTGAGGTGGCCAGCCCACAAGAGATAGCCTTAAGCCCTCAACAAAATAATCACAAACTTTTTGGCTTCAGAAACGCTATGGAATATTGAAATTTTTGACAGATCAAAAGAAAAAGTAGCATTGCACCCACAGGCATTGCCTTATTCACATGGTGACACTCCTGTACTGCACTGCCACCTGAAAGGAAGCGATTACAATCCCAAACTCCTCCTTTTACATATCTTTCAAGTAAGTTCTTCCAGATTCCCTTAACATGGCTTTGGATGAATGTTTTACTAATATCTCTTATCCCTCACAAAAAGCAATCTGGGCCTTATGAAGACAGTTTAGTTATGTTACAGCATACTCCAAGTAAAAGCAAGTTTTTATATTGATCAAAAGTTAAATGTATCCCAAATGTTCATCTGCTGATGGGCAAATAAAATGTGATATATCCAATGGAAAATTATCTGTCACAAGCAGGAAGAAAGCACTTATATCCTGTCACAACATGAATGAATCTCTAAAACATTGTGCTAAGTGAAAAAGCCATTTTGCAGAAGACCACATATTATATGATTCCATTTAGATAAAATGTCCAGAATAGGCAAACCTAGAGAGATAGGAAGTAGATTAGTGGTTTCCAGGATGTGGCAGGTAGGGAGTGACTGCTAATAAGTACTGTGTTTTTCTAAAATGTTCTAAAATCAATTGTGGTAATAGTAACAAAATTCCGTGAATGTGCTCAAAATAAATGAATGGCACATGTTAAATTGATGAATTGTATCACTTGTGACTTTATTTCAAAGTATTATTTTTTAAAAAGTTAAAGGTTCATCTGTGTATCCAGTTGTTGGGGTTACAGTATGCTTTGTAGAGAAGTGCTGACATCAGTAATTTCTAGTCTTGACCTTAGGTATGAATATAAAGATTACAGGTTGAAGAAAATTTTCCTTTTGTCTGTTTCCATATTCCTCTTCAGGAATATGGAAACTTATGGACAATTTATAATTGTCCTTAAATTCTGTGGGGTACTGTCATTTTCTTTTCTGATTCTAGTAACTGGACAGAATTTAGCAAGTATGTATCTTTAAAAAGCCAGATGGACATGGTGCCACAGGCCTGTAATCCCAACAGCTCAGATGGCTGAGGCAGGAGACTCGTGAGTTAAAAGCCAACCTCAGCAATTTAGTGAGACCCTGTGTCTAAATAAAGTATTTAAATGGCTAGGGATGTGGGGGACGCTGGGGTTATGGCTCAACGGTAGAATGCTCACCTAGCACGTGAAAGGCCCTGGGTTCGATCTTCAGCACCACATAAGAATAAATAAATAAAATAAAGGTGTTGTGTTCAAAACTACAACTAAAAAATTAAAAGGCTGAGGACATGGCTCAGTGATTGAGTGCTCCTGGGTACCACCCTCCCAAGCCAGGGTTTTTGATTAATTCAAATACATAATTTATAAATCTCAGTTCTGTCTGAATCTGACTCTTGTATGTTTACTTCTATTATAACACAACATTTACCAATTTTATCTATTCCCAATGAGTCTTTGTCACTGTTTAGTTCAAAATGCCTTTTTTTTTAAAGAGAGAGTGAGAGACAGAGAGAGAGAGAGAGAGAGAGAGAGAGAGAGAATATTTTTTAATATTTATTTTTTAGTTTTCGGCGGACACAACATCTTTGTTTGTATGTGGTGCTGAGGATCAAACCCGGGCCGCACGCATGCCTGGTGATCGCGCTACCACTTGAGCCACATCCACAGCCCCAAAATGCCTTTTTTTTAAATATTTATTTTTTAGTTATACGTGGACACAATATCTTTATTTTATTTTTATGTGGTGCTGAGAATCGAACCCAGTGCCTCACACATGGTAGGTAGGTGAGCACTCTACCTCTGAGCCACAACCCCAGCCCATCAAAATACCTTTTGAACCCTTAAATATTTTTGTTGGGAATGTGAATTAGTACAACCATTATGGAAATCATTATGGAGTTTCAAAAAACTAAAATCGAGACAACCATATGATCCAGCTATATTATTCCCCAGTATCTATCCAAAAGATTTAAAGGTAGCATACTTTAGAGAAACATACATTCTCATGGTTAAAGCAGACAATTCACAATAGCCAAATTACAGAACCTGCCTAGGTGTCCATCAACAGATGAATGGATAAAGAAAATGTGGTATGTATATACACAATAGTTTTATGCAGCCATAAAGAAGAACGAAATTATGTCATTTGCAGGAAAATAGATGCAACTTGAGAGCATCCTGCTAAGTGAAATAAGCCAGACTCAGGAAGTGAAGTGTCATTATGTTTTCTCTCACATGTGAAAGTGGGGTGTGGGGGGGAACAAAGCGAAAGAGCAACCTCATAAATATACACCAGTAGTGTAGGGGAAGGAGATTGGGGGAGGGAGGAAGAAAGGCAGAGGAAGTACTGAAAAAAGAAATTGATCAGATTATGTTATACACCTGTACAAATATGTCACAATGAAATCCACTATTCTGTATAATAAATATGCAACAATAAATGTTAAATCTTTTCAAATAAAAATAATTTCTAAGTATAGTAGGAACTTATTACAGCTTAAATTGTACCTTAAATTTTAATTCTCATTTATTTCTGCAATTTTGCTTATTCTCAATGAATTTATGACAAAACAATTACAACTATTATTTTTATAATGTGTTGAGCCCTTACTACATGACAAGTATTATGTTAAATCCACATTAAATGGATTATTTCATTTAAGTCTTTGAGGAAAACATGATTTATATGCCCCCTCCCTTTTCCTTAACAGTACTGGAGATTGGACCCAGGAATTCATGAATGCCAGGCAAGTGCTCCACCACTGAGCTACACTGACAACCCTTCTTATTTTAAGTGGCCCAGGCTCACCTTGAACTTGCCATCTTACCAGGAAGCTGATGTTACATATGTGTGCCTCATCTTACCAGGAAGCTGATGTTACATATGTGTGCCACTACACCTAGTTGTATGCCTATTTTATAGGTGAAGAAGCTGGATCTTAGAAAAATAAAATAGCTTAATCAAGGTCATTCAATCAGTAAATGGAAGCCCTGGTGCTCAATTCAGTTCTACCTGACACTGAATTTCAAGCTATTCTAACCTAAATAGGGATCTGCAACCTTTTCCTATAATACCAGTTAGCAAATATTTTAGGCTTTATAGGCCAAAAAGCAAATGTGAGGACATTGTATTGGTGCTTACATAATAGGAGAGAAAAAGAATTTCTACAAAGCCTTAAATCTGAATTTGATAACAATGTTAACATCATGAAATAATAATTTTTTAAAATTTTTTCAACCTATTAAGCATGTTAAAACCATTCTTAGCTTGCAGACTACACCTAAAGAAGGAAGGAAGAAAAATAGGAAGGAAGGACGGAAGGAAGGAAGGGAGAAAGGAAGGAAATACAGCAGGCCTAACTGCCAACTTTCAATGTAAGCTTATATAATATAATGTTTTCTTAAACTAAACTAATGCCCTGCTTGAGAAAGACCAAGTAGAGATAGCATATGAGCTCTCAAACTGTCTGGAATCCAGCAGCTCAGCTTTGTTACAATAACCCTGCATATGACCTTGGGCATAACCCCCTACTACTCCCCATTGCTTCATGTTTTTCCATTGAAAAGTTATGTTAAGCTGCCATGAGAAACAGCAAGGACCCTAACTATATCTAAATCAGAGGAAAGCTAAAAATAAGGTCAACTTGGTTTTGTTGGTCTTTTTTTTTTTTCTTCTCATTTTTTGCAACTTCCTGCAAAGGCAAGAACACACTACAGGGCAGCAATTGCTACTGGTTTAGAAAAAAAAGGAAGTTGAGGGTTTCAAAATTAACCCAGTTCCTCTTATCTAGCTTGGGCAAATAAATAAATACTTTAAAAACACTTAATGTCTATCAGTGTATTTGATATTTTCCTTAAGCATTCATGAACTTCTTGGGAACATATCTGTAAAGCCAGAAACTAATGCCTTTTATTCATGTGATTGTTTTATTTAAGAAAGAATATCAATGTTCAATCAAGCACCATATAGTCCTCTGTTAAGATATACAACCACTATAAGGATATGAAAAAAATGTATTTCCTCTCCAGAATATTAGAAATGGCTAGTAGATGAAATATGCTCATTTCAGTGATTTTAGAGTGGTTCGGCTTTCATTTCAAAGGCTGTCAGTAATATTGTTTGAATCCATTTTCTTGGGTGGCTAAACCATGCAATTAGTAAGTGTTAGCTTATGGTTTAGGCACATATAAATCAACTTCCTACAAAATTAAAAGGGAAAAATACTATTTGTAGGCACATGTAAATCAATTTTCTACAAAATTAAAAGGGGGAAAAATATTATTTGAAGCCTGCAGGCTGATCTACTTAAATCACTAGTGCACAATTGTCTCTAAAACATGCTATGCAGGAAGGAGGAGGTATTGAGCAAAACAGAAAATGTTATGCAATGATATATGTTGTAATAGTTTAGGAGACAGTCTGAACAATATCCTCTTGACAATAGAAATTTAAAACTGACAGTTGTGACATTAAGTTTCACTTTTTTCATGTTTATAGTTTTAGAGAAGTATACAAAAACCCAAAGATACCTGTTCATTATTTCTTAAAAGTAAATAAAACACAGAAACAAATGAAACACTTCCATTCTTTCTTCCCCTTTCTATTCCCTAAAAGTCTCTTTAAGAGTGTTCACTGCAATTAAATAAAATAGTGTGCTATTGGTGGAGTCAGATCTTCCCACTTCAAGACAAGTGTCTTTTGAGCCCTATAATGTCTCACGTCTTCACTCTTAGTCCCTATATGCTGCTACAACAAAATACCTGAGAGTGGGTAATTTATAAATAAGAGAACATTATTTCTCACAGTTCTCTGACTGTGAAGTCCAAGATCAAAGCTTTGGCAGGTTTGATGTCTGATGAGGGCCTGATCTCTGTTACCAAGATGGTGCCTTGAAGGCTGTGTCCTCCAGAAAAGACAAATGTATCCTCACATGTCAGAGACACAGAAAAGTCAAAGCCCAAACAGTTCCAATTTACCTTTTTTTTTTTTTTTTTTGTATTGGGTATTGAACCCAAGGGTGCTTTACCACTGAGCTCTATCCACATTCCTTTTCAATTTTTGTTTTGAGACAGGTTCTCTAAGTTTCTGAGGGGCTCACAAAATTGATCCTGCCTCAACATCCCCACTTGCTGGGAATATTTTTTTCCATTCTTTTACCTTCAGCCTGTGGGTGTTTTTGCCTACAAGATAAGTCTCTTATAAACAGTACATAGCTGGAACTTGTTTTTTAATCCATTCTTCCAATCTGTCTTTTTTTTTTTTTAAATATGCACCACTGCACCCAGCTCCTTAAACCTCTTTTAAGAGATGATTAATCCCATCCATGAGGGCTTGGTCTGAGGACTTAATCACCTCCTAGAGATCTCACCTCTTATAATATTATCACATTGGTGATGAATTTTGAACATATGAATTTGGGAACACATTCAGACCATAGCAGTCACCAAAATTTCGCTTATAGAGAAAGATTCATGAATTCTTTCTTTCCTTAGATTGCTTTACTTCCTTTCTTCTTATTTAACATGTCCTTTCTGCCCTTAATCTCAGTGCATGTTGGTCTGAATACAAAGCAGCATATACTTCCAGGCTGCCCAACCAATTCCTTCTCTCCATCTTAATCTCATCATCTTTCTTTAGGGAACTTCCTTCAAGTTAACATCTTTTAGCATGCTTATTCCTCCTACAAAGGAAATTTATCTTAGTAGTTGTTCCAAACTATGTCTATCACAATTTGAGAAATCCTAAATTAGGGACTCTATTATCCATCCTTCCCTTCTTTAATAATAGCAGAACCTTGGTTTTAAAGCTAAGTGCATGGCCTCCAGAGGTGAAGACTATGCTCCTCAGGCCACTCTGCAGCTAATCATGGCCCCGTAAGGAAGTCCTGGTTAATGGGATGTGTGCAGAAGTGTCATATGGCAGCTTCGTGAAACTTAGCATCTTACCTTAGTTCTTCTTTGGTCCTGCTGCCAAAGAAGGATTGACAGCTGGAGCATATCTTGGTTACTGAAGACAAGAGCTACATTCTGGAGGAAGCAAAGCAGGAACCTGGAAGCAACCAGAATGTTGGGAACTTCACAAAAAGAAGAGGAAGGTAAACTTGTATGTTCAGATTTCTGTTTATGCCACTGAAACTAATTTTAAGCAATATAAGGTTTTCTGTGGTTAATTGTTTTTAAAGTAATATAAATGGTACATGAACGTATTGTAATTATTAAAAGTTCAAAGGCTACAGAAACATCAGGGTAAAAACTGGAGTCTCTTTCACTACCTCAGTCTCACTTCCTTTCACTGGTAGTATATAAATATCGTGAGCAATTTAATAGACTTGGATGCAGGTTTTAGATTTTTTGGCCCATATCTTTACCACTGCAATGTTAAAAATTCTCTATGCATTTTTATACATGTGTAGTTTTTGTTTTGAATACAAATAGCAACATATGTAGGCTTTGTTCTGGAACTTGCTTTCTTTTCTTGACAACATGCACTGATCATTTTTTCTTCTCCTCATTTTTAACCATTTTTTGATATTATAATAAAGATATATTCTCTTTCATCATGTCTTTGAAAGGTGCTTGAAGATTGATTAGGCATGCTTCCAAAGCTTGCTCAAAGGTAAATTCAACAGATTCTCAAGAAATAAGAGAAAGCATTCTGATTAGCTGTAGCTTGTACATTTAATTACAATCTTTATTCCTACTCCAGCTTGTTATTTTAGAGGTACTAACATTTCCTGTTACACTAGTTTAATATTAAGTCAGTTGTAAAATTATTATGGTTTAAATTAATTATATCTAATTAATTTTAATATTGATTTTTCTTAACTGTTCTGGGTTGTTTATAATTATTAATATGATTTAATACACATGCTGTATTTTACAATAAGTTTGGATTTTGTGTTTCTATCCATAAATCTACATATGTAGGATTTCATAAGTTTTTATTAATGGGCCTTGGGCATTAGTAAACAATATAGATTGAAATTCATTTTTGAGTTGCTGCTAAAAGAAAAATGAGTCTACATATTGCATTTTTATTTTAGTGTTTTGTGTTTAAGAAATACATACCTTACCTATTCAAAGGTCTAGATAATACTACTGGAAATAGTAGACAGAATATTAATCTATATTTTTACATCATAACAGCTCTTCTTCAAATATTTTTGTTTATAAAATTTTCTAAACCACATAAGCTATTAATGATGACAAAAGTAGAAAATTCAACTTGGGCACACTTATTTCCTAAGAAGTTCAATTCATAGGTAGAAATGTTATTTATGCCTTGGAGCATTCTGATTAATAAAAGAAACTAGTTTTCCTCACTTAGACAAATGGCTTTACAAATTGTATGTATAGAATACAAAAACATAAATGCATTTATGATATAATTCTATTTAAAGTTTTATGGATATGAATATATGTATAAGTGTATATGTGTATGGAGAAAATTATACTAGTTATAGAGATATATATCTCTCTCTCTCTCTCTATATATATATATATGTATATATATATATATATATATATATATATATATATATATATATACTGATTTGTGGAGTAACAGTAATAAATGGTGTGAAATGAAATAAGCAACTTGCTCTTAATGTGTGATTCCATATTAAGAAAAACTAATAAAAATGCCTGTATGTGTATAGGTATATTCTTGTAGTATATTCATATGCATGAATGTGTATGCTGATATATGTATGCATGGAAGGATAAGGCTTTCTCAAAGAAGTAGAATAGGTAATAGGAACAATGGAAGAAGAGAAAGATGCTACCTTTTTTAAAAAAAAATACATCTTCATATTATTATTGGTTACAAAGGTATATAAAATGCAACATTTTTAATAAATAAAATACATATCAGCAGTCTTTTATCAAAAGGCAGAATTTCAAGTATGCATTAAAATATTAATTGTATATACCTTTTAACCTGAAATTCTACTGTTGGTAATTTGTCCTGCCTCTGTGTGTCTGGAGACATTTATGATATTCATATATTGTTTTAAAGGGAAAATGCAAGAAACATTTTAGCTATTCAATTATGGGGTACTAACTAAATGGGTTTGGTTTCCATTTTCTATGGGAGAGCAAGGTTGCACACTGTATTTATTTTATTTTTTTTTTAGTTATAGATAGGCACACAACACCTTTATTTTATTATTTTTTTAATGTGGTATTGAGGATTGAACCCAGTGCTTTACACATGCTAGGCAAGCACTCTACCACTGAGCCATAACCCCAGCCCCTCCCCCAGCCCCTATTTTATTTTTTATAGGTATGTTTTAATTTGTTCTAATTAGTTACACATGACAGTAGAATGCATTTTGATATATCATATATGAACAGAGTATAACTTCTCATTCGTACATAATGTAGAATTACACAGGCCATGTAATCATATGTGTTCATTGTATTTAAATATGAAACTTCTAGAAGTAGCTTTATCTTGAACAGCCTTCAAGAAAAAGTTGGACCAGAGGAGCCTGAATTAGCATTCTGATTTTTTGGCTCTGGGGATTGAACTCAGGACCTCAAGCATGCTGGGCACATCCTCTACCACAGAGCCTTACCCCCAGCCTGAGCCTTCTGATTAATAAAACAACCTATGCTATAAGAAAGTGGGTTCCTGATCACAAATGGGAAAAATTCATCTACAATTTAAATGATTAAGTTTAATTTCCCATAACATTAATGTCCTATAGATTAAATAAACAGTTTCACCTTCCTTAACAAACATGTTTTATAAGTTTTATGGTCATACTCGATTTAAAGTTAAAAGTTGCATTCCCAGAAGATTAAATAAAAACTCTGAAGTTAATAGTTGGCTTGCCTAGATAGCCACTTGTACTTTCTCAGCAAATGCTGAACAACAAAATAATTTAATATGTTATAACAGGAATAAAATATGCTTACTATAAACACATTATAACAGCAACACAACTCACCTTAACCTTTGGCCTACCAGATTGGGGCTCTTTTTCTGTAGTACTTCTGAAGTCACCAGAATGAACATTAATTCCATTATTGTTTCCAACCAGATATAAAAACCAGAATAGTACTTAAAATCTAAAAGCTCTTGGGTCAATAATATTTTTTTTGTTTGCAAGTTTACATCAAATATGGTGTCTTAAAAATCTCTCTTTTAATATTAAGCAAAGCTGAATGAAAACTTAAAATTTAGGCTGGGTATGCAGCTCAATGGTAGAGAATTTGCCTAGCATACATGAGGCCTTGGGTTTGATCCCTAGCACCATGGAAGGAAGGAAGGAAGGAAGGAAGGAAGGAAGGAAGGAAGGAAGGAAGGAAGGAAGGAAAGAAGGAAGGAAGGAAGGAAGGGATGGAGGATTGTAGTATATTCATATGCATGAATGTGTATGCTGATATATATATATATATGGAAGCAGTATACATGGAAGGATATGGCTTTCTTAAAGAACTAGAATAAGTAATAGGAACAATGGAAGAAGAGAAAGATGCTACCTTTTAAAAAAATATATCTTCGTATCATTATTGGTTACAACAATATATAAAATGCAACATTTTAAAATAAATAAAATACATATAAGCAGCTTTTATCAAAAGGCAGATTTTCAAATATGTATCAAAATATTAATTGTATGTACCTTTTAACCTAGAATTCTGTATACCTTTTAACCTAGAAAGGCAGGCAGGCCCCACAAAGTTTTAAAGTTTTAGATTTAAAATGTGAGTCATTAAAAAGATAAAAAGATATATTTTTAAGTAGAAAAAGAAAAAGGCAGAGCTGGGATTGTGGCTCAGCAGTAGAGCCCTCGCTTAGCACATGTGAGGCCCTGGGTTCGATCCTCAGCACCAAATAAATAAAATAAAGATATTGGAAAAAAAAGACAAATATACATATATTGTGTGTGGTCTTTTTTGGAAGGAAGGAAAGGAAAAGAGAAAGTGATTAATGGGCAATAGTAGTTATTTTTATTACTTCATTTAAGAAATTCTCTATGACCACTTATTTTCTAAATTATTGTTTTCTGAACAAGTGGAATTTTCGTCATCACATCACCATTACTTTCTCAATATTGGTCAATTGCCATTTTCCAGGTAAAAGTGAAAAGTTCCTTTATATTTTTGTGAAACTGTTTCAAAAGATAAAAAAAATAATACAGAGATTCTTATATACTCTTCACTGTGTGAATGTCTCACAATCATAATTTAATATGATTATCTAAATAGGAAATTACTATTATAAAAATAGGAAATTAACATCGATATGATACTATTACTTAACCTGTAGACCTTATCCAAACTTGGCCAGTTGTCTCATTGAAGTCCCATTTCTGGATCAAGAACCAACCCTAGGAAGACACATTTAGTTGTCACATTTCATTCTGCTTTAATCAGGAATATTACTCCACCTGTCTTTTTCTTCCCTTTTTCCTTTAATCTATTAATTAATTAATTTATTTATTTACTTACTTATTTGGCAGGATCTATCAGTGCTGCATATTGAGGCTGGTCTCAACCTTAAAACTACCAGGCTCAAATGATCCTCTTGTCTTTGCTCTTAGGTAGATGGAGCTAGAGGCACACTCCACCATGCCTGGCTGTCCTTAACATTCTGGTCAGTTATTTTGTGGACTGTACCTCAACTTGGGTGTGTCTTACATTTCCTCATGATTAGATTTATGCTACACATTTTTGGCAGGGAGACCACTGATGTCTTACCTTTCTCTCCACATGACTTTAGTAGCTACGTTATATTTACCTGTCTCTTTATTGACTGACAGTGTTAACTTTGATCACATAATTAAAAGAGCATATATCAGGTTTCTCTACCATAAAGGTACTGTTTCTCCATTGTAGATAATAAGTGCTTAATGGGAGATACTTTGAAGTCATGAAATTAGCTTGCTTTTTTTTTTTCTTTTCCTCTCCCTTTATGTGGTACTGGGAATGGAATCCAGAAACTTGACAAATGTTCTGCCAATGAGTTCATCCCCAGCTCTCTGGCTTTTTTTTTTTCTTTTCAAATAATATCTTAGTACATTTTATTATCCATTCTTTTCTTTAGTTATGACATCAGTTGGGTGCATTGGTATACATCTATAATTCTAGTAACTTGGGAGGCTGAACAAGAGAATTGCAAGTTCAAGGCCAGTCTGGAGTTTAGCAAGACCCTCTCTCAGAATTTAAAAAGAGGTCTGGGGATGTAGCTCAGTGGTAGAACACCCTTGGATTCAATCCCCAGTACTGCAATTAATAAATTAATTTTATTTAATTAAAATAAAATTATAGGTTTATTGAGGTATAATTTACCTAGAACCCATTTTAAGTCTACAACTCAGTGTTTTAATACAATTATACAGTTGTGCAACAGTTTTAGAACATTTCCATTGTCCCAAAAAGTTTCTTTGTGTCCGTTTACTATGAATCTCCTCTCCATCTCAGATCTCAGGTAACCACAGAGCTGCTATCCGTCTTTGTGACAGAAGAGCAAATTTTTTTCCCATGAATTACTTGTTTGACATTTTTTGACCCTTGTTCATAGGCATATGAACAGCATAAGAATGAGATTTCATTTCTAATACATTGTTTGGTATATGACACAGGATCCTGACCATCCTGGTAGTGAAGAACAATGGTAAGTCATTCATTGGTATCAGATTAAACATAAATTTTAGATGTTCTAGACATTAGTAGGACCTGAATTATCTTCAGTTGATTTAAAAAAAAATTCAAATAAATTTCTTTCTCTCAATAAAGTAAAAAACATAACATTTGATCTCTTGTAAGCATTAAGAAAAAGTTTTATTATCTCCTCACCTATCACAGAATCTTTTAGGTTTCTCAAAGAAAATGAGATGAATTGTGGCCCTCAAAATTCACATGTTGAGGGGCTGGGAATATAGCTCAGTTGGTAGAGTGTTTGTCTCCCATGCACAAGGCCATGGGTTCAACCCCCAGCACCACAAAAAAATAAATGAATAAAAAAAATCACATTCAAGGCCTAATCCCAGTACCTTAGAATATGACTGTTTAAAGACAGGGCCTTTAAAGAAGTAATTGAGATGAAGTCATATGGGCAGTATTTATGACTGGGGTTCTTCTTAGAGAAGGAGATTAGGACACAAACAGGATTGACCAAGGGAATACCCTGTAAGGACACAACAAGCAAGCAGCCATTTGCAAACCAAGGAGAGAGAAGAAACCAGACCTGCTGGTACCTTGGTCCTGAATTTTTAGACCAGAACTGTAAGAAAATAAACTTCTATTGTTTCAGCCACCTAGCCTGTGGTATTTTGTTATGGCAACCCCAGCAAACTAATTCAGGTGTTTCAAAATTGCACAATAATGTGTCTTGGGTCTAATTCCATCCATTATCTGGTCATTCAGTAGACCCTCCCAATCTGCAAACTTGTGCCCTTGGATTTCTTTGAATTACTTTATTGGCAATTTCCTCTCTTCCATTTTCCTTGTCGCTCTTCGTGAAACTTCTCTTGAGCAGATGTTGAGCTTTTGAATCTGGTCGTCCAATTTTCTTTTCTGATAACTCTTTTCTACATTTCTTTGTCTTTTTTTCTCTGTTTTTTTTTTTTTTTTTTTTGATGGGGGGAGGGGATTTTGGTTCAAATTTATCACTCTAACTGTATTTGAGTTGTTTATTCCTCTATCTTATTTTTAAAACTTTCCCAGATCTCCTTTTTTTGTTCCCTAAATGTTCCTTTTAAAAATAACTCATCCTATTTCCTGGGTGCCATATCTCCTTTGACCCCTCTGTGGAGAATTAGTGATCCTTTTCTTCTCCTGTCATACTCTTGGTTACTTCCAAATTGCTTTGCTTGTTTTGGTCTGTACCTTTCGTGTCAGTGGTTTTCCTTATATGTCTGATAATCTTTGGCTGTCCACTCACATTTGGCCTTGAGGTACTACAAAACCTTCTTTGAAATTCTGATTCCACTGGTAAAGCTTCTGTTGGGATCATCTGGCTGGGCCATTTAATTGGGCAGTCTTGACCTCAGTATCTTCATGTCTTTCCTCTGCCAGTGGTTATATATCCCAGAGATGAATTTCTAATCTCTAGGATCTATGCATGGAATGGAGGTAAACAACTCGGAATTTTATTGGGTTATAAATATTTTTTAAAATGTCCATTGAACTCTCCCCACTTATATCACAGAACTCCATCCCTCAATATGCTGAGTGTTCCCAAGAAAGTGAACTTTCTCTATTTTATCGTCTCCAGCTTCTGCCAAGTTAGGAGAGGAGTTGTTTTCTGGTTATGTAGGGTTGCAGAGAATATCTAGGGTTCTAACCATTTTTTTAAAAAAAAATTTCCAGGGATCATCTAAGTACTTCCTTTTAAAAATTGGTTCTTTTTAATTGCACATGACACTAGAATCCATTTTGATAAAATTATACAAGCACGGACGATATCTTACTCTAATTCTGATCCCAGTATCTCTTTTTCCCTTTCCCTTCCCCAAACCCTGCTACTTCTATCAATCTTTGCTCCTATGTACACCAGGTGAATATCATCGTCATGTACCTCTATAAGAAATTAATTTTAAAAAATAATTATGGGTAGAAAGATCTAAGAACTTCTTAAACAGACTTATAACTGTCTCCCCCTGTTTTTAACCTGACCTTTATCCCCTTTTCCAGAGGCACTTGACATTCCTAAGCCTTTTGAAAGTCTATGATGCAACCAGGAACTTCCCAGCTTTCTCCAAGAAAAATTTAGAAATCAAGTTTGTCAGGTCTATTAAATGTATTATCTATTTGCCTTCCAAATTCCAAAAATCTTATTGTTCTCATCTTCCTTCCTAATCTCATCATCATTGAAGAGTTTTGCTTTAAAAAATAACCCCTTTGCTGTCGTTTTACTAGGCTGCAGGAATCCAAAGTACAGGTATATATTTAATGGATCATCTTTACTCTGAAGTCTGTTTGGCATTTTTACAGGGGAGTTAAACTGGCTCAGGAGTGTTGGGAAACAAACAAGCCTGCTTTTAATTCTGGCACTGGTTATTCCCACACTTGGTGTATCCAATCAATGACTGTGTGCAGGGAACTTCTAAGGAACTACAACTTTATTCACTTTTATTGCTCACCTGCCAACTGAAAAGGAAACTCTACTAGTAGCTCTGACTACAGTCAAAAGGATCTTACAAAAAGATTTGCAAGGTACTAACTTGCAAGATACTAATACTCTGGCCCTTACTGCCCTTACTTTTGAAATTCAAAAAGTCTCCAATTTTTGAGTGCATAGTATGCACTAGGAACCGGGCTAGGCAATTTTATATGCATTTACCCTATTTAATCTCTCTCATAATGCAACAGTATCCTGTTTTTGTCCCTATTTTACCAGGGGGAAGCTGAGCCTCTGTGAAGTTAAAGGGCTTGTTCAATTTCACCTACCTATTAGTGCTGACACTAGGGTTTCAATCCAAGCCACCCTGACTCCCAACCCCTTTCCACTGTGCTGTCTTAAGGATGAATTATCTCCAGAGTTTTATGAGTATTCATTTTCTTGTCCCCAGCTCATTTAATTATATTCCCTTTTTTTTCAATGCAGTTTCCTATACTATATGTAGTATATGGCATCCCGTTGCTTCAGAGCCTTTGAAAATGTCTGGCCACTTTCCCTTCTAATCTGAGCCTGGCTACGTTCTTATCAACCTTAAACATTCCTTTTGGGGGAAAAGATTCTATGATCTCTTCCTTATTGACACTAGACTATAAACTTTTGAGGACTGTGGCAATATTCCTCTTAATCATATGACATGACTATTACCTAGTACAATGCCTGGAACTTAGCAGGTGCTCACTAAATATTTTCTCATTTGTTCTAAATAGTTATACAAGACAGTATAGTGCATTTTGACACATCATGCATAAATGGAGTATAACTTCTCATTCTTCTGGTTATATATGATGTAGAGTTACACTGGTTGTATAATCATACCTGTACATAGGCAATAATATCCAATTCATTCTACTATACTTCCTACACCCATACCCGTCCTCTCCTTTCACTCCCCTCTGCCTAGTCCAAAGTATCTCTATTCTTCCCTAGCCCCCGCACCTTATTGTGAATTAGCATCTGAAAATCAGAGAAAACATTCAGCCTTTGGTTCTCCATGATTGGCTTATTTTACTTAGTATGATATTCTCCAGCTCTATCCATTTACCTGCAAATGCCATAATTTCATTCTTATTTAAGACTGAATAATATTCCATTCTCTGTGTGTGTGTGTATGTGTATATACACACACACATATCACATTTTCTTTATCAATTCATCTGTTGAAGAGCATCTAGGTTGGTGAATTGAGTGAGTATAAACATTGATGTGGCCACGTCCCTGTTGTATGCTGATTTTAAGTCCTTTGGGTATAAACTGAGAAGTGGGATAGCTGGGGCAAATGGTGGTTTCATTCCAAGTTTTCTGAAGAATCTCCATACTGTTTTTCATAATGGTTGCACTAGTTTGCAGCCCCACCAGCAACGTATGAATATATCTCTTTCCCGACATCCTTGCCAACATTTACTGTTGCTTGTGTTCTTGAAAATTTCCATTCTGACTAGAGTTAGATGGAATCTCAGTGTAGCTTTGATTCACATTTATTTAATTGCTAGAGATGTTGAACATTTTTTCATGTATCTGCCCATCAATTATATTTCTTCTGCTGTGAAATGTCTGTTCAGTTCCTCAGCCCATTTATTGATTGAGTTATTTGTTTTTTTGGTGTTGAGGTTTTTGAATTCTTTATATATCCTAGAGATTAATGGTCTATCCAAGGTGTGTGAGATAAAGATTTTCTCCCCTTCTGTAAGCTCTGTCTTCATGTTATTGATTTTTTCCTTTGCTGAGAAGAAGCTTTTTAGTGAGATAAAGATTAAATAAAGATAAAGATAAAGATTTTCTCCCCTTCTGTAAGCTCTGTCTTCATGTTATTGATTTTTTCCTTTGCTGAGAAGAAGCTTCTTAGTTCGATTCCCTCCCCTTTCTTGATTCTTGATTCTACTTCTTGTGCTTTAGGGGTTTTGTTAAGGAAGTCAGTTTCCAAGCTAACATGGGGAGATTTGGGCCTACTTTATCTTCTATTAGGCACAGGTACTCTGTTCTAATGTCTAAGTCCTTAATCCACATTGAGTTGAGTTTTGTACAGGATGAGCTTAATTTCTTTTTACTACATATGGATTTCCAGTTTTCCCAGCACCATTTGTTGAAGAAGCTGTCTTTTCTCCAATGTGTTTCTGGAGTCTTTGTCTAGTACCACATAGCTCTATTTATGTGGGTTTGTCTCTGTGTCTTCTATTTTGTGCCATTGGTCTACATGTTTGTTTTGGTGCCTATACATCAATGATAAATCTACTGAAAGAGAAATTAGGAAAACTACCCCATTCACAATAGCCTCAAAAAAAAAAAAAAATTAGGAATCAATCTACCAGGTGGAAGACCTCTACAATGAAAACTGCAGAACACTAAAGAAAAAAAATAGAAGAAGACCTTTGAAGATGGAAAAATCTCTCATGCTCTTGGATAGGCAGAATTAACATTGTCAAAACAGCCATAATTTGGGCTGGGTTGTGGCTTAGTGGTGGAGCGCTTGCCTAGCATGGGTTCAATTCTCAGCACCGCATATAAACAAATAAATAAAATAAAGACCCATCAACAACTAAAAAAAATTTTTTTAAATTGACATACTACCAAAATAATTATACAGATTTAATGTAATCACTAAATATTTTGATTGAATGAAGTTATACATAAATCTGTCTGAATAAAAATTATTTTCATCTAAAATAATATGATTTTGAGCACTTGTCAAATAGTATTTCATAAAAAAAGTCTCTAGTGCTTTTCATTTATTATTCAGAGCATTGATACTATTTTTAATACCCACATTTTAAACTGTAGAGTGGGTATTGATTCATGAAGCAAATGCAGACAAGTTTTCCAAATACTGAATTTCATTGTGAAATTTTAAAATATGAATTTTATTAAGTATAAGCTAAAGTTGTCTTATTCTCAGATGAAATTCTATCCTGTTTTGAAACCTTACATTTTAATTAAAAAAAATTACAACATAAAATACAATGCAAGAAAGATTCACAAAAGTATTTAGGATCCCCAGTTATTACTGTAAATGGATCTGTGGCAATTTTTCTTTGGCCTATTTGGTAAAAATTATTACAATTCCCAAGGAAATAGAGATTCATGCAATAGTTAGCAGAATTTATGCACAATTTCTCAAAAGATGTGACCCTCTCCATTTCAAACATTCTATGACTCCAACTTAGCTAAATTATAAGAGCAGATTGATGGGATAAAATATGAAGAATGGGAAGAAATAAACACTTTTCCTGAAAGTGCTTAACTGTGTATATAGTTTTTTTCCCCCTTAATTACAAAGAGACCAACTGCTTTATCCTAACAATCAATGCAAGTCTTTAGAGTGACTTAGAGAATTTAGCAAGGCCTGGGAAGGCTGCAATCAGCCTTTGAGTGACACTTGAGAGAAGAGCTTACTGACTGAATATTAATTGTTCAGGTGTGTTCATACCATGGCCAGCCAGTAATGAGAACGAATAATCTCCAAGTAGAGGAAAAACTGTTGATTAAATTTCATGAACATAATGGACAGAAAAGATTAAATAATCAGGATATTCATTGCCTTTGGAAAAACTGAACTAAGAAGGCATATGTTGGGGCTTCTGGAGCTGGTATGTTCTCTTTCTTGCTCTGGGTCCTTGTTTCATAGGTGTGTCTGCTTTGTTAATCTTGTTAAAACAAGTACACATTTATCACAGTGCACTTGTTTCTATATGCATTATACACTAAAATCAAATTTTACTAATAAAATAATTTTTAAAATATAACATGAACTGTTTATCATTTTCCAATAATCTCTTTCTCTTTCCAACAGATTCCCAATCTAGAAAACAGAATGCCCCAAATTATGACTTCTCTAAATATGGCTTAATGGCAGGTTATCTAAAGTTATCAAGGAAGAATATTGAAATATTAGTTTCACCAGGATGAACAAATTTTTTAAATATGATGGTCCAAATCCAGATCATCATATTCAGATTTTTTTCTAAGAAAATTCTGAGAACTATTTCCATGACTCTTGGCTCACACTGGATTTGGTGGGGCAGGATATGGGGCACTTAACTCAGAGGCACTGGACCACTAAGCCACTATTTTGTATTTTATTTAGACACAGGGTCTCACTGAGTTGCTTAGCAACTCGCTAAGCTGCTGAGGCTGGCTTATGAACTCGCCATCCTTCTTGCCTCAACCTCCCAAGCCACTGGAATTACAGACATATTCCACTCCACCGGTCCCCACAGAATTTTTGAAGAGGCTTTTACTAAGGAAAGTTGCCACTTGTGCTTATGACCAGAGTTGAGGGAGGCCTCCACTTCCTTCCAAGGCTCCTGAGACACCTTTCAGAGAGCTTGAAGTGACCTTTTTCCTGCAGCTGAAAGGCTCAGAAGATCCTTCCCAACTCTAGCCCAAGGTGGCTATCACAGCCTGGAGCACCAGGGTAGAGGTTGCATTGAAATCAAGTAGGATCTTCAGGCCAAGGAATTTATGAATATTTTCAGCAGATCTGAAGCAGCTCACAGCTTTCAATATGAATAAGACAGAAATTACAAAGCCAGCTTACTATGTTGTCAGTTTCGTAAGAACTCTCCCCGTCCTTACTGTTCCTCCAGTCTCAGTGGCTCAGAAAGCCAGGCAGCATCAGGTGGGAGAAGAAAACAGAAGTGGCACAAAGTGGAGAGAAGCCAACTGTGCATTCTTCCTCTTCATTCTCATTGTACACTGACAGCCTGGAGCACACACCCCCAGGGAAGATTTGCCTGAAGATAAAGTGGAGTTGTGATGAATACCTTAACCAAATATTCTGGTCTCAGACTTGAAAACATGTCTGCAATAAGGATTGTTACCTAATAATAAGAGAAAAGTTATGGGATCTGCCCAAGTTTCCTTACTGTAAAGGCAAGAATGACTCGCCCCCCAATCACTCACACACACACACACACACACACACACACACACACTGAATGTTGTTTTGACAAGGCATGGGAAAACATAATAAAGAGAGGTTTTAATTTCATCTACCAGTCATACATGAGCCGCAGGGGTTACATGGTATTTATATTAGCACATTTTTTAAAGCTTATTGTTAAACAATATTATTGTTAGGATCTGTGGCAAGAACCATTTCAGCATTCTTAGTTTCTATAGTATGCAGCCTGTACCAGTACAAAGGTCCTGTTTGACCCTCTGCTTTTCCTTTCTGGATTCTTATCACCATTTGGGGTATCCTACCTTTCAAATTACCCATTTTATCTACCATTTTTACAAATATTTCCTTTAGACATTTTTTAAAAATCCAAGCTAGAATTCCAGCCAATAAAAAATTTTTAATTAGAATTTTGGGGGCATTTTCAAATTATTTGATGGTTCAACCATTGAGAACAATGGTTCTCAAACTTTGGTATATAACAGACAGCCTGGAAAAGCTGGCAGACATAAAGGGGTCTATGCCTTGGTCCATTTCAAGGAGTCTTGATTTCTGTGCTTGCTATTAGTTTTACAGGTAACCCTGAGACTTCAAAAGTTTGAAAAGTTTAGTCTTTTAATCGCTAAGGGGTGCAGCATAGGTTTGAGGATGTGGCAGCCATGTCCTCTTGGATCTAACACCCAAGTTCTGCACAGTACCTGTCTCTACATTGTTCGTAAGAGTCACAAAAACCACACAGTTGGAGAGTGCAATGGGACGATGATCCTGTGTAGTGATTGTGTGAAAGGACCAGGAAGGACTGTGAAGCAAGTCTGGCCAGATACAACCATGTGGCTTGCTTTTTCTTCGTTTAAAAGTACCCTGTGCTGTCATGAATTACTAAGGTACTATGCCTGAGCTGGGGTAAAGTAGTCTGGAAGGATATTGGATAATACTAAAATATGCAAAAAGCATTTCAAAAAATCATACAAACTTTGGTCTAATACTGACAGACATTGGGGGGAATGAAATACCTAAAGATTCTGCAAATCTGTCTCATTTCTTTCCTCCAAATGGCTCAAGATATTTAGTAAGGTCATAGATACCCAAGACTAGTAACACTACTTAGAAGGTGAACATGAATCAGTAAGAAAAATTACTAAGACCTAAGAGACAAATGGGAAAAGATATATATATATATATATATATATATATATATATATATATATATATACAATAAAAACATACAATTATGCAGTGAACTAACATGAAAAATATTAAATTTGCCTAATAAACACATAAAATGTAGTTTTAGGCTATTAAAGTTGCAAAAATGAAAAAAAAAAAAAGATAAGGCCACCGTTAATGAGGTTGCTATAGAATAAACCTCTTATAGCAATGCTTATAAATTGGTACACACCAACCAAAAGCAGAATCATGTTTGTAATATTTCTTCTTAAACTTTCAATTTTGTGAACATACACAGCACAAACTTTTGCTTACTTTTCATCTATAGTTGCACATTTCAAATTATTTTATTATTACTGTATTTATAGTTTTATTTTAAATATCAATATTATTAAAATATTAATATTATTATCATCATCATCATTGTTCACAATCATCTAAGAGTAGGTTATAAGAATTATACAGTGCTCATGTATGTATAATATGTCAAAATGCATTATACTCTCATGTATATCTAAAAAGAACAAATTTTTAAAAATAAAAATAAAAGGAGGGCTGGGTTGTGACTCAGTGGTACAGCACTTGCCTAGCATGCGTGAGGCACTGGGTTTGATCCTCAGCACCGCATAAAAGTAAATAAATAAATAAAATAAAGTTATTAAAAAATACAAGGAATTACAGTGTTGCCTCTTTTATCCCAAGTAATTTAGTATGTGGTTCCTAAGAATAAAGATATTCTCTTATGTAGCAATGGTATAAATATCTACATTTGGGAAATATAATGCTGATACAATATCATTACCAAATGCACAGATTTGATTATTTAAATGCAGTTTTTTTATTGTTCCAATAATAATTTTCAGCACTTTTTCTTGATCCAAAATCTGTTCTAGGATCCCTGATGGCTTTTTGTTGTCCTGTCTCTTTAGTTTCTTTACCAGTTTCTCAGCCTTTCTTTGTATCACAATAATGACATTTTTAAAAAGCATATAAGCAGTTGTTTAGTAGAATTCAATTTAAGTTTGTCTATTCTTTCCTCCTGATTAGATTAAGACACTTTTGGCAGGAGTTCACAACTTTTGGCCTCGTTAAATTCTACTTCTGGGAAACTGTTATGAGGAAACAATAATAAACATGCAAAAACATTTGTATGGATTTCATGATAATAAAAATCATAGCCAACGTGTTTGGAGACTATACTCCACATCCAGCAGCGTGCTCCATGTTTTATACCCTTTATCTCATTTCATTTTTCAACACAATGGATATGGTGGATGTTTGATGCCTATATGAAGGTTCTCCTCTTTGTTGTTCTTTTGTTTTGGCAACTCAAGAGAACAAATCAGAATCATTCTGAGTCAGCCATGGTTGTCTACTCCTCTTGCCCAAATACTCTCTTTCCCAATCACCTCCTGCAACTGAGGAGGGACATCTGACTTATTTCTGGACAGGGAATACCGTAGAAAATTCCTGGAGGGCTTCAGGGAAAGGTGAAGCTTCACACGGAGAAAGTCTTGGCCTCCTTCTGTGTTCCTTTTTGTGATGCTGGTGTCTGTTGTGGCTGTGCAAAGTCATGGGAACCATCTCATAGCTACAAGGTCATAGAATGATGAGTAAAAGCCAATGTGCTAAGGGTGGCAGAGTGAAGGGACAGGGAGGCTTCAGTTCTTGATGGCATTGTTAAGCTACTCACCTTATTCTGAACTACCTTCCAATGATTTACTTGGGTAATGAACTTGAATATTTAATATTTAAGTAATTTTCGATTGGATTTTTTTGCCTCTTGCTGCTACAGACATTCCGAATGGATGTAAGTCATGATAATAGAAAAATGGAATGTCACTATAAGTGCTGTACAAAATCCTTTTATAATCTCATAAAAAGGTATCACTCTGAACCCCATTTTACAGGCAAAGAATATTAATGCAGAGATGTTAACATGCTAAAAATCACTCAGCTAGTAGTGAAAATCAGAATGGGAATCCAGGTGATTTGGCTTTGGAATTCAAACTCTCAACAGTAACATTATCCTGCCTCTTCCCAACCAAAAGCATAGTTGTAAAAATCACAATGGAAAATTATATAATTTTATACAATTGAATATAATTGAAAATTTAATAATTTTCAATGGAAAATTATTAAATACCTGATGGAAAATTATTAAATACCTGGTCAATGAAATTAATCAGGCATCTGTCTCCTCCTCCCCACCTGTCAGCAATACTGTCTGCCACCTGGGGCAGCTCTCTGGTGGGCACAGATGGCTGCCACAGCTCCAGGCTTACATCCTCTCCTATGTCGTTCTCAGTGGAATGAGAAAAACTGTTCCACATGTTTCCAACAAGAATTCTGATTTTGAGGCTCCCTGCTTTTATTGATCTCCAGCCTAATTATGAAGGACCGGTTGATAATGCTCTGATGGGCCAGACTTGGGTTGGATATTCACCTCTGGGGCCCAGGGAGGAGGAAGCTCCACTCAAACCATGGTCTAAAAATGGAGGAAGCATATTTCCCCAAGGGTAATGGAATTGCTATTCCCGGAAACAGGAGGAATGGATGCTAGATTGATACGGCTCCGTCTGTATATGTTACACCTACTTAACTCCCCAGAACTAATGGTGACATGCAAACGCATTCAATAAAAAAGGTCAAAATAAATATTGAAAAACATTAAGATGAAGGTAAAGAACATATGAATAATGAATACAGAAGCAAGATTGACATGGAAAAATAAGACATGTAAATAATTGTAAAATGCAAAACAGAAACTCTATAACAATGTGTCTATAGTAGAAAATCTACACATTTAATATACATAGGGAGAAAAGACTGGAAGAAAATATTTCCATGTGCTAAAAGCTTTGTAATGTGCATATAAGTGAGAAGTGGTAGGCAGGAGTTTCTTTTTTAGCATAATGAGGCCAATATGAAGAATTTATGTGAAAAAAGTCAAGATAAATTAATGAAAAGAATATGATTTCTTCATGTAGACCTGCTGGAAGTCTCCAGAAGGAAATTCATTTTTCCCCCTCAGGACAATGTCAGTTGTAGCCTGGAATGCAAGCCCTCCATTGAAGCTGCCCAAGTATGGGTCAGAACCCAACTTACCCCTCTACAGCCATAGCAGGAAATAGGGGTAGGGAAAAAGTCATTTAACAGATGCCTGGGAAACTAGCTTCCCTGGGAAACTCCTTCTTTGGGAAGAAGAAAGTAGACTGATGAGGTAGTGGATAAATAGAGAGGCCTGAGAGAAGGCAGAGAGCCTCTGGGAGGCAGGAAGAGCAGGACCATAGCCATGTGGTGCTCTAGTAGGAACAAAAATACCCCCTGCCTCATCCTCTCCTGGGCCTCAGCAGCTTCTTCATCATGGACTGACAGTGGGCAAGAGGTCTCTCCCAAGAGACAAGTGCCTAGATAAGGAAACATCATTTGGTGGCTTCAGAAGCCTGTGGGATCAAGTCTGAATTCTTTGATGGGACCCTCACACTCAGGTCCTGTCCACATTCAAGCCTGTTTTTCACCACTTCCCTGGATGGACATTGGTGTCTCCTGTCTCCCTGGTTTTGCACTTTGTACACTTTTTCTCTGCCCGATGAACTTGTCCTTTAGGACCCAGTTCCCGTGTCACTGCATTAGCAAACTCATTCTTGCTCATTGTCAATCTCTCTGCTGTCACCCTTTCTACAGTATTAAGTCACTTCCTCTCGGAGCTTCCTCACTCCCCCACAGTGAGGAGACAGATTCCTGCACTGACACACAGAGCCCGAGACTTCTCTCTCCTGCTTCATAAGGGTCTCGTACCTAGACCATGAATTCTGGGAAGTCTGAGAACAAATATTGTTCATTGTTTTGTCCCCAGCATCACGTAGCACAGTGCCTGACATAAGTCACACTTGAAGAATGTTTGGGGAATGAATACAAGGTACGTGAATGATAATGAGTGAGTTTGTTCATTCATTAGTGAATTAGTCCAATGTACTTGTAGTAATACAATGTTTATATCAATGCTATGGTGTAAAATACAGCATTATATATTAGAATATGTCTTTAAATCTTATATTTATAATACTATAATATATTAGCATATACATATGAATTATTAATAATATATGCATGTACTATGATATGCACTATGATAATTTTTCTTTTTGTGGTGCTGAGGATGAAACCAGGGCCTTGTGTATACTAGGCAAATGCTCTTCCACTGAACTACACTCCCAGACCCACTATGATCATTTTTAAAGAAATATTTATTAATCTCTATTCTTTTTTTATTTACAGATTTCTCATGACAAGACAAGGAACGATGTGGAGAAAATTAGAAACTCCAAATTCTAATATCTAAACTCTGGCTGGTTTTAAATACCAGTACATAGATATTTCTGTATCTGGGGCTGGGGCTGTGGCTCAGTAGTAAAGCACTTGCTTAGAAAGTGTGAGGCACTGGGTTGGATCCTCAGCATCACATAAAATAAATAAATAATAAAATAAAGATATTGTGTCCATCTACAACTAAAAAAAATAACAAAAAATGTGTATCTGTCTTCAATTATAAGACAACAATGAAGATATGTTCTTGCCAATAATAATCCTACATGCTGGTTTGATTTATTAGCCCAAGAAATAAACATAAAGATAGTCGTTAAAAAGCACAACTAAAATACCAAGAGAATAAAACATAAAGACCTAACTTCTTTCTTAAAGACACGTGAACCTTGGATACTCCCATTCAATTTCATCTTAACAAGTAATTATTGCATGTCTGCATTCAATATTGAAACAGTTATTCATCAATTTATTCAATAAATATTTATTGAGCACCTGCTATATGCCTGGCTTTCTTCTAAAAACTAGAGAGAGAGCAACAAGCCAAACAAAAAACCTGCACTCATGGAACTTACGTTCTATAAGCATGAAAAAATTAAGAAACAGACAAATGCAATATATAGTGTGTAAGATTATGATAAGGGTTATGAAGAGAAACAACGTTAAAAGGTAAAATGCGTTAGGAAGCATCAGGAAAAGGGAATGGGGCATGTCAATATTAAATACATGGTTAGAGAATGTGACATTTAAACAAAATCTGAGGAGGTCCTGAGGGATCTTTGGAAGCAGGAAGGAGAAGTTCAAATAGCCATCCTTTTCTCTATGGTCCTACCCTCAGGGAGCTTGCATTCCACAGGCACCGTTTATTGGTGATGATCTATACTAATTAAAGGGTGCTGTCAAACTTAATATATTAAAAAAAACAATCCTTTAGGTTAAGGTTGAACAAGATAGTTTGACTCAAACTTTGAAGGATGAGAGAGAGGTGAGGACACCAGGGTAAATAACATAAACAGGAATGGCCCTAGACTGGGAGGAATGCACCTTTGCTAGGGAAGAGTGAGAACTTCCCTGTTCCAACAGGAAGTTAAGGAACAGAGCCAGCTCCATTGGATGGGCCTATAGTCCAGTAAGTGAAGAGCACACTTAACTGAAGATGTTACAGGAAGCCACCAACAGGGAGAAACATGATTAAACAAGTGCTTTAGTAAACTTAATCCAGTGGTAGAGTCAGGTTTATTTAAGATGAGGCAGCAACAGGGAAACCAGATAAAAATCTTATTTTTGTTATCCGGACGTGACTTTATGGACCTGAATGGAAGCTATGAGAACAGTATTTATAAAGGAGTGACATCTTTAGAATAAATGACAAGGCCACGTGCAGTGGCACAGGCTTGTAATTCTAGCCACTAATCCTCCTGAATTAGGCAGGAGGATCGTAAACTGGAGGCCAGCCTTAGCAACTTAGTAAGACCCTGTCTCAAAATAAAAAATAAAAAGCTGGGAACGTAGCTCAGTGATAAAGCACCCCTGGGTTCAATAACTAGTACCAAAACAAAACAAAAAGAGAAAATGACAGGCCTTGGAAAGTAATTAAGTCTGAAGGGTAACAGGAAGAAGTTAAAGCTGACACATTCATGAAGTTCAGAAAGAGGCATGCGGATGGTGTCATTCCAAGACTGAGGACTCTGATCCAAAGAGGCCGTGACTCACTCCAGTCACACGATTAGCCAAAAACTGAAGCCACAACCCATATTTCCTGCTTTTCCCCACTATGTGACTCCAAAGTTTAAAATAGGAACTTTCCTATTTCCCAGGAAGTAGGAAAGCAGTGTCACCTACAGAAATGGATGACTATAGAGGCTAGCTAACTTCCAATTGGGTGGGGGAGATGGAGAGTTTTAGTTTTATATTTCTGGAGTCTGAAGATGTTTAGGTGGAAACATCTGAGGGATAGGCAAAACTATAGAATGGGAAATGGCTCTTCCTATTCTGTTTGTGATCTTGGACTTAACCAGCTGTTTCTTATAAAACAGGTAAGGTATGATGTAAAGAAGGAGGTTGGTTTTGCGGGGGAGGTAACAAATCATGGAGAAAACTAGAGTAGAATTTAGAATAATTGATGTATGACCTGTCACAGAAGTCAAGGGAGGAATTTTATAAAGATGAAAAGCAAAATTGAATGACATAAAGATACAAACAAAGAGGAAGATCATGAGAGGCCACTGGGTCGAAGGGAGGAATTTCAGAGTTCACTTTGGGATGGGGAGATAGTCATCCAACTATATGGCACTAAAGAAGGAATGAGGAAGAAAGGCCTTTGGGTGGCTGTTTTGTAAGTTTACCAGTGATTTGGGAATGTGTCCAAGAACAAATAAAGCTTGAAAATAGGCATTTGATTAAACTACTCATAACATATTTGTGGTGATTGGTCAAACAACTCTTAAGGAAATTTGGAGTCATTTTCAAGCATCAGGGAATTGACAGGAGGATAATGATGCTGGTCTAATCTCTATAGTCGGGTACCAAATACTATGTGAAATGGAGCCTATGGGAGGTAAGAGAGAAGATTTTATGATTCCTTTTACCCGTCCAAAATGTTGCCTTCATTGAGAATTCTGAAAAATTGGTATGTTCTCATTAGGGTTTATTTGTGTCTGTGTGGAAACCAGCATATGTTTGCTCTACCTGAAAGTGTATGTCTTAAACATTCAGAAGCTTCAAGAAGCCCACCCGAAAGGCTGACTTAGTACACAGTGAACTAAGGACTCTAGTATAAAATGTTTTCAACGAAATATTTGTTTGTTACCAGATTGAAGAAGTATTTACAGAATTACTCTTTTAAATGTTTTTCTATCCAAATGTTTGTTCATAAATTCTAGTATAGTAAATATACTTTCGAGAATTTTCAGTCAGAAACAAATTCAAGCCAAAAGCTTTCCTTTCTTTCTGTTTTTGTGTTCTATGTAATGCTACACTTATGAACTTTGTCTTATATATGTAAAGGCATTAAAAGGAAAGGGGAGTTACCTAATCTCTGAAGATTTATTGACAAAGTGGAATCCAAAGAGAGAAGACCATATAAGAAGAAACTATATCCAGGCCACCATTGAGAAGAAACTATATCCAGATTGCAAATTAGATTGTGTTGGACCAGCGCTGGCCAATAGGAAAATAATATTGGTCACAAATGTGACCCACATTATGTAATTATACATTTTCTTTAATGCAAGCCTCATTTTATAAAGGAAAAAAACAGGTGAAATTACTTATAATAACATATAGTTTATTTACTTATTATTATGTGTTCCAAGGACCATTTTGACGTGATCAACTCATAAATAATTAACAAGATATTTTGCATTATTTTTCCTTACTATCTCCAAAATCTAATATGTATTTATTTTCTAGCCTACTTCAATTCAGACAAACTGTAATTTCAAGCAGTTAGTGGTTAATTATGGCTTGTGGCAACCGTATTTGGACTGTGCACTTTTGAACCAAAAATGTATTGCATTCCTATTTTTCAAGGGCAAGTTGACAAATAGACACTAATATAGTACAACTTGGAGTAACTTGAAACAAGCACGGGCTTTCCCACTTTGATCATTGGGACTTTTCTGGTGTCTTCCTTGAGTTCAGGACTGGGTTTCTTAGAAGATATTTCAGTCTGAAATCAGAGTAAACGGGGATGCACGGTAATCCTGAATCACAGGGATGCTGAGTGTAATGTTTCCACAGAGGAAAAATATTATCCCAGGGTGAAAAAAAAAAAGGTGTTTTATGACTCCTGATATTTACGTCTTGTATGGATCCATTATATTCATTGAAGTGCCCCGGGATGAATGACGAGCTATGGCTTGCAAAAGCTGTTTACTTTCCCAAGAGATTACACTTTTTTTTTTTTTTTTTAAACTGTCTTCTTCCAGGGGTGGTGTCCACCCTTAATAAGGTCTACCCTACAGAGTCCCAGGGTTGGTTCCCGACCTGCCAACTTTCCACGGCGGGAGGAAGGCATGGGCTCCCCGCGCTTGCCCACATTCCCTGGCAGCCTCGCCGCTCCGGGCAGATGGAGTTTCCGGCCTGCGCTCCGTGGTCGCCGGGTCATCCGCCCGTACTCCCCTCTGCCTGAGGTCAGGCCCCTGGGAAGAGCGCGCGTCGGTTTGAGTATCCGGAGGGCCGTTCCTCGTGGTGTCCACACCCCGGTCTCCCGCCGCTCCTGCCTGCCACGCCGGGCCAGTGGCTGCGCCTGGCGGCGGTGGCTGGGCTGGCCGCCGCAGCCCTGAGGTTGGGCCCTCCCCCCGGGTGATTTCAGCGACGAAGGTGGAAATGCGGAAGTTTCCCTCCCGGACTGACAGATGAGGCTCGCGTCTGACTCGGCATGCGCTGCAGCAGCTCTGCGGAGCGCCGGGTCTCTACTCTTCGTAGCCCACGACCCTAGAGGCCGCCGAGCCTCCGACTGGACATGGCCACGCTGCCTAGCGCTGAGCGCCGCGCATTTGCACTCAAGATCAACAGGTAAGACGCGCCCCTCAGCGCAGCGGATGGGGACCGTCCCGCCCCAGCGGGCAGAGCGCCGCTCACCTCCCAGTACTGGAAGCGAGCAAAATCCTGGCGAGTCCGCAGCGGGGCGCTCCTGACACTGGCGGCGGGCTGGCTTTTGCCCACGAGTGGCTGGCCGTGCGAGAGCCCGCGTGCTGGGCTCAGCCACGTCCTACCCTAGAATGGCAATCCTCCCGGTTGTCCTCAGCCACCTGTGTCCCTTCTCAGAGCAACTTCTTGCGCCGTCTCCCCAGCCCCGCCTAGTTCGCGCCACTTGGGGTTCGGACAGGTGGCCCTGCGGGCAGAATGCGATGGGCGCAGTCAGCCGCGTTGGCTTGCCACGGAGCTTCTAATCAATGGATCCTTCCTTTCAGGCAGTTCTGAGAAGGGAAAAGAAGCAAAGTGGCTAAAGGGAGAGTTTTGCGTTGAGACAGTTGCTTCAAGACTTTTGTTGTCCTGGATAGGGCTCTTTCCCTTTTTTGTTTTCTTTTTCCACAAAGTTGGGCACCTGATGACATCGCTGTTTTTATTCCTTGGTCCAAAGGAGCCATGAAGTGGAAAAAGTAATTGTAAAACTTCTTCATTTAAATAAACAAAAAGGAGTGACCCACAGCTGAATTTTTACATTTCTAGCACTCTAGCAAAGAACTATGGACACGGGAGCCCTACTCATCCTCCAATCCATAATCAAAACTAAACAAACTTAAGTGTAAGCACATTTATTGCCCAAAGTTCTCAGCAGAGGTGCTTTAACTGCACTTTTTCCTCCACTGAAAACTGCTGACGAAGATTTGAGGACATGTTTGCCTGAGAAATCTAGACTGTATAGTTAAAAGATAATAAGAAACTTGTCCTGAAGAGTCAACTGATATTTCTACTGCTCTCCCAGCTCTAGGATTTTTCACTTTTAGTTGAGCCTCTAGTGCCTGGTTCCATGGTAAAATTCATCTTTGTGCTGCTAGTGTATGAAGTTTGAGCCACCAGAAATTTTGAAGTCCAGAATAAGGAGCTGGTAAGGACATCCTCTAAAAAAGCTTACTTTTTAATACAGACTGTATATTAATGATAAAGGCCAAAAGCTATTAGTCTGAAGGCATAATCTATATCAGGGATCTTCTTCTGACATATTTTTTCTGCATTAGGTTTCATGGTTGTTGTGTGCCGGTAAGGGTAATTCATTTGAGGGAATTGGGGAGGGGGCGCTCAAATTAAAGTCACTGATGGGTGTACCACTTGCATATAGCTGCTTCTCTGTAACTTGGCCCTATGAATTTTAGGGCAGGAAGTATGACTTGGGTAGAAAGATGATCAAGACTATGAGGTTGGGTGGGGTTGATCTGGGGGGAGCTGCCAGGACCCAGACTAATCTTCTAGGCAGTCTTGCAAGAGGTTGTGGGGTTGATATAGCCCAAGGTTTAGGAATAAGGACCCTGCTGGAATCAGATCAGCTTGAAAAGGGTCTCTCTCTCTTGTAAACTGGGTGACATTTGGCATATAAAGAGATTATCTCAAACTTTGATAATCTCTTTATGTCAAATGGGGGGATAATCATAGTACCTGCCTCTTATGACTGTTGGGAAGATTAAGTAAAATAATAGATACAAAGTGCTTACAGTGCCTGGCTTAGAATAAATATTAAATAAACATTAACTGTCATTAACAATGTTACCACCAGCTTCAATGTTATCATCCTCTCTAGTAGCATCATTTTTATTGGTGCATTATAATTATACATAATGGTGGGATTCATTGTTACCCTTTGGTACATGCACACAATAGAACAATATAATTTTGTCACTTTTGTTTCCTAGAATTTCCCCTTTCCTTTTTCTTCTCCCTCCTCCTTGTCCTCTTCCTTCTATTTTCATGAGACCCCTCTATTTCCCCCTTTTTTCTCTCTAGCTTCCACATATGAGAAAAAAAATATACAACCCTTGACTTTCTGAGTTTGGCTTATTTCACTTAACATAATTCTTTCAAGTTCTATTTCCTGCAAATAATATATAATTTCATTCTTCTTTATGGCTAAATAAAACTACACTGTGTATACATGTCACATTTTCTTTATCTATCTCTTGATGGAAAACTAAGTCTGGTTCCATAATTTGGCTACTGTTACTTGTGCTGCTTGTAGACTTGGGTAGGCTTGTATTACAATAGCATGCTGACTTTACCTCCTGAGGATAAATACTGAGGGGTGGTATAGCTGGGCTATGTGGTAGTTTCACTCCTGGTCTCAAGGAATCTTCTCACTGATTTCCATATTGGTTGTACTAATTTATACTCCTACCAACAGTGTGTAAGTATTGTTTTTCCCCCACATTATCTCCAGCATTTATTATTATTTATACTCTTGAGGGTTGCGATTCTAACTGGAATGAGTAAAATCTCAGTGTTGTTTAAATTTTCATTTTCCTGATTCTAGAAATCATCATTTTTGAGAGCCTAAAAGAAAAGGTAGGAAGGAGAGCTGAAGCTGGAACTCTCTCCAGGTGGAGACCAGTGTGGGCTGGGCGTGCAGATACCTGTGGCCAATTGGAGCTTTCCTGGGGCTACTGTTCTCTCTCATATGCTTTCCATCCCTATGTCAACACCCCAATCACACATACTCAGTGGGACAGATGTGTGATGGAATATGACTGAGAAGAGCCCTCTCAAGTTGAAGCTAATATAAAGTGTTTACTAATCCTCAGGCAAGAATATGGATTGCATATTTATATTCTTAGATTTCTACTTTCCCTTTTGAAGCATTTTGGGGGGGAGTGGAAGAATTATGCTAATGAGCTTGTTAGAATATTCAAAGGAGTGGATTAATAAGCATATAACCAGTATTAATGTAGTATGAAAATTTACCACATGGTGATCACTTACTGTGTGCCAGACACTGTTATACACTTAATGGATTATATCATTAAGGCCCCAGAAAACTCTATAAGATTCAAGTGAAGTCTGGAAGAGGAGAACAAATGAAGCTTGGCCATACAACCAGCTATGGCAGAACTGGGATTGCAAGTGGTTCCAGAGACTCTTAAATGGGCCCATGCTATTTTGATCCACGTATCTTAAGAATTTCCTTTAAAAGCAAGCAGAGGATTAATTTTTTTAATCATTATTTCAGTAGCAGCATTGGCAAATTGTTTTGTTTCTGATCAATACTCTATGAACAAACTAACAATGTGATGTTTTGCTCTGTTGAAGGTGGAAAAGAAAATGTTTTCCCTTGCATGCCAACTACTAGTTTTTAAAATAGACCAAATAACAAAAACAAGACAGTATTAAAATATGGTCATTAGACATTCAGCATGTGTTCATATTTTTCACCTTCCTACTTAGAATAATATAAACTATCCCTTACAAATATTTATAGGGTAAAAAAGTATGCTGCCTATTAATGAGTTATTGAAATCTGATATATTAAAAATTTTTATTTGCAAAGAGCTTAGCTCTGTCCACACCAACCTCAAAAGGGAGGGAGCAGACTATGCCACAGCCTGTGAAGAACATCCCCAACTGTTTTTAAATTCTGTGGCTTCCTGCAGGCAGTTTTGCCCAGTTCGGGCTTAGGGCCAAAACCAAGGAGGAACCTGAGAATGCCTGTGGCAGCCATCTCCCATGTTTGCCCTGGCTCTCTCATACTCTTATAAAGTCTAAATTCCACATGGTGAGATGTCGGACATCATCATATGGGATTGCTCTGGGCACCAAGTGTAATTGCTTAACTTGTTAGAGTTAAATATTTCTCTGGAACTCACAACTTAGGAAGTTATAAGAGAAAGATCCACTGCTGAATTTTTCTGAGTTCAAACAGTGAGATTTAATTCCTCATAAGCATTATGTACTTGTCCTCATTTCCATTTAATTGTCACTGACTTCTTATGTTCAAAGGAAGAACTACATCTGAATTAAACAGTATATTATGTTTGCATTTGTATATTAGGCCCTGATGCATTGAATGTAATCATACAACTCTTTTTTTTTTTAGAATTTTAATATTTATTTTTTAGTTATCGGTGGGCACAACATCTTTGTTTGTATGTGGTGCTGAGGATCGAACCCGGGCCGCACGCATGTCAGGCGAGCGGCTACCGCTTGAGCCACATCCCCAGCCCATCATACAACTCTTGAAGGAACATCTAGTCTTGTTTATTACCATTGTTCTTATTTAAATTTAATGCTTTTATATATTATAAAAATTGTTACTAGTACTATGAAAATTCATTAAAATCTTGATCTCTTTTAAAGAGAATTGATGTAGAACTTGATCTAATATTCTAATAAAATAAGACCTTTGGATAAAAAGAGCATATGGATAGAGTACAGGGAAAGCATCAATGATCCTTTTTAGGCACTCAGGATTAAAAGAAATAAAATACAATGGCTTATACTTCTATAATGCCTACTGTGTGGCAGATATGGATCTGTCTTTCTGCATCATAAATCACTGACTTTTAAAGTAGAAATAATTATTATACTTTTTTACAGATGGAAAAACTGAGCATAGAAAAGTTGTACAAATTGTCCGAAATCATAGTTAATTAAGGGCATATTGGGATTCCAGTGCAGGCAGCTTGACTCCAAAATCCTCTCCCTTAACAATACCATGTTCTATCTTAAAATAAGTAACACTTATTGTCTATCTAGTATTATGCCAAGAACTTTATATATCTTCATTTCATCATTTAAAAAAGAGGAACAAAGTCATTGGAATAAGTCATTATCAGAGTGATTTTATAGAAGATAATGCAAGGTGCTAAGAAAATAAAGTACATAAAGCGTGCATTCAAGAACAACCCCAAATTCTGGTGTGCTATTGCAGAGGAGTATGATTATAGATAACAATAATGAACTGCATATTTCAAAAAGGTAGAAAGAAGAATTTTGAAAGTTTTCACCATAAATAAATGAAAAATATTTGAGGAAATATATATGTTTAACCTGATTTAAACTTTACATAATATTCATGCATCAAAACATCACATGGACCTGGTGCCTGTAATCCCAGTGGCTTGGGAGGCTGAGGCAGGAAGATCCCAAGTTCAAAGCCAGCCTCAGCAACTTAGTGAGGCCCTAAGCAACTCAATGAGACCCTAACTTTACATAAAATACAAAAAATGGCTGGGGATGTGGCTCAGTGGTTAAGTGCCCCTAAGTTCAATACCCAGTACAAAAAAACCACCTGTCATCCCCCAAATAATGTACAATTTTATATCTTTATATGTCAGTTAAAAATAAAGTTAATTTAAATGAAAAAAAAAAAAACTCCATAATTTTGGGCACAAGGACCAAAACAATACAAGGTATGGAGAGCTCTCTGGGAAATGTTTGCTAATTTTGTCTGCAAAGATAATACAAGCATTACAGTACTTGTATTCCCCTGTGTAAATATGTGTCTGAAATACAAACAGTGCTGTTTCTTAGCACCAGCACTGGCTGGTGGAGGCAGGTGGTGGGGCTTTCAGAGACTGCTTCATTTGTCTGCTGCGTTCTAGACCAAAGACTGACAGAGGCTCTCAGGCCATCAAACTCAGAATCTTTGGTCTTTAATGTTTAAGAGAACTTCTTTCCAGATTCTTAGAAAAGTACTTTTTGAACGTCAAGCATCTAGGGTCATTCTGAGCATGGCTTACCGGACCTATACAAAAGAATCTTCTGCCAGGGGGAACTTTTCTCCAGGAGTTCTTTGAGCTCCAGCAACTCATGTGCATCTGTGAGGCTGATGTTTACTTCTTCGTGGACCTGTGGAAAGATGATGTGTGGCTCTCTAGGGAGAGAGAGAGAGCTCAGGGGACCAGCTCTCCAGTCTTAGCTCCGCACAGAGAACTAGAAGGGGAATGGGATGATGTCAGAAACACCTAAACTCTCCATCTTCTTTACCAAGGCAGAGATGTGACAATACTGGACTTCTTGCTGGAAAATACTAAGCATCAGGAGCACTTGGGACTTTTCATGGCAATCAACTAGTCACTTATTAATGTTTTACATGATTTAATAAAGGGTTAAAGCAATGGGAATATGCTCTCTTTATTCCCAGAAGCCTGCAATCTAGTTTATTACATCAGTGGCCAGAAAGGCTCTCTGGGCTCTAGGTAAACAAATGATGTTTATGACCATAGTTAAGTGTGGTTTCAGTGATTCTGGAGTTTGCACGACAGCAGTATGCTTTGTTACACTGACACACAGGGGCATATGGAACAAAACCAGGTTGATATCTCTGAAAGTGCTTATGAACACATTTGTATAATGGGGTCCTGGTAAAATCAAACAAATTGCTAAAGTCAGCCTGGAATATAAAACAGTCTATGGTCTGATCAAATGATCATTCACTATTCATTCACTCATTCCAGCTATTTAGGATTATTATGGTCCAAGTGACTGCTAGGCCCTGGAGGTACAAATACAAACAAACAAAGAAACAACAGTCACAAAGCCAGATTTTCTCCAGCCTTCTATTTTTTTAATCCATGTTTATCATCACAAATAAAAAAGTACAGTAAGCTAAAAAAGAAATGGTTTAGCATCTGCTAATATTTGGATATATATCTTTTCATTTTTACAAAAATGAGATCATGTTGTACATACTAACTTATAATCTGTTTTTTAACTTAAAAACCATTAACAGCTCTCTATGCCAATCATGTAGATCTACATTATAATTAGATAGCTAAACAGTTGCTTACTGTATTAATTCTCTATTATCAGGCATTAAAATGGGCTCCAGTTTTTCACAATAATGCACAGAGCTTGAAGGGGCAGTTGTAGCCATACATCTTTCTGTGCTAGTGCAAATACTTTCTGACACATTTCTAATAGTGGAATGCTTTGGTTGAAGGAGAGAAATATTCTTCAATCTTTTGATTGCCAAATTAACTTCCAGAAAAGTTATGCCTATTTACACTCCCACCAGTAGCTATTTTCCCCACATTTATACCCCTGAGGAATTTTATCAATCTTTCAAATCATTATTTGCCAATCATGATGACCCTTTCCCTTAAATGTTTCTAACTTCTTCCTGTTTAACTTCTCTCCTAGGTTGCTGAGTGACCTCTGAAGTCATTCTGTAGTGGTGAAAACAGTCATGCATTTCTCCTTTTTTCTTTGCCTTACATGCAACTAAAGATGGTAATTAATTACTTCCAGTTTTTTCTCTGTCTGCCTTGTTCCTTAAATAGGTGTGTTAATGATAAAGGTCCTAGATTATGCCAGCAATTTTATTCTTTCTTGATTCTGTTGTAAACTCTAGTTACCAGGTTTTGAACTATGCTTTTTATTTTGTATAACAATGTAGTTCAGTCTACTTCTCCTTTGGTTCTTTAAAATAAAATGACAACTTGGGAGGCTGAGATGGAGAATCACAAGTTCAAAGCCAGTCTCAGCAACTTAGCAAGGCTCCAAGCAATTTAGCAAGACTCTGTCTCAAAATAAAAAAATAAAAAGGACTGGGGATGTGGCTCAGTGGTTTAGTGCCCCTGGGTTCAATCCCTGGTGCCAAATAAATAAATAAATAAAATGACATAAGGAAAATCAGAATCCCTTTCTATCACAAAATGAGATACCTACTTGTATGTGTTTTCACTTGGACAAGAGTATAGATAGTATGGGTTGTTGTTTTTTTCTTTTCATACTATTTTGTGTTCTTTTCCTCTGGAATTGGCATGTGGGGCTAACACAACATATTAGTATCACTCTGCTCAGAGACCACAAAAGCTTCTTGTCTCCCCCTACCACTCTTATCATTCAAAGGAGAAAATCCATTGTCCTTTTATGATAGAGGCCACAAATTAAACAGCAAAACTGGAACTAGATTAAGAAATGCAGAACTGTGAAGTAATCAGCACCACCCTCTTTCTCCCACCTCTTGATAAATTAGTAGCTTTGTAAATCCTAGACTGGTTAGTTCAATATTTCATCCATCCATCCATCCATCCACCCATCCATCCATCCACCCATCCATCCATCATTCACTCATTCCAGCTCTGAGAGTTATTATATTCTAAATGCGATGTCAGGCCTGGAAATATAAAGACAAACAAGTCAAGAGCCTTGACTGCAAGGAGTGAGGAGACTAACCCAAAATCATGAACAGGAAGAGGAGGGAGCCTTCCCTTGCCTCTTACCCCTGTATGCTGGGTGATGTGCCTTCAAAGGGGTCATCTTTGGGGTCATGCCACTAGGGATAAGGCAACAACATTATCCAAAACATTTTTGGAAATCCTTTTATAATTACTCTCAGAGACTAGAGTACATTTATTTTTAAAAATAAGCTTGATTTCTAATAGTGGAATGTTTTAGTTGAAGGAGAGAAACATTTTTTTTAATCTTTTGATTGCCAGATTAGCTCCCAGAAAAATCATGCCTATTTACACTCCCACCAGTGGCTCTAAGAATGCTCCCCCCACACACACACTGTTCTTTTACTTTGTGGGAGAATCTGCTTTACTTTGTTGTTGTTGTTTTTTTAAATTTTTTTTTTTTGGTTGTAGAGGGACACAATACCTTTCTTTATGTATTTCTATGTAGTGTATTGTACCCAGTGTCTCACATGTGCCAGGCAAGCACTTTACCACTAAGCTACAACCTCAATCCCTGCTTCACTTTATTTCATTATTACTTTAAAGTTTTCAAAAGTATATAGAAAATACACATGAATACTTATGATTATATAGCTTGTATCTGAGGACCCAATGATCAGAATTAACAAGTATTAGTATCTTATCACTTTTGCTTTAGATTTTTTTAAGTCCTCTTTGTTCCTTTCACTATTCTTGTCCCTTTTCCATGCCCTCCCAGGTAAGCACTGTCATGAAGTTTCCCTGTGTTCCTTATATGTGTGTGCATGCATATTCGCAAGCATTACATTGTATAATTTTTGGGAAAGACCAGAGAGTCATTAACATTCAAGCAATCTGATTAAATTACTAATATCAATTTGAGTTAAAATAAGAAATAACTGTAAAGTCATGGAGCTATTTTTTAGGTTCTTCTTCAGACAACTTGGAAAGCAATTGCCAAGTTCCAAAAGTGATTTTAGAAAGGCAGCTTTAAATGGGCATAGTGATGTATGCTTGTAATCCCAGTGGTTTGGTAGGCTGAGGCAGGAGGATTGCAGGTTCAAAGCCAGCCCCAGCAATTTAGTGAGGGTGTAAGGAACCTAATGAGACCTTGTCTCAAAATGAGAATTTTTAAAAAAGGGCTGAGGATGTGGTTCAGTGGTTAAGCACCCTTGGGTTCCATCCCTGGTACCAAACCAAAAAAAAAAAAAGGAATAAAATAAAAGAAAAATAGCTTTATCACAATAAATGCCATGACACTAGTCACATAGGATTATAAAGAAAAGAACAACAGTTGTTTAGATTAATACATCTGACAGTGTTTTCTAATCACTCCCTTACATTGTGGCCATGTTACTCGTTGCTTAAAAAAAAAATTTCAGATTATCATACCCATGATTATTTGTATTTGACCTGAGATGAGCAGCTAAGAGGATGTTTATTTTTAAACAAATGGTTTTAAAAGCACAAAATAAAGATTTTGTCTCACTGCATGGAGACTTAAGGGAAATTTGTAGATTAGCAGGAGAGTGTAGTATCTGCTCTGAAGTCTTATTGTGTACATTTTGGCATTGGTATAACTGAAGGTACAACTTGCTTTATCACTGTTTGTTCTGGGAAGTGTACTCCCTCTGCTGCACTGTACTCAAATTAGAAAAACTGTAAGAATGGCCATGAGTTAACATGCTTATATGGAGCAATACCTGCACCCTGCAAATACCTTCCCTGGAGGAGCTGTTAGAACTCCCTGTACTCAGCTCTCTGCTGTGAAATGTAACACTCAAGAAAAGGTGGGATCTTGTCTGGAAGTTACTCAGCTGGGGTCTCTGGTTCACTAGGGAGGCAAATTGGAATCCTCTAAAAGTGCTAGTCATCATGCAGGAATTTGTACTGGAGTGGAAGTCCACTTTCCCTTATGCTAATGGAAAAATCCAGGTTCAAAGTCCACTGATGATGTAGGAGTCCCTTATCCTGCTAGTTAATGTAAATGTTTCAGGGCATGGTGACCATCTGTGGGAATAGGACTGTCCACTCTCTGTTGACATTCTGCTTGGTCTGCTTCACGTTCTAATACCCTATTCTTTCATTCCAAATCGCTACCTGTTATCACAGTATCCCTTTGGAAGGGGTATGCATCTTACTTATTTTATCTCATTCTCTATCCAATAATATTCATTCAACTCACCAAGATTTTTTATTGTCCATAAATTTCTCTAGGCATTATAGGATATTAAAAAGCAAACAGACAATATATGTCCTCAGAATTTGGGGGCAGAGGGTAGGTTAGCATAAATGCAAAAGTTAGAGAATATAGGAGACAGTGTTGGATTGTGTGGCTGGGTGAGAGTCAAGGGTAGGAATGACAGAACTCAGACGGGGAGGAACTTATAGCCCTGAGAAGCAGGAAATACCTCCATGGAGTTGAGGCTTCAGCGGGGTCCAGCATGGCAGAGAGGTGACTGACACATGAAACTGATATGGTGGGAAGAATAGCAAGAAGTGTGCAGAATGGACCAGGTTTCTTGAGACGGGTAAGAAGGAGCTGTAGCCATTCTATGAGGTGCTGAGGTCTGGGATTAGATGGGGGTAATGACAATGGGAAAAGGGGGGCTGTTTCTGCAGACATTTGAAAGGGAATCAGCAGGACATGGGGAGCAACTAGATGTTTATTTTTTCACTCGTTTCATGCATGTTGATTGCCTGCAATATGCCCTGCACTGTTCTAAGTGTGGAGACAACGTTGTGAATAAGACAAGTAGGATTTTTATTCTAAAAGAAATATTCCATTGAGAAGACAAGGCATGTAGGATTGTGGATACTTTGGACAGGCTGGTCCAGGGAAGCATCCAAGACCCGGCAGGTAATTACTGAGAGGTAATTACCGAGAGGTAGAGGCAGAGGCAGAAGTCAGTTTGGTGTGTAGGGAGACAAGCAAGGGCTCAATGGAGTAAGTGGGAAGAGAAGAGCAGAAGAGAGAAGTCAGCCAAGAAATTATGTACAGGCCTCAGAGGCAGTGAGCAGAAAGAGCCTAAATGTTACTAAGTGCAATGGAAAGGGTTTTGGAGCAGGTAGAGAAGCAAAGAGGCCAGTCAGGAGGCAGGGTAGTGTTGGGGAAACTGCTGAGGAAGAACAGAATGCTGAGTCAAGGGGAGAGCAGAGGCAGCTCTGGGATGCATTTTAGAACTTAGACTGGTGGGCTTGAAGCAGGGTGTGGACAGTGAGAGCAAAAGAGAAATAAAAATATCTCCATGGGTGGAGTTAGGGGTAGATGCTAATGCTTTGATAGATGGCAAGACTGAAGGGGAAGTAGAGCTTAAGTGGAGGGAGGCGGGGGTTGTGGCTCAGTGGTAGCGTGCTCACCTCCTACGTGGAGGGCACTGGATTCGATCCTCAGCACCACATAAAAATAAAGTAGTTGTATTGTGTCCAACTACAACTAAAAAAATTTTTTGAAAAAAGAGTTTAATTGGGGACATATGATGTTTAAGATGCTGTTGACATTCAAAAATAATTACCTTCTATGCAGTTTTATTTAGGAATCTGAAACTCAGGGGAGATTTCAAGTCTGGATTTTTAAATCTGCAAGTCTCTATATGCCATATGTTAGGAAATATTTTACTAAGAAGGGAAAGAGAATATTAAAATGATCCTGATAGGTTTTTTAAGAGCCAGAAAGTTATATGCATAGTATGTCATTGAAGCATAAATGTGCACAACTCTTTATCAAGATAAATAGATCAATACATATCACAGAGAAAGGAAAGGGAAGACATGTGCTAACATGTCGAGAGTGCTTCCCCTGGGTGGTAGGATTATCAATGATTTTCATTTATTTTCACATGGGGTGTGCATTTATATGTGTGTGTATGTATGTTTTCCAAGTTTTCTTCAGAGTGCTTTTGTAATTGGGAATAGTAACATTTATAAAAGTAATGACACCAAGATTTCTATTCTGGGCAAATTGGAGAAAGAAGGCACCAATGAAAAATTATGAAAATAGAGACTTAAGAGTTAGTTTGTGGAGGATGCATTTGTACTTCTTCTGTAGAATTTTTAAGAGGTCGTAGTAGACCATACATTTATATATATTTGCTGTTCCTCTATCAGGGAGGATTTTACTTTTACCTGTCAAAGGTGATGGGGTCACTTACAGACAAGCATTGAGAGCCAGCCTGAGCTTTGTCACACTATCTTTTTCCCCCATTCTATACAATTAATTGTGTCCCAAATGGAGACTACTCTGTGTCCTGGAGTTAGGACAACAGAGTGGAATGACGGTTGTCTTCTTGCTAATCCCTTTAACTTTATTTGAACTTACTTTGTGTTCTGAAGGTCTTCAATATAATAAACCACTGAGATTTTTTTGATTATGTTTTATCACAGAACAATCTTGACTACCTTGCTAATATAGATGAGAATAAAATAATATTTCTATTGGGCAGCTGGGGATATAGGCTTGAACAATGAATCATGAAAAATATTGGTTAGGAAGCCACCTACTAAGTGGGAATGGGGAATGAAGAATGGATACATATTTTGATTTGGAAAAGAAAAGGAATCAGAACAAGAGTCCCTGCCAGTTGATATGAGAGAGAAAAGCTCCCAAAGAGAAAGGAGGGAAAATTTGGCCAAGATGTAGCTTACTGTTGTCCAATTAGAAAGAGCAGGGAGCTGACAGGGCAGTTGAGAAGGCCAGAAGCCAGATTACGAAGGAAAAGAAAGAGCCTCTGGGTTTGCCTTGACTTGATCATTGAAATCCTCTGAAACAGCAATTCTACTGGAGCTGTGAGGAAGGAAGTCATTTTTCATAGGGTTATGGAGGGAGCCAGTTCAGAGGAAATAGAGGAAGCTGGTAGAGGTCACTCCTTTAAAAAGTCTGCACAAGGCAGAAAAGAAGTGGGACAATGGTGACCAGAAGTCTCCTAACAAGCCTGTGACTTTTACACAGACATGACACACCATGATGAACAGAGGATACTCAGATCTTAGAACAGTGTGTTTTTTCCCCATAAAATAATGCTTACATGAGGATAAAGTTGTCCATCATACCTGATGCTGTCTAATGTGGAACCAGTTTTCCTTTGCACGGGCATTAAAACCCCTAACAGTGAGTGAAAGGTTCTATTTAGATGCCTTCTTCACAGGAGATTTTGGAAAGCTCACTGGCACTGGAATATGCTATATTATTTTTAAAATCTTGCTAATCCTTTTAACTTTATTTGAACTTACTTTGTGTGCTCGAAGTAGAAAGTTAAAGGACTTTTATAATAATTATATTTGCTACTTAACAAACTACCTGTTGTGTTGACTTGCATCATCCCAAGAGAGTCCAAAGCCCAGGTACCTGTGAAGGTGATCTTATTTGGAAATAAGCACTTTGCAGATGTAACCAAATTAACTGGATTGGGTGGTTCCTAACTCCAGTCCTCACATCCTTATAAGAAGAGACAAGAGTGCATACATAGACATTCATGTGAAGACACAGCAGAGATTGGAAATAAATGACATCACAAATCAAGGAATGTGAAGGACGGCCAGCAACCAACAGAAGCCAGAAGAAGCAAGAATCATTCTTCCCTAGCACCTTCCAGGAAAGTATGACCCTGCTGACAATTTGTTTCAGACTTGAGCCTCTAGAACTATGAGAGAATATATTTCTATTATTATAGCCCATCCCATTTATGGTATATTCATGTGGCAGCCCTAGAAAATCAATATACCAACCTAAAATTTAGTGACTTAAAATAACAGCCACTTTCTATCATTCATGATTCTGTGGGTTGTCAGTTGGGTTGGGTTTGGCTTACAGTTCTTCTGCTGGTCTTGCTGAGGTTATTTTCATGGCCACATTTACCTAGTGGTTCAAGTGAAGCTGCAAGGTGGCCTCCCTTGTGAATCCAGGGTCATAATGCTGACCATCAGCAAAGCCACTCCATGTTCACATGGTCTCTCGTCTTTCAGTAATCTCTGGTCTTCCTTATATCCTTACATGGTGGAAGAGCATGGAGGTGGAAGCTGAACAGCTTCTTGAGGCTTAGGTATGGAACTCAGCTACATCACTTCCACTGGGTGGAAGTCATAAGACAACCCAGCCTTAAGGGGTAAGGAGATAGACTCAACCTCTTGAATGGAGAAGCTGTGAACATATTTGACTATTTTAATCTATCCCACACTTGGCCAAGAAAGTGATCCTGTCCCATTTTAAGCTTAACAGTGCTGAAGCTAAAGGTCTTATCTTTCCCAATTCATATCACAATACCCACTTTATTGGCAGAGAAACTGAGAACAGAGAACAGATTATATGTCTCCTTCCAAGATCCCAAATGAGTCATGCTCTGTGAGAGACTCTTTGGCCCATGGAAGACAACTGTATGTCTGGAAGAGTTAAACACAGTCCTGCCTGGAGGCATGCAAATGAACTTAATAAGTTCTTGGGTCTCCCTTAAATCCCATAATTACATTGATGGAGCCCAGATTGCAGAGCAGTTTGGTGCTGAAATGAAGGAGCAGTATGGGAGTGTCAGAAAGACAAGATCCCTGGGAATTGCCATATGTCACTCAAAGGAGCAGGATTTGAGGCTAAATTAAATTAGTAGGATTAATGAGCTCTTTGTCCTCCAGACTTACCAAATGACTTTAGAAACGCAGTAACTCCTGCTGTCCAGTGTAAGTTTTGGAAGAAGTAAAACTGAGTAGTAGAAAAAAATGGAATAGAGAAACAAAGTGCCTAATATATTAGGAAGACAGGTGCTGGGAGAAGTCTTAGGGGGATCACCCCTACATCTTTTAAGATTGCTTTTAACTGCTGCTAATAACAGGCAATCGAACTAAACAATGACTTAAAAATTATTTATTTATTTTTTTTCCTTTTAAGAATGCTAGTGGTTGTTGGTCCACACTTGGTGTCATGGTCCAAGGTGCCACTCTTGACTCAGGTTTTTGTGTCTTTATTTCCACTGACCTTAGTGTTTGTCTTAATCCTCATCATTACAAGATGCTTCTGAAACTCCGTATATGGAGTTAATATTAGAGAAAGAAAGATAAGAGAAGGCAAAAAGAAGCATGCTTCATTCCCCCAGCCCTTTTAAGAACCTTTTCCAGAAGCTCATATAATTTTTTTTATATATTTTATCATTCAGAGTTGTGTTGCTCCTATCTACAAGAGAAGTTGGCAAATGTAGTTTTTATTAGCCCAGTGTACTGTCACCCCCCAACAAAATTACAGCTGAATTAGAATGAAGGGGCTAATGAATGTTAGGCTGAAGAATAACAGGCAACTACCAGTCTCTGCCGTAGCCTTCAACAATTGGTATGGATATGAATTAGTGATGGAACTTCCACAGTGGCATCGAGATACCTCCACTCCACCAATGCTTGTGATAGACTCAGCTCATCTAATTCCAGAAGCCTGGTCTGATAAGGAGGAATGTTGGGGCTGCAGCTTCAATATTAACCAAGGTAGCAGGCTATTATAATAACAACAACAAAAAAAAAACCCTAAAATCTCAGTGAATTAACCAACAAAGTTTATCTCATGTTTATCTTACAGTCAGATGCAGGTCAGGTGGCTGAGCTCCAAGCTGTGACTCAGGGACCCAGGCTGCTTCCATCTCATAGTTCTGCCATCTTGTGACTTTCACATTATATTCTGGCATCCGTTCACCAGTTGCCAGAAAGAAGAAAGAAAGAAAGATTGTGCATCCAATTCTTAAATTCTTCAACTCAAGAGGGGTGAATAGCCTCCTCTTACATTCCATTGGTGAGGACTGCTCATAAGATCCATCTATATGAAGGGAGAGATGGGGAATATTTTTCTTGCTTGGCAACTACATTCCATCAACCACTCTTCCCTGTGAAAGGAGAACATGAATGGGGTTGGGGAGAGGGGGTTGCAGCTAGCCAACTGTGTCACAAGATCCAATCACAAAGAGGAGCCATTAACAAAATGTTCAATAAACATATATAGGCCTGGTTTGGTTTGCTAGTGGTAGATAGATAAAAGCCATGTGGCCTAAGTCACAGGATATGGATGTGAGGCCTACAAAGGAAATAGAAGTCAGAAACGTACCATTATTGCACCTGAGATTCTAGGAAGAATTCAAGTTCTGGTTGTCCTGCAAGGCAGGGCATCAGATGATAGGGAAAAGCAAAAACATTTAAACCCTATCAATAGCACCAGAAGTTAGGTGGTGAGTAACTGTAGTTCCAGCTACTTAGGAGACTGAGGCAGGAAGATCATTTGAGCCCAGGCATTTGGAGTAAGCCTGGGCAACACAGTGAGACCAAGTCTCAAAAACAGATGCTACCAGAAGTGTCATAAGTAACAACACTTTCTAGAAATCCCCTAGATTGATAAGGTTGCTACACCTTTTTTTTTTTTTTTTTTTTTTTTTGAGAACAATCAATTTTGAAATATTTTAGGAAAAACCCACAAGATTGAGATTTTTAAAAAATAGCTTCCGAGTAAATAATTTTGGATTCATGTATTATTGAGATGGAGCAAGGTGTTTCTGATTTAAGAAAAAGCAGCATTCTAAAATGCTAAAATTCTACATAAACTTCTAAAATTTAATTCACTGCTGTGTGCAAGGAACATGTTCAACTTGTCCTCTGTGAGAGGAGAATAGAGACCAAAAACTGTTGTTTTGCTTTTCACAGCTGGTTCACTTTGGGTTTGTTGACTCCACTTGATTTATTTGCCTTCTAAGTATGGACCAATCAGTGTTCCTTACTGATGTTAGCTGTTGAAGTAATAATAACAACCCACAGAGCCCTTGCTGCAAGAAAACAGTATAGCTCTTTGAGTCAGAGTTTTGGGAGGCAGACAGGTTGCATTCCCATCTCAGCTTCATGGCCACTCCATGAAAAGATCTTTCACAAGTTCTTTACATACCCTGAGTCTTAATTTTCTCATTTGTAAAAGAGGAATATTAATAATATCAACATGGTAGGACCAAACAAAATAATAAGTATGAAAACACTATACAAAGTGAAGTTCTAAATGTAAGTTAATGAAATACCTGCAAAATGGGATTAAATACCTGGTTCTTGTCATTATTCAGTGAGACATCAGGCAGTACACCTGGCACAGGACTCTACGCTTGGTAGATGCTCAAAAAATAAAGTAAGGGGCTAGGGTTGTGGCTCAGTGGTAGTGCGTTCGCCTAACACATGGGAGTCACTGGGTTGGATCCTCAACACCACATAAAAATAAATAAAATAAAGGTATTGTGTCCAACTACAACTAAAAAAATATTTTTAAAAAAAGAATAAAAAAGTTAACAGGGACAAAGTAAAGTAAATGGAAATAAGAGATGGAGAAATATTTAAATAACAGCCACCATCATAACATGAAGTAAGATTGCAACTCATTTACAAGCATGGGGCTTGTGTTCAGAGTGCACCAAGCTTGGTCCTCTGTGACACAGATGTGTGCACACTTCATAGCAAACTTCTAATGAGAAAGGTCAAAAGGCAAAAGGGGAATTGGGGCCATAGATTTCCCCAGAATGCCCATTTTCTAAGAACTGAAAAAGAGGACAGATATACCCGCTTGCCCTTTCCAAAAGTAACTTTGATGGAAAATCCTAACTGCTATGAAAGACTTCAAAGAAGACTTGATAGAGCCACTTATGTAATGCATGCAAAGTGATCATCATAGACATTTATAGAAAAGTCGGGGAAGAAAAGAAATGTTGAAAGAGCAGAACCATTAGGGAGAGGCGATTGGTCCTGAGGAACAGCAACAGTAATTACCAGCTGGAGACCTGTGGACATCCTTCCTTTTCTTTTCTAAAATGAAAAATGGTTTCTTATTATCAAATCTGTATGTGTTAATAAACAGGAAAAGCAGTAATGCAGATAAGCAAAAATTTTAAAAATAAAAATTATTTCTAATTTTTTTGACATAAAGTAAATCACTTTTAACTACTGGATATATATTTTCAGATACATACGTCTTTTCTAAAAAATTGGAAGCAAGCCTACATTCTGTTTTGTAACCTGCTTTGTTATTTAAAAATATATCATGAATAACTTTTCACATCACTAAATATTCTTATTTTACATTTCCATTATGAGAATAAAGCATTAATTTATTGAACTAATTCTCTATAGAGCTACATTGAATTCTGATTATTCAACATTAGAAACAGCACAACACTGAATAAATGTGTGCATTCATCTTGGCTTGCATCTTTATTGTTCCTCAGGATAAATTCTAGGAATGGAATCATGGGTATCCACTGATACATGTGGCTGCCCTATTGTCCTTTGGAAGGCTTTGTATAGCATGTATCTTTAAAATGGAGTTTAAAGATTTTCAAAGATTATAGCCTCCCTGAACTCTGCCTCCATTCTTTTTTTTTTTTTTTTTTAAAGAGAGAGTGAGAGAGGGAGGGAGGGAGGGAGGGAGAGAGAGAGAGAGAGAGAGAGAGAGAGAGAGAGAGAGAGAAGTTCAACATTTATTTTTTAGTTATTGGCGGACACAACATCTTTGTTTGTATATGGTGCTGAGGATCGAACCGGGCCGCACGCATGCCAGGCGAGCGCGCTACCGCCTGAGCCACATCCCCAGCCCCTCTGCCTCCATTCTTGAGGAGAGTTATTCAAAGGTAGTTTATGTTCAATTAAGTACCAACTAGTAAAGGTCTATATTTGATAGACTGAACTGAACTGAACTCAATATGGCGAACTGAAACAATACGGTGATTGAGTCAGGGAATCCAAAAATATATTTGATTTGGACAAATATTGTTAATTACTTGTTTGCTGGTTGACCACAGCTTTCAAAATGAATGCTTTTCTGGGTAGTCTTGATTCTATTTGAAGATATCTTTATACAAATTACCATTTCCAGCTACACTCAAGAATCTGTAAACTAATCCTCTTTAGGCAATTAAATGTATATTTACATATATTTGAAGAAAATAAAGTTATATAGAAGATAAGATCTGCTGGAAGAAACTACTAATGTATTTGCACAATTTCTTTTTTATTGCCAGAGTGACAACTACTTATATTTAAATCTGATGTCTAATTATTTTCTGTTGTATTCTTTAAATAATTAATTCATCCATTCATGTAACAAACAATGATTCTTGAGCACACAGTATGTGCCAAACACAGTTTTAGACTTTGTGTGTACAGAAAGATTCTACTCTAATAGATATTACACTGTAATAATGAAAACAGATATTCAATACATGAACAAATCAGTGTGTAATATAATGTTAGGTAATGTATTAGTTTCCTTAACTGTTAAATAAAACTATAATATTCCATTCCATGGGGTTGTTATAAGAATTAAATGAGACTGTGGAAATTATTTACCATACCCATTTAATAAATATTATGTCTCTTTCCTTATATCTTGGTAAAGATGAAAACATAAATCATTGAATTCTCACTTGAGATGAAGAAATTCTCAAAGTCTTTATTCTACATTGAAGGAAGGAATAGTTAAAAAAAAAATGCCTGTTTGTTTTTTAGCAAAATTAAATAGCACTTGCTTCTCTGCAGAGAAGGGCAACTTGAGCCTTTATTTCAAGTACTTATGATGATTTAAGTTTTCTTCTGCTACTTCTCAAACATGGCCACAGTGCATTGCTACACAAACCCACAGGACCAGGACTGTAGGGAAATTGTACACTTTATCTCTCTGGGTCTCAGTTTTCTCAGGATGGAGTTGTATTAGATGATTTCTAAAATTTATTTCAGAGTTCACATTGCTTTGTCTTTATAAATTCTTCTTCTAGTAGATTCACCCAAAAGAGTGACTATCATGCTTCTGATTGTCCTTGAGAACAAGATTGGGACTCAAGCTTACCAAAAAGGAGGGACATTTAACTATGACTTTAAAAAAATTCTGGTTTTGCTAAGAAATGGAAAGATCAGCTATGGAAAGAAAATTGTAATTTGTCTTCATTGATGAGGAAAGCCAAGTGTAAACTAGGAGAACACGAAAAAAACTAGTGATATGTTTCTTGTCATGAAAGAGGCAATTTGATCATGAATGATTGTTCTTAAAAATTAATTCTTGCTGGGTGCAGTGGTGCACGCCTCTAATCCCAGTGACTCAGAAGGCTGAGACAGGAGGATCTCAAGTTCAAAGCCAGCCTCAGCAAAAGCAAGGCACTAAGCAACTCAGTGAGACCCTCTCTCTAAATAAAATACGAAATAGGTCTGAGGACGTGGCCCAGTGGTCGAGTGTCCCTGAGTTCAATCCCCAGTACTCCCCCACAAAATTAATTCTTGCACTTACTGAGCACTTACTATGTCCTTCACATGCATTACCTTATATAATTCTCATAACAGCATAAAAAGGTTAAGGGTGTTCTTATTCACCCAAGGATGCAGACGTGGAAAGTGAGGCTAGATGAGGTTATGCAGCTTACCATGAGTAGCAGTGCTGTTTGGCCTAGCTTATGCCAAACCCATGCTTTTAACAGCTTGCATCGTGTCATTGCCAACCATTGCTACCAACAAGCCAACTTTCTTGCTGAAATAAGTTTGCATCGTATCCTTCGGTGGAATCTGTTGAGATTGTTTTTCCGTATGCCATAATATGTTCAGTCTCACCTCAGATGAGTCATGGCATTAACTTTTGAGAACCATGGCCCCCATCCATTCTAAATAGAACTAGAGGCCGCCTCGCAGGACCTGGAAGTTTTGCAGTGTACCTCTTCATCAGAGCTGGGAGGAGATTTTAAGGTTTTATTTCTATCTTTCCATGAGAGAAGCCAAAACTGACATAAGTAGGAACAAAGTTGCATTTTTAAACCAAAGAGTCTCACCTTTTCCCTCCAACTACATTGTAAAAACTAGAAACAGTCCACTATTAATGCTGCCCAGTCTTCAGGGGCTCAATCAGTTCTGTGGTATACAATGCAGGAAGCTTGATCATGAGATGGAAGAGAGAATGTGGGGGATACTGGGAAGCATCCTTCCTATGTCTCTGCGCTGCAGACACACATGCATTCCCTTCTGACCCCTTTCAACCAGCACACATTCCAGATCCTGGTGCTGCTGACATTGTGAAGCACACTGCAAAGGCACTGAGGTGGCATCTGGGAAGACACACCGTATGATGAGAGACTCCCTCCTGCTGATCACACTTGGGTTCTAGTCTCTCTGCTGCTACCAATTTGAGTTCCAGATAGAAAGAAGAAAGGTCAGATTGGTCTCTTGACCTTTCAATGTTTACTGATTTACCACATTGTTTTAATCAGCTTTTTTTATTGCTGTGACAAAAAGACCTGACAAGAACATTTCGGAGGAGGAAAAATGTATTTGGGGGCTCATGGTTTCAGAGATCTCAATCCATAGCCAGCTGGCTCCATTCCTTGGGGCTTGAGGTTAGGCAGAACATCGTGGCCGAGGGAAGTGACTCATGATCTAGAAGCAGAAAGAGCTCTGCTAACAAGCACAGATATAAACACCAAAGGCACACCCCCAGGGACCGCCTCCTCCAGCCTCCTTGAGTTACCACCCAGTTAATCCCATCAGGGGGATTAATTCACTGATTGGGTTAGGGCTCTCACAGCCCAATCATTTCCCCTCTGAATGTTCTTGCATTGTCTCACACATGAGCTGTTGGGCGCACCTCATGTCTAAACCATGACACACAGGTTCTGTTTATTCTCCAGCTTCCCAGGGTGCCCCAGTTTGTCCACTGCTGTGTCCTCTACTCCACAGCCACATTTTCTCTTCTTCTTAACATTCCCATTCAAGTAACCCTAGATGAAATGGAGTATGTGTTGTGGGGAGGTTGTTCTGTATTTCTCCTGGCCTGAATCTAGAGGGCTCTGACACCCACCTGTGTTTCTCACCCTGCCCTCTAGAGAGGATGTCGGTGGAAGGGACTCTTGGCCCATAGTCTTCCTTCTCTCTACAACTCCATCATCCTCATCCTCAAAGACAATCTTGGAACCTTGCTCTTTAATATTAGCTTTCAAAGCTTTTCACCAGAATCTATAGGAAGGAAATTCATATATATATATTTTGTGTGTGTGTGTGCGCGTCGCTGGGGATTGAACCCAGAGCCTTGTACATGCAAGGTAAGCACTCTACCAACTGAGCTATATTCCCAGCCCAGAAATACATTTTTACAACCTTCTCCCCCCGCTTCTCTTTCTCCCTCTCCCCGTCCCTCTCTTTCAAACACACATACACACACAGAAGTTTTAGAAACCATATTCAACTTGTACTATTTCCAATGCATTTATATTCTATTACATTCCAAGAAGCTGGTCATATCCCACTCAGTAAATGATCTCAGATCCAAGTTGAATAAATCCGATTTTTCCCTCTTTTATAACCAGAACCCTTTCCTCTTCTTCCCCAATGCTGGGGATTGAACCAAAGGATTCATGCATGCTAGCCGGGTACTCTATTATTAAACTCCATCCCCAACTCTCATTTGTAACTCTTCATTCATGTGATTGCTTATTTAATATCCTCCCTCCTTGCCCTAGTGGACCATAAACTTTAATAGGGTAGGATTTGTTCATCTTTAAATTTTTAGAGACTAGTACAATACCTAGCACATAATAGAGGTTTAACAAATATTTATTAAAAGAATTAACAGACTAGTGAATGTGCCAGTTCTCCCTAAGTCTAGAATCCCATCACACTCCTCAAATCTAAAATCAGTTCCCCATTATGGAGGTTGAAAGTCAATATTATTGGAGGTGCTTCCCACTATAACCACTTAAGGCCCTATTGGTGTTTTCCTCCCAGTTCCATCTGTGGTTGACCATGACAGATGGGCCAGTGCATTTTGAAGAATGCTATTTCACCAAGTTCTTGGGGCAGGTGCTTGATGGTAGGACTCCCCAGAGGCAGGACAGAGTTCTGGAACAAACAGGACACCTGGGTTTTCTAAACGCTGACCTCTTGTTTTGTCCACACCAAGTGAGTTTATCCTTCTGGCTCACCCACCTTGCTTTGCTGGCTCCTGATGTCAGGTCCCAGGCCTATAAGGCTTCATACTCCATTAGCTGTCTACACTGCTGTGCGCTGCCCGCAGCAAACAGCCTGGGTTATTTAACCTGCCTGCCAGTATATCTGCTTTTTTGGTAAGTGGCTCTTAAAGAATTCAGACTACATCTCTAATGATGAAATAATTCCACATTTTGGCAATGAAAAAATGGAAGGGTTCTCTCAACAGACCCCAGTGAGGTTGACTCCTACCCTACACTGTCATAGGCTGGCTTCATTTGATTTATTGCTGCAAGTAAATGAAGAATCTAATATCTGGACACATTTTCTCTGTTAGGTACCAAGCACCTCCCCAACTCTCTCTTATCCTCACACAATTCCAGGTCATTGATGAGTAAAGCTGCAAACCAATTGTTGGGTAGCACTAAGATGCAGAAATTAATATTCACTAGACCAAGTGACCAAGTGGGACTTTGAGATAAATATTCAGGCAATTTAGATAAGCAAACAAAAATAACTAAAAGGGCATCCCAAGAATGTTTCCTTTGACCTACTTTTTATCTGATAAATGCAGGAGAAGTGGAGAAATAAAACATAGGAGTATTTAAAGGATTATTCCTTGTGGTAGAAAGAATGTCAAATACATGTTTGAAAACTTTAAAATATATCTGTGAAATGATTTCATTCCCTAAATGGTCTTACTGTTGAATTAGACAGTGGGCACGTAATTTTTAGCTAATTTTCCAGTTCCAGGAAAGTTCGATAAAGAGGGGTATGTCAGGAAAAAAAATGAGACTAACATTATTTTTAGATTTATTTTTAAATATTAAATTTAGCATTCCTTAATGAGCACTGAAAAACACCTGTGAATTACAAATATTGAATACAAAGTATTTTCCTTTTGACATTTCTCACAGCCAAGGTATAGTTCTATATAAATTTTTATTCACATCTTTAATAATAGAAAAAGTGGTTTTTTATTTATCATACTATTTTTTAATTTGCTATTTGTTTTTCAATGTATCTTTAAGGTCAGCAGGAAAAATAGATAAATTGCTATCTATTTTTATATATCTTCAGTACTTTCCACATCTCATAAACTAATCAAATGTGACCAAGTAATGAGCTGGTAGAATTTACTTGAATTTGCCTATCTATTAGCTGAAAGGATATTTTTGACAGCAAATTTTCTGTGGCATCCATTTCTCATTTAAAAAATATTCAAAGTATATTATGGCACAGAAATCTTTTTTTCAAAAGCCTGACAGTCCCTGGGAAAATAAGTATTTCCAGGCTAGAGATTGTGTTGACAATATCATTGTTTACAAATTAAAAAAAATACTTCTAATTCTGTTTCACCACGCAAATTCATACTGTGTCAAAAAGTTCTTATATGATCTTCTTTAAGTTAAAAAAAAAGTTGAATAAACAAGGTATGCAAATTTTGTGTTGAAACTCAATATGTTCAAGAAAAAGAATCTTGTAAGTGCAGTGGAGAGATTCCAGTCACTTGGAGGAGTCAAGAGCCTCATTTGGGGTGACTTTCCTGTGAACACTGTCATTGCAATGACACCTTCTGCCACATTCACCTCCCACCCTAGGCTTGTGTCCCCAGAGCAACAGAAGGACTCAGATCTCTTGCCGAGTCTGTTTCTCCCTACACACTCCTTGGTCTGTGCCTTTTAGAGAAAACAGATTATCACTCCTTAACCTCCAACACTGAACTTTCCATCACGTGGCCTGACTCGCTTCTGGTTTTACTTTTCATATTTACCTTTCTTCCTTTCAAAGAAATGCCATTCACCTATGTTGTGTGCTCTTTTTTATTTCTTTCCTTCTTTTATCTGATTCAACAATCGAGGTCTGAGGAAAATTGTGACATAAATGAAGTTGCCTTTAGATTCTCCACTTCCTGCTCCCACCCACCCACCTCCAGCATGTTCTGGGATGCCCATCCACATGTGGTCTCCAGGGGTTTTATCAGTACCTGTCTTTGGTCTTTTCTCCCAGCCACCTTCAAAACCAGACTTTTACTGATTTGTCCTTCAACATGAACTGGTTTGTGACTCATAAGTACTTAGTGGGTTATCGCTCACAGATTGGGTTGTGTTTTTAACTGAGATAATGTTATTACCAAATGCAGGGTGCTATCTGTGGATTCTGGAAAATTAGTACTTCCCAGGACCATCATAATCTTATGGCTGGACATTTGTGGCATGATAGTGCTATTCTTTCTGTGTGACAGAGGGAAGTGAGGCTCAAACCCAGTGCATGTTTATAGAATGAGAATTGCCTCCATCATAGTTGGGCCACAGGGTGGTCACTCCCTGTCCCGCCACCATGAGCCCACTATCTTCCCTTCTTATTTCTCCTTTTGCATTCATTGTCTTTGTAACTGATGTTGCTGCAGAAAATACTTCTTTTACCTGGGACCCCAGAGGATGTAGTGAAGGTAGAGGCAGCTGTGAAGTTTCCCAAAATTGAGGGCTGATATCAAGGACTGGCAACCCTTCAGGTCCAAAGAGAACCCTATGGCGTGACTTTTGGAGACAGAACTGCCTGCCCAAGAGCATTCCCATCACCCCCAATTTGCCCTGCTGAGTTCTCCTGCCAGACCATAAACTCTGTGAAGCAGTAAAGACAAGTCACCATCCAAGGCTTAGCCTGCCTCTGACTACAGACTATTACTCCACAAAGGTAAATGAGAAGAGAAAAGCCAGTGATGTTTTATATACTGTCAGCACTACTCTGACAGCCTCAATAAATTTCCTTTCAAAAATTTAATATACGATATTGAGCCTTTCTTCCCTGTTCCTACTTGGTCAGAGCGTTTCACATCTGCCAGGCCATAGCTGACCCTTGAAAGGATATACTGTTACTTTTAATTATGCATCTAGACGATTCATAACAGTCTGAAAGCTCTATAAAATTGCAGTTGGCCCAAGAGCCCTATCCCTCGTTTTAGAACACAGGCTTGGTAAGAAGGAGCCATGTCTTATAGCTATCTGAACTCCTCATCTATATTCCATATGCTAAGGATCTTTTCAGTTGTCCTTATGTCCTAGCGTAAGCATTTACCCTATTGTTAGGAGCATGTGGGGCTCAAGATGTGAGGGCAAGAGAGGGATGGGTTGTTTATTATTAAACTGACAGGAAATGGCCAAGGCTCATGTGCGACTATTTTCACTCAGGCCAAAGAGGATAAATTAATTGCTTTATAGAAATTCCTTTCTGCATTCTTTAGGGAAAATTTTTCCATGTGAGCTAAATGACCAAAAGGGGTGGTTTTGATCTCGGTAGCTTTGACGTTGTTCCTTGAAGAAATGAAACAATTAAAGGCACTGATTTCTTCTAAAAAAAATTACAATAATAAATTCACAGTAGCCTCATTAAAACATGATCCTTGAATACCACATAATACTGACTTCCCCTCCCACAACTTCTTTTTTATTTTCTTTCTTTAACACTTCCCATTTCTTAGGAACAAGATTTTCTTACCTGGAACCTTCCAGACTAATCCCCAAATATCTTCAAGTACTAGTGTTTTGAAAAAAAAAAAAAAAAAACATTTAAGGGGTCTAAAAGGGAGGACATCCTATTGAAGAACTAGAATCAAATAGCAGAGTTTAGTAGGTGCATATTCCCAGGAAGGAGTTCCCTGAAGGTGGAGAAGGTCAACAGCATCTGATGCAGCAGAAAGATCAAGTTGGGACAAGACTGGCAAGAGGTCACTGCTGTCCAGGGTCAGTGGCTATCTCGAGATCAGCTTTTGCAGAGGGGGAAAGTGGAAGCCTGAGAATGTTGGTTCAGGAGGGAGAAGAAGTGAAGGGAGCAGATGCCTAGTGGTCAGGAGAGGGGAGCAGTGGGGAGGTTGAGGCAGGTCACTGCCCCCTGAAGGCAAGGTGAAGGGAAAGTTTTCTTTTCTTATGGGAGTAAGTAGAACAAGTTTATAGAAAGCAGAGAGGAGTCCAGGGATGGAGAGTGATTGTTAAGATCATATAAGGAAAGATCTGGAATAAGACCTTGAATAAAATTTCTGTATCAGGTATCTCTTCTTCCCTCCCCGTCCCACATCCCAGGAAACTATTTGGAGCTTTTTTTTTTTTTAAAAGAGAGAGAGAGAGAGAGAATTTTTAATATTTGTTTTTTAGTATTCGGCAGACACAACATCTTTGTTTGTATGTGGTGCTGAGGATCGAACCCGGGCCGCACGCATGCCAGGCGAGCGCGCTACCGCTTGAGCCACATCTCCAGCCCCTGTTTGGAGCTTTAACAGATTTTAAAGGGCTTCACTTTTGAAAAACAGAAAAAGGGGCACAGGGAAATTTGGGGAGGTGTCAAATGTGTTTTTTATTGTGTGGTAATGGAAGCATGATTTTTACCAAAAAAGAGGAAATACATCAGAAAAGGCTTTACTTTCTCATGCTTGAGATTTATTCCTTGCCAAAACCCAAAGAGACAAAAGATGTACACAAAAAGCACATTATAGCTGATGAAAAACCAATCTTTCACTATTGCTCTTACATTTTTTGCCCATTGCTAATATGGTCATTTGGATTGTTTTTGGAGTATGTTCCAGGACCACTTATCCATGAAAGGTTTAATGATATTAGAGCTGGGTTCATAGTGTCAGCAACAGGCCAAAACCTGTTTTTTCAGGATTTGGGGTAAAGTTTAAAGTCCTGTCTTGGTTAAGCCTTCACATGCTGAGCTTACATTGCTAAACTCCTGGGCAAAGAAAACACCAGAAGCTTAACTCCTCTAGAGGCTTTCTGAGATGTTCTGGGTGATAAAGTTTTTCATTAGGGCTATCTCTGTCTCCTTTCTTTTCTGTGCCTACTAGTAAAGTCTTGTGCAAATTTCTTAACCTTTCTTGGCCTCAGTTTCCTTTATAAAGTGGAGATAATAATACCTACCTCACAGAGCTGTGAGGATTAAATGATCTAATTAGGGCAGCCCCACTTAGAACGAAGGCACTATTGAGTGGGACTCACTTTCTTAATTGTAGGAATAGTAGGGATGATACTAGGTTTTTCCAGGTTATAAGGATTATAATTACACTCAGGTGAACTCAGATAGTGGTGAATTATTTTAAGGATATATCAAAAAGTAAGAACTGGAAGCTACTTAGCCATCAGACCCTCAGCACCAAGGCTGTTCTTATAGCGTGACAGGTTTGGGACTGGGGGGGGGGTCTCTACCTGTTCCTCCTTCCTCCACTGCCAAACCTGCTGACGTCCTTCACGCTCATGGCTCTGCTCATTCATGTCTTCTGCTGCTTTGCATAGTTTGCTTACTGTCTCCTGAGTATCTTTAGGCCTCTGCCCACACCACAGTCTTTTTTGTGGTGCTGGGGATTGTACCCAGGGCCTTATGCATGTGAGGCAAGCACTCTACCAACAGAGCTATATCTTCAGCCTCCACCCTACCATCTATTTAGCTGGGCCAACTCACTTATCGAAGATCACACAATTAGCAGATCATAAAGCAGGATTTTAATTATGGCTATCATTCCTTGGAAAATGATTACTATGTAAGGTAAAATGAGGACACTGAAGATAATTTCTTGTTACATTTGCTTATTTTTAAAAAGAAATTCTGTATATATGTTCTTACATTCATTTACATGGCTTTGTTATGAACATGAGTTTTAACTTCCTAATCTAAGGAAAACTAGGAAATGAGTGAAGTTGGTTTTAGGGTGTCTCAAAACACAATGGGCTTTATTCTGTCCTTGGAACAAGGTTTGGTTCAAAATATCTTTTTCTCTGAGACCAGCCTTAAAAACCTAATTTTATCCTTTTTGCTCTCCATCCCTCCTGGAAGATAACTGAATCCCTATTCCCACCATTGCTTTTGGGGGGGACCCATATCTTCCTCAGCCCTGTAAGTCCCACAGAGTGGTCTGAGCTTCATTTCCTCAGTGTCCCCGTAAGAGATTAGGTGGAATACATTAATCTCATGTAGTGACCTAACACTGTAATAGGTTTTAGTTTGTAGATTGGTCTCTCATTTAACTAATCATTAATCACTTGCTGTACATTTTTTATGTTATGTATGTTATGTTTTTATGTTATGTATGTTATGTTTTTATGTTATGTTTTGTATGTTAATTTGCATAGCAAATTACAGCTGATCAGGAATTTCTTTCCACTTTAAATCATGATACACAGATTTTTGCATATTGTACCCACTTAAAGCAGCCTTTTAAAGGAAAAAGACACAGTCTACTTTCCTGAGCATTAAGAGACCTCAGTTCTCATCCCAGCTTTACCATTTGCAAGGCCTGTTAGCTTTAAGCAGTCCCTAGCCTCTTTGAGCATTTGTTGACTTTTCTTGCATACTTCATTGGAAGTGAGGCTTTGGAATGGGAAGGTGAGATTTCATAAGACCCTAGAAGTTATGTTGATACAAGAAACTGACAAAGCTGGAGACATGTTCAACTGCCTGTCTGTGGGGAGCACGGTGCCGTGGGCCAAAAGGGCCACCATAGCAAGAGCTGTGTAGATACTGGCTTTGCACTCAACCACCCAGCCTCTTTGACTTGTGTTATAGCTTCAATTCAGAAACTGGATTTGGGTTTTTCTTTTCTAAAATTGCGTTATTATTAATTGCCATGGATTAACCTTATCTTAGCCTGTGTAAAACACAGTTACCTGAAGCAAAAGCATTTGAACATCCTCTGGGATCATAACCACAGAAAGGCAGGTGTTCAATATCTGCTTACACATGGGGAAAGAGGGTGTGCCCAAGATTTTGAGATGTGTTCAAATGCAAGAAGCTTTTTAAAACAAAGTATTCTAGAACTGCTGAAAGCTAAAGCTAAGTGTTACTGCCTCGTTGAAGGTTTTTAAAAAAGGGGAGGATGCTATTTTTAGGAAAGTGTTTTTCTTTTGGGGCTTAATATTTGGGAACCACATAGGAGAGCAGTTTAATAGGAACCACGATATCAACATATTGCATTCTTAATGTAATAAACCCAACCTAAGCAGAATTGCAAACTCTTGGTGGGTGCGCCAGTAGCTAAAGAAGAATTTGGTAAACAAGATGGCTTTAAGAGAGATAATTCCATTCCACGATTTTATATAGATTAAGATTTCTGAAAAAGACCAACTTTGTAAAACTTCATGGATTTTGCAGAGAAAATTAGAATCCAAATCACTAGAAAATGAGTATTTCCTAACTCTTACTATTTGGTTATTGGCTAGTGTGTTTGGCTGAGCTGAGTGCATGCTTTCTGAAGCAAACCCAGTAATCATTCAGCATTTACATTCTACTTCATCCCGCTTATAAATGAGCAGTATTATGTCTCTTTTATTTTTCATATAAAAGTCCTTCTCTTCCTTCTTACTTCCTTTCTCTTTTCTCATTCTTAATTTTTTTTGATTAAAGTGCCTTGAAAACTTGTTTACATAATGGTGAGGCTTTACTTAGGGCTTCCTGGGAATCTTGATCTTGCTGCATTATGGACAAATCTTTTCCCTGCTGGAGGAAGTGGGAAATTACAGACAGAACCATATTGACATGCATTCTTCTCTGACTTCCATCTGAGTGAGCACCAAGTATGCATCATTACCTGGAATTTTGAAGTTGGTTTAATGGTAAGGTAGATTTCTCAATCAGGTTTTCCACTGGTGTTGAATTTGCAAGGAAGTCTTTGCTTGTTCTCTGAATGTGGTTAGATAAAATGCATCTGAACTCCCAGGGTTGTTAAAATACGGATTCTGGCTGTGTTCTGACCAATGAATCCAAATCACTAGAGGTGGGGCCAAGAAATTGTCATGGTTGACCAGCTCCCTAGTTTATTCTTCTGATGCTAAAGTTTTAGCATCACTGCTGGAGGAAAAAGAATTCCAGGACAGAAACAGAAAGGCAGGTGTTCAATATCTGCTAAAGTTAGCCTTCCTGATTTAATCTTAACTTGAATAGCAGGTTTGACTTTAAGTTCTCTGAAAAAGGAAGGAAAACAAAAAGAAAGAATACAGAAAAAGGAAAACATAAGATTATCAGTTATATATGTTCCCAATTATCAGTTTCTTGAATAATTTTCTGGGAGTCTCAACAGAATGTCTTTAGGTCATCCTTCTAAAGATTCTGAAATTCTTTTGACTGTTTTAAGGTGGGTAATATTGGGTGAATCAATTAGTACAGAAAGAAATAAATTTATATACAACCTTCATATTTGGTATCTTTCTTGAAAAAAGTACACACACACACACACACACACACACACACACACACACGTGTATACCATTCATGTCCTCTAGTTACTTATCATTTTTCAGTACTAAGATTAATAGATACCCATTAAAATCAATTTTGCTATTCTTTAATAAAATAAGTATAGCACTACTCAAATGTTACATATGGAGAAAAATACTAGATAAGATACCCCTTTCCAAAAACATTAGACAATTGGTGTTAGCTAGGATTCTTGACTTAAAATAACTTCTTGGTTCATAACTCAGGCCTCACAATCTCACCAAAACAAATACCCTACCATATGCGGCAGCCCATGCCTATAATCCCAGCAACTCACTGAGGCTGGGGGAGGAGGATCACAAGTTCTAGGCCATCCTCAGCAATTTATAGAGACCTTGGCTCAAAATAAAATGAGAAGGGCTGGGGACGTTGCTGAGTGTTAAAGTATCCCTGGGTTCAATCCCAAGTGCTGCAAGAAACGAAACCAATACATAATGCTGTCACCGTGAATATTTAGGGCACAGAATGTACTCTCATTTATTAAGAAGTGATTGAAGGATTTTTACTTCCACATATATATCACACTAACATGACCGACACTTCAGGAAGGGATAACTAAAGAACTCATTTTCACACCCTGATGGAAATTTTATTAAGGATACAGCATTAGGATTTTTTTTTTTTTTGGCAGATCATAGATAGAACACAAGAATGAGGCTCTTTCTAAGCCCAGCAGGAAATAATATTTCCAGAAATGATAAAGGACATAATGGCTTCCTGGAAAATGTTGGCAGAAGTCTAGGCCTTGCTCCTGGCAGAGGATGAGTGCTGAACCTGAGTGAGCATAAATATGCCTATCCAGGCAAAAATCCTGGGAGAGGAAGACTCAGTTGTGTAAGTCAGCCAGGTTCTGCTTCAGAACCTCATCTGTTCTCCCAGTTCTTCCCTGCTTTAGTATCTTTGTCTGTAAAATGGGGATATTACTGATTCCAGGGAGAGCTGTTATGAGTATAGACTTGCCTTTACACACTGTGCATGATTCCTGGAACCCATCAAGATATAAAACTCTGAAGCCTAAGGGTGATTTCCTGTGCTCTGTGAATGGTTAGCTGGGTTCCATCTGGGTACTTCTCCTGCCCCAGCAATTTTCCCTTGTTTCCACCATCTACACCTCTCCTTGCCTCTAGCATCTGCTGTCATGCATACTGTGAGCTTAAAGGATCACTGGTTAGGGCAATACTTAACACAAAATAATGGTGGCAGAAGCACAGGCATCAATGCACACTGAATATAGGATTCCTAAGGGCTAGGTGCGGTGGCTCATGCCTATAATCAAATAAGAATTTCTCTTCATTCTTTAAATTTCCTAACCTTGCTCTCTCTGTCATTCCAAATATTCACCTTCCTAACCTCAGACTCTACCTCACCTCAGAGCTTTTTCCTAAAGTAAACAATAGTTAATAATTAGTAGCTTAAAAACTTGGGAAGGATGCAGTTTCTTTGTTCCCATTCGCCAAGCTAAAATAAATTTTGAGGAAAGATGAAAGTAGTTTGGGACTAGGACAGAAGGGAATGGAAGAAGCGATTGTGTGGGGGTATATTGACTGTTAAATCCAGCTAAGTAGGAAATACAGGCATCATTAAATGGATGATTGTTAGAATCTTAATCTTCCAATTAACTTGCTAGGCAGGGTTATTTAGGCTGAGTAAGGATGACTAAGTCCTAAGTCATTGAGGGGAGATGGGGAAAGGGAGAGGGGGCTAGCAGGCAGAAATGATATTTGTCTGCTAGCAATAAATCAGTGGTTCTCAAACTTGAGTGCCAATCAGAATCTTCTGGAAGACTCGTTAAAATAGATTGCTAGAACAGGCACAGTGATGCACACCTATAATTTCAGTAACCTCGGAGGACAAGGCAAGAGGATTGCAAATTCAAGCTCAGCCTCAGTAACTTAGTGAAGCATTAGCAACTTAGCATTAGCAACTTATCTGTCTTAAAAGAAAATAAAAATAAAAAGGCTTGGGGATGTAGCTTTGATAAAATGCTCCTTTGTTCAGTCAACAGTACAAAAAAAAAAAATAGATAGATGGGCCCCATCCCCATCTGGAGTAAAGTCTGATAATTTGCAGATGTTGCTGGTTCAGGTACCACATTTTGAGAACCATCATAATTGAGAATGTGTATGAGGATAAGACAAAAATTACCTTATTGTCTTCAACTTACTGTCTTTGTCACAGGTTGAGCCTATGTTCAAGAATTTTTTTTCTAAAAAAATTTCTCTCTCTCGTGGAATGTGATGGACATCATTATCCAAAGTACATGTATGAAGACACGAATTGGGTGTCAGCATACTTTATATACAACCAGAGATATAAAAAATTGTGCTTATATGTGTAATAAAAGAATTGGAATGCAAAAAAAAAGAGTACAAGTATGAAGACACGAATTGGTGTGAACATACTTTATATACAAATATATGAAAAATTATGCTCTGTATGTGTAATGCATTGCAATGCACTCCACTGTCATGTATTTAAAAAATAAAATCAATTAAAAAAATTCTCTCTGAGCTACCTCAGTAAGTTCCACAGTTTAACAAAGCAAACTCACAGAAAAGGAAGGACTAATTGTTCCACTTCCTCTTGAGGTAAAAAGTGTGTGTACATTACAGCTCAGTCATTTTAAATAGCAGAGTTTGGAGGTCTCTCAGGTCTTTATGAAGCCACCCAAGTCACACAGAGATGCTGCTATGTCCCTACTCTGAAAACAGTCCGATTGTAGAGCATTTCATAAATGCAGAACCTGAGACCTCTAAACTGGCTGGGAAGCTGGTCATGCTGAGACAAATAACTTGGGTAAAACCCAGATCAGAGTGAGAAGGAAAAAAAAAAAGATGTCTTTAATCAATATCATCGAACAACGTATGTTAAGTTTAATTGGTTCGGAAGTGAGTACAGGGTTCTAAATATGCAGAGAATAGGTTGTATTTTGAAACTCCAGGAGAACTTAGAAACCAAACAATGATGAAAGGAACCCTCCAAAGACTCTTAAGATACTCTCATGGTAGATTAAAATGTGTGTGTGTGTGTGTGTGTGTGTGTGTGTGTGTGTGTAATTTCTATCATAAATTATGGCAACCACAGAACAAATATTTTGGAAAGAGGAAAGAGAAGAGAAAAAACTCCCTACCTCTTTTGTGTAACTGTGAATAAGATTTCCTTCCATATGCTTTTGAAGAGTGTGCTTAGATTTAAATGCAAATCTGAAGCTTGTGTAACTAGCCTAGTGAAGCATGGTTTTTGGAGTCAGGCAAACTTGGCTTCAAATTCTCAGTCTAGACATTTCCAGCCCCCAGGTCTGCATCTGTTGAATGGAGATGATAAACCTGGTTTGTCGCTGGATGGATTCGGTGACATACTCACCGTGTGCTCAACACTGGGCTCAGCATAATGTGAACACTCAGGAAACGGTAGCATCCTTTTCTGTTTTCCTTGAAAGACTTGTCACCTTCCACAATCCCAATAATTGGAATGTTCTTTATAAAACTAGGCCAGAAGTATGCCTAGTTCTATTCTAAGCAGCTGGCAGAATCTCATCCCACAAATTCATGGATGGTTCAGGAGCTGCTTTCAAGAAGATGTGTGTGACTGGCCTATCCAGAGCTTGTGTTACCTGGGTTTTCCTCAGAGATGAAACCCTTCAAAGAGGAGTCAGAGTCAAAGTAAATGAGCGGCCTTTCGTGCTCCTGCGAGTGAGAGGGTGGTTCTGTTGTTTTTAGCTAAGCTGTGTGGGTTTGTTCTAGCACCACGGATTACAACCTCACCACAGTGGGCCGCTCAAAAAGCCATTTTGGTAGTCTAGATGGAAGGTTACTAGGGAGATGGGTGACAGATTTCGACTCTTGAAGATAGTTACAGATAACAATAGGCAGAATAACCAATTAGTTCATCAACTTCTTTAATCAGAGGAAATTGTTTTATACATTCTCTTATATTGCTCCTAAGGAAAATTGGTAAACTACTAAGAAGAACAAATATACAAGCCCTTTGATCTAGCAATATTACATACAGTTTTTCTCTCTTGGTATTTTCTTTTGATGCTTTACCCAGTTTTAACAATTCCAATTCTAGGACTTTATTCCACAGAGGTATTTATGCATGTATGAACTAACCTATGCACTTCTTTCTGAACACTATTTGTTTTTTTTTAATTTGTTCTTTTTTAGATATACATGACAGTAGAATGTATTTTGATATATTATACATACTTGGACTATAATTTCCCATTCTTGTGATTGTATATGATGTGGAGTTATCATGCTTCTGTATTCTTATAAAAATGTAGGAAAGTTACGTCCCATTCATTCTACTGTGTTTCCTATTTTCATCCCCCTCCCTTCCCTTTATTCCCCTTTGTCTAATCCAGTGAACTTCATTCTTCCCTCCCTCCCCACGTTATTGGGTGTTAGCATTCCCATATTGGAAAGAATGTTGGACCTTTGATTTTTGGGGGGATTGGCTTATTTCACTTAGCACGATAGTCTCCAGATCCATTCATTTACCAGCAAATGCCATAATTTCATTCTTCTTTATGGCTGAGTAATATTCCATTGTGTATGTATACCATGTTTTCTTTATCCATTCATCTGTTGAAAGGCACCTAAGTTGGTTCCATAGCTTAGCTATTGTGAATTGGGCTGCTGTAAACATTGATGTGGCTGTGTCATTATATTAGGCTGATTCTAAGTCCTTTGGGTATATGCCATGGAGTAGAATAACTGGGTCAAATGGTGGTTCCATTCCAAGTTTTCTGAGGAATCTCCATACAGTTTTACAGAGTGGTTGCACCAACTTGCAGTCTCTGGACGCTATTTGTGCTGGTGGAAAGTTGCATGTAAAAAAAGACTAAAAAAGTATGGCTCACCTGTGTAACAGAACATGTAGGCAGCTGTGGGGAAAAAAATGAGGCCACTGAAAGCCCTCATGAAAAAGGCAAATTGCAAGTCGCTAGGAAAAGGATAAGCAAATTGTAGCATATAATGGAAGACTCTTCTGTAATAAAAAGGGAACTAGTGGTGACACTGCAGCATACAATGATTTCAGATACTATGTGCCCATTCTTTTTAAATGGGAGAAAGATTCTATAAATGTATTTGCTTGTGTACCAGCTAATTATTACCTGGATTGTTGATGGGAAGGGAACTGTATAGCTGGCAGACAAGAGTAGGAAAAAAACATTTTACAGTGTTCTTGTTCATACTCTACATTTGGAAATGCAAAATGTATTACGTACTAGAATAAGATAGAATACCCTACAGGTTGGGGGCATAGCTTATTGATAGAGCACTTTGTAGATATGAGGTCCTGGTGTTGTGCCAAAAAAAAAAAAAATGGCTTTTACCTATACCTATGTCTGGATATTACATACAGTTTTTCTCTCTTGGTATTTTCTTTTGGTGCTTTATCCAGTTTTATAAAAGCCGATTTGGCCTATATGCATATGTAGAAGATTATATTTTAAATTTATGTCTTTTGTATATTTCAAACTCCACATTGTCATCATTTTTATATTTCTAATCATACAGCTGTTATCATTTGGGTTTACCCCTTTGGTGTACTTTATTGCTTTCAGAATTTCTGTGCTTCCATCTGGGATAATTTATCTTCTGTCCAAATGTAAGACTGAGCCTTGCTAACTAGTGGACTAGAACTCAAATATTCTTAATATTAAATATTTAATATTAAGAATATTAAGAATTCTTAATAATTCTTAATATTCTTTTAATATGGCTCTGTTAATATTAAATTCTCTGTTTTTGTTTGTCTGACCAAGTCTTTATTTCTTCTTTACTTATGAAGGATATTTTCACTGGGTAGAAAATTCTAGATTGGTATTTTTTTCTATAAGTGCTTTGAAAATATCATTGCATTTGTTTTTTGTATTTCACTTTTTTGACTGAAAAGTCGATGATCAGTGTTACCATTACACTTTGAGGTTAATGTCTTTTCCCTGAATGTTATTAAATTCTGACTCTTTGACTTTCAACAATTTTACTATTATGTGTGTAGATTTGAATTCTTCTGGGTTGATTCTGATGGGGATGTAGAGCTTATGAATTTGCATCTTTGATATTTTAATGAATAATATTTCTTCAGATGTTACTTTTGTTCCTCCTTCTCTTTTGGGACTTCAGTTACATATGTTAGATCTGCAGCTTTGTGTCTCAACATGCTTTTCTGGAAACCACCGCTCCCCCACATACACACTTTTTGGTTTATTTTGTTGTTGTTGTTGTTGTTTTGTTTTGTTTTTAATCAAAGCAGCTACAAACAAAAAACACCCAACCTTTACAAGTGTTCTTTTAGGTGATTATGCTGCTTCATCAGTACGTGGAGATTATGCCAGGAGGGAACTCACTCATATGATGCTACGTACAGGCTGTGGGGAGGAAATGTCGATGAGGACACTGAGTCATCCTTCTGCTCTAGGATTGCGACTGGACCCCTCAGACACTTAACGCATCTAATAAATGTCTCTCTTTCTTCAGAGGAATTTTCCAGGTGAAAGGATTTTGGGACTTTCCTGTGAGGAAGAAACTGGAGTTTCACAACTTGTTCATAAGGGGAAAACTCTAGTCATGTTTCCATTTGTTCAATCAGCTTTATAGAAGTTGCACATTTATGGTGTATTTGTTAAAGATGGAAACTATGAGAAACTCTAAACCTGAAATGATCCATTATGAGGTCTTGGACTAAAGAACTTTGAGGAATTCATTCCAGACTCTACTTACACACACACACACACAGATATGGATATATGTGAATTGATATGTAAACGTATACATATATACATTTAGACTTTTACGAAGTAGGCTCCAGGAACCACTCACTCTGGAGCCAGCCCTGCGTGTGCATACCTTACCCACACTGTGTACTATGATCCAACCCTTTGATATTGACACCCTTCAGAGCCAGTCTTTCTACATACAACACATTTTAAACCTTGATTTTTTTTTTATGCTACATTACCCTAAACTTGCAATTCAGAAGATTTGAGGTTAACATTCTTTCACTGTTTATTTGGAGCAAATCATTTCTAGTCCCCAAACAATAGCTATCTGCAAGGTTTAGTTAACCATACGTGGGTACATCCATCTATATACCACCCACAAATGTCTATCACTATTATTTATACTATCTCTCACTTTATACTTTGTGTGTGTTGGGTTTTATAGTCAGTTGTTAGTTACACGTTTGCTTTTCTTGACTCCTCTCCTTTTTACTACTTAAAGCATGCCAAATTCAGGGGAAGTATCCCCCAAACCTCTTAAAATACTTAGAGATACGGTTGTTCCTTGAATCACTTTAAAAATCCTTCCAACACTTGGCGGGCGGCTGAGTAAACCAACATGTAGTGAAATAACTTTCTTTCAGGGATGAAAGCCAGAGAGAAGCCCTCTGGGGCCACATGTTTTCCTAGCACAGCTGCTAGTGTGGGTTGTGGTTCTGATTGTTCCACTTGGAGATTCTTGCACATCTTTGCCAGTGACAGCTGGCAAGATGCCCAGGAGATCAGATAGTCCAACCCCTTCTGTTTACATGGAATGAAAGTGAGACCCAGCCTTGCTAACTAATGGACTAGAACTCAAACAGCTGGTGAAAGGCAAGCCTCAGGACTGTGCCCCTGACTTTTCACTCTTCTTTGCTCTTCTAGGGGTATGCATTATAAAGAAATGGGCAGCATGACAGTTAAAATACTTGAAGTAGGAATGAGGAAACCCAATGTCTAGATGTCATTGGTTAAAAAATAAAAAGTTTGAAATGCATTGTTTTCTTTTCCATCAGTCCTCCTTCTACTTTTTTTTTTCCTTTCCAAAATCTGATTGAAAAGTTTCCTCATCCCAGAAATGTCCTAAGCATTCCATGTCTGAATCAGTAACTCCCTCCTGTTTGCTCACAAGGAAATGTGCACATTCCTGTATTATAATACTATGTTATGATACTTATTGTATTATAATTAACCAATTATCTGTCTGCTGGTAGATATGAGTATCTGGTGTTGCACAAAAAAAAAATAGCTTTTACCTATACCTATGTCTGGATATTACATACAGGTTTTTCTCTCTTCCCACTATGCATTACACTGAGTTTCATATAGGCAAGAGTAGCATCTACTTCAACTTCAATCCCCAGCACTTGGTGAAGGGCCTGGTACTTTTTGTGCTCTTAATGTTTAATGAATGTATGAATGAACCCAACCATTCTCTCACAGATTTGCAGTTTAAGTAAATATTGGGCATTTTTAATTACAAAAAATCACCTGGGATTGTTGCCTTAAAATGCAGTTTTCCAGGCCACACCACAGGAGATGCTGATTAAGAACTGGGGTAGAGGCCAGGAATCTGCACTTTTTGTAAAGCAGCCAATGGTTTGATGCAAATGGTGCAAGCTCTACTCTATGATTAGTTCACTGGATCTTAGTCCCAGTTGAATCTCACAATTACCTGTTGCTCTGAATAAAAACGTACAGCTTCTCTCCCTATTTGCTGCTGTGAGTCGCTCACCACCATACTTACTCTCCATTATGGATATTGACATGTTAAACAAACCCCAAGGCACCCTTCCAGTAAACTTTGTGAAGATAATATTTATAAACTATTTTGAGGTTTTAGAATTATGGTATCTCAGCTCATTAAGGGAATATTATCATGGTGTAAATCTAGAATTATGAAGTTTATCTTGGACATGTCAAATTCAGTCTAAGAATCCAATGAAGAGGGAAATAAACCCTCCTTTGTGTGAGCTCTTGCTCTGGCTCTGCTCTTTTCTGTGTAGGCATATTCCCCTTCACTAGGACCAAAGGAGGAGTGAACAGTGTTGATTTGGACCCTGGGATGCTACGTGTTCTTTTGAGACTGAAGTTCCATATTAGTAAACTTAATAACTGACATTTATATAACTTTTTAAAATTCCAAGTAACATACCCTGCCTGTGTGCTATTTTATATCATTGCATTTTTAAACAAATTCTGCACTTAAGCAATTTCACAGGGGAAGAACTGTATGAGGTAATAATATAAGCTCCCTTTATATGGCTACTGAAAGGAATTGTGATCCTTTGGTATATTTCTACATACTGAGGGACCCTGACTGTGATTTTTTTTTTTTACTATGGTAAAAAGAAGGAATTTCTTGAGACCTGGTTTGTGATTCAACATGGGGTCAATTTTGGTAAATGTTCAATATGCACATGTGACTTTTCAATTAGGTTCCATAGAAACTATACTTTCCATTTTAAATTTTGATCCCCCCGCCCCCAGGCTAATGCAGTAGGATGCTTTCTCCCTTCTGGAGAGTGAGCTGCAGCTCAAAGCCAGTCACATGACCAGAAAGGGAACAAGTGAGACACTTTAATAGATACATACTTGGTCTGTCACCAAGCTGTGGTGTTCAGTAGGTTAGATGAATTAAATGTGTTTTGGACTTACAATATTCTCAAATTATGATGGGTTTATTGGGACATAACTCCATAGTTTGTGCAGGAGATCTGTTTATTGTAATGTGCTTGTATTCTGTTCCTCATATTTTTTTTTTACCTGTAGCTAATCTTATATGCATTCTCCATAGGTCAACCTAATTCATATTTTTGTCATTTTATATGACACAACCCTTTTGTGTTTCCTGCTATTATTTGCTCTGTCAGTGGTCTCCCTAGCATTGGAATTTTGGGTTGTTTTCAGTTATTTGCTATCATATAAATAGAGTTCTTATGTTCATTTCTGCTCAAATTATATTTTTCTTTGCATTAATTCCAGAGGATATATTCTCCAAAGTGAGCTGGTTAGATAAAAAAAAAAAAAAGTAATGGCAGTTTTATAGTGCTTTTTGCATATTACAGTATTACCTTCCAGAGACACTGAACCAATAAACAACCCCTCTAGGGATGTGAGGCATGCTGGTTTCTCTACTACTTGACCAATGAGGAATTTTATTATTCCAGCCTACTTCTGCTAGTTTAATATCTGTGGAGGACCTCACAAGAGAAATTTTATTTTCATGATCTTTAAGGGAGGGGTTGGGTTTGTAGCTAGATGGTAAGATGCTTGCCTAGTATGTGTTAAGCACTGGATTCAATTTTCAGCACCACATATAAATAAATAAAATAAAGATTCATTGACAACTAAAAACTTGTTTTTAAAAAAGATCTTTAAGGGATATGAAACAATTTTTTTGCGTGTGTGGGATGACTCACTATTTTCATTATAAGGACGATTTGCCTCTGTATTTGACAGTTTCAAAGTGACAGGCTTAACTGCCTTTTTGAATACTGATTCTGTGTGGGAAGGAAATAGGATCAGTGCTCAGTGTAGAGTCAGACCTGAAGTGTCAGAGAAGATCAATCACGTAACACTGAATTAGGAAACTCTTATGTGACAGATTGGAGCTGAAATGCCAGTTGACCCTAGATAAGAAGGACTAGACAGTAGAAATATTCTAATTTTATGACAGATATAAAATGATGGAGCCTTCATGTGAAACAATATGTTTTGCTTCACGATGAAAGCAAGAATTTGTTCCTCCTGCCTCATTGATCCTCTCCGGTATCATTTGCTTTCCTGAACATTTTCTGACAGTCCCACTTTAGACAGACCACTCTGGTCTATTAAAGGAAGGGTTTAGGGTGGCCATGAAACAGGAACATTCTATTTGAGAGGTCTTGGGAAGAACCTGGAGGCAGAAGTCCCTAGAGAAGTCATTCTTGTCTGTGGAAAAGGTCATCTTGAAGGTTAGAAAAGGTCAGGCAGGGGCCTTTGCTTGGTTGTCTTGGCCCTCTGTGAGGTATGTTTATCTTCTCAAGTAAATAAATTGATTGCAGGTGGTTAGAGTTCTGATGGTGCCAAGCCCAAGATACGATGTTTATGAGAGTCAGAACTTTTGCTTTGGACAGCCATCGGATCTGATTTTTAAAAAATTGGCAGCTGTCCAGCTTACAATTAGAATCAGTCTATTAAGCACTTAGTGACAAAATCTGAAATTTTCCTTCATTCCTAGTTGTCACACTTGATTTGTCAATGTTTTGCTTTTTCTTGCTGGAATACTTATACACACATGTGCACACATGCAACATATATCTATCTACTTTATGGAGTTATAATTCACACTGCAGAGTTCACCCATTTAATGTGTACAGCTCAATGACTTTAATATGTTCATGGAGTTATTTATCCACCACCGTGGTCAATTTTAGAACATTTTTGGTCTAAAAAGAAATCTTATACCCATTAGAAGTCACTGTCCTTTCCTCTATAGTGGCCCCAACCCTATGCAATTACTAATCTATTGTCTACCTCTATAGATTTTCCTATCCTTGGCATTTCATATAAGAAATCATATAATATGTGGCCTTTTGGTTTAGCTTGTTTCACATAGGATAATGTTTTCAGGGTTTATCCGTGTTGTGGTGTGTATGAGTACTTCATTCCTTTTTTTATTTTTGCATTGTTAAGTTGCATTGTAATATTACTTTTAATTTATCCATTTCTCAGTTGATGGATATTATTGTTGTTTCCACTTTGGGGCTGATGTGAGTACCACTGCCACAAATGTTCATGTTTAAGTTTTTGTATGGAAGTACATTTTCATTTCTCTTGGGTATAAACCTGGAGTGAAATTGATTGGATATATAGAAACTGTATGTTTAACTTTTTGAGGAACTGACAGATTTTTTTCCAAAATACTTGTGCCATTTTACATTTGCACCAACAACGTGTAAGTACCCCAGTTGGTTATTGCCCATGTTTTTTGTTATAGCCATCCTGGTGGTCATGAAATGGCATGTCTTTATGATTTGATTTGCATTACCCTGATGGCTAATGGAGTACTTACTCCTAATCTTAGTATTTTTATATACACTTTGAAACTTTAATAAAGAAAATTCTATGAGAAATTAAGGAGTGCAGTTCATGCTGGCTGCTATAACCTCCTCTGGGGTTTCAGAGTCCTTGACATCATAATGTGAGAAATCACCATATGCTCCACATTCTCCCATTTTCTCCTGTTCTCGCATCCATTCATCATTCAGAACCCTGGGAAGGAGGCATGATGGCCCTGCCTTGGGTTAGGTACCCATTCTTTTCTGTTTGTGTTTTTATCTGGGCAGCATACAACATGAGTGGGCATTTTGAAAGGAAATTGGGATGCTCTTGTGGATGGAGAATGGATGCCAAAAGTAGGGCCAGAATCTGGGTTTCTTGCCTTTCTCAGCCTATCACAAGTCTGGGAGACAAGCAGACCATGTTAGAAACCTTACCATGCAAGTACTTAGAAATTATGCCCTACACATTATCATGGAGAAATATAATAAGTTTTATTTATATGTCAGTAAATATTATATTGAAAATTTATATCTGCCTGTTTGGGATACACAGTGTGTTTCAAATATATGGCCTCATTTGATCCTTAGTAATCGGCATTAGTTTCTTGTAATATTTAGTAGTGATATAAATATCGTATGCTTTGGCCTCATTGTACTTTTTGTGAACTAACCTGAGAATCTAACCACCAACATAATGATGTCATAAGACAATGTGGTCCTAGTTCCAAACAAATGACTGACAAACAAGTGCCCAGAAGTCAACCTGTTTGTAAACAGGGGTCACTGGCCTGTAGTCTGTGCCAGCTGGTCTAGGTAGATGATGTAGAACAACTCTGTCATATTTGTGGTTCCTGACTACCAGAGGCATTGGCTGAAGAGTCAGCAATGTCAATATGAGTGATTCAAAGGATAGGAGCAGTTTGGAAAAAATGCAGTCCTTAGGAATTACAAGTCACATCTAAAGTGCTTGCAGGGAGGTAGGAGGATTCCTAAAACAGTTCTCTGGTATAGCAGACAACCAACCCAACATGTTCAGCTGCTTGAATGAGAATGTCTAGATCAAAATGGAAACCAGGGTTTAAAGGATTCTAGTCAAAGATCAGACATCCTCATATAGAGCTAACCCCTCTCTCTATATATATACATATAGATATATAAAATGGCAGGAGAAAAGGAATCAAATGCCCTGTATCTTTCTCTTGGGTCCCGAATTCTTCCTTTTGCAGTCAGTCCTGGGCAGTAGCCATAATTGCAGGCATCCTGGCCCCTGAGAACTTCTCAAGGGTATATATTATCAGACAAAACTACAATGTCCCAGGGTAATTTAAGACAATTCTGACTATTACCCAGCCAAGACACGTTTTATAACATGATATCAGAGATTGTGCCTATAATTATCATGATTTTTAAAAAATGATCGCTTCATTTAGATTTTTCTATTTTAATTCAAGGTATTCTTCAGCAGAAATAAGGAAACAGTTTACCCTCCCACCAAACCTTGGCCAGTACCATCGACAGAGCATAAGTACATCTGGCTTCCCCTCTCTTCAACTAGTAAGTATGGGTTCCAGGTTTACTTAGCAAATGGTCAAGTGCAGAAGTGTCCAGCCTATGTGTTTGCTTCCTGATTGGCTTTAGGTCTTTTCACTGCCACATAACATTCTCCATCCACCAGTTCATAAAGCTGCCTGCTTTTTTTTTTTTTTTTTTTTTGTACCAGGGATTGAATCCAGGGGCACTTAACCACTGAGCCACATCCCCAGCCCTTTTTGTGTTTTATTTTGAGACAGAGCCTTGCTAAGTTACTAACTGCTCACTAAGCTGTTGAGGGTGGCTTTGAACCTGTGATGCTATTGCCTCAGCCTCCCAAGCCCTGGGATTATAGGCATGTGCTGCTGCGCCCGGCTCTGTCTGCTTTTTGACATAATATTCCTCTCTCCCTGAGCCAATGGGAGCTTAGAGAATAAATAGGATCCAGTGGTACTCTGATTCTGACACCTCTCAACTTAGAGGGCTTCCAGGCTACTCAATTTCACCCAAATGGTAGTTCATATTTGAGCAGAAGGGCTAACCTGGAAACTTAACCATCATTAGTAGGATGCTTTTGATAGGGAAAAAAAAATCTATTCAAAAATCTGAAAATTTCATCCCAAGTAAAAAAAAAAAATATCTTTGTTTTATAAAATCATTTTCTTGGAAGTATAATTTACATACAATAAAAATTGCCCATTCTAGGTGTAAAATTTGATAAATTTGGGCAATTTATAGTCATTTAACCTCTACTTAAATCATGCCCATTCAGTTTCCTCTCTCAGCCCCCAGCCCCCAGAGCCCCTACTGAAGCAACCACTGATCTGCCTCTGTGGTTCTAATGTTGCCTTACCTAGAATTTCATACAATTAAAATCATACAGTATGTAGAAAGCTTTATTTTTAAAACACATTCCCCCTTTCTAGTCGAAGATGACCTACATTTTTATATTCACGCCAATTGTTGAGTATATAGATATAGATATATACATATAGATATATAAAATATTATTTGAGGACTAAAAGCCAGATATGTGCCAGGTGAGACACATCTGACTTAAATGAGATGGTTCGTAAAACCAGATTTAGACATTCACTTCCTTTGTGAGAGGTCTCCAGCCCTCTCTACGTTCACTTCCTCACACAGAGCACAGCAGCTCTTTCTGGCTGGTTCTAGTGGTTATCTTGAGGAGGTTAGGTTATTTTTTGTTTCTACTTATTACTTCAAAACCACTTCTGCTCTTAGAAATTTTGTAACCTTCCACTGCATTTCCTGTAGCCGCCATTTTGTCTCCTGTAACAATTTACACGCCGTGTAACTGTGTGTCCCTTAAAGGTATGTTTTATTGGAGTGATTTGTGGTTATTTCAGAAGGGTAATTTGTGTGTTGTGTCATTAATGAAATAGTGGTACTAAAAAATATATATAGCATCTTTTACTGCCAGAGATAACTTGCGATGACATTTCTTTAAAAAAAAAATCTATTTAGGACCTCAGTGGCTTGCTAAACTGCCCCTTATATTTGTACTTTTCAGCTGTGTTTCATAATTGCAGATTACAATAAATGCACATCAAGCATACACTGTCCAAGTGCATGTTAAGTGAACTTTGTACCTAAATTCCATGTGCTTCTTGGTTTAATTGGTGCTAATGTATATTTAATTAAAACCCCCTTCTCAATTTTAAAGATTTGTGAGTCGGGTTGTATTCCAAACTGCAAAATTTAATGAAAAAGTGACTGAATGCACTCTTAAATCTTAAACAATGTAGGGAGCTTTGGTGCTTTGCCTTTTTGTAAGTTGATTCTGTGGCTTTCTGTAGTAGCTGTCTTGGGAAATAGTATGAACATCACTATTAAGGAAGTTATTTAACAAGCCTTAACCCCTTGTCTCCATGCCCCTGTTAACTTCTATGCTGCAGCCTTAAATATTTGCAGGATGAATTCTTTAAAAAAAATGTTAGGTTACAAGAAAAAATTGCTTAACATTTGCACATATTCTTTTAATAGTTTGCTGCATCAGACAGTTTTGACAAAAGTGAATTTTGATAATTACTTCAGTGGCTAGGAATTTCACACGTGGCTTAGCTACCTTTTTTAAGAGGAGATCTTAAGAAAGTAGTAAAAATAAACAAGATGGTAAAACTATTCAAGAAGCATGTGTTTCTATAGTTGTCATCATTTAATCCTGGTTCTGTTTATACATGAATATTCCTTAAACTATATTGAAATATGTTGTTCCTGGTTATTCCAATTAAGTTTTATAAATCTCTTTTCCCAACTGTCTAGCACAGTCCCTGTGTGTGTGTGTGTGTGTGTGTATGTGTGTGTGTGTATATATATATATATTTTTTTTAAATGAATGGTCTGCTTAGGAGAGCCCATCTCCTAATGTTTACCTGCTATCGTGTTGTAATGTGAGAGTACAGTGGTTGTAGTTTTCCTCAAATCATCTTCTAGAGTGAAGGTTCCCCAGAAGAAATTATCAACTTACATGGTGATTTCCTTTTACCTTAAAAACTATTTTTTTCATAGAAATATAATGGAGTATTTCAGCATAATTCATTTGTTTCAAGGCAAAGGAGGGGTTTATCATTTAAATACTCCTCCTGCAGCAGCTTCAGAAAAATGTTCTTAAACCAGAGGCTGTAAACTATTTATTGTATTATTTTGGCCAAATGAATAAGACCAAGTACATTTGAACTTTGTTGGTCTTACCTTTATTTATCTAACCACCATTTCAGCAACCTCCATGCTGATACAAATAGTTGTTTGATTTTTTAAAATATTTAATCAAAGTCAGGTTATTTAAAACTCAATCAATGACAAGTCTGTTGATGATATGGTGCAGTTTTGCAAGAGTGAAGAGTTTGGCGTCAAGACAGGCCTGGAGTGAAGGATTATTGACACTTATTTGTTATATAATTTTCGACAGGTTACTTAACTTCTCTGAAGGTTTTGTATTTCTCTTTTGCAAAATCGGCATACTACTGCTGCCTACAAGAGGGTCAATATAGACCCTGAGTAAATAGTGACTAATATTACTGTCTTATATATTTGACACTATAGAGGCACTGTGGACGAATTAAAAGAGATATGTAGGAAATGGTTTCAGCTCTGAAGGGCTTTTTGATCTCGTTCGGGGAACAGGTTATATACAGATTCCATACTGGCTTCAAATGTGAAATATTTGCAAAGACATTCAGAAGAGAAATATTCACCATGTGAGAGGAGGCAAAGACTTGATGGAGAAGGCTGAGACAACCTGGACTTTTAGAAGCTTTAGTGGCTTCTCTGCCACCAGATGGTTAAATCAGAATTTCAGGGAGAGGGGACAAAATATCAGCGTCTTAACATTCCCTGGGGACTTTGGCATGGGGCCATGGTTGAAAATCATTTAAAGATTCTCAGGTTGGGCATGGTGGTGAACATCTATAATCCTGGCCACTTGGGAGCCTGAGGCAGGAGGGTCACAAGTTCAAGGACAGCCTCAGTAACTTATCGAGGTCCTAAGCAATTGAGTGAGAATTTGTCTCAGAAAATAAAAAGGGCTGCAGATGTCGCTCAATGGTAGAGCTTTAATCCCCTGTACCCCTCTCACACACACAAGATTCTCAATAGGTAGAAATATTTTAAAAATAAGGGGAAGAATATCCAGAAAGGTAACATCTCTTTTGTTGTTCAGTATTCTCTGAATTGCAGGATGTGTGGTAAGCAAGATCATTTGCTAACCCTGTAGATACATTGTATAGAAATATACTGGCTTCTGTTATGTATCTGATAAATGAGAGAAAGGTTGTAAGTTTGATGTTGTTTTTTCTTTCTACTTTATTGTGTTTTTGCTTTTAACTCTTATTGTAAGCATTAACTGTGATGATTTTGTGTACATATATTTTCAAAGTAGATAAAATATTTTAAAATTTGGCATTTTTAATGTGAAGAAGATCCATTATTTAGAGTTGTTTTTTTAGACATGATGATAAACTTGCCCTTGGTCTAACTGAGTCCTTTGTGACCAGGGCCAGAGAGCAGCTCTGACCAATAATAAACATCCCTAGATACAAACTCACCCATTGATGTTGGCATTCTCTGTTGCCACAGCAACGAACATAGGTTGACCAGAGACCCTCTGCTGCCAGTTATTTATGAAAGCAAACGGCTCTATATTTGATGCTCCTGATAAAATGAATCTGTAAAATACGAAAACTATTTTCTGATTATTGGAAGTAGAAAGGGGAGTGAGACATCCAAGAGGAGCAAGGGTTGGGACCTATCCCTTAAGGTAGTAAGGAAGATTTGAGGCACTGTGTGTGGCTAATAACTGTAAGCTACATTTTTTTATGGAGGAAAAATATGCTATTTAAAAAAATAAGAATAGAAATGTTTTGTATTGAAATAGAATAAATCAGCATGACTATAATGGCTCTGGATGAAAAGATAGAAAAGCCACATCCTGAATATGTACAAAAATACCATGGTTACGTGTTTGTATATCTAATGTTGACATTTGAAAAACCAGTTTCATACCTTGCAAGTATTTAGTTTTGCTCTGTGCATTGACTTCTGTGAAATACAGCAACTTTTTTCTAAGGATGATAAATGGTGAATCACTTGATCAACATGATCCCCTTTGATTCTTCTGAGTCTATTGTTCTTTTACTTCATCTTTCAAGGACTTGTGCTGTTCTTAAGTTTCATTGATTGCACTGGAAGGACATGATGGAAAAGGAAAATCTGAATATGGTCTCATGCACATTCACAGTGGGAGATAAAATGAAAGAGTGGCAGGCATCTTGCATGCAGATAGGCATTTCATTATTGTCATTGTAAAATAAGGGAATCAAATCAGTCTTGGTAAAAAATAAATTGAAGCCCATGATGGCATGTTGGCATCTTCAATGGCATAATGGAGGCAGAAAAACATACTTTGAAATCACTGAAGCTCAAAAAACCTTACCTCCTTCAGCTCTGTTTACTGAAAGATCGTAGAGCTGAGGGCTGTCTTTTTCATTCATTTATTCATTCCAGAAATATTTGTTGGTTCTCATTTTGTGGCAGAAGCTGTTCTAGGAGCTGAGGATACAATAGTTAATAGAGAAAAGGGCAACTTACATTTTAGAATGGGAGATGGGCATCAATAGGTAAATATACACTGTGCAGGAGCCAAAAGGACTCTGCAGAATGAAACAGAAAGGGAATGGTGACACAGTAGAGTTGCTAGTTTAGATTGGTGGCCTGTGAATGGCTGCATATGGAAAAAAGATACTGGGACAGAACTGGAAATGAACTTGGCAGATCTCCAAAGGAAGGGTATTTCAGTTAGAAGGAATGGCACGTGCAAAATCCCCAGGGCAAAGAGTGGGGCATGCTACAGAAACAGCAAGGAAGCAGGGTGTGGCCTGAGCTGAGCGGGTAGCAGGAGATGAGATCTGAGATTGTAGAGAGAGTAGGGCTGGGTTGGAGGCCTCAAAGATCACAGAAGAACGTTGATTCCTCCTCCGGTGAAGACAGGAAGCCACTGGAAGCATTGAACACAGACCCAGAACCATTTGACTTTTTATGAGGATCATTTACACAGTTCTTATAAGGATCACTCTGGAAATAAGACTAGTGAGAAGAAGGAAGATTGGAATAAGTTACTGTGACAAAAGAAAGCAACAGATCTGCTTGAAAAAGGATAGAGACAGCAGAGAATGTGAGAAGTAGTTGGGATCTGAATATATTTCAGAAGAAACATGGAGAGGATTTCCTGATGAATTTTATGTGGAGTCTCAGAGGAAGAGAAAAATCAACATAGATTCAAAAGTCACTGGCATAGGCAACCAGTGGAGTGGAATTACCACTTGGTGATATGCAGAGGCTTGAAGGTGTGGGAAGAGCAGGTTGTCAGAAAAATTAAGGGTTAGTTTTGAATTCATGATGTTTGAGAGGTCAATTAGATAACCATGTGGTGACATTGAGGTGGAATTGGAAATGTCAGCCTGGATTTCCGGGCAGAGGTTGAAGCTGCAGATATAAATTAATAATTTTTTAAAAGTTGGTATTTAAAGCCTTGGGAGTCTGTGAGTGTACCTGGGAGTGAATGCAGATTAAGAAGCAATGTTTTAGGACTGCATGAGTGCCCTATGAGAAGGTGGGTACCCTTCATGTAGTAACCAGCCATTCCAGTTTGCCCCGAGTGAGGAGTTTCCTGGCACGTGGCACTTGCAGTGACTGGAACACATGAGACTTGCCCTCCATGAAGAAAGTGTTTCAAGAGGGAGGGCATGGTCAGCTGTGTCCAATGCTGCCGATAAACCAGGACTGTGCAAAAACCATTGAATTCAGCAGCATGGAAGGATTGGGTGACTTTAGCCAGACTTGTCTATTGTGAATAGCCAAGTAGATATGAAGACCACCCTCCATGGGGGTAAACACATTTGAGGACCCAAGGCCCATGCACTGGAGACATGGAGCCTTTTCCCCAGTCTCATCCAGAGAGACATGAAGCCTCCCCAGCACTGTGACAAAGCAGTCAGGTCCGTCATGACCATGTGTGTGATTGGGTCAAGTCATTTAACCTCCCTGTTTTCAATACTTGCAAAATATTCTTCAGATTTGTCATTTAAACCAGCTATCAATCTGCTATCTATATACTACATATAATAAATGGCACACACTGTGTGATAACTCGAGGTATAAAAGTAACGTGATTGAAATTGCTTTGGATCACAGCATTTAAACTAATCTTTGGTTGTCTGTTGACTAGGAAGACACATAGCTTAAAGCAGCGGAAACAAAACGGTTTTACTTTATGCTTGGCTTTATGCTTCCAAGAGCCCAAGTTCTTCCTTGGACTGATCTGAGAATGTCTCCCACTTGCTATCCTGCCTGATTCCCACACTGCACATCCTAATGCGATGTTAGTATAATTCTCTTCAATATTTGTGTATTTATATTCACATATATGTGTACACTGCTTGCCTGATGATGAAACCTACTCTTGAGATTAAGACAACAGCTAGTCCAGAGAACAGAAAACTGTTCTGGTGAGCAACTGCTTAAAGTTCTAGTTGAGAGTAATGGGGGTCTCCACCCACTTGCCAATGGCAAGTCTAGTTCATATCACATTTGGAATGACCAATTTCTTCCTTGTTGGTTTCAGTATGGAAAGCACAGGGGAGTTAAATTACTAAATGTCAACTCATGTAGTGTGATGCTGGAAGTCCTGTCAGTGATAATTCTGTCATCACTGTTGATGTTTAGTCTGTTTCATCTTGGAATATAGTAGACCTCAACAGTTAATGACTATCTTGTGTATATTGTGCTTGGCACATTGCCACACAATTAGTGCTCAACGATGATACTGTGCTCTTTATCAGTTCCCCCAAAGGTAGTGTTATTTATTCGTGAGAAGATTGAAATGTCATCAATGCGTGGTTGATTGGAATGCAGCTCCCTGGAAGCAGCCACCTGTTCTCTGCATCCTAAGGCCCAATTCAGTGACTTACACTCAGTAGATGCTCAGCAAATAATTCTTGAAGGAGGGAGTTGGCCATCCTTTGCTCCTAGTCCTTGGACAATGTGTCCTGTAGGTCACAAGTGCTGCTATCGGCCTGTTGTTCCCCCCATTATTTGTAGCTTTGATTTTCAAGGACATTACAACTATCATACCTTGACTGGAACTGAACTTTCTTCTTTATGACAATTACACCCAAGTGTCATTTCTTTATGAGGCTTCTACTTATTAGTTATTAGTGCTCTTGTCACCATGCTTCAAAGTCTTTTTTTTGGGCGGGGGGGGGGGGGCACAGGAGATTGAACTTAGGGAGGCTTTCACACTGAGCTACATCCCTAGTCCTTTTCATATTTTTTTTGTTTTGGAACAGGTTCTCATTAAGTTGCTGAAGCCAACTTTTGATCCTCCTGCCTCAGACTCCCTAGACACTAGGATTATAGGCATGAGCCACCGTGCTCATCTTTCCCTGTCTTTTTAAAGTTTATATTTCCTGTGCTTCTGCTTGAGTCATTAATACATTAATTATTACATTTATTTATTTGTTTACTATTATTTACTATTATTTCTTTGAGCAGTCAATACCATGAGAGGTTCAGCAGAATTTGTGGGTAGAGGGTAATTTTTTTTTACTCACTTCCAAACACACTTATTATTGCCTTGTTTAATTATCTCAGAAAAAAACAGATTCCATGAAAGGCCTGTAAAAGAAAACTATCAAAATTATAGTGATTAAGAACATGAGATTGGAGCAGGAGTTGTGACTCAGTAGTAGAATGCTTGCCTAACATGCATGTTCCCCCAAAGGTAGTGTTATTTATTCGTGAGAATATTGATCCTCAGCACCATATAAATGTAAAATAAAGATATTGTGTTCACCTAAAACTAAAAAATAAATATTAAAAATTTTTTAAAAAAGAACATGAGTCTGCCTAGACTTGAATTCCAGATGGAATTACACTGATACTTCCTAACTGTACCATCAAGGACATGTTGTTAAATATCTAGCCCTTCATTTCATCCTCTGTAAAATAAGGATAATAAGATTGCATGCTTCATCGGGTTCTAGTAAGGATTGAATGAGATGATGTATGTAAGACCTATTCCAATTTCTTGGCACGTAGTGCTCAATAATTATTAGTCCATAATAATCAGGGCATAAACTTTACAGTAATTAGTTTAGATATTCAAAAAATGTGATTTTCATAATTTCCTATAGATCTCATTTCAATCCCTCACTAAGCACTCTGTTCTGTGTGGCTGATTGGGAACAGGGAAATGAGAGTCTACCTTCTTGATTGGGGTCAATCTTATGTGGGAGTCTGTGGCGGGTTTGTTCTATGCATAGATGATGCCCATTGTTCCCTCTGGCAGAATTCAACAGTGGTCCTTTGCAAACTTAGTCCGCACCTGGTTCCCTGAGAAGTTGGTAATTAGCTCTGTAGTCCTGCTGGTCCCTGGTGCTTCCTTTCAAGGTCCCCTTGTGAGGACAGCTATCTTCTCAGCTGACCTCAGGTCACAGTTAGAACCACGGGAAACTTGTCTGCCCCTCTCATCCTACCTGTAATGAGCTAGGGTTTTACACTGCTCTCCACTACTAGGGTTCACCCTGTCACTTTCTCCTCTACCCCCTTTTGCCCTTCAGTCATAGGGTACCATGTAAGTCACCAAGCTGCGTGCATCCAGATGGGGAGTAGAGTGCATTTTGCCCAATTCACAGCTTCATCCCCACTTTCAACATAAGTCATTCACCAGGGACAGCAAGGATGGAAAGGGGACGGGGCAACCACATTGACATTCTCTCCTTTTACTTCCTTTTGCCTCTTTGTTCGTTTTCTCCAACCTGAAGCCCTTTCTGGTGTGGGGCTTTAAGAGGATGAAAAACTGGTTTTGTTAGCTTTTCTTCAGAGCTGCCCTTGGATTGCATCAGGGCCGTACAAGTCAAGATCACAGTAGGACAAGTCAAGAATCCGAGGCATTTACTTTTTTGGCCCATTGCAGGTAGAGGTCAAGGAAAATAACACCCCTGCAGGTTCATGACTCCACATGGTCAGCCAGAAATGAACTCTCCACAGAGCTGCCATTATTATTATTGTTGTTATACAGATTTACTTGATGTAAGTGATTCTTTTACTTCCTTCAGGGAGTGGTTCCCAAGTCTTTGGATTTCATGGACAAAAAAGCATGCTTTGTTTAGTGGAAGACTGACAAAGTATTGCCAAACTTTAATTTTATCAATGAAAGAAAATATATTATTTTTAAGTTACCTTCTCTCCCAGCAAATCATTTATTTATTTATTTATTTATTTGGTGCTGTTGGGCTTCAAACTCAGACCTCACGTGTGCTAAGGCAAGTGCCCTCCCTCTGATCTACATCTCCAGCCCCTCTATTCCCTCCCTCTCCCACTATGGAAGGCCCAAAAACAATTCTTGCAAAGTGAGCAAATTTAGCCACAAGAAAATTCAGCAGGTTGCCCTGAGATTGCTCACATAGCTGCGGTCCAGTGAAAATTTCTTCCAGACAAGCGCCAATCAGCCAAGCTGTGCTTGGAAGTCACTGCCTAGGAGATGTTCAGCCACTAAGGCCGGCTTACGGTTGGCTGTGATGATGTATGAGCATTGGCTTGTGCAAACCAACATATAGGATAACTCAGGCCAAAGGAAACACTGTGCCTAAATATTTAGCCAAAGCAGGGCTATTTGCCTAAATTTCTGGAAAATTGCCTCCTTTCCCCACCTCGCTGAATTTGGGTAAACAAAAACATGGCCTCAGAGAGCTTTTGCAGTAGAAATTATAAAAATTCTGCAAAGTCTTATGATCTCATTTTGGATCTCCTCGGGATTCCTCATCAAGATGCAATTAAGCGGAGAAAAATTCTGCCTTGGGGTGTAATTTTAATTACTCATCGTGTTACGACTTGACTTTCCATTGCTGCATTTCTTTTCCTTTCCATATCACTGCTGCTGTGTTTGACAGCTCCTTCAAAGAGTCACTTCGTTTTAGGCTAAGAGCAGAGCACTAAGTTGAAAAGAAGGGCGAGGCAAACATCCTCCACTGCCTCAGTCCTTTCCCCAGGAAACCGTGCGGGAACACTCTTTTTCTTTTCCTCGCCCCTCCAGCCTCAGTTTTATGACCCGGTGGAGCCGGTGGACTTCGAAGGACTTCTGATGACCCACCTGAACAGCCTGGATGTGGAGCTGGCCCAGGAGCTGGGAGACTTCACCGATGATGACTTGGACGTGGCATTCACACCAAAGGAATGTAGGACTTTGCAGCCCTCTTTGCCGGAAGAAGGGTAAATTGTTCCCCTAAAATGTAGATGGGATTGTGATTGTCGTGACTGTTGTTGGGAAGGAGGGAGGTTCCCTAATTCTGAACCTATTTTAAAAATAATCAGAATTACTCAACCCATTAAAATGTGCAGGAAGAAATAAGCTTCTATCACCTACTTAGAGAAGGTTTTTAATTGGTTTAGCCAGAGGCTTTGAAGAGCTGTGAGGGGACTAACCAGTCCAAGGATGCAGTGGGACACAATGGAATGCTCCAGAAAGGTTAAGATTGCAGATATGGAGCAGGACTGACTGTGGCCAGCTCAATGACCTTGGACTAGTTAGTTATCACTGTCTCCACATGTAAAAAAAATATCACAATAATCATTGAAATGCCTCCATTCAGAAGCATCTTAATTGTTTCTACACAAGAGATTGGATAAACTTAGAAATAGAAGTTCTACCCACATTTAAAAAGTGCTGGGTATCAGAATAAAACAATGAATAAGGCAGAATCCCTTGCTTTGCAGAAAGTTCTGTCAAGGGGAAAACCAATGGGGAAAGCACAGTAGAGTGAATATGTTAGCAACTGTTTGGGATTGAGTTCCTAAGCATGGAAAACAGCCCTTGGTATCAAACAACTGTGGAATTCTATTGAATTGAAACTCCTCTTCCTTCCATAAGGTGAACTTCACAGTCTCTGGAGGTTTAGGGTGAACTTTTATCTGTATTCATTTTTAAAATTCAAATTTAAATTCACATCCTCCTGGACACTTTCAACCTTCACATTTTCCTCAAAATGTCCTAGAAAAGAGATCATGAAACACAGTTCCTGCCCTTGTGACTGAGATATTTCAGTTCTAATTTGCATTTTATTTAATCACAGTTACAGAAGGTTGGCTGACAGTGATGTGGTATATTAGGACTTCTCACTTTCTTGTTCAGACATTTCTCATTCTGACAGAAGAGCTGCCCATCTATGCAGCTAATGTTTTTAAGGTTTTCCCCTTGACAAAACTTTCTGCAAATATTCCCTAATGTTTTGGGAATATTCACTTCCCAGTAAACCAATAGCATTATCATCCTTGGGAAACATTCCCCCTTTGTTAGTCCAATTATTCAGATGTGGCTTTAATATAATATTGCATATTATCTTCACCTTTGGTAGAGAGTCATTTAATTTTATTTCTTTGTGTAAACTTTATCTTATTTCCAAATTTGGCCTGAATCTTGGAACAACCTGTTTAAAATACTTAAAACAAATTAAGAAGAAGGAGTTTTTTTTTTTTTTTTTAATATGCTAGAAAAGGGCTGGGGTTGTAGCACAGTGGTTGAGCACTTGCCTCACATGTGTGAGGTACTGGGTTCGATCCACAGCACACATAAAATAAGTAAACAAGTAAAAAAAAGATATTGTGTCCATCTACAAAAAAAAATTTAAATATGATAGACAAGGCAACTTTTCCCTACCATGATTTTTAAAGGATTTTTCTTTATTTTTAGTTGTAGATGGACACAATACTTTTATTTATTTATTTACTTATTATTTTTATGTGGTGCTGAGGATCAAACCCAGTGCCTCACACATACTAGGTACTAGGCAAGCACTCTACCACTGAACTACAGTCCCAGCCCCTGGCAGATTTTTGAAGTATAATATTGCCTTGTCACTAGAATTTACAGCTAGCGTGTTATCTATCTAATGTCTTCAAAACAACCTCTAGTATTTCAATTTTTTCCAAAGTCTTCTGAATAAGCAAAGCAAGAGAAGGCCTACCTAGAACTATATGTTGAGCTCTGATAGCTTGGTGGTCGCAGCCTGGACTCTACAAGTGAGGTCCCATTACCACTGTGACTTGGAGTGAGAGCCTGTCACCTCATTCTTCTGAAAAATGAGAACAAAAGTAGTGCCTGCTTTGTGGAGCCGATTAGGAATTAGCTGAATTAATACATGTAAAGTGAATGCATCAGCACCTAGTCCATAATAAACATACATAAAGTATGAATTACCACATACAATGTGGTAATTTGTTCTTACAATGTGCTGAACACTCTTCTAGGCACTTTGCACATGAATTTATTTAGTCCTCATCACAATTCTCTACAGGAGGCACTCTTAGTATTGATGCCACCACTCTCCAGTGAGGAAACTGAGACAGGAAAGGGTTGAGTGACTGGCCGAGACCACAGAACTAGTAAGGGTTGAAGCTGGGATTTGGACAATCAGGACCCAGAAATCAACTGTCTAACTGCAGTATTTCATCTCATACTGACAGCAAGTGCATGGGTTCTGTTCTTATCTCCACCTTAGACAGCACTTCATAACAAACATATATATGTACCACTAATATACCTGAGATACATCAACTTAAAAATAAAAAAGGTGTATTTGGGCTCAGAGTGTGGGAGATGTCAGTCTGTGGTCAATTGGCCCTGTGGCTTTGGTCCTTTGGTGAAACTGCACATCATGGCAAGGGAAGGTGGCAGAGGAGGCCCATTCACCTCATAGCTCCGTGCAAAGCACAGAGAGGGACAGACTGGCACCCCACAATCCCCTTTGAGGACATGTCCCCAATGACCTAAGAGCTCGTATGACCTAAGACCTCCATGTCCTAAAAGTTTCACTGCTTCCCAATAACACCAACCTGCAGGCTACAACCTTGACGTGTGGGCCTTGTGGGGACATTCGAGATCAAAACTACAGCCCCTTCTCTTTTCAAATGAGAAAATTATGACCTGTATAATTTACACTTATCTATCTCTGGTATTAACGCCTTCGTGACAACAGCAGAAAGCTTTGTTATTTCTGATTTCAAGATTTTGAAACACATGTAGAGTATTTCTTAAGGCACACTTCAAGCACATATGACAGGCACCATCCAAGACTAAAGTTGGTGTCTGCAACCTTATCAGAGCCCAAGACAGCTGTCTTGGCCTTCTAAAGGGAGAATACACAAATTTGAACAAAAGGACACAGAAGCAAAAAATCACCCTGTTAGAGTCAGTATTTATACTTACTTTTCATGTTTTGTATTTGATTATCACTAGTTCTACCCATTTGTGTTGTAATGCCTTCGGGGATGAGTGTAGATAGCAATTCTCTATAATAAAAGAAACCCCCAAAAATATAAAATGCCAACATATTTGCCTCATTAAAATAAAAATATTGCCTCGGGATTACTTCAGACATTCAAAATGAATGGGCAAGAACATCCTTAGCATTCTCATGGATATGAATTTGGAATCATGTTGTGGCCTTTGGCTATGATAAGAGATTGCTTTGTTGGTTTTATCCAGTATATTATATTCTTGTCTCATTTTCCACCTAATTAGGGTTGAACTGGACCCTCATGTCAGGGACTGTGTCCAGACATATACTCGGGAATGGCTGATTGTAAACCGCAAGTAAGTTACTTTTCTCCCTCTTTATATATAAATGTTAATTTTATATTATTAGCCTTTTCTTGATCACCCTCTTTATATATAAATGTTAATTTTATATTGTTAGCCTTTTCTTTATTTTTTCTAAAGGAATAGATTTTTTGGTACAATTTTAGGTATACAAGAAAATTGAGCAGAAAGTCCTGAGAGTTCTCATATTCTCCCTTCTAATCCCCCCACCACTTGATTTCCCCTCTTATTAACATCTTGTATCAGTGATACATCTGCTGTGCCCTCTGTGCCAGTGTTGATGTGTTATTGTTAACTTGAAGTCTATAGTTTACGTTACTGTTTAGTTGTTGCTGCTGCATTTGTTTGTCTGCCGTGCTGGGGACTGAACCCAGGGCTTTGCATGTGCTAAGCAAGGGCACTATTACTGAGCTACATACATTTATGGCCCCAAGGTTCTTTTTTTTTTCCTGAACATTCTATGGGTTTTGATAAATGCATAATGACACGTAATATGCCCTTGCAGAATCACACAGAATGGCTTCACTGCCCTAAAAATCCCTCGTCTTCTACCTTTGATTGCTCCTCCCTTCTTGTCATCACCTCTCTTTCTTATTGTCTCTGTCATTTCATCTCATTCCTTCATGTTTCCTTCCTTCCTTCCTCAGGGTGAGGGATCAAACTCAGGGTCTTGCACATGCTAGGCAAGGACCCTACCACTGAACTACACCCCCAGACATCTCCATATCTCTTCATGACTTAATAGTTCATTTCTTTTTTTTTTTTTTTTTTTTTGCTGAAAGATCTTCCATTGTATGGATGTACCACAGTTTGTTAAACTACTCACTTATCAAGAAAGTTACATTTAAAGCATAAAAAAATAGAGCCTTTTAACCAGGGGTGGTGGTGGACCCCCTGTAGTCTTATATACTCAAGAAGGTGAAGTAGAAGGATCACCCATGTCCGGAGTTTAAGGTCATCTTGGGCAATATAGTAACCCTTGTCTCAAAAAAATTTAAAAAAAAAGATTTCTGGTTTTATTTCTATTCTGATGAATTCATGGAGGGTGGGGAAATAAATGAATTAAAACTTGACCTTGGATTCAAAAGTGTCATTAAAATTTGTGATCCAGACATAAATTACTTGCAAATTCTCCTGTCAAAAGGGTCTTTCTCTCCTGGATTAATCAAATGTTTTGTGACATTGTCCTGAACTTTTTATTTCCATACTGCTGAGCTGGACCACATTCTCATGAGAAACATTAAAACACCCTGAAATCTCAATCTGTGTGTGTGTGTGTCTGTGTGTGTATGTGTGTGTGTGTGTCTATGTGTGTATGTGTGTGTGTGAAAGTGGGATAGGGACTGCCTACAGATTGGGGTCCACTTCACTAGAGACAGATCACAAAATCTTGGACAAGACATAAGAATTTGAAATTCAATGGTCTCACCTCTACTGTACCCCAGTAAATGTTACTGTTCTGTGAGATAAATGATGTAGGACTTTGGGGGTTGGTCTTCTTGCAGCTCCTGGAAATGTGCCATTGAATTTGTGCTGATGGTTTTTGAAGTAATGTCAGTGTGAGGACTATTTCCAACAGCCAAGGAAGAGAAAGCATGGCCTATAAAAAATAATGAAGAGAAAGTTAGAAGCAAATCCATCCTGTGTTCTAATGCAAGTGGAAAAGTAAGTTTTCCAGGCAGTCAAATAAGATTATGTTTTGCTGGTAATAAATAGAAAATTTCAGAACAAGTTGTTCTCATTCTTTTAGATGTTATAATTAGAGAAACTTTCTGGATATTAAAGTTCTAAAAAAATCTAAGAAGGAACAGTAAATAGAATAGGTCCATTTTACTAAATTTGGTTTTCAGATTTATTTTCTATTTGAGACACTGTACTTTTTCTACTCATGACCATTCAAGCTCCTTGAAATATTTTTTTCTATTTCCCACAAATGTAAAAGAAAAAAGAAACTCTTCTTATAATACTCCTTGAAGAAATTTTAGAAATTATAGGGAAACAAAACCAAAAAAAAAAACTTAATTTCATTATGTATAGATGATTATCTCTGACAATTGTGATCATCCTTTTGAGTCACATTTCATTATAGTATATGTTTATATAAAAACTAAATCAGATTACAATACTGTTTTATAGCATCCATTTTCAATTTTCATGGTAAATGGTAATTATCTCTTTACTAATTAAATATTCTTCTTCAACATGATCACTAATGATTGGATAATATATTTATACCAAAATTCACTTGACAAATTTTAATTGGTTTAGATGATTTCCTGTTTTTCAATTTTTATACTTAAAATGCAGCAATGTCCTTCTTACTAAAATTTTGTACAAACTTGTGATTTCCTTTTTCCTGTTGAAATAAATCTCTTAAACAACAATTTCTTTGTCCATAGGTATAGATATATTTAGGGTCTAGGAAATAATAGATCCAAGCTTATTAACAATATATGCATAAATCATCAAGAACATTGGATATTATCATTTACTAATATTTCCAATTTTGTTTGTAAAAAGGCTTGTCCTTCATTTGTATTTTCTTTCATTATTAGATTGAGCATCTTTTTTTCCACATATTTATGGGCAACTTGTAAGTTTTCTCCAATGCTCTTCTTATTCATGAAATTTATTTAACTCTTTACATAAACTATTTAGTCTTATCTAGCTTTAGAAGAACTTTTATTTGTAGAGATATTAACCATTTGCCTATCAAATATTAAAAGCTTCTTTCCTGGTATGTCTTTGTCTTATAACTCTTAACATTTAGAATTATTTATGAAATTAAATCTATATTGATATTTTCCCTTATGATTTTTATTTTGGCATTATATTTAAAATTTAACTCATAACCCTAATATTTTGTAGGATTTGGGGATTAAAGCATTAATCCAGACTACTACCCATGGTAGTTTCTTCATTTGTTTTTATCTCTTCTGCAGAATCAATGATTATTTATACATTTATTTCTTAAAGTTCTTAAATCTTTGTGTCTCATAAAGCAATATCTGTTTTAACTTTGTGTTTGGCAACATACTGGGGATGGAGATTACGGTTGGCCCTGTTATCTGCACAGTTGTGTAACGGGCCGATTCTATTCTCAGAAATCAGCAAGCAGACAGGTAGAAGCACGCACCTCCAAAATTTATTGTCAGTTCCTGGTTCACTTTGGCTAGCATTTTATTTAGGAAGCATCTTTTTCTACTCTATTTGATTCTCTGGTTCTCAGAATCTGACACTCTGAACATAAAAACCACAATTCCTGGCACATACTCCTACCAGCAGCATTCCGTCTCTGTCCATAATACCTTACTTGTGGGGAGAATCCAGTACCCTATTGCAAGGCACCCTTCATCTCCCAGCCTGTACACATTTTCATCTCAGTTCTTTTCTGAGTGTTTCTTTGTGGTTGTGATGATGATAAAAGGCACAGGGTAGGGAGAAGGCTCTGACTCGTGTGAGTGCCTTCATAGGTCACCACTGCAGAAGAAAGTCCAGCTTTGTAGCTAGTGTAGACACTGACTGCTGCGGGGCCAGTAGGAAGGAAGGAATGCAGCACCTTCCAGTCTCTCTTCAAGGAACTTCCCTGTGGGGAGATACAGTGTGGCACAGCCTTCTCTTGCCAGCTCCATCTGATCTATAGAGGTTCTTTCCAGATTTAGGCATGAAGTTCTCACTAGTTTGGATGAGTTCCCATTTTTTCTGTGTCTTCATAGGTAGTTCACTGGGAAGTCAGAAAGAATGCAATAGAGGCTGCTGTCCAGTTAGTTGTTAATTAGTAATTCATTAATTAGTTCTCCTTTGAACTTTTATTTTATGGGACAAATAACGCATGCTCATTTTGAAAGAAAATGAGTAATGTGTCGGTCTCCTGCCTCCCTCCTGGCCTGCTGCCTGCCCTTCCCCTTCCACTCACTCCTCACTGCCTGAAGGTCACAGTAAGCCTTCCAGATCCTCTGTTCATTGAAGGATATATGGCTGTCTATATTTTTATATAAATATGTGTATATGTCTTTTTGTAGATTATAAATGTTAATATTTTTCCAATAATATTTTTGACATAATTTTATATAAGAGATTTATCTCCTTCTTTTGAAATTCTACCTTGATTTCCTCCAAGGATGAAGGAATCTATCATAAATTATATAATTTCTCTACTAATGGGCGTTGCAGTTATCTCCCCTTTCTCCGTGATAAATCATATTAAAACAAGCATATATGCACATTTGCACCTATCTTGTGTGTGAAATTATCTGAAAGCATAAATGGAAACAGTTCACCTAATATATTCAAATAAGTACTGCCAGATTCTTCTCCAGAAAAGTTGTGCTAATTCACTTCATTACCAACTTGATGTGTGAAACTACCCTTTCCCTCTATATCCTTGCCAATGCTGGATGTCATTGATTAAAAGAAAATTTAAATTACTCCAGTATTATTCTAGTTATAATTTTAAACTAAAAGCTAATACTACCTATTTTCTGAATACTGTTTCATGTCACTGAGGTTTTTTTCCCTATTATTCTAAACTCTCAATTAAATATACCCTCACAGACGACCTGAAGTTTCACTCTGTTATAGTTCGGATATGAAGTGCCTCCCCAAGACTTATATGTAGAAGACTTGGTCCTCAATGCAGCAAGTTCAGAAGTGGGGCTTTTAGGAAATAATTGGATCTTGAGGGTTCTGACCTCATCAGTGGATTGATCAGCTAGATGAATTAATAATTCAAATGGTCTATTGGGAGGTGATAGAACCTAGAAGGTAGGACCTAGTTGGAGGAAGTAGGTGACTGGGGGCATCCCCAGGATGGGTGTTTCTTTCTTTCTTTTCTTTTTTTTTTTTTTTTTTTTAAGAGAGAGTGAGAGAGAGAGAGAGGGAGAGAGAGAGAGAGAGAGAATTTTTTTTAATATTTATTTTTTAGTTTTCGGCGGATACAACATCTTTGTTTGTATGTGGTGCTAAGGATCGAACCCGGGCCGCACACATGCCAGGCGAGCGCGCTACCGCTTGAGCCACATCCCCAGCCCAGGATGGGTGTTTCTTATGATTCCAATATTTATTCTGGAAAAGGCAAAGTCATAGGACAGAAAACAGTTCAGTGGTTGCCAGGGTCTGGGATTGGGGAAAGGGAGTGAGTACAAGAAGGTGTGAGAGAATTTTGAGCAATTCTGGAACTGTTCAATGTCTTGATGGCAGTGGTGGTTACACAACTGGATGCATCTGTCAAAACTCACAGAACTGTACTTTCAAAAGAATGAATTATAATTGTACCTCAAAACAATGGACAGAAATCTAATACAGTGCCTAGCCTTAAGTAATTAGTCTTTAAATGTAAGGTCTATTATTTGTTATGGTTTATGATACTATTTTAGAGAATAATGGCTTCTCTGGAGTGGGAGTAAATTAATTCAAATCCTGGTCCACCACTTACTAGCTGTGTAACCGAAGGCAAATTAATTTCATTGTACTTCAATTTCCTCATCAGGATGGCAGGAATTAGAATAGTAACTGACTATAGGGTCTAGGGTATGGTGTGGTGGTAGAGCTCCTGCCTGACATGTGTTCAGCCTGGTTTCAATCCCCAGGACTGCTAAAAAAAATATAAGAAGGAAGTTGTAAGTTTTGTTGTTTGCAATAAATGAGTTAACAAATAAAAGTACTTAGAGTGGAAGCTGGGGATATAACTCAGTTGATAGAGTACTTGCCTCGCATGCACAAGGCTCTGGGTTTGAGTCCCAGCACCCCAAAAGAAAAAAAATGTACTTAGAAGATTTCTTAGCATAAAACAATAATTCAACAGCTATTAGCTATTTGTGCTGTTATTAAATAGTATTATGGAATTTGGCTTAATTATTCTTGCCCAAATGACAAATAAATTAAAATCAGACCAATGAGAAAGATGTTTTATGTCAAAAACAAGAAGACAGCTCAGTTTTGTGGACGATTTCTTTTATTTTGATGATCCAGGGTAGATTCCACATTATATATACCATAATTTATACACTCATGGAATAAAGACAAGATTTGGAAAATATGAAATTTGTACTTTAGGATTTATGTAGATACAATCTCCCTAAAATATTTCTTCCAAGTGAAATGAGGTATACTTATTGACATAAAGTAATAATTTAATAAATAGTAGCTTCTAGTTATGATATTTATTAAATAACAGGAAAAGCCCTTACACTAGCATATCAAAGGAAAAAACGAAAGCTAGCCCATATATTTTCATGCACATTTGTGGTGGGGTGACCTGTCTTCCTCTGGAGATTTGTACTTAATGAAGCTACTTTGCTTTCCACAGACATGTCTTTGTCATCCAGAACCAGGCAGTCAAGCACTGATTTAGTTAGCTCTTTTATTCCTCAATTACCTCCTTGCTGATATTACACTTCTCAATAATATCCAGAGATGGGCTTTTACATCCTTGCTTTCCATGATAATGGCTTTGAATCCCACTTTGGGGGCAGAGGAGTAGAGTAATGACCTCCGTGCTCCCTCCCACCTTCATCGTCCTGTAGGGCATTTGCCACTCATAATTGAGATATTTAAATCAGACAAATAATGCTGCCCATAAAGGATAGAAGAAAGCTTTACATCTTCTTTTTAACTTAATACACTTATGTATAGTTTAATATATTAAACTATACATGTAATACGTGTAAATACGTGATCTCTTTTTGGTAAAGTTGTTTTTTTCATACTAGAAATGCTAGTCCACACTAGACTGGAAAATTCCATAATCAAACACTACACTATCTTTCCTGTCTTCAGCTCCAAGTTTGGTGTCTTTGCTCTAAACAGGATAGTACTTTTCTCTCCATGGTTTTTGAAAATGGCCACTCGTTTAATGAATCATTTAGTTCCATGTTTGTGTGTCCATCTCATCTGATTTCCATATATCTTGATGGTTTGTATGGATCGAAGTTTGATAACATCCTTTAAGTGATATTAAGTATCTTGAATATGATTTTCCCCTGTCCTCTCTAAATGAATCAAGGGGTGATTAACTTCAAACTGTTGTTGATGTCTTGGTAGAGAGACAAACTCTTAAGTAAGTAAACATGCTTACATGCTATTTGTTCTTGGTGTATTATTTCCAGAGACAGTGAGACATTTCCTGAGAGTTACAGGCAGCATCGTAAAAGCCCTTTAGACTTTGTTTTTCATCCTGGGTGATTAAGGCGATTCTGTAGGAAGGTCAGGCTCAAGGAGAATGGGGATATCAAGGAATGGGGTATCATCTGTTTTATTACTCCATATTTTACTCCCAGTGAACTGGTAAACAATTAAAATTCAAATACATCCGTGCATATAATTCAGTTACTCCCAAAACACCATAAAAATGTCTCCCTGATCAATAATTGCTTATTATGACATGCTGGCTGGCAAGGTGCTTAGCTGTCTGCTTTCTTAAAGCCAGCCAGCCTCATCAGCCTATGTATTAACACAGAGCAGGGGCAGCTGTGGGTATCACTGAGCCACTCTCCACCTGCTGAGTGGAGACTCTAGTTCCCACAAACCCACTGAGGCCCTGTTCAAAGATTAAGGTTTTCCTGAAGCTTCTGCTGGCCTGGCCAGAAGTAATCACTCCCCTTTGTGACTTTTCAGAACATGTCATTTGTATTTTTCTTGCAAGTTTTGCCATTTGCTACACTAAATTCTTATTATCTAAGTTTTTATCTCCCCTTAAATGTGGGGTCTTTCTTATTAGACTACAACTTTGTCAAGGACAAGAACTCCTTTATAGTTCTCTGCCTCCTCATCAGTGCTTTATTCTCAGGAGATATTTATTAAACATTGGTTGAATGGAAATATTGATAAAGCTTGAACAAGCAAATACCCACATTATATTCTAAACCATCATGATAGTGGCAGATCTGAGAAAGGAACTTAACAAAGACTGCCTGGAAGAGATGGAATTGAACAAGTTTAATCAGGATTACAGACTCATTAAGGTGTTGATTTTGGGGGGAGAGGGAAATAGTACAGCTAAAATCCGAAAATGGGCTCTTTTCAGAACCCTACCCTTGTTCTTAATAACTAAGTACATTTCCCATATAAAAATAACATGGTTCTGCAAAAATATGGGTGTTAGGAGACTTTAAATTCAACACATCCATGAAATAAGCATATATAGCCTTATAATACATTCATTGCAGCTGTATTTAATGGTGTTGTCCTTGATGGTAATAATGATAGCTGTCATTTTTGAGATGCTCTGATTTATGTTATTGGGAAATGGTACTTAGGAGCCAAGATGTAAGTGTTGGTGTGCTCGTTGTTACTAAGGTGTTGCTTCTCCGATGTTCTCTCAGTGAACAGATTTAAAGAATGTGTGGGGGTGGGGTGGGGTGTAGTTGTGTGCGCAGAAAGCTAAGAGTTCATGTCAATACTTGCAATTCCAACCCAACATCTAGTTGTCTTTTTTTATTCTATTCATTCTAGTTTTCTTCTTTCCATGTTTTATAGCCACTTTTCCATACAAAATCTGTCTCCCTTTGTCCTTAGTATGTTGACTTGTTGATTAATCCCCCTGTATTTAGCCATCACCCATGCCCTCTGCCCATTCCCACAGAGCTGCTCTCATCCTCCCACTCTGTCTTTGACACCCTACACTGGCTTCCCCCTCCTGCATGGATACTCTCTTCAGCTTGCTAGTGCCAGGACAACCCTCCACATGATACCCTCATCACCATACCTGGGCTCTGACTCCTAGTTTCAGGCTTCCCTTCCACGTGGTTGTCCTCCTCATACCAGTTGGATTGATTCTCCATGCCAGGCAGTTCTTTCTAAATGGATGCCCTCTGCACCCTTCTTTGAGCTTTAACTGCCCATTCTAAACTTGCTCAGCTGCTCCCTTCCCTCAAACACAGACTACAGACAGCTGCATTGTCCTGATGACTTTATGGGGCAGGAAACCAAGAAAGCAGATAGGCAGCTTCTCAGCAAGGCATGTGAGCAAAAAAAAAGGCGGGGGTGCTTTACTGGAATTTAATACTGGACATTTAAAGAAGATCAGAGACTCAGGAGATTGAATAGAATAAAATAAAGAAAAAATCCCCAGCACCACAGTCATGGCCGGAGGCACCAGCTAGAGCAGTCCCTCTACAAGCAAAATGGAGGGATAGGGGAATTAAAGGAACCCACATTTTTAGATGGCCTGAAGTGTGTCTGGTTACGAACAGTTTAGAAATCAAAGATACTGCCAGACTAAACTGAAAGGTGCACTACACAATATCCTTGTGTGGGAAAGAAGCCCCATCTCTCCCTGCTTCGGCTACAAGTGGAGGACAGAGGAAGGAACCATTTTGCAGCTGCATCTGAGAGAGGGACTGGCAGCTGAGAGAGCTGAATCCTGGCAAATGTGAGTTTGGCCCAAAATATAGGCCTAGAAAACACACATTGATGATTTTATGGTTTTTTTTGCACCAAATTATATGGGAAGTAGAAGAAAGGAAATTGAAGGAAAAGGAGGAGCCTGCATTATTTTCTAAACTTCACAACAGGCCCTCAAAGTGTGCAAAAGTTTTCTTCTTTCCTCGCTGGAGGAAACTGCAACTCAGAGACATGAGGTCACTGCCTGAGGCCTGTCTCTTAGCCAGCATCTGAACCCAGGTCCTTTTGACTATAGAACCTGGATCCTGTATGCTGCACCACCCTGCCTCTAAATAAAATGCTACCAAATGTGTCTGGTCTTTCAACTGTCACCAGATATGTAAGACTAGTGTTTAAAGAAAGGGCGTGCAGTTATTTTGGGGGAAAATAGTTTGTGTTCACTTCACAAGAATAGTTTTTCCTACCATTTGGTCTACTTCCCCATCCTTCTCCTGTCTGCAGAGAGGCTCAACAGAAACCCTCTTTATTGACTTAGTTGCCAGGGTGGGGTAATGGCTGGGATGCTTGTAGCCAGGGGCACTGGGCCAGCGGTCTCAATACCTGCCCAGTGGTGGTTCTTTCTGTGCTGACACTTCTGGAATGAGTCATCCTACATTCTGCCAACCCTCCTGCTCTCCTCCCTAGCCAGGGTTACCCTTGCCGTCATAAGGGAGTTTTGTGACTTTCTGAGATTTTAAAAATGAGGAAAGAGATGATAAATCCTAGTATGAGTAAAAGGAGAAAAGTTTTTTTCTGATTTCAAACATACTGTCATGGGAGACACTAGTCTTAGCACTTTCCATAGCAAAAATCCTACAGACTGGCATGAACATCAGGTTAAAGCTAGTATATTTTGAAATGAGCTTTTAACACTTTCCTGTAGTTAATTTTTAATGCTATTGGTCAATGGCTTTGGGGTCCATGTAAGAACTCCAGGTGATGCTGTAATACAATAGAAGACAGAAAAGAAAGCAAGCATCTATTTACATGAAGTAGCCAAAGAACAAAAGTTGAATATACTTTGTGTTCCCCTAAATTAAGTATCTTTGAAAAAGAAAAATTGAATGTTAATTTTTTCAGATAGAGTATATGATTTTTTATCATAAAATCGGGGAAGACATTCTAGAATTCATCTCATGTCCATTTCTCACCCTTTGAAGAAATAGGCAGAGAGATGTGACCCAAGGGCAATGGAGGCAGGAACACATCTGTAATTTGTGTGTGTGTGTGTGTGTGTGTGTGTGTGTGAGAGAGAGAGAGAGAGAGAGAGAGAGAGAGATTCATTTGTAAATGAGCACTCTTAGAAATAGGTTAAAAAAATTTTTTTAAGCTAAGGCAGGAGTTGTTCTGGTTGCTACAGTTACCACACAAAGGGACTTTAGCTCAGCTGCTCCCTGAGTTCCCTCTGTGTGGCCCAGGGTTTTTTTCTAAGGGGCCTGTCATACTGAACCTCTGACTTCAGTACCCTTTGGAGTGGACCGGACCTAAAAAAGGCAAAGGACAAATACCAAAGTGGAAAATGTGCATTTTAATTCACCATTTGCTTTGATCTTAGAATGAATTAACATTAATTTATTTGGTCATTTTTCTCCTTAAATTGAATTGTTCAGGAAAAATAATCAGCTATCATTTGGGGTAGTATAGTCATGGGACACAACTTCTTATTTACTTAGATATACCACTACTTTGAGTTGAATTATCCTCCCCCTCTCCTACCCCAGCTCACACACACTTTTTATTCCTTTGAACCCTTAGGGAAACCCAGGCAGTCGTGCACATACCCGACACCCCTGACAGCACATACACATACATGTTGCCACCTAAATTCACATGGGTGAGAATAATTTTTAAAAAGCTAGCAGATTTGTGAAATTCCACTAGAAGCTTTTGCTCAAAAGAATTTTGTTAGGAGAAAATAAATCTTATAAAATAAAATCTGCTCATATGTATCTCTACTGCTTTTTACCAGTGCTATTGTGCACACTTAGAGCAACTGGAACCCAAGTAGTTTTCATAAATATTTCAAATAGTTATTACTTCTGGAGAATTGTTTGAAAGGATCTCCAAAATACTTTTTATTCAGTGATGTTTCTGAACAACACGATTTATATTTTAATTGTTGTTTTTCTGGGGTTTAGGAATCCCAAATCAGGAATTACTGTGGATACATCTTTTTTCTAAATGTTGGGGGTTTTTTATTTGTTCTAATCAGTTAGCTATGACAGCAGAATGCATTTTGATTCATATACACAAATGGAGCACAACTTTTCATTTCTCTGGTTGTACACACAGGGTGTAGAGTCACACCTTACATGCGGTCATATGTGTACCTAGGATAATGATGTCCATCTCATTCCACCATCTTTCTTGCCCTCAAACCCCCCTCCCCTCCTCTCCTTCCCCTTTGCCCATTCTTCCCTCCATTCTTCCCATGTCCCCTCCCATTAAATGTTTGGTCTTATTTCTTTATTTAGAGTATACCATATTTGCTTACTTGGCTTTTTTGTTTGTTTGTTTGTTTGTTTGTTCTCAGTTCCCTAATTTGGCCTGTTTTTCACCCACGCTTGTCCATACAGGTTGCCAGGTGAAGTGCTCAGGAAACATTGAAAATGGCCATTGAAGTAACCCCAACTTGAATTAGTCACCAGCTATCTTTTTGCTCAAAACAAACTATTTGTCTTCAAAGCACAATGAAATCCAGGGAGAGAGTCCTGTTCTCCCTACAGATGACACTGGGACATCGAGTTCTGTAATTAATGCAGTGAACTAAAATTTATTAACTACCTGCTGAGTGCCTTGCTCCATCCTCCGACACCCCTCCCTCCCAGGGAGTTATAAACTGTATTTGGATCATTGCTAGCAGCTCTCCTACATTTCCTGCTTTATCTGTCTGCCATTCGATTTGCCTGATAAATTCTAACCTCGTTGCTCGTCCCTTTAACAACCTGCTCAGTGGTTTTTCTAATAGTGTAAAAATCAAACAAAATGGGTGTGCGTGCATGCACTTTGTAGCATGTTTTCCAAGAAGGCTGTGAGTCATAAAAATGGGGAATACACCCATTGGTTTTTGTGATTATGATTGACGACATTCATGGGTAGCCTTTTTCAGGATGGTTTCATTTCTCTAGTGAAGGTGCTACAATTCTATTTTAAACCCTCTCCTTTTTGTAAACACTATACATTTCTTAAACGCTATCTTGGTGGAGTTCAGAGTGGCGTTTGAGAATGTCCACCATGAATTTCAACAGATCAATCACTTATGTCTACTTTTTTCTTGACCAAGGCTTGCCTCTTTTATTCATTAAGAACATTGATGTGGAGATGAAATGGTTTCCTCTATTTTTATCTTCAAACGATCTCTGCAGCTTCTGCACATTGCTAGATTTCTTCTAGCTTCTTACACTAGGGTCATAGTTTAGTGTCAGCTTGGAGCCAAGTGCCCCACAGCTGAAATGACCGCACCTCTGCAGTGGCATTTTCCCAGGCCATTCCGCCTTTAATAATGAGCCAGCCAGGAGGCAAGTTTGTATCTCATTACAACAGAGCCTTGTCTTGGGCCTGCGCATAATTAGACGCCAGGAATTACAATTGGTTCTCTCTTTGAAAGCTTTTTCAGCACCATGTCTACACTTAGGCCATTATTTTTATTTTTGATCTAATGGCTTTGCCTCTTTCTCCCTCTCTCTCTCTCTCCAAATTCAATAATATCAACCATAAAAGAAACCAAGGAAGTTCAGAGATTTGCAGCTTTAAAAAGACGGGATCTCGCAAAGATTTTCACAAGACGCTTCAGAAACAGACCTTTGAGTCAGAAACCTTGGAGAACAGTGAACCCGCCACTCAGGTATTTCCTATCAACAAACATGGTTACCCAGTTACGGGGCTGTTCTGCCCAAGGCATGCACAGTTTTTTAAACCAGAATAAAAGTAAGACTCACAGAATATGTGAGTAGGAGGAACTCCCCATCTGAGTCAGTGATATATTGTTTTCAAGCTTGTTCATAGCTATAGAAATGGGGATGCACATGAAAACCCAGAAGGTCCATGATTAAAATAGAAAACAGTGGAGGTACTCTAACTGGGGGAGGGGAACCTCTTGAACCCATCCCTGTAGCAATTCCAGCAGAAACTGGGTGGTGCCTCTAAGGAGGATGGCAGTGTGACGAAAAGCTTCACACTGAGGCCAGACATGCCAGATTCTCTTACTGATTCTATGATTTTTTTTTGAGGTGTAGCCTCCAGCAGGATAATTTAACTCTCTGGGATTCAATTTACTCCCCTGGAAAACAAGATGATACTACTAAGTAACTCGTGAGGTCTTTGAGCATTGAGTTAATAAGTGAAAAGTTTTAAAACAATGCCAAATATGCTCATTGCCCAGCAAATGCTTGTTACTCTTATTATTGATGTCATTATGTTATTATAAAGTGATTACAGTTTAAAAATCAGTACTCTGTACACCCATGTTTACAACAGCATCATTATTCACAATAGCCAAAAGGTGGAAGCAACCCAAGTGTCCATCAGTGGATGAATGGATATTCAGAATGTGGTTGTCAGGGGCACAGGAAAGAATGGGGACTTATTGTTTATTGGGTACAGAGTTTCATTTTTGCAAGATGAAAAGAGTTATGGAGATGTATGGTGATAATGATTGTGCTACAATATGAATGTACTGAACAGTACTGAAAAATGGTTAGGGTGATAAAATTTTATGTTATTCATATTATACCACAATTCATCTTCTAAAAATAGCTGCTGTAGTCAACCCACTTATTTTTTGGTGAGAAAAATAAACAGAGGAGAAGTAATTTGTACAAATTTGCACAGGACTTCTTTGTAACTTGTATAGTTTTCAGCTTCCAAATATCCTTCATAACACAGGCATGTTTCAAGGCTGAGGACCAGAGTCCTTAAAATAATACCTATTTTTTCAAACAACATGGTCCCTAAAGCCAAGCCAGTTACTTAATATGAGCTACTTAATATGAGCTCCACCGAGAAACCAGCCATTAGTCCAGTGCTGAATACACAGGTTTTCAGAAGGATGGAATGAATACCTGAATGCTGTATTCTATGGGAGACTTAGGGGTGTTTCATTGGTGAGTTTGACTATGTGATAAACAACTACATTGTGCCTTGTATTAGTTAGAGGTTACATTCTATTTTTCAACAAAATAAATTTAACATTGGGAAGTGCGTACTGGGTCTTGGAGGACAGAGAGAACTAAAAGGGGAAAGTTGAGGCCATACTGCAGGCAACAGTATACCGTCCTGAGCTGGGGTCTAGGGCAGTGGTCCTCTACCCTGACCTTCATCAGAATGCCCTGGAGGGCTTGTCCAAGCAGAGTACTGGGCTGGGGCCTGGCTCTGGCCTGGCTGGGGCCTGAGGATTTGCATTATCTAATGAGCATTTCCCAATTGATGCTGCCAGTCCCAGGACTATAGTCTGAGGCACTTAGATCTAAGGAAGAGCTTGTAGTTATCAAAACCTAGAAGCTCATGTGTGGATTCTGATCACAACAAGGGAGGTTGAGGAGGAGAAGAAGAAAAGTCCATTGGAATAGACAAAAGGGAATGAAGGGAAGGGAGAGGAGATGGATTAGAAAGGACAGGGGAATTAACTGGATGTAACTTTCCCAGCCTTGTATTTGAATACACCACCAAGGTAAATCCCACGTCACGTACAACCCCAAGAATAGGATCCTAATTAGAATAAGTTACACTTCATGTATGTATAATATGCCAAATGCATCTGCTATCATGTATATCTAAAAAGAACAAATAATTTTTAAAAAAAATTAAAAAGAAAATCCTAAAAGCTCAGAAAATGGGCCTCAGAATAAAGACTCAGGTCTCTGAGAAGCAGCACTGGTAAGCTGGAGGTGTTATCTCACGACCTTGGAGGAAGGACCTCATGGAGTCTGGACTCAGTGATCCATCCAGGAGGTATGGTCCAGCTGGTGCTAGTACCTCCAAGGATTTGAGATGAGGATGATTCTGGAAGGGCCGAAACCAGCTGGAAGGCAGAACCAACTGTCTCTATCAACATGAGAGGAACTGCAAGCAAAGGGGAAAGACAGGACTCACTCCCCTCTCCCTCCTCCAGCCATCCAGTCCCCCTCTTGGGCCCTGACATAACCTGAAGGGAGCAGCAGACAAAGCAGAGTATCCTGTGCTGAGATCCCAGGTCCAGCATTATAGAGCCGAGTACAAAAGGGTGAATCTGTGGCTGAGAGACAGTGGAACCTGCACACATAAAGCATGCTCTTTCTTATGGCGTACCGTCAGAGCACTCAAGTGAGTCAGCTGGCTGGGTTTAAAAGCCAAGTAGTACAAGAGCTGCGTGGGTTTTTTGTTTGTTTGTTTTTGTTTTTTAACATTTATTTTTTAGGTGTAGAAGAACACAACACAATGCCTTTATTTTTATGTGGTGCTGAGGATCAAACCCGGGTCCCACCCATGCTAGGTGAGCGTTCTACCGCTGAGCCACAATCCCAGCCCAAGAGCTGCATGTTTTGAAGAATTAGAATACCACTCTTTATGGAGACTGTGAGACAATTAGCAACATTTTCTGTCTCAGTCTAATTCTGCTGCACCTTTGTGTCAAATGGAACGGGTGAGGCCATACACTTGAATGGAATGGGGAGGCCACAATTTATTTAAGTTAAATACATATACGTGACTCCTCATGTATTTCACAAAGTTAGGTCATGTTACACATAATATTGTATGACTTCCTTTTTTACTCTAATAATATGAGAGCATGAGTCACATAACCAGGGGATCTGTTCTGAGAAATGCATCCTGGTGCAAACACCGGAGTATACTTACACAGACCAAGACTGCTGCAACCTCACTAAGGCCAATGACTGCTGTCACATATGTGATGCTTTGTTGACCAGAATGCTGTTATGTGACCCATGGCTGGACCATGATTATCTTTAACTTCTAACCATGAGTACATGGTTTTTGTGGTTTTTTAAATGGCTGCATAATAACATTCCATATTATGAAACTCAGAAATTTCTTAATGCTTCTTCTTTTGGGGAGCATTTAGTTTGTTTCCATTATTTTGCTTTTACAAACAGTGGATCAGAGATTCTCGTGTCCTCACATCCTACACATTTGTCTAGTTATATCCTTAAGATAAATTCTTAGAAGTGAAATTTCTGAATTAAAGGGTATGAGCATTTTAAAAACTTTGGGCATATATAAAGGTTGAGATCCTTTTGAAGAAACTTGTGAAATCAAATTCATTTTCTACAAACTCATGTAAATTCTAAGACATAATAATAAAAATAATAAGTGTGTATTTTGATTATTGCTACACATTAGCATATGTAAAATGTATGATTTAGTAGAGTAGCACTTATTATTTTATGAGGTAGATGGATGTTACAAAAAATGTTCAATATAGAGAAATTATAGCACACTTATGTTCATTTTGTAGAACTGAAAATAACATTTTACCATAAAATTTAGAGATTTTACCATTGATCCATCTATAGTTTCATAAAATGTTGTTGATTTCAATCATCTTTTCTTTTCTTTTTTTAGAGGAGATCTTGCTATGTGTTTTGCCCAGGCTGGTCTCAAATAATCCTCCTGCTTCAGCCTCCCAAGTAGCTGGGATTATAGGCGCACCACAACACCTGGCCACAGTGATTTATTCTTTGCTAATTCTATGAACAAGCCAAAAACTTATAGGAGTCCAGCATATCTGTCAACCCCTTGCTTATGCCTGGTTTATTTACCTCCAGTGAGACACTGCCTGTTTCCATATAGGAAGAATGAATTTGCATTTTAGGAGGGTCCAGTCTAGAAGCTAAGACATCATTCATGTCAAGTTCTTGGTTTGTTCCAGAAACTCCATGAGGCTGAGATTCTAGAGATTCGAGTTCAAGCCGTCTTGAGACATTCAGAGTCTAGTTCTATTGGTGCCCACTCTCTCTCACAAAGGCCCACCATCTTCTCTTCCAGACAGGCCCCCGCCGTGTGAACGTGCTGTGTGATGTGTCTGGGAAAGGCCCCCTCACTGCCTGTGACTTTGACCTCCGCAGCCTGCAGCCTGACCAGCGGCTAGAAAACCTGCTGCAATATATGAGTTCCGAGGACTTTGAGAAGCAGAACGAGGAGGCCCGCAGGACCAATCGGCAGGCTGAGCTCTTTGCCCTGTACCCATCAGTGGACGAGGTAAGTGTGACAGTCTCCAAACTGGACAATTTCACTGAGGACCCAGGGTCCATAGGAAGATTCTATCATTCATTATCATTGTAGAGCAGCACCTGATGTTGAGATGGTATGATTCCTGGGGATGTTTTTTGTTTTGTTTTGTTTTCACTTAGGCAAGTCTGCATCACAGCTGAGCCAGTTATTGATCGATCATAATACAGATGGGATTCTCATAATAATAACTAGTATTTTCATAGCACTTTACAAAACATGTTTACTGCAATTAACTTATTTAGTCCTCAAAACTTTTCAAAGGTCTATATGGAGCAACCCTACTCAGAGTCAAGCCATCCAGTTTTTTAAGGGTGTATATTACCTAAATATTGATGTTCTTTAGTGTTTCCTTAACATTCTTTTATTGGTCCTGGTGTACAACTGGAGAGACCAGCTTTGAAATTATTTCGGGCTAAGATAATCACAGCCATGTGCCCAGTATATGGAATTTTAGAATCTTGTTTGTCCACCTCTTTCTTTATTGAAGCTGACCTGTGACAACTGGATAATTTAGACCTTGCCTGCAGTCACTTGCTGGGATACTTTGGAAGGGATGAAAGTGGCCATTATTCAAGCCTTGTGTCTGCTTGGGCTCTTTGTATTATAGAGGGCTTTTGGCCTTCGCTTCTGCATATCAGCTTGTCTACACTGTTGGGTCTTTCCAGAATAGACTGCTGCTGTATCTTTGCTATTCAGATTTTATTAAAAGTTCAGTTGCAAGAAGTAAGATTTAAAGAGATTTTTGCATTTAAAAAAAAAGATATGCCATATATCTATGCCTCTAAATATTTGAAATTTGGTCTTCAGGTCAAGCAAGAATATCAGGAAGCCTAATTCTCACCCCCTGTGATGCCCCCACCCCCTGGGAATTGTTTGCTGACTCATCTTTTGATGTCCTTACCATTGGTCAGCAAAAAGGACAGTTCAGGAAACAGCAGTCATTAGGTATAACATTGTAATGTGGAAATATTATTGAGGACATTGACCATCCAGCACCTCTCCTCAAGGAGCTAGGGAGGGGGAATAGGCCTCAAGCCCTCAGGCAAAGATTTGGGCATCCTGAGACAGTGTGCATGATCATTGGGGTGTGCATCTCCCGAGTTTGTCACTAAGAGTTCCTCACTGAGAGTTCCTGTTCACCTCTACCAACCATGACAGCTTAGTTATTTGAGTCCTGAAGTTACTTCACCTTTATTTTCTTGTTCTTATTTTCTAACCACTTGGTTTTCTCATCTAATTATTTTATTTGCAGTTTTATCAGCAGCCTCAAATCCTCTTCTGAATGAGACAGATTAGAAAAATAAATTAACATACCTATAGTCCCAACCACTCAGGAGGCTGAGGCAGGAGGTCACTTGGACACCATAGTGAGATCCTTTCTCAAAGAATTAAAATGAAGTTAAATACCTCACTTATGTGTGGAATCCAAAAATGTCTACTTCATAGAAACAGAGAGTAGAAAGGTACTAATCAGTGGGCAGTGGGTAGGAGTAAAAATGTTTATAGAAAGGTACAAACTTTCAGTTAGACTAGAGGACTAAGTTTTAGTGATCTATTACACTATAGTGACCACATTTAATGATAATATATTGTGTATCTTTAAATTGCCAAAAGAATAATTTAAAAATTTCTCAAAAAAAGAAAAGACTAATTGGTAAGGGAATTGATATGTAATTAACTTGGTTTAATCTTACTAGAGTATATATATAAATCAAACTTCACATGAATATACACAATTATTATCAACTTAAAAAGCAAGTACGTATGGATTGAGGATGTAACTTAGTGATAGAATATTTTTCTAGCATGCATGAGGCTCTAGGCTCAATCCCCAGCATTGCAAAAGCGAAAAAACAAAAAGTACATTAATAGGAATAATATGTTTAATATTATCATCTCCATTTAGATTAGAAAGTGAGAATCAAAGAGGTTGAACAATTTATTCAAGATTCATCAAGTCAGGCTGGGATTATAGCCCAGTGGTAGAGTGCTTGCCTTGCATGTGTGAGTTTGATCCTCAGCATCACGTAAAAATAAAATAAAGATATTGTGACCATCTACAACTTATATATATATATATATATATATAAAAGATTCAGCAAGTCAACTAAATTATAAAACAGGGACCTCACATGCTGCCTCCACATCACAGGTTTGCTTGTTTGTGGGCCTGCATACGCTACCTATTATATTAGCACATATAACTGAAATTTAAAGATGGCATTTTAAAAATCATTTCTTTCAACTTTTTAGTTTCTATCTATATTAAAATTCTTTGCCAGATTTGTCAAGAAATAGTAAATCTGACTGATTTGACCTCTACTTCTTTCTTTTTCCTCCCATTTCCGTGGAGATGCTAACATGTAATAAAGAGAGCTAAAGTGGACACCAGAAGAGAGAAAGGAACCAAAGGATTAGAACAGGGACAGTAGGACATTAGCTAATCCAAGTCCCTCTGGTGGACTAAATGGGGGGATGCCCAGTCTGAACTGACAAAAACAATGAAACATAAATTGCCTCTGAAGGAACTTTGTTTTATGGTCATTAAATTGTTTCAGAAACTTCAGATGCTACTGAAAGTTATAATCTAACTGAGTTCCTAAGGGGCTGCTTTTCTTGAGTAAATAGGATGCTTTATAATTAGCCGACCAACTACTTGTAAATTTGTAGGGCTAAAATGCTTGATGGCCTCTGTACCAGCCCGTTTAAAATTTTGAAGCTGTTCTTACAGAAATTGCCTTTGTACTTGTAATTTGTACTTTATACAAAGAAAATCCTGTGGAATTGAGGTGAGTCTCTGCCTAATCTGAAAGGATTATAAATGTTGATTTTTTTTAAATAATACATTAATGACATTATTCTATATCATCATTATTTTATTTCCTGGAAATAAAAGTTAGAAGAGGTGAAATATTAGATCCAAATTTTGACTAAATCAGTAGGAGAAGCTAAGGTAGAATTCAGCCACCAAACTTTGCCATGTGAGTTCTGTCCCTGATTCACAGTCCCTAGGAAAAGCATCTTATGGGTTGATTTTTAAGAAAGACACCACCACACTCCAAATAACAGAAAAAGAGTTTGCTTAAGAAGGACTCTTGGTTACAAGTGACACTCTTTTGGTTCCCAACTAAAACCCAATTTGGGGGTTAAAAAGTGTGGGGGGAGAAATAGTCATCGACTCACATAACAAGTTCAAAGGTCAGCAACTGTGGAGTTGGCCTCAGGGTTCACCGAGTCTGTAAGGGAAAGAATATCATCTCTCTCATACATTCTCCTCTGTATCCCCTCTTCATTTGTATGTATTTCCCAAGATAATAAAAACAACAGGTATTCACTAAAGCTTCCTATTTCCTCTTTCTTCCTTTTTTTTTTTTTATGTGTGTGTGTGTGTGTGTGTATGTGAATTAACTCCTATTTCAGACAACTGGGAAGGCTCAAGAAATTCATATAGAAGAGATTTGGGAAATACATCACCCAAATGTTATTAAGTGAGCCTTGTTGGGATCCTAATTTAACAAATTGAGATGGAGAATTTTAAACTGACAAAATATTTAGTGGCAGTAAGAAATTACTGTACATTTTTTAGGAGTAATAATGATATTACTGTTATGTTTCAAAAGTCCTTACTTTTTAGAGATATTTACTGAAATACTGACAGGTGAAATCATGTGATGTTTGGGAACTTTCTTCTAGTATTGAGTGGGGGAGTATAGATGAAACCGGGCTACCTATTCATTGAAAGTGTTGAATCCACATGAGGTAAATGATGAATCATTGTATTAGTCTCTTCACTTTTGTATATATTTAAAATTTTCCAAGCCAGGCGCAGTGGCACATGCCTATAAGCCCAGCAGCTCAGGAGGCTGAGGCAGGAGGATCACAAGTTCAAAGCCAGCCTCAGCAACAGCGAGGTGCTTAGCAACTCAGTGAGACCCTGTCTCTAAATAAAATACAAAATAGGGCTGGGGAGGTGGCTCAGTGGTTGGTGCCCCTGAGTTCAATCCCTGGTGCCAACAATTTTTTTTTAATTCCAAATGAAAAGCTTTTTCAAACAGGGTTCCAAAAGTTAAGATTCAAACCAAAGGTAGCCTTAGAAATCTATAAGTGTCTCTACTTTGAGATTGTTTTTCTATCAGATGGATCTTGCCTTTAGATATATCTGTTCTGATCCCAAAAGTTCCAGGTTGCCTGAGTTAGTCCAGTTCAGCACAGGCATCAGAATAAGGCCTCTTCTCTCAGCTACTCCCCAACGAGATGGCCACCTGTGACCATGAGGACTGGAGGCTGGGGGCAGAGAGGTGCCCATGGTGGTCCACTGACCTCTTCAGTCATCCCACCAAATGGTACGGATTTATCAGGAAGGTGACTTTACTAATTGCTATGAAGTATTTGGTTGGAAGCTCCCAGCATTTAAAGCCCCCCAAAAGACAATTAAATATGACCCTGTTCTTTGGACCCTTGATACCTTCAGACCATGTTCCAGCTTTTGGATATAATATACTGCAAGAATGGGAATTCAAGTTTTCAAGGATTTGCACTATTTGTGTTTGTATACATGGAGGTAATTAGAATATAGGGATAGTTCATATTAAACTATTAAAGTCATCATTTTAGTCTCCCTGTGGTAAGGGAGGCAGGTGTAGATCTTAACATGTCATTACTAAGCTTTCCTGTTAGAAAATACTAGCTCACTATGTATTATATAACCTGTGAATTCAACTCCAAGTCTCTATAACCTATTTAAGAAATAGATCAACTGAGAAAGAGAAGGTTATAGGATTGATGTTTTAGAGCCATAAGGAAACTATTCTGACTTAGATCTCAAGGCTAAAACTCACATATTTACCAGTTAAAACCCTTAACAGGAGAAATGATTTGAGTATTTATTTAGAGCAGGCAAAGGAAAACAAAAGCCAACAATAGGTCTAAAATTTTGCAATGCCATCTGGTGGATGTTACTAAGCCACATGCACAGTCACATTTCCTTCCTTCCTCCCACAGTCTCTTTGTCTTGGATGCCTGGGTTTCTGAAAGAAGAAAATGTTTGCTGTAAATGCTGACATTGGAGGGTGGGGGTTGGAACAACACACTCTCTCATAAAGGCAGAATATTAATCTAGTATTAGAAACAACTCAAATGTGAGTTGACAAGAGGAGAGGGGCAGCCTTTCCTCTCCTGGGGTAACTCCAGCTGGATATCCTCATGGAAATTCACTAAACGATTTCTGTTCAATGTGATTAATAATAGGAGGATGCTGTGGAAATACGTCCAGTACCAGAATGTCCTAAGGAACATCTGGGCAACAGAATATTGGTCAAGTTGCTGACCCTGAAGTAAGTACCAGCAAACATACTAGCCTCTGAGCTAATATCTCTTGCCTTTCAGATACCATCATCATCTGTATCCTCAGAGCTTGAATCAGGCAGTTTCTCCCATCATGCATTAATAGTAGGTTGCTGAGGGGTAGTGGAAGGAGCAGAGCTTGGTGTTGGCTAGACCTAGATTCTGTTTCTAAAAAGCCTTTGGAATTCATTCTTCTACAATAGGCAAGCACAGGTGGCTACCCAGTGTTACTGGGGAGGTTACTGAGTGAAATGGACTGCATTAGGAAAAGTCACAGAGAGCCTGTGGTGTGTGGCCTTGGCTGGTATTAACTCACAAGAGCTGACAGCAACAGCTCTTCCCAGTTTTGTGCCCAGGAAAGTCATGATAGTAGCTTGAAATTGGCCATGGTGGAAGTATTTAAAACATAGAAATCAGCAAATGCTATAAAGTAGAGCCTTTTATTTTTTCAGCAACTTGTCTGTTAAACATTTACCAGCCTACCACTTGTAAATGCAATTAAAAATGCAACTGAAACTCAATATCAGTGCTAGGGGACAATAGGGACTATAGCACACTATGTTGAGGGGTCCCCACCACTACCTGCAACCAACTCTTGCCAAGGAAATAGGACCACTTTGATCAATTGTCTGCCTTAAAAACTCTAAATGGAGATTTTTCTGCATTAATTCCTAACTTCTTAAATAGTTTATTTTTTTAAAATACCACATAATTTCAACAAAGTATATCTGAAGTCTATTTCAACTGGTGGGCCAATTATCTCCCATATCAATTTTAAAGAGGTTATCTCTAATTTTTGCATTGTGTACTTTTATTTTTAAAATTATATATCCTCTATATATGTGTATTAATTTTGTACTTCTGTATTAAAAACAGTTTTTACATTATAAAGCATTATAAGTGAGAAATTTTAAAGGATCAAGTGAGTATATCTGAATTTCTTTTTAGTATTTTCTTCCTGTATTTGAATGAATTGTCCTGTGTACTCCTTCGAGTGCTTGCATAACTTTCTTCCTCTTTGCAGACTGCTACTTGAGAGAATTAGTTCTTTTACTTCTTCTAATCATAGACCCTTTTGAAAATATTAATTTTAAGCCAGACATGGTGGTGCATGCCTGTAATTCCAGCTACTCAGCAGGCTGAGGCAGAAGGATCACAATTTTGAGGCCCCTCAACAACTTAGTAAGACCCTTTCTCAAAATAAATAAATTAATTAAAAAGGGTTGAAGATGTAGCTCAGTGGTCAACACCCAGTACCACTCACACAAAATTAAAGTTGTAATAGCTGTGCTGAAAGTGTAAGGTGAAGCTCAATAATAAGCCTGTGCTTAGGTTGAGTGAGGCCAAGTTTGATTCCCAGCACCACCAAAAACAAACAAAAAAATTGTAAATGCTCATATGTGGCAAAAGTACATAAGCATAGTACTTTTTCATATTCTGTTAGAATCACCCATCTCACAAAGTCAATGCCAATAATCCCAGTGACCTAGAAGGCTGAGAGGAATATCACAAGTTTGAATCTAGCCTCAGCAATTTAATGAGGTTGTAAGCAACCTAGTGAGACCCTGCCTCTAAATAGGAAACAAAAGGACTAGAGATGTGGCTCATTGGTTATGCACCCTCCACTTCAATCCCCAGTACCAAAAAAAAAAAAGTCAATGTGTGGACCCCTTAAGTAATCTGACTTGCAATTAGGTAACTGGATTCTGAATTCAGGGCTGGTGTTTGAACACTGGGACTTCCCTGTGCATTTGCGTTCTTATTTGTAGATGGTCTAGCCTTCCACAACTCTATGTGCAGCCTCCCTCAGCTCTGTTGCCACAGAATATGAGCTAGCATGGCTTCTCAAATAGTAACGTGTGCTGAGGCTGTTGTAGCCCTCTCCATCTTGCCAGCTCTACTGGGGAGAACCAGGGCCTTTTGTCTTATACACAGACTTGACCAGCCTATAAACTGGCTCTGTATCAAGTAATGAGCACAGAAAGGCAAACTCTGGCCCTTCCAAGCTAACCATCAGCAGGAGAATTGACTGTGCCCCCCTGCATTGTTCAGGAAGTCTGTGCTATTGTTGGAGGTTGTCAACCATCCCCACAGGATGCATAGTCAAGCCACTTTTAGACGCAGTACCTATGCCATATGAGATTGGAAGAATGCTCCCCTATTATGCTTGTCACCAAGTCTTCTGACCTTGTCAATAAGTAAATGGCAGCTGCAATCATAGGTGGGAAAACATGGCCCACTGAGATAGATGTGCATTATTGTTTGTTTTTGTAGTGCTGGGGATCCACCCAGGGCCTCGGGCAGGGTAGACAAGAGCTTTACCACAGAGCTATGACAGACATGAGTTATTAAAAAACAAATGGAATCACTTGGATTTCTCTTAATGAAACTTGTCAAGTGTATTTCTAGTGAAATTAAGTTGAATTGGTGCTTTTTGTCCAGTGCTCTTGGCCTGCTCAAGTGACTTCAATAGTATCTGAACTGTTTATATAACTGAGAAACGAGAAATGGACCAAGGATCTGGTCCTAGGCACAACTTCCTGAGTAAATTGAATAAAAGAAATTCTTAGATAAACTTTGAATGTGAGCATATGAATAGAAAAAACATTGAATGGTAATATTAATGACACATTTTCCCACTGACACTGGTAAATTCTATTTATAATACTACAGGTTTTATCAGCTATGAAATATCTACAAAGTTTTTGAAATCTATAACTGACGCTGTTTTGCTTTGGAGAAATAGATTAAACCTTAAGGATGCAGAGACAATTAAGCTGGTGCCAATTTTTCAAATGTTTGTAGTAGCAAGAAAAAAAAAAAGAATCACAACATAGTGTTTTTCATTTTTATAATTTAGGGGGGAATCTTTTAATTTAAAACTTAATGCTATGCAAAGTAACCTCTACTCAGGAATCTGTGTGGTGAGGAAACCAACCATGCACTAAATTTGCCCCAGGAGCTGGTTTTAAATGCAGATTTGGAGAGACTTCCCATCACCATCTCCCCTAAGAGATTCTGGTTCAGTAGGTCTCAGGTGGGACCCAAAAACGTGCATGTTGACAATTGCCTTGTTTGCCTCAAATACTTGTTTCTGGAGGCTATGCTTGGGGAAAAAACAAAAGAAAACAAAAAACCCTGTGTTTTATAATTAGAAAGACAGAGTTTCCAAGTCTGGCTGTGCCACTTCCCAACATTGTAGGCTTTGTCAAAGTACTTAATTTCTCTGAATTTCATTTTCCTTGTGTATAAAATGTAGATAATATCTGCATTGAACTATTGTGAAGAATAAAGTGGTTGATGTGGGTAAAGTATTATCCCACCAAAATTCTAAGTGTTTAATAAATGTTCATTCTCTTTTCTCTGAAACACACTGAACTTAACACTCGGTACTTATCTAAGCCCAGCATAGCAATATCCAGATCCTTGGGCTGTCAGGAAGCACAGAATTCAATACAGGTTGACCATACCAGGCAACAGCTGGGTGTTAGGCATAGCAAAGTCCCTGATCAGTAAGAAATTAGAAATTAGAAAAAAAATCATCACAAGAATCCTCACCATTTTTGTGTACGTGTGGTCAATGCAGATAGCATAAAATCTGGCATCTTAACCATCATATACCTTAAATGACCATCGTACGCCTAAGTGACCACCTAACATCGTACACCTTCACTGACCATGTCCAGTATGGTGGCATCAAGTCCCTTTATGCTGTTGTACAACCGTCACCACCATCCATCTTCAGGGATTTTCCATTTTCCTGAATTAAAACTTTGTATCCATTAAATACTAACTCTCTATTCCTCCTTCTGTGTCACCACAACATCACCATCCTACTTCCTGTCTCTGAATATGACTGTACTAAGTACATCATATGGAATCATACAGCACTTGTCCTTCATGATGGGCTTATTTCATTTAACATGTCTTCAAGTTTCCTCCCTGTAGTAGTATGTGTCAGAATAATTCTCTTTTTTAAGGCCGAGTAATATTCTATTGTATATGTGTATTAATAACATTCACATATATGCATATATATGTGTGTGTGTGTGTGTGTGTGTGTGTGTGTGTGTATAGTGTTGTTTATCCATTTTTCTGTTAGTTATTCACACTGTTTGATGATTGCGAATAATACTGCTGCTAGACCTTGTTTCCAAAGTATGTTCACACACATTCTCTTATATAATAATGTATGGAAAATGGGAAGGATAAATGTCCTCTCCTCATTTTCCAACTAAATAAAGGCAACTGGGAAATATATATGACCCAATGAACATCCCAGTGTTCACAGGAAGTGGGAGCAAGAACAGAGTCCAGATCTGTCTGACTCATTGCCAAAGGTATCACCTCATCCTTTTGTCTGTGTTTACATTTTGCCCAAAAATCTTTCTAAAAGTCCTGTTGGGACAAATCTATCCAGTGGTTAGGCCACATGCCTTGAAATAAAATCTGGTCTAATTCACATGACTTCTGAGGCAATGTGATCTAGGCCTCTGCTGGTACTGTCAGTGGACGGTGTCTAAATTCATGGGTTGTTAAGCTGAGAAATTTGGAAGATGAACATCTGTGTTTGTTGAATGCTTCTAACATGTCGGGATTATGCTTTGGTGATGTGTTTTCATTAAACTCTCCTTTTTTAGCAGTCAGGGTCAATATGAGGGGCTCCTATTTCTCTCTCCCTCAGGGGGCAGGCTCCTCAGTGTTTATCATCTGAGATCAATCTCCTTCCCTTCCCTCCCCTGCCCTCAACAACTCTCCAGCAGTAGAGTTAGGAAGAGCCAGGCATTCTTCAGCATCATGATGCAATCTTCCTCTGACTCCCCCCCCAGTAAACCTAAGGAAAAGCAATTGAACATTTCTTTATTACTATCTGAAAAGCCCCATCTCTTACAATTGAGTCATGGAGCTTTCTATACGAGCAATAAAATGAAACAAGCTCATCACCTAAGAAAAAGACTCTAAAACACGGTAGCTACCATGATAAGAAGGGCTATTTTGGATCTTGGAATGCTACTAACAACCATTTTCTTGGAGAATGTGCCATCTACCACATCAAATGATCAGGAATTGTCCATGAATCTCCTGTATTTGTCTATTAATATCCCAGTGTGGCTCTTACATGAATGGAGTTATCCAAATATTTCTGAAAACTATATTTTTAGCCAGTTTGTCTATTAGAAAATTAAAAATTATCTAGGTTAAAACTATGTTGATTTTTTTTCCTCTTTCTCTCTTTCTTATAGGTTTGAGATTGAAATTGAGCCTCTGTTTGCCAGCATTGCCCTCTATGATGTTAAAGAAAGGAAAAAGGTAAAAAAAAAAACCAGAAAGTAGCCCATACCTGAAGCATGCACAGTGTTCATGATTTTGGAAGTTCATGTTTTTAAAATTCACTTCCATGCAGGGGAAAAAAAAAAAAACAAAGTAAATGACCTTTGATGCATCTAGGTTTGTGATCTCTTTCTTTTATGATTTTTGAAGAAATGATCTGGGAACATTAATCATTTCTGTTCTTTAAAGAATCTTAAAGGGAAAAGGTCTGGTGGAGATGATAATCTTGTTCTGATAGAGTCAGCACACGCGGTTATATGTTAAACAACATAATTTAAATCAGTTAACAAACTTGGACATGCATATAATGTTTTCTCAGTTTGAAAGTGTTTGGCAAAATAACCTTATCATGAATGGAAGCCAGAGGAAGATGCTCCTGCCTCTCTTTACTTATAACTACTGTGTATACCTGGAAATGAGTAAATATTAATAATCACTAAAATGTTTATTGATTAAGAAAGGGTAACTGCCAACACAAGTAAACCTCTAAATTCAGTAGTTTAAAGCAGTTGTTCTTACACTTGAGTGTGCCAAAATCACTTTAAAGACTGTTCAAACAACTTGCAGAGTCCTATCCCTAGAGTTCTTGACTGGGTAAATCTAAGTGGAGCCTGAGAATTTGCATTTCTAACATGTTTCCTGATGATGTTGAAGCTGTTTGTCAGGGGATCACATTTTGAAAACCGCTGACTTAAAGAACAAGATGTTTCTGACTTTGTTTCTTAACAATCCAGTGTGGAGCTGTGGGGTGCCTCTGTTCCACTCAGTCATTCAGGAACCCAGGCTGGCTGTGGCTTCTCCATCTTCAATATGTGCTCTCTCCAAATCACTCTTGTCATTGCCACTGTTGTCCCTGAATAAGAGAAAAGATGGGTGGAGGAGGCCTGGAGGTTTGACACATCACTTCTACTCCCGATTCATTGGAGAGAATCTATTCACATAATTCCTCTTAACTGCAAAGGAGTTTGGTTCATGTAGACTCTGCCTGTGCAGCCATTTCCAGCTAAAATGCTGTTTGTAAGGAAGGGAAGAACCCAGAGTGGCTCTGAAGTCACCCAAAATTAGAAAGTCAGCAAGCACCAATCATGTTCTGTGCTCACTCAAAATGCTTAATGGATCCTCACAACATTCAACATTAAGAACAATCCTTGCAGCGGCCATGTTAGGCTTTCTTCAGTATGGCTCTTACCTTCTACTTTCTTTCTGTAGCCAATGCAGAAATGAGCTCGACTACTCACTGTGAACTCAGCTCGTTCCAGATCTTCCAGCCTCTGAGCTGTTTCTCTGTGCAGTACTCTCTTCCTCCAGCTCTGCCTGTCAGAATCTTCCTCTGTGGCCCATCCATCTCCAGTGCCTTTAACCTGAAAAGCTTTCCTGATCATCCCCACTGGCTTGGGTCTCTTCTCTTTGTAGAACTTCCATAGTGCTTTTTTGTATGAACGTGATGACTTTGAGTCTGCCTTTACTATAGTTATGTGTTGGCCTTTCCCCTCATTATTGATCATAACTTGATTGAAGGCAGAGCAATGTCCGACTCTTCTTTAGTACAGTAGACAGCTCATCACTGATAACCAGGAAATACTGGTAGGTTAATAAAAACTTAAATGTTTAAGTAACTCCTCTGAAATGACTCCAAAATATCTAGAAATTGTGACAATTTTTTTGTCATATTTTTCCAGCAGCCACTAGTCATACACCATATGGGTGGTTACTATTCTCTTTTTTAAAAATATTTTTAGTTGTAGATGGACACAATACCTTTATTTATTGATTGATTTTAATTTGTCATACATGACAGTAGAATGCATTACAATTCATATTACACATATAGAGCACAATTTTTCATATCTCTAGTCGTACACAAGGTAGAGTCACACCATTCATGTCTTCATACATGTACTTAGGGTAATGATGTCCATGTCATTCCACTGTCTTTCCTACCCCCATTCCCTTTCCCTTTCTCTCCCTCCCCTTCATCGTACCTAGAGTTCATCTAATCCTCCCATACCCCACCAACCACATTATGAATCAACACCCTTAAATCATAAAAAAAATTTGGCATTTGGCTTTTGGGGATTAGATAACTTCACTTAGCATTATATTCTCCAACTCTATCCTTTTACCTGCAAATGCCATAATTTTATTCTCTTTTAATTCTGACTAATATTCTATTGTGTGTGTGTGTGTGTGTGTGTGTGTGTGTATGTATGTGTATATATATATATATATATCACATTTTATTTATCCATTCATCTACTGAAGGGCATCTAGATTAGTTCCACAGTTTAGCTATTGTGAATTTTTGTGCTATAAATATTGATGTGGCTGTGTCCTTGTAGGATGCTGTTTTTAAGTCCTTTGGGTATAGATCAAGGAGGGGACAGCTGGGTCAAATGGTGGCTCTATTCCCAATTTCCCAAGGATTCTCCATACTGCTTTCCATAATGGCTGCACCAATTTGCAGTCCCACCATCAATGTATGAGTGTGCCTTTTCCCCCACATCCTTGCCAACACTTATTGTTGTTTGTATTCTTAATAGCTGCCATTCAGACTGGAGTGAGATGAAATCTTAGCGTAGTTTTGATTTGCATTTTTTTAATTGCTAGAGATGTTGAACATTTTTTCATATATTTGTTGATCAATGTATATCTTCTTTTGAGAAGTATCTGTTCAGTTCTTTGGCCCATTTATTGATTGGGTTATTTTTTTTTGGTGTTAAGATTTTTGAGTTATTTATATATCCTAGAGATTAGTGCTCTATCTAATGTGCATATGGTAAAAATTTTCTCCCATTCTCTATTCACTTCACTGATTATTTCTTTTGCTGAGAAGAAACTTTTTAGTTTGAATCCATCCCATTTATTTATTTTTGTTATTTATTCTTGCGCTATTGGAGCCTTATTAAGGAGTTGGGGCCTCATCCAACATGATGGAGATTTGGACCTACTTTTTCTTCTAATAGACACAGTGTCTCTGGTTTAATTCCTTGGTCCTAGATCCATTTTGAGTTTTGTGTGCATCGTGAGAGATAGGGGTTTAATTTCATTTTGTTGCATATGGATTTCCAGTTTTCCCAGCACCATTTGTTGAAGAGGCTGTCTTTCCTCCAATGTATTTTTTGGCACTTTTATCTAATATAAGATAATATGTGCATTAGTCTCTGTGTCCTCTCTTCTGTACCATTGGTTTACAAGTCTATTTTGGTGCCAATACCACGCTATTTTTGTTTCTATTGCTCTGTAGTATAATTTAAGGTCCGGTATAGTGATACCACCTGCTTCATTCTTCTTGCTAAGGATTGCTTTATCTATTCTGGGTCTCCTATTTTTCTAGATGAATTTCATGACTTCTTTTTCTATTTCTATGAGGAATGTCATTGGGATTTTGATTGGAGTTGCACTAAATCTGTATAGTGCTTTTGGTAGTATAGTCATTTTGACAATATTAATTCTGCCTATCCAAGAACAAGGAAGATCGTTCCATCTTCTAAGGTCTTCTTTAATTTTTTTCTTTAGCATTCCGTAGTTTTTGTTGTAGAGGTTCTTTCACCTCTTTCATTAAGTTGATTCCCAAGTATTTTATTTATTTTGAGGCTATTGTAAATCCTCATTTTCCTTTCAGAGAATTTGTTACTGATATACAAAAATGCCTTTGATTTATGGCTGTTGATTTTGTATCCTGCTACTTTGCTGAATTCATTTACTAGTTCTAGAAGTTTTCTGGTGGAATTTTTTGGGTCTTCTAGGTATTTTTTCAGCAAATAGTGCTAATTTGAGTTCTTCTTTACCTATTCATATCCCTTTAATTTCTTTCCTGTATCTAACTGTTCTGGCCAGTGTTTCAAGAACTATATTAAATAGAAGTGGTAAAAGAGGGCATCCCTGTCTTGTTCCAGTTTTTAGAGGAAATGCTTTCAATTTTTCTCTGTTTAGATGTTGGCCTGGGGCTTGGCATAGATAGCTTTTATGATGTTGAGATATGTTCCTTTTATCCCTAGTCTTTCTAGTGTTCTGAACATGAAGCGGTGCTATATTTTGTTAAATGCTTTTTCTGCATCTATTGAGATGATTATATGGTTTTTATCTTTGAGTCTATAGATGTGATGAATTTCATTTATTGATTTCTATATGTTGAACAAAACTTGCATCCCTGGGATGAACCCCACTTGATCATGGTGCATTATCTTTTTGATATGTTTTTGTATTCAATTTGCCAGAATTTTATTGAGAATTTTTGCATCTATGTTCATTAGAGATATTGGTCTGAAGTTTTCTTTCTTGAATGTGTCTTTGCCTGGTTTTGGAATCAGGGTGATATTGGCCTCATAGAATGAGTTTGGAAGTGTTCCCTCTTTCTCTGTTTCCTGAAATAAATTGAAGAGTATTGGTATTAGTTCTTCTTTAAAGGTCCTGTAGAACTCGGCTGTGTATCTATTCAGTTCTGGGCTTTTCTTGGTTGGTAGGCTTCTGATGGCATCTTCTATTTCATCACTTGAAATTGATCTATATCAATTGATCTATATAAATTGATCTATATAAATTGTGTATATCATCCTGATTCAATTTGGGCAAATCATGACTCTAGAAACTTGTTGATGCCTTTGATATTTTCTATTTTATTGGAGTACAAGTTTTCAAAATATTTTCTAATTATCTTCTGTATTTCTGTAGTATTTTTGTTATATTTCCTTTTTCATCATGTATGTTAGTAATTTGAGTTTTCTCTCTCCTTCTCTTCATTAGCATGGCTAAGGGTCTGTCAATTATATTTATTTTTTCAAAGAACCAACTTTTCATTCAATTTTTTTGTTTCAATTTCATTGATTTCAGCTCTGATTTTAATTATTTCCTGTCTTCTACTCCTTTTGGTGTTGATTCATTCTTCTTTTTCTAGGGCTTTGAGATGTAATGTTAAGTCATTTATTTGTTGACTTTTTCTTTTAAAAAGGAATGAACTCCATGCAATGAACTTTCCTCTTATTACTGCCTTCATAGTATCCCAGAGATTTCAATATGTTGTATCTGTGTTCTCATCACCTCTAAGAATTTTTTAATATCCTCCTTGATGTCTTTTGCAATGCATTGTTCATTCAGTAGCATATTATTTAGTCTCCTTGTGTTGGAGTAGCTTTTAATTTTTATTTTATCATTGATTTCTAATTTCATTCCATTATGATCTGATAGAATGAAGAATAGTATCTCTATTTTTATATTTTCTAAGAGTTGCTTTGTGGCATAATATATGGTCTATTTTAGAGAAGGATCCATGTGCTGCTGAGAAGAAAGTATATTCTCTCATTGAAGGATGAAATAGTCTATATATGTCAGTTAAGTCTAATTTGTTGATTGTATTATTGAGTTACATAATTCCTTTGTTCAGTTTTTATTTGAAAGCTCTATTCATTGATGAAAGAGGTGTGTTAAAGTCACCCAGAATTATTGTGTTGTGGTCTATTTGGCTCTTGAACTTGAGGAGAGTTTGTGTGATAAACATAGATGGCCCATTGTTTGGGTCATATATATTTATTATTGCTATGTCTTGTTGATGAATGGTTCCCTTAAGCAGTATGAAATATCTTTCTTTATCTCTTTTGATTAACTTTGGCTTGAAGTCTACTTTATTTGATATGAGGATGGAAACCCTTGCTTGCTTCCACAGTTCATGTGAGTAATATGTTTTTTTCCAATCTTTTATCTTCAGTCTGTGGATGTCTTTTCCTATGAGATGAGTCTCTTGAAGGCAGCATATTGTTGGGTCTTTTCTTTAAATCCAGTCTTCTAGTCTGTGTCTTTTGATTGGTGAGTTTAGGCCATTAACATTCAGGATTATTATTGAGACATGATTTGTATTCCTAGCCATTTTTGTTTATTTTTGGTATTTAACTTTACTTGGTTTCTTCTTTGATAAGTTTTTTCCTTTAGTGTAATACCTCCTCTTGCTGACTTTCATTGTTGTTTTTCAATTCCTCTTCATGAAATATTTTATCAAAGATGTTCTGTAGTGCAGGCTTTCTAATTTTAAATTTTTAACTTTTATCATGTAAGGTTTTTATTTAATCATCAAATCCAAAGCTTAATTTTGCTGGATATAAGATTCTTGGTTGGAATCCATTTTCTTTCAGAATTTGATATATACTGTTCTGGGATCTTCTGACTTTGAGGGTCTGGGTTGAAAAATCTGCTGAGATATGAATTGGTCTCCCCCTGTATGTGATCTGATTCCTCTCTCTTGTGGCCTTTAAGACTCTATCCTTATCCTGTATGCTAGGCATTTTCATTATAATGTGTTTTGGTGTGGATCTCTTGTAATTTTGTGTTTATTTATTTTTTTATGTGGTGCTGAGGATTGAACCCAGTGCCTCATCTGTGCAAGGCAAGCACTCTACCACAAAGCCACAACCCCAGCCCTTACCCTTCCCTTTTTAGTGAAATTCCTCTGTGACTTTTTCACTGTTTTAACATGTTTAGATAAGGAATCCAGCAGGTCTAACTTGTTTTTCTCTCTGCTGCTCATTTGCAGATCTCAGAAAATTTCCACTGTGACCTGAACTCTGACCAGTTTAGAGGATTTCTGCGAGCTCATACACCCTCAGTTGACCCATCGAGTCAGGCAAGATCTGCAGTCTTCTCAGTCACCTACCCATCCTCAGACATCTACCTGGTAGTCAAGGTAGTTAAGCACCATGTGATTTGCACATGCTAATGTTCCCATTATTGCTTTATTCCCAGCCTGTGTGTGGGGTGAAATGACAGAATATGTCTACATGTCCTTCATGGGATTTGAATTGTTTCCTTCTCAGCTTGCGCCTTTTGCCTTATCAGTAAAGTCTGTTTGGCTGTTTTGTTTTCACAGTACTAGGGATTGAACTCAGGGCCTTGTACATGCTAAGCAAGTTATCTACCAACTGAGCTACATTCCAGTCCATAAATTCTGTTTTGAATACTAGAAAGTCTTGGGTTTTTTGGAGTCCTACAGTCATAGAGATCATGACTGACAAATACCTAAACTTTCTGAGATACATCTGCCAAGTGGAAATGATCACAGTGACCTCAGTGAGTAGTTGTAACTTCACACTAAAGCCTTGTCCTTCCTCCTAACTAAAGAATGTGAACTCTGCTGTGGGAGAAAGGAACAACATCTTTCTTGTAGTTTCCTCACAATGTTCATGTTTTCTCAGAAACCCTCAGCTAAATGTTTCCAAGTTCAATCTCTGACAGACTGAGGTAAGGGACTGTGATTTTTCAACTTTTACTCTCCCTTTCTGTCACCATCCCACATACTGTGCCTATGGAGAGTCAAAATCTGTGGGGCCATTGCAGCTAGAACCTTCCATTCTGTGCTCTACTCTTGGCTGATGTAAGAAAACCAGAGACTTTTGCCACATACCAACACAATTGGATAGAATTCAACAGCAGTGGGTATTTAACTAACCTCAAGCCAAACAACTGGGCTTATTGACTCTACATCAAGACTGTAAAACAAATAAAAACAGCAAATCCCGGTATCTGATTTCGTATATATTCAGCCTTCTGCGTTTAGAACATTTTCTATTTAGCTCAGTATCTTATGTCCATAATCTTGATGATTTGCCCAGGATCTTGTGGTAGTAGCATATAGATTCCAAATAATTCAGATAACTTAAAAGTCACTTTCTTGACACCATTTTACAAAAACGATGAAAGATGGGAATAATCTATAATTTGAAGGGAACCTGATTAAGCTTGTGGAAAGTATGGTTAAAAAATTGTTGCTAAAAAGACACATCTATAGTTGTCAAACTTTAATACATGTCCTTTCCATTGCAATATTACTTAGAGATTCAGAACATTTAGCTTAAATTACACTGTGGCTGTCCTACAAATTCACAGTTGTCTCTTGATCTAGGAAACCAATAAAACCAACACCAGTTTTATGGAGTAAAATTGTATTTCAAACTTTACTTCTTAACAGACGACTTTATTTTGATTGATCCATAGTAGGTTACCAAATAACTGTGGTAATATCTTATGATTACTATCACCAACAAAATGTGTTCCCAAACTTTCAAATGTATAAATGTATTCATTTGGCAATAACAAACATACTTTAAATTATCTGGATATAATTGTGAAATTAAAATATATATAGCAAGACAATGCCTAGTTTGCTTTCTATTTATCTTTACCATTTATCATTGCTGCTTTTCTCCTAAATATGTAGTAAATGGTGTTGTAATACTTAGCTCATACAGGTAGGCACCATTTGATAAAGAGGGGCTTCTTTCTATCGTATTTTTAGTCCCAAGATGAATAACAGGATTTTAACCATATTTTAGGTACAGTCACCTAGTTCAAGTATTAAATATGATATGACTTTAGGAGGTCATTTCACGTATAAAGATTAACCTTAAGCTTTCTAAGAATTGTTTTAAAATATACAAATCAGACTGAATATTTGAAGGAAGCCTCTCTACTTTAAAAGTCCCAGATGGGGCTGAGGTTGTGACTCAGAGGGAGAGTGCTAATCTGGCATGCATATGGCCCTGGTTTTGATCTCCAATCCTGTAAAAAAAAAAAAAAAAACAGCCCCACATTATTCTAATATACTCCTTTGCCCTAGCTCCTGTGGTTGTGAGGACTCATGCATTTCACGACACACACTTTTACACATCAATCACCCTGCGGTTCCTTCTCATGAAGTACTTGGAGTCTCCCTTGCCCAGTATTGTCAAGGGATAGTACCTTCTGCTCTGGTTGAATCTGGACTTTTCTGCTTCCAGATTCTGGTGATCCCTTTGCCATGGGTTTCAAATAAAGCCAGGGCATTCCCCATCCTTGCCTCAGGATCCTGATTAAAATATTCATAATCTTATGTTCAAAGTTTATTTTAAAGAGCATGTTTTTAATCTTTGACTTCATGGAAAAGATGAGCTTCCTTCTCATTTATTGTACAAGTTCCTGTCTATGAGCTTCAGGAGAATGGGGACCATATTTATTGTGTTTACCACCTAATCTCCCAGTAGCTATCACCATAAATGTTTTTTGAATGAATGAAGGAATTTGGATGAACAGGAACACAGGTCAGTTTCTAGCTCAAGTACTATTTGTGTTTCCAACGTGGTACATCCCTCATGGGACCAACCTTCTCTTCAAGCTGTGACAATAAGAAAGGTTTTTACATTCTTCTATGGGAAGAGAGACCCTGCTTGGAATGCTTCCTGAAACAGGTGTCTGTTGGGCCGATTCATGCCACTTGCTTTGAAACCCCATTAACGCTCTCTTCATCAGTAGGGTATGCTGGTTTAAATACTTTGTGCTTAACTGAGCGTGCCTATTAAAATCATGTGTCTATGGAATAGGTTGACCTAAATTTCTTCTTCAAGGACATCTCAACTAATGGCTCAAGTTAATGGGTCTAAATCCACTTGTTTTTCTCATCAACATCAAAGTTAAATTTTCTTTCACAGAGAATTAGGAAATTTCAAATTTCTCCTTTTCCTTTTCCTAAACATAGTGCCCAGATTTATGGCACCTCCCACTAGTTCCTTCACCTGAAACAAAATGGAAGGTGCTGGACAGTAATAGCATTCATTCATCTCCCAGCCAGCTAGCAAATTGAGAAGCTGCACATTACAGTTTTTGACTTTCTTTACAAGTCTGCTAAATCCAAAGTAGTAGCCCTAATAGGAAACACAAGGGACACAATTACAGATAATTTATTCTGTTCATTTATTCATTTTGTGGAAGGTTATAGTCCCCAACTTGACTTTTATGGAAATCATATTTCTTTTTTACTTTGTTAGCCATAATAAAGAAAATGAGCTTTTCACTTCCTACATATGTCTCATGGGTTTTGTTTTATAAAATAACTTTTATTGCATTTTTATTATGGATATAATACATGTTTATGGTTTAAAAATAGAAACTACATATCAGCAATAGGAAGAAAATAAGAATCACACATAATCCCACCATACAAAGATAACTACTGTTAACATTTGCTGTGTTCCTACTATCATCCTTTTAACATGTCTTCTTGACTTTTTTACAAAACTGTGTGGTACACTTCACACTATTTTTTTAAATCAGAAAACATATATTATGGGCACCCTATGCCATTGAACATGTTTTGGTTTTGGTTTTTGGTTCTGGGGTTTATTGGGGGGGGCGGTGTGGGGTTTTTGTTTTGGTTTGGTTTGGTTTTGGTACAAGGGATTTAACCCAGGGACACTTAACCTCTGAGTCACATCTCCAGACATTTTTGTATATTTTATTTAGAGACAGGGTCTCACTGAGTTGCTTGGGGCCTCACTAAGTTGCTAAAGCTGGCTTTGAATTCACAATCCTGCCTCAACCTCCGGAGCCACTGGGATTACAGGCGTGTGCCACTTTGCCCAGCTTGAACATGATTTTGATGGCTGCAGAGATTCCACTATGTGGATATAATTCACTCACTTATTTTAATATTATTTTTATTGGTAGGTTGAAAAAGTCCTTCAACAGGGAGAGATTGCTGACTGTGCAGAACCCTACATGGTTATCAAAGAAAGTGATGGAGGAAAGGTATGATGATTTGATTATTGGTAAATGATTAAATCTTAGAATTAGCAGATATTTACAGAGGTGTTCCACAAAATAGTTCATGTGGTCTAGACTATAATATGTCCTCATATGAAACACTAATAAATTGTATTTAAACAAAAGAAGAAAGAGAATCTATTATTGATGATAATCTTTAAAAGTAATAAATTATTGAACTCATAAATAATGACATGCACCATTGTAAGACTGTAAAATTTGGCCAGGGCAAAAACCATATCCAATCGTCTTGCTTCTGAGGCTCGGACCCAGATGATTGGGAGGGTTCTGGAGACCCCATAAAACTAAACAGTACTAGAGATCTCCTGACCTTTCTCAGGACATGGGGCATTGTCCTTTCCAGTATCAATAATTGGTAATTGGCTGTGACTACTGTGCATCATAAATTAATTAGTAAATTACAGGTCCCAAGCCATTAAGCACCAATTTACAAAAGTTCTCCAAATGATTTTTTAAACCTGACCTTTCTTGAATAAGACTTCCCTAATCAGACTAGTACCTTTGAAATAAAATTGATTGAACTCAAAACACTTCTTTTTTTTTTTTTTTTTCCATTTATCATTCAATCTGAACTTGAAAAGAACACACTGGAAGTGTTGTCAACTTAATGAAGAAGTTGTTACAGTTCTTGTTGAAGTTTTCCAAGGCAACTTTTGTTTAAAAAAAAATCTTTGGGGGGATCTTGGTAGATGATGGATTAAATTTTTATCCCAATTTTCTCTCATGAGAACTAGGTCATACAACTAGATCTGAAAGAAGCGCTTGTGGGTTCACTAGTATATTAATCCTTGGACATTTCTTTTGTAGTGGAAGTTACAGTTAACTTATAGCCTGCTTTAACCTCCTCCTATAATCATTGTTTTCTGATCAGCTAGACTTCTGGTGTAAGTTGAGATAGTTTCTGCTGATTCACTCTCTAGTCAGTGGAGTTGGGGTTTGCAGATGGCTGGGATATCCATGTTAGAAGTAGTTGACTTGCTGCTGGTGCCATACTGTTTGTTTCAGCTCATCTCTTTCCATTTTCCTCTAGAGTAAAGATAAAATTGAAAAACTGAAACTTCAAGCTGAATCCTTCTGCCAACGTTTAGGGAAATACCGGATGCCCTTTGCCTGGGCTCCTGTGAACTTAGCCAGCATCTTCAATGTCTCCACCCTCGATAGGGAGGTAACTGATGTGGAGCCCACGGTTGGTAAGATTTTCATCTGTTGTAAGATGGGAAGGGATCCCCAGTACTGAGGCCAATACTTAATAGTGAGGCTTAAGAGAGCAGGAAGGTGTCAGAGACAGGAAGGAGGAAAGAAATAAATAGAATGTAAAACTATCCTGCCTGAACTGCATATGTTTGATTGGATAGAGATCCTCAAAACAATTGCCATGAACATTTATGGAGCTTAGGTATACTCTCACATTAAGAATTTTGGTTGGAATTTTCTGGATTTTTTTAACATTTCAAAAGATTAATTTTTTAGTAGTCACTCCCTCTCAAACAATAAAAATTATTAAAAATAACAAAAAATATAGTAATCATCAATAGTGTGTTAAAGACACCATGGTTGGCTCCTGGATATAGAAACAGCCACTATTACAAAGGCTTTGCTTTGAAAAGCAAAACTCAGGTTTCACAGCAAAATTTCCAGTTTTTCAGTTTATTTTGCCAAGTGCAATGAAAGAATGGAAGCTAAAAGAATATCTAGTTACTGTTCCAATTCACTTTATTAATTTCTCTCTTTTTCATCACTTCCCCCTTGATGAACAATTAATGTCCTACAGTTTACACATGGAGCTGTCCAAGTGATTTTAAAATTTTCAAGTGGGCACTGCCACCCTGCCCCCCATCACCTGTGGCAGGGTTTCTGTTTTCCTAAATGCCTTTGAAATCAGCAAATATTTAAGTCTACCTTCAAATTCTTTATGCATTCCTTAGCTCTGCTGTTTACCAGGGAGTGGAAGAAAGGGTATTTGTTATTGATGCTTTTCTTCTGAAGTTACTGTTGCATAAATTCTAGTTAACTCCTGGTTTATTTCTAATTTGTTGATAATAAACCTCATTTGACTACATTCTGACCCCACACCACAATTTTTAACACCAACTTCTATGTATACCCTTTTTTAAGTATAAAGGATAACCTTATTTGAAAGTGTTACATGGGGAGCTTAGAGGGCCCCATCAGGTAGGTTACTTAGCACAGGGCTTGTTGAGACCTCAGTGAGCAAGGGTCAAGGGTAAATTAACCTGACTACCAGGTTGATCCTGGGAAGGCAACCCAAGATGCAGTGTATTGCACGGAATTTACATGGATAGTGCTAGCAAGAAACTGTACTTCAGCAAGAGAGTTGGAAATAGATAAGAAAATATTCAAAGGCAAGAATTGGAACTATTAGAATTCTAAGTAATTTGACTGTATACAACAGAACCCCTGAGTTTTGCATTGTAAAAGCCACAAGATGATTTCCAACTGAATTCACAAAGGAGAGAGATAACTAGACAGAATTCCAGGGTCTTGACCCTGTCTCATCCTCATCACAAAGGTCAACGGAGGCAGAAACTGAGTCCTCTTGCCTAATCCACATGAGAGAGGCAAGCTGGATCCAGAATGTACTCAGGCTAACCCCAGCATGTTTGGGTCACAGTCCCAAATGCAATCAGGGATATTTAAGTATTTGCTTTTCCCAGTGGAATGCAAATGTAAAAATAAAACAAAAGCAAACTGTGTCCTGACTAAATAAAGCTTACCAGGAGATCCTGTTCTGGCTGCAGCTCTGGATTTTTGCTGGTGGCATCTGGCCTACCCAGTCTCATGTGAGAGGGGCCCAGGGCTGCTCATGGCATCTCCATTCTCATCCAACATGAGGACTAAGAAAGGTGGGGACCCACAGAGGGAAAATTTTATTCAAAACAAGAATGACCATGTTCAATGGCTTTCAACCTATCTTAAGATGTTAAGATATGGGAGAGTTAATGACTGCTGTGTATGGAAACAGAATGGTACACTTTCAAATGACAGTTGTTTTCCTTTAAAGGGAGAAACTCTGCAGGTGATCGGAGGAATTTGTCCCAATCTAGGAGGCTTTCTGAACGAGCCCTCTCCTTGGAGGAAAATGGGGTTGGATCCAACTTCAAAACCACCTCCATGACCATTAACAGCTTTTTCAAGCAGGTATCTTTGTTACAGTGGATCTGGGTTTGTCCAGGCAGTGGTATGAGAGCTGGTGCCCTAAGGAGGAGTCCAGGTAGTGACTAAGAGAGCAACCAGTTAACCCCACCAAGCCTCAGTTTCATTATGTACAGAACAGAGATGATGGTGCTTGCTTCACTCAGTGGTTGGGACAGTTCTATGACACAAGGGATGTGAAAGCTAGATTATGGTACATGCTCAGAGTGCTAGCTGTGTCAATTGGGAGATGGATTTGTTTCTGTTCATACAAACTATCCTATTTGAACTGTCTTAGTCAGTTCATTTAACAGGCTTTGAAGAAAGTCTGGCCAACATGTCATTTCCCCACTGGTGTCCAGGTCTCCTGGCTTAGCTGTCCTCTTCATCTCTGTTCCACGTGCAAACTTGCCAGGACTCCTTCTTGCTTATAGAGAGTGACCATTCCAGAGGATGCTCTTGGTTAGTTCAATAAACATTAAGACTAACTAAAAAATAAAAACCTTTCCAGAGTTCTCAAATGCAGAGACAGAAGGTAAAATGATGGTTGCCAGAGACTGAGAAAAGGGGACAGGGCGTGGTTGTTTGAGGAATATAGAGTTCTAGGGGTTTTTATTTGTTTTGTTTCATTTTGTGGGTTTTTTTGTTTGTTTGTTTGTTTTTGTTTTTTGTTTTTTTGCAAGATGAAAGGGGTCTGGAGATTGCATGATAATTTAAATGTACTTACCACAACTGAACTGAACTGTGCCTTAGAAATGCTTATGATGATGAATTTTATGTTATTTATATTTTGCCCTGGGGAGGCGGGGTGACTTGATTTAGACTTTGTTTGACTGTTTGACTATTCTGGAAAAATCTTACACAGTGGTTTTCATAGGGCATTTAAAAGTATTATATTAACAAACCCAAATGCAGAAGGAATGCTGAGGGGGTCCATGTGTAGAAATAAATAGAAAAGGACTGAAAGGGTTTCTATCCAGGATACGCTCCTTCCTGATTGCATTACCCTGGGTGACAAGGTATTTGACTCAGTTAAGTCTGAGTGTTCTCCTTGGGCCTGACATAGCTACGGGTTGTGGTAAGGATTAGACATCATGCACGCGAGTGTCCTTCAGCAGAGTGCCAGCCCCAGGGTGTGCACGTAGAGGGGAGGTAGCACTTACGCTTAAACTTTTTCAAGGTAAATGTGAAAAGAATGAAAGAGGGAAAGACACCTTCTCCATCTTCACATCTCTGAAGAAGAAAGTAAACTAGGGAGTAAAACTCTCATCCGTGGATTGAAGGTGTGGTGAGAAGCTCGTGGCTGGGATTCCCAAGGGTCAAATGGGTTCCTTAGAATGCAGTAGAAGCCCCGTCCTCAGCAGGGCTGGTAAGAGGCTGGTTGATTTCCTGCTGCCTGTTATCCCAATTTCTATGAAAGACCTGTTAGAATAAAACTTAAAGGTAAAAATCTTCCCCAGCGGTCAGACATCCTGAGTCCAGGAGTCCAAAGCACGTCTCCACTCAGCCCACCTTCTCTCTCGGCAGGAGGGAGATCGCCTCAGTGATGAGGACTTATTCAAGTTTCTAGCTGACTACAAGAGATCTTCATCCTTACAGAGAAGAGTCAAGTCAATTCCAGGTGTGGATGGACTGTCTTTTTCCTCTTAAACTGTCCCCAGAGTACTTGTGGTCAGATTCCTTCTTTGTCCAATGTTATGGTTTATAAAAATCGTTCGCCATGTGCGATGAGGGAGGCTTGCATTCACAATTAAGAATCTGAATTGGTCTGCATTTTTGGCAACTCTGTTAATGTTTTCTATTTACTAAAAAATCGATTCTGTAAATAATATATTCTAGATCTGGTTTCTCAGATAAAAGAGGAGCCTCTTTTATCATATGTAATATTATAAGGAAACCTAGTATTTAAAAAATAAATGTGAACTTCTTTGAGGGAAGGTAAAGACGCTTTCCTTATTGTCAGCACAGTATTCCATAAGGTATTTCTATAGCATCCTGGGGTACCAAGGAACTCAGTTTGAAAACCACCAATTGTTACTGCCAGCAAAACAGGGAAGTTACTTAGCTGTGTATTCGTATAGTGTGATAGTTATGGAAGGAACATTAAATATCTTCTGATCTATTCTTTGTCAAATCACAATTTCTTGCCTTTTATTTTGTAGAAACCTCATCTCAAAAGTTGTCATGACATGCTTTTTCTCAAACTATGGGAAATTATCTAGGAACTCCAAAACTCTCACACTCTCACAAATTACCCTTATATTCATAAAGGGAATTTTTCCTTTTACAGTACAATGTGGGGTGCATGCATTTGAAGTTAAGAATCTGAGTTGGTCTGCAGGTTTGGGTCTTTCTAGATCCCTCTTACATGACAATTTCTGTGCTGAACTCTCTCTAGGCTTGCTCAAACTGGAGATATCTCCAGCTCCAGAGATCATCAACTGCTGTCTGACTCCTGAAATGTTGCCTGTGAAACCCTTTCCTGAAAACCGAACACGTCCACACAAAGAGATTTTGGAATTTCCAATCCGAGAAGTGTATGTCCCTCATACCATGTACAGGTAAGAAACACAGGCTCTTGGGAAACCGTGACTCCCACCTCCGGAGTTGTGTTTGGATAATGCTTTTCCCGTCCTCCAACATATCTTTCTACTTGCTAGGTTTTGGGGAAAGCAAAATGTGATGGTTATGTAACTACGGATAATTGGTAGATCTCTTTCTAAAAATGGTTTATGTAATTCTCTTTAACAAGAAACTGTTTCTAAAGTGCAATTTAGATTATAGTGGCTAATTTAGATTTAGATTATAGAAATGAAATAGCTCTACTAATCAATAACTTGGTTTTCTTCTATGCACAAGGACATAAAAGAAAAAAACAGTATGACTTCAATGTCTGACTTGTCTAAAAGATGGGTCTTCAGCTCAAGGCCAGCTGTACCCAAGAGAATTTACAGCAATGACAGAAATGTTCTGTACATGTGTTGGTTGATACAGTAGCTGCTAAACTATTTAGTATTTTGCTGTTCTGTATTTGAAATGTGGTTAGTGCAGTGTCAGAACTAAAAATCTAATCTTATTTAGTCTGAATTTAAATTTATGTGGCAACATGTGGTGACTTCCATATTGGAGAGCAAGGAACTGGACTCTGAGGTCCTGAAAGGCCAGGCTGCTTTGGGATCTGAGAGTCACATGTGGTGCCACCCGATCCTTCATGTGGGATCTGGGAAGGATCTCTTGTCAAGACACATCTGCCAAAAGCATTGCTGCTCATGTACTTCAAAAAAATATATATTTATTTTTTAGGTGTAGATGGACACAACACAATACCTTTTAATTTTATGTGGTGCTGAGGATGGAACCCGGGCACCGCCCGTGCTAGGCAAGCGCTCTACTGTTGAGCCACAATCCCAGCCCCTGCTCATGTACTTTTATTGTTTGTTTTGAGAAGATTTTTTTGAATTACACACACACAAAAAAAAGTTTTTCCATCTTTTCTCCACCATCCAGAAATGACATTTTGTTGTTTATGAGTTTTTAATTTTTAAATAGAACATAAAATTAAATCATAGTGATTAAATGAAGCATCTTTATCCCCAGTATCTGACTGCAGACTTCTACCGTACCTCCCAGTCTTCACTAGCCTCATGAACACTTGTGTGTTCTTCCATTTTCTCTGGTTTACACATGTGCATGCATGCACACACACGCATATGTATCTGTGACTACTGAAGGGTTTTTATTTCTTGTTTTTGTTAGTTTTTTGTTTTGTTTTGTTTTCTGGCACTGGGGATTAAACCCAGGGGTACTTAACCACAGAGCCATATCTCCAGCCCTCTTTTATGAGACAGAGTCTTACTAAGTTGCTTAGAGCCTTGCTAAATTGCTAAGTCTGGCTTTGAACTTGTCATCTTCCTGCCTCAGCCTCCTGAGTTGCTGGGATTACAGGTGTGTATCCCCTCACCTGATGTGAATGATATTATTTTTATATTCTCTTAAAATTTACATAATGACCTCATACTCCACATGCACTTTTTTTTTACTTAACAATACTTTTTTCTTCTCCCTTTTTTATTACTATGTACTCATGAATTTTATTGACTCAATGCCTTACATTCAGTTAGTCTTCTTTCTTTTAAGTTAGTTGGATTGCCATGAATTTAAACAGTGGGAACTCCTAAACATCTTGCATTTTAGAATTTCAGAGAATGTCACTCCTTTTAACTGCTGAATGGTACTCCTTTGTTTGAAGAAGCCATGCGTTATTTGTCCATTTCACTCTTGATAGACATTTGTGTTTTTTCCAATGCTTGACTCTCACCAACACTGTCAGTGAGTTTTTGTCCTTGTCTGTTCACGTTTCAAAGTTTGAATATGCCTAAAAGTGAAATCGCAGAGTCACAACTAGAATGCATTTTTTAATTTATTTATATTACTTTTTTCCAAAATTGCACCTGTTTGCTATCCTGCCATCAGTGTAAGAGAATTCCTATTTCCTTAGTTCCTCATCTGCACTTTGTATTCCATATGTGGGACTCAGATGCAAAAAGCTTCAGAGCTCACCTTATCCAAACGCCCCTGCACATTTCCTGATTCACAGAATTGAGATGCAGAAAGAGAAGGTAAATGGTTCATTGGGATCAAAACTCACAGTGAGAGAGACAAACAACCCTTACATAGAATCAGAGCTCTTCCTTACACATGTGTGTGCCCCAGTTAATCCATCCTAACACAGCTCTTCATTTTCTATCCTCATTCTTTAAATGCCAATTCAGCCCCCAAGACCTCCCCTTAGATAAGATAAGCATTCCTAGGATGCAGTCCTTTCAATTCCCACTCCCTAGAGGGAGATGAAGGATTGAAAATGTTTGCTTGGTAGATGCTGTTTGTGTCTTTTAGAAACCTTATCCTATAATTGGAAAATAACACTTGTAGCATTGGAATAAACTTGTACCAAATGAATTCTACCGGTTATCCAGCTTCCCCTCGGCATTTAATCACCCATGGAGTCATTTATAACTCTCTTTGCTCCTTGTTGCAGACATTATCCCTTAATTACATCACAGCAGGATTGGAATGCATTTGTGCACTGAAAGACTCATAAATGTAGGAGTGCTAAGGAGGACACGTCTGGACAGATTGCTGCAGACCAACATGGCATCATGAGAAACAGACCCACAAACACACAGTGATGTTCTTGAGCTGTTCTGAACACTGTAGAAAGGCCAAGGCCTCTCACTGGGAACCAGCGCTTTATTCTTGGGGTGATAGAAGATACTTCCCTCAAGTTTGGCAGTCTCCCCTTCCCTTGGCTTCCAGGCCACCATATTTTATAACTTATTTAAGGACTTGGTTTTCTTCTTCATGTCGTAAGAGAATCTTACTATGTGAAAACTTCAAGGAATTTAGAGATCATCTTGTTCTAACCTCTTATGTTGTTAAATTTTTAATTTCTTCTCCAGTCCTCCTGTGCTTGATGGTGGGCGATTAGGTTGGTACCCGGGATTGAACTCAGGGGCACTCAACCACTGAGCTACATTACCAGCCCTATTTTATTTAGAGACAGGGTCTCACTAAGTTGCTTAGTGCCTCACCCTTGCTGAGGCTGGCTTTGAACTCATGATCCTCCTGCCTCAGCCTCCCGAGCCACTGGGATTACAGGCATAGCCACCACACCCGGCCTGATTAGGTTGGTTTTGACAGAAAGCCAGGACTAGACTAAGACTCCCCTTTCCTACACCTACACCTCTCCCCAGGTAAAAGTGGTCTGTTAACAAAGTTTGCCTTGGGAAACCTCACCTTCCTATTTCTGTTCATTTTGCTTTCTTTTTATTCCTTACCATCTCCCCATGACTCAAAAAAACTGAAACTTTGTGGCTTTTCTATTCCCTCACCCCAAATAAAGGTTTCTTTTAAGCATTTAATCTCTAAACTCATCCCCTATGAGAAAAGATATGACTTGAAATCTTCTCTCTGCTGAGAGTATTATCTACAAATTCCTGATTCTGTTAGAAAAGCTTTCATTTGACTTACCTGAGGAATTCTGGACATGTTGCTAAGGGCCTGGCATGTAGGGCAACGTCCACTGTGAACATTGCTATGTTTGCACCATTCAGTCTGGTCATAGGAAATCAAATACGTGAAAATGAAGATTTAAGAGCCAGCGAATTCAGGGATGGTTCTATGTTTTATAGAGGAGTCACCTCATGAATGTGAAATATGGTCCAACTTATAAAAAGCTGATCTTCCAGAGCTTATAGAAAACAGATATATCTGTTGAACCAATGACTGCTATACCCCAAAAGCCAGGATTCAACTGTTAAAGTAGTATACTTTTAACAAACTGAGTTCCCTAAACGGGGGTAGGGGTGGAGGGTAGACTATCACATGGTTGTAATGGAAGACGTTGCCTGGCCTCCAGTGGGGATGGTGACCAGAGTCACACAGTGCAGGAATCTTAACATTAATGAGGTTTCTGTTTAACACCATATAAGTAAACTCAGGTGTTACCTCTATCTCCCTTAAAGGAGCATCTGCCATGGACCCTCGAGGAGAATGGCTCAGGATCAGCTGAAATTGCTTTTGAGCCCTCAGCTTCACCTTCCTTCCACTTCTTTAGGGGCTTCCTTTCTTCGCCTGCCCCCTCAGGTGGCCTTGGTCAAGGTCACCGTGTTGTACTGCAGAGAACACCACTCAAGTGGCATCCTGTGTGACCCTTGCCCCTGCCTCTACCCTCGTCAAGCTGCTTAAGGAGAGGTTTCAGCTCCGTTACAGACTGCCCAGGACTCCCAAGAGTTGGGCATTCAGAAAACAAACGCTTGCTCTGACAGGAAAAGATCAACTCCCAAAGGCAAAAGTGCTAATCCCAGGTCTCGAATCAGGGACTCTGGTCCTCTGCATGGACATATCCACCGCCCCCACCCCACCGTGAGCTGAGGCATAGGGTCAGACTAGTCTCCTGAGACAGACTCAGGCAAGTGGCTTTGAGAAATCACATACAAAAAGACAGCAATTCTGAAAGTAGCTGCAAAAAATTAGGTTGATAAAGAAGATTCCAAGTCTGAGTTTGGCCGTCCTGTCTCTACACACAGATTTTTTAAAATACCAGTTGTTCATCGACAAACACATTTGAACTAACGTCTGGCTTATTTTCCGTGTGACCAACGGCTGGCAGTAGAGATGCCAGCTGCCTTCTGGTGGGAGCAGAATGAAGACTGAGTGGGGGCCACGGCCCAGCCAGGCCTTCAAGGGCGTTTTATCCTGTGGCTGCCACGGGGGTATGTGCGAGATCACAGGCTCCAAGGTTGTAATGAGCTTGTTAAGCTCCTCGCGTCCCTTTAACTGGTGATTACATTAAAGAAAGCCGTATAAAGTGCATTTCATCACTCATCCCAGCCCTCGAGAGCCTCTGAGGTCTTGTTTATCCAATTACCAGACTCGCTGTGGAGGACTGTGCTTGCTGGGAACAGGCGTATCAGTCAGAACATGATTTCTTTGATGAATCATTAGCTGTTTTCAGGCCTCCTCCCATATGACTGAACGTTCTCAGACCAGAGAGGTCTGCTCTGGCCTAACAGGAAGGTGCCTCCTGTTTCACAGTGGAATTCTAAGGAACATTACCAGACTTATAGTTTACATGTGAAAAAGAATGGTGTAGGATGGATGTAAGCGTTGATCTTGAATGAGTGGCAGGCAGTTATGATTAGTGAATAAAATTCCTCAGGGAAGGAATGAACCCAAAATAACTCTGGATGAAGTGGTTAGGCAGGAGTCGGGTATAGGGAGTATCCTTGAATGGGACTCTATTTTGTCCAAGGAAATGGATTCGCAGTTTAAGGTCAGCTAACTCTATATCCAGAATAGATCTTCTCAATGCTGGAGACAGGGTGATTGTGACTTCCAGTGTTCAATCTTATCTTAAAGACCCCCATTCAGGAGGTGGCACTCTGGTGATCTCAGACTCTCCTTTGTTAAAAATCAAAGTTTCCCCTTCTGCGTGAAAAAGAAGCTTTGATTCTCCCTGAAAGAGGTAAAGGTCCTGCATAGCGTCATCCAAAGGTCCACAGCCAAAGGTGACTTAGACCTCTGGAAACTCACTGGAGAGGAGCTGCTGCTTCACCTGCCTGGTTTGGGAAGCGATTCCAATGTACACCTAGACATGAGCCGAGCTGGATTTGGCAAAGAACAAGTATGTGTCTATTGAGAACCTACAACACCGCAGCATACTCTCCATGTGAGGATGGTGGTTTTATGGCATAATATTCATTAGATGCTATAAGCACTCTAGTGTTATTGCTAATTAATGGTTAGAAGTCTATGACATTTTTGGCCCTGTCTCTTTAAATCACCATCAAAATTATGCCTGGGTTGCCAGGCACAATAGCACTCGCCTATAATCCATTCCAGCAGGTCGGGAGGCTGAGGCAGAAGAATCGCAAGTTCAAAGCTAGCCTCAGAAACTTAGTGAGACCTTCAGCAACTCAGTGAGATCTTGTTTCTAAATAAAATATTTAAAAGTATGGGGTATGTGGCCCAGCAGTTAAGCACCCCTTGGTTCAATCCCCAGTACCAAATATATATATATTATATTACATATAATATATATATCATATGTATATGGCATCCATTATTTATTGTTTCTTTGAATTTTATTCATTCTGGAATAGACAGCCTGTTGTTATAGTAGTTCAGGATTTGAAAGGTGCAAAAGTGCACAGAATAAAAATTCTCTCTACCACTTCTGATTTCCAACTATTCAATTCTCTTTAGAAAAAATCCACATATATGTATAAATGGTTTGTTTATAAAAACTTCTTTTCCACAAACAAATGCTTATTAACATAGTAAAACCAAGGTTGGGCTTCTGGATATAGATGTAGAGAAAGAGGTTGATGTTATACTTTCATTATTTTACAACTATTGAGTGCCTATATTGTGCCAGACCCTGTTTAGACACTGTGGAAATAATAGTGACCCAAACAGATGGAAACAGTGCACCTTTTATACCTCAAGCCTAACTTTGACCATTGGAGACAGCCTTTTTGTTTCAATTTCTTAGTCATCCTTTCAGATATGGACTATGCATATATAAGCCAATACATTCATGCACTTTTCCCTGTCCGTATAAATGTGTCATGATCTTCGCACTGTTCTGCATCTTGATTTCTTCACTGAGTACTATATTGTGTGAGCACTTTGATGTGAATACACGAAACTACTTTTTTATAGCTCCACTCAGAGGTATTATGTGAACAGTTGTGATTTTTTTAAGTCCTGTATTGATGGGCTCTTAAGACCTTTCTGCTCTTTTGCTATTATAAATGTTATAATGAAATAACTTATGGCACACCTATTTATTGGAAAAAAATCCTAACTCTTTAAAGAAGTGTTTTAAGAACTCTACCTTAAGCGTGCTCGCCTGGCATGCGTGTGGCCCAGCTTCAATCCTCAGCACCACATACAAACGGGGATGTTGTGTCCGCCGAAAACTAAAAAAAAATAAATAAATATTAAAATTCTCTCTCTCTCTCTTAGAACTCTACCTTAAGTATAAGACAGTCCAGAAGCTCAGTCCTTGGTCTTAGAACACTTATCCATCAGAAATTTTATAATCAAACCATTTACTTAGGAAGAGCAATGACTGCTCAGATCAAATCTAGCCATTTGAATTAGCCAGGGACTGAACACAAAGACAAGGGAATTCCTGGTGCCAGTAGCAGCTTGGTCTCAGTAATAAGACAGGGACACAATCCTCATATTTATGATGTCTTGCTTCAAAATTCAGCACTTCTTTTTATAAGAATGAAAAAATTCAGGAGGTGGGGGCCAATGACCCAGGATTATTATGCTGAGGCTTTGCAGAGCTACGGCTTCAGTACACCATTCAGCCACTGGGGGGCAAAATTAGCTCACTTTCTGGATTCAGACAATTCCCTACCTTTCTCATTAGAAAACAGAGTGGTGATTTATTAAAGAAGAAAATGCACTTCATCTTTTGCCTTTGAAGCCAAAGACCAAGAAAAACTAAAAAGTATTCCAGTGTTTCAAGAGATTGCAGTTGTCGTATTTTGCAAAAGATTTTATTCTCATCTGCAGCTTCTGCCTTCTTTCATTAGTAAGTCCAACACTGTTTTTGAAAAAAATTACTAGTTTTTTAATGACTAATTGCTTAGATTTCATATATCTTTACTAATTAAAAAATCAACTTAAGTTTCCCACTGTTTTTGAAAGATGCAGTGGGGAAGGGGACCAAGAAATACATCCCATTGTGCTGACAGTGAGATCTCCTTTGGGAGCAATTTTTCAGTGTACATATTTACACATTCACCAAGGCTGCCTCATATACGAAACTAAAAGAATGTGAAGAATTTTGCTGGAATCCAGGGGCAATAGTGAAATATGTTAGAGGAAGGTGCTGTGTGTACTTATTTTGCTGGTGAGTTGGGGGCAACTCACAGCCCTTATCAGTCTGCTTATTTATATCCACTCCATCTGAATCCACAATGTATCAGTGGTGCTGCCTATTCATGACTGTTTTAACTAAAAACCCTGCTGCCCATTAAGCAGGGATGAGCATTATTTTCTTCGTGGATCCTTTACATAGCATTTGGCGGGAAAATTCATGAGGCATCCTGTTTTCACTGGCTAAGGGTTAAGATCAGTGGGGGCAGAGACAATGGTTAAGAAATGAAATTAAGGCAACTCTAGGCTTGTGTTTCACTGTGATGACAAATGGTTTGTCCAAACTACAAGGAGCACTTTCAAATTCAAGATGCCTTCTTTCCTTGATTTTAGTGCTTTTGTTAGTTTTTTGTGGCTTTTGTTTGTTTGATTTTGAAAATGGGCTTCACTCATGTTGCCAAAGTCTATCTTGAATTTTTGGCCAGTTTTTTTCTCTTCTGATGTAATAGCTAGCCTTCAAAGAAGTGTTGCTGTTTGCAGGGAGGGGACCTTCTGTGCTTTTGGGCTTTTTCACCCTCAGTTCTAATGTTCCTGTGTTCTTCACAGAGGCCCCCAAAGGTCTGCACTCAGACACTCCTCTGAAACAGAGGTGTTTTAACAGCTCTCCATTAATGGATGTCCCATGGTCTGAGGCCTCAGACAGGCTGCCCTTGGCCCCTCTCAGCAGAAGTGGGGTGAAATATGAGATGCTGTGTCAGGGTTTTCTGAGAGGAAAAAGTGGATGTGGGTGGGAGGTGTAGGCAAACACCACAGCACAAAATAAAGAGAACCATGAGTAGCTGGAAGGACTGAGTTTTGACAGCATAAGATAATTTTTACTTGTTTTTGCTTTATTTCTGGTGCTGGGAGTTGAACTACAAGCCTCATATATAACAAGCATTGTCTCTACCACTGAGTGGCACACCAGCCCCTAAATAAGATAGTTTTCTTTAAAAAAAAAAAAGAAAGAAAGAAAGAAATGACTAATTGCTTACATTTCATGTATCTCTACTAATTAAAAAAATCGATTTAATTTGCCCACTGGCTTAAAACACCTGAAAGTTTATACAAATTCCCAAAATGGCTCAGTCCTACCTCCTGGGCTTCATACTGTTTGTTTGACAACTTGCAAGTATAAACTGAGATCTATGCAACTATTTGTGGAAATATAAATATTATGACTCAATTAGGACAAAATTAGAGGAATTCAACTTCGTGATGTATTGGTTTCTAAGGGATTTCCAGGCCCAAAGTAATAATTATGCAATTTAGCATTGGGAAAATCTCAAAGCTCACTTTTCATTTCAACCGGGGTGACCTGAGCTAGCCTTTCTCTCTTATCCAAGTTCAAAGACTAGTTCAGCTGCTTTTCTGAAATTCCTCCAGTCAGTTCACAGGTGGGCAGGAGATCCACTTCTTCATGTTATTAATAGATCTGTATTTCTGTAATCTCAAGGCACCAGTTGATGTCCTCAAGGATGGCACATACGAAGTCACTGTTTACATTTTGCGGAGGTAAATATAAAGGAATTCTGACTTACTCTCTGTAGCTCAGGCTTATAGGATTTTACCTCCCTGTGTAGGGACATGGGACTATTCTTCAATTAATGTCCCCAACCACCTCATTGGACTCTTTTGAGTTTTATAATCCTTCCCTTCACTGCTATCATTGTCTGGTGAGCACTTGGCTCCCCCTTAGCCCCATCTGTCTGGAAACTTCCCCGTGCTCCTCATGCTCGGCTCATCTCGATCTTGAAGTTCTATCCTCCTGTGCCTTTTTTGCACCCTTGACCTTCACATTCCCTGGTTGCAATGCTTTTTACTTCATGACTGTTGAGCTGGATGCTGCCAATGTATATGCCTCCCAGGATACTTACAGGTGATTATAATTCTTCTATAACATCCACAAGATAGTCTTAATGGGGAGACATCCAGGGGAGGGAGATGACTTATTTCTTTCAGTTTAATAACCAGCCATCCCAGGGGCGAAGACTTGATTGATGGCTGCTTCCTCTTTTGTTAAAAACACACATCACATTAGTGGTCTGTCCTCGTTTTGTAGATAAGCAAAATGATGGTACTTATGCTCCCTAGCCCCTCTCCCTGAATTATTTGGAAGCCAGTGAAATTCTGTTTAGACAGAACATAAAGAGAAACCTTCTTGGAGAAGAACTAGGTGGTGGAAAAACTACCATTTTATTCAACCTAATGGGAGGCCAAAGGAGACTCGGAATCAGAGCCAGGAGGTCGAGACTCATTTTCTTTATGCCTAGAGTGGGATAACCTTGTGATACTGATCTCAGGGGCTTTGGGAGAAGAGTAATAAAGACTTTACACATCAAAGTCTTTTGATAAATACAAGATACTTTACAGTGCACATTTTATTTGTGGTTGTTATTTGTGTTATGTGCATATATGCTACAGACCCCCATCCTGCTTGTCAACTCCTTGGATGATAGCAGAGGCTCATACTGTTTCTCCCTTCAGGACCTGAAACAGTGTTTTGGGGATCACTCAGGAAATGCTCTTTGGGATTGGCATGTGGAAGGGGATGAGGTGGGTTGATAACTAGCTTAGTTTGCAGGTGCTTTGTACTGGGAAGGGTTTAGTTGCCACATGGCCATGAGAGGGCACCAGCCACATCCCTGATTTCTCAAGCTTCCTGATAAGCCATCTCTTCTGCAAGGTCCTGGTAGGGCCTGGGTGGCCACCTTGTTTTGTGTTGCATGGTCTATCACTCACTGAGAGTAAATTCTGAGTAGGTGCCTAGGGAAAGCTTTTCTCAAGTGAGAATGTTTAGATGTGATCTCTACTTTGACTTTGCACCTGGAAACATACATTTTTCTATAGTCTTGAATTGAGAGTGCAGTTGTGGTCTTGTGCAAGTCAGGAGGACAGGCAGTTGGTGACCATCTACAACACCAATCATTGCTGGAAACGAGATCCTGCTGTTCCTCTGATGCCTCACAGAGGGTGCCTTCACTCACTGATCACCAAGAAGAGACGATTACCTACAGTTGTATCCAATGCCACAAAGCTACCATTGTAACTACCTGTTGCCAAATCATGTAATTTTTTTTTATTATCTCATTGATGTCTTTGCTATTTTCTTTCCTTGGATCAGGTATTCAGGCATGGTCCATTTGATGAGTTATATTCTATGCAAATGAAACAGACTGTATTAGTTTGTAGAATGTAGCCAGTAAGCAGAACCATGTTCACTGAATAGATCTGATAAAGTGAAAGGGGAGGGAAACTCATGGTGAGTGGGAAGTTTTCCGCTTCATGTCCAGGGTCAGAGGGACTGATGGGCGTAATGCTTTTTGGTTAAGATGTCATGGCAACAGTCATCTCTGAATGGCTCTCTAGCATCATGCAAACCCTACATTTTTTTATTGTAACCCATGTTCTGACTCCCATGTGGAACTTTGCCCAAAGTCAGTAAGAACTCTGCAAGAATCAGGATTTATTCAGAAATTTAGCATGTACTTAATGAATGATTCCATAGATGTGCCAGCATCTCGAAGTGTTCATACACTTGTTTGGTGGATTCTGGGTGTGACAGATTGAAAAAGGAAGTAGAGAAAGAAAGCAGCACCAGGAGTAACATTTGACATTGCTAAATGTAAACCCCAAGGCAGGCCTGGCACACAGGTGGATGGGACCACGGTTTAGGTAACTCCAGACACCCAGCTCTGAAAACTTGAAAAATCACTGCCTACAAAATCGGATGCCATGGCCAATAAGCCTTAGGGCCTACTGCCTCCTTGAGGTCACTGACTTTTACAGGAGCTGTGGCACGCCTTTCAACATGACCACAATTATTGTCACAACTGAGCATGTCTCCACCATGAGCTCTTGGTTGGGGATGACGTGGGGACCCCTAGAGCCCAGAAAGGGCTACACTTCCTTAGTGCCTCCTCTCATGTCTTCTCTCAGAGTTGAGTTCCAACTAAATCAAACTCTTATCATAAGATTTGGAATCCCAGGCCAGCCACCCCCCAAAAGTCTTTCTGTAGGTTAGGAAAAGGTGAAGTCCACACAGCTGTTAACCCTTAGGATGATCTGGGCATAGGGATAGCCACTGTGGACTTGTAACCCTGTGTGAGTGTGGAGAGTGGGAAGAACAACCTCCTTCCTCACCCTCTGTCGTTCAGGGTCAAATAGAGTGGAATATTTTCCTTTTGAAAATCTATGACTCATGTAGATGCATCCACCAGCACATGTGAGCCCCTGGGATGTGCCAGGCACTGTGCTTGGTACTGACAGACAAGGAGGAGTGACTGCCTGCCTCTGGGGGCAAACCCCAGTCTCCTGGAAGACACCAGAATTACTCAAAACCACACCCATCTGCCAGTCTGAGTTGTAGCTTAATCCTGCAGCCATCTTGAGATCTTTCAAAGTTGTTCCACCTCCGAGTCCACACAAGCCTTCTCTCTCACCAGCTGCCCAGAGCTGCATATGATTATAGGGGCAGTTGGAGGCATCTGGAATATTTATTTCCTGACATATCTGCTGTTTCTCAATTCCAAAACTTTCTTCCCCAACCTCAACCAAGGAATATAGCAATATTAAAAACACTGGAAGTGATAAAACTAGCATCTTGGTGAGTAGTGTTGATGTACTTATTGGCCGTTTCTTTGAATGGACTGGAGACTATTAAAGGATCTGCCCAAAATTAAAATAACAAGTCAGCTTTAACAATCCCCCCCAAAAAATGGAAGTTTTCTGGTAAGTGTATGTGTTTCTTTTCAGCTAGCAGATTTATTTTAGGAAACTATTTGCAAAGCCTGGAAAAAATGTTCTCTCACTGTCCATTAAAGGAACATTCAGGTGAATTCCTATTACTTTTCCATGTGACAATGCTGTATGATGACCTCTTAAAAGACATACAGCATAGTTTAGTTTTAGTATCCAAACAGTGTATTTAAACTTGAATTCTAGGTCTTTCACAAAGACCTCATATATTTGTTTTGCTTTTATTTACAGGATATTTTCATTAAAGCTTTGTGGGTGTAAAGGAGAGAGAAGGATATTAGTAGTAGGTACTTTTTAGTATTCTTCTTTAGTGTAACCTGTCATGGCCTCTTTAGGGCACATTAGTTAGTAAAATCAGAAAAAAGTCAAAGAAAAAATATTTATATTTTTAGAAATTCTCAAGTTTTTTTAAACTTACATGGAGATTGAATTGACTCCTTTTTGAGATTAAGATTATTTTCCCATAGGTAGTTATTGCATTATGTTCCACAGACCATGAAGATAACTCTGTGACTAATTCAAGGCAGAAATTTTACAAGCTAAAGCCATTTTTTCAAGGAAACATATGATTAAGTATCAGAGGATAACCCAATGTATACTTTAAGCAATATACACACTTGTATTAGTTGCCCATTGCTGCCTCCCCCAAACTTTGCCACTTAGAACAACAGTTAGGATTCAGCTTGTGTGAATTATCCAGGTGCACTTTAACTGGGTGCTCCTGCTCAGGCCCTTCAGAGAGCTGTGATCAAGATATCAGCCAGGGCTGTGGTCATTTCAGGGGCTCCCTGGAGGAGGGTCTACTTCAAAGCTCACCTGTGTGGTTGTAGGAAGAATTGCTTGTTCCTGGGTTGTTGGACTGAGGGCCTCAGTCCCCCCACTAGTTATCAGACAGAGACTTCATTGAGACTCTGCCACACTGGTCTTTTCCAAGGGCAGCTCACAACATGGAAACTGGCTTTATCAGAACACTCGAGAGAACAAGCAATGTGGAAGCCAGAGCCTTTTTGTAATCTAACCTCAAAAGTCATATCCCATCACTTTTGTCCTATTCTCCTCATTCAGTGCAAGTCACTAGGTCTAATCCATACTCACAGGAGGAGCATCACCCAGGGCTGGGCCACCAGGAGGCAAGGATGACTGGTAGTTATCTTAGAAGCTGCTAGGACAGTTCTTAACCAAGCTGTTTAAGTCAGCTTTTTTTTTTTTTTTTTTTTTTTTTTTTTGCCTGCTGTGACTAAAAGACCTAACAGGAACAATTGTAGAGGAGGAAAGTTTATTTGGGGGTTCATGGTTTCAGAGATCTCAGTCCATAGGCAGCTGGCTCCATTCCTCAGGGCTCAAGGTGAGGCTGAACATCATGGCGGAAGAGTGTGGCAGAGGCAAGTTGTCCACATGATGATCCAGAAGCAGAGAGAGAGAGAGAGAGAGAGAGAGAAACTCTAACTCACTAGATACAAAATATAAACCCCAAAGCCACACCCCCAGTGGCCACCTCCTGGAGCCACACCCTATCTTCAGTTACCACTTAGTTAATCCTCATTGATGGTTTATTCACTGATTGGGTTAAGACTCTCGTAACCCAATCATTTCTTCTTTCAAGCTTCTTTCATTGTCTCACCCGTGAGCTTTTAGGGGACATCTCACATCCAAGCCATAACACTACCAAAAATGAAGAGAGCTCCAGTTAGATTGGAAGAAACACGGAGGGTGGAGGGCAAGCAAGGGAGCTGGCTGTGTGAACTCTGTGGATGACATGAGAAGGCTGTCTAGGGAATGCATCCCCCCAGTCTAGTGTATTTCCAGCACATCTGCAAGGAATCCCTTCCTAACAAAAGAAAAATAACCAGTTTTTGACAGATCTTCAAAATCAAGAAGTATCCTTTCCCCCACCCTCTTACTAAGACTCACTCCAAAGAAATAAGCCTGCAAAGTAGGGAGGATTTTTATTTATATATATCTAAGTTAAAGCAGAATTCCCATGTTTTCTTATATTCAGTAGTTGGGGGCTGGGAGAAGCCCTGAACTGTATATACTAAAGAATAGGGTTATTTCTCTTTTTGTCCAGCACCCCAGCACCTTGTTCACCCCACTCCTGTCTGATCCCCCACCACACACTCCCCAAGATCCGTGTGTGTGTGTGTGTGTGTGTGTGTGTGTGTGTGTGTGTAGTACACTTAGCAAAAGGAAAACTAGCTATGAAGGGTAAATTTTGCAGGATGTCTGAAATGTATTCTGCTAAAGTTGTTACCATCCCACCCATTTAGGAAAAAAATACATTCTTTTGTAGACATTCAAAATGCAACGGAAATGGAGTTCTAATAAACCAAGTGGGGGCTCAATCTGTAGAACAAATTTCTAAGCCCTTCCAGTATGGAAAAAAAAAAAGTGCAAGGACAAATGAGATAAAGATTATCCAAATCACTTAGACCCTTTAAACCACATCACAGGTGCCATGGGGAATAGCCAGAAGTTGAGACAGATACATTTGCCCAGTGAACCTTTGGAATATTTTGTTAGTCTCAAATTTAAGGGAAAAAATGCAGAATAAAAAAAAATTTATTTGGGTACCTTTCCATCTTTCCTTTCTTTGTAATTCTTTTCAGCTCCTCCTGCCCCCTCCTCCCAGCCCCAGCATCCAGATCTCACTAAGAACAATGCCTCCTGGTAACAACCCCATCCTCTTTTATCTTTCTCCATTCACACTTTCAGTCCATATATCTAGCCTCTTTGTAAGAAAAAAATGCTGAGTAAACTAATTCCTACTAAAATGAGAGCAAACAATACATAAACTTCTTAATACCTTAAACCTGCTAAGCAGGGTTTCAAAAGGAATCGGGGGACATGGGTACCTTAATTGGTAAAATTTCAGTTAGTTCAGTATGTTTTAAAAAATATTTTCAAGCAGGGTTAGAGGGAGATTTATTTTTTGTTTATTAAAGTAGTCAGGTTTCCCCCAGTAGGTTTCAAATGCTTGAATATTTGTGATTCTTTTCAGTAGAAACCTGACCTGAGATTCTGCTTTATATAGCAGAAGGAATGTGAGTTCTGATTGCTCACTTAAAAGGAATTTTTAACCAACCTCCTAAAAAGGGGTGGGATGGGGATTGATGTCATAGAAAAATTACTCTGCAAATATCATAGTAGCTGTGAGTGTTCAAATAATGTTCAAAGACAAACTATTGGGTTCAGACCCCAGCACTGCAAAACAAAAAGACAATTTATTAGTAGTAATGATAGTTATTTTATATTATACAAAATCACCATGTCTGATATTCAAGATGCAGTTCATTGATTGAGAAAGCATGAATACCCCCCAAAAATATTTTAAAGAAGTGTAATAAGAGGAATTAGGCTGGCTGTTTTTTGGTCTTCTCTCATTTGATTTCTGGTTTTTGAGGGCATTTTTTTTTAATATAAAAGATTTTAGAAAGAGAATATTGGGTCACTTCTTATAGAGTTTCTAAACAATTTGGTGATGTTTTCTCTTTGGTTTCTTAACTGCATTTGCTTTGGCGGGGTAGAGCAGAGGCCCCTGATGTCCAGAGAACAGTACCAGCCTTGATACAGAACATGGCAGCCTTGCCCACGGAGCCCAAGGTTACTTGGGGGCGCGCTACTGCTGGAACCCACACCCCAGTGCCTCCTAGCAGTCCCATCTCCTGGCCCTGTGCAGGCAGCCTCCTGCCCTCTGGCTATGCCCTGGAACAGATTTCACACTCTGTTTTTCTTACTCTGAATTCTGAAAATGGCCCTTTCTCTTCATCCTATATGTCAGGGATTTTCTTCCCATTTTCATTTTTTACTGATTCCTTTATGAGTTTGCATTTTGATCTGACCTGAAACATCAGAAACGGGAATACACACAAAAAATGGCATGAGTCTGTGGTCATGGAATGATGGGAGAGGACATAGCTGGTGTTCTATTTTTATGGACTTATTTACAAACCTTCCCACTTTAAAAAAGTGATGGAGACAGCTTATAGAGATTGTATAACAAGGTGTGAAAATTTTCTGGGTGAAAATAGGGAGAGGAAATCAGTCAAAATCTGGGTAAGGTTATTACACAAAATATATCTTAATATATAAGAATATCTCTAAAAGTCACCTGCAAATTTGACTTTGAGCTTCCTAGGAGCCAAGGAAGTGAGGAGAATAGACTTACAATGATCTATAAGATTTATGTCTGCCAAATTAAAAACAGACCAGCTCTCTTGAATTAATGCTTCTCAGACTTGAATATGCATTTGACTCACCCATGCGGGTTCTGATCCAGCAGGTCTGTGCTGCACTTTTAACTGGCCTGGGGTGGAGGTGATCATGTTAATTACTGCCCCTGCACCCCTAGAATATCCTTTGAGTAACAGGGTTTTAGCTCACTTATAAGCACATATTTACAAAGCATGCTTCCACTTTTACCAAAAAAAAAAAAAAAGTAGCCACGTTAGGTTTGTAAGTTTCCTAAGTAATTCCAGGATATGTAATATATTGAGTTCTAAGATTTCTAACTTTTATTTGCTCTTGATGAATTTAAAGTATCCAAACCTCTAATATGAGGGGCCAACACTCTCATCTTAGTGCTATGCAATTTCAAATCTATTTTTAAAATCTTGTAGTTGGTTAGGGGGACTTTTTTAGTCACTGTAAATATTTTAAGATCACATTAGAATAAATTTGTGGTGAGTATGATTGTTGACCAAAGACACTGTTTACTGTTGTTCTTAGAAGTATCGGTGGGTCTAGCTCAGAGCACCTGGATTTGAGTTGCACTGTACCATTTGCTAGCTGTGTTACTTGGGCAGGTTATGTAGCCTCTCTGTGCCTTTTCTTCTTTTGGACCCAGTAAAGTCAGGTACCTGTCATAGATATTTAGAAACAGTGCCTGCAAATTGTGAGAATAATGTTGGCTATGTTTATTACTGTGTAGATTTTCCTGGCAGTGAAATATGTGTGCTAAATTAAAATTACCTCCTCAGCTGATTGCCTTCAAATACTTTGAAAAATATATGTACAGATGTGCAACTTTCTTTTGAATACTTAAGTAAAAGACATCACATAACTCTAAGATATTACTGCTATTAGTAGCCATTTGAGGTTCACTCTGATAGAATCAGTCTGATGCCAACAAACTGCTAAAGAAAGGGCACTGACCTTTTTCAGTGGTTTTCCATTGAGAGCATCTTGTTTGTTGGTGCACTTGGTTTTGCTACATTTCCACTGCAGCAAATAATTCATCAGTTCCTTCACTCTGTCTTTACAAAAAAGGATAGAGAGGGAGTTTTAAAACACAAGTAAAGAAAAAGAAACCACTTTGAAATTGCCAAAATTGTTAGGCTGAGAAAAATAGAAAGCTTTTTCTGTGTAGGACTGTTGCAGTGGTGGTGTATCAGGAGAGCCAGTTGCCCATTTACCAGCCCATCTTCTTTAATCCAGTGCATATCACTAGTAATTTGCTACTAAACGAATACAAATGTCTCAGGCTATAAGAAAACTAATAAAGCCAGGCGTAGGGGTGCATGCCTGTAATCCCAGTGGCTTGAGAGATTGAGGCAGGAGGATGGCAAGGTTCAAAACCAGCCTCAGCAACTTGCAAGATCCTAAGCAACTTGGTGAGACCCTGTCTCAAAATAAAAAATAAAAAGGGCTGGGGACGTGACTCAGTGGTTAAATGTCCCTGAGTTCAATCCCCAGTACCAAAAAGAAAACTAATAAAATAGAAAAACTAATTTTTCTGGTATTTTATTCTCTCCCACTATTCCAATATCCATATCTAAGGTTGTTTTTTTTTAAGATTTCTCTAAGTTGGAAGCACCTGTCTACATGATATTTAAAACATGTTAAATATGTACCCACTTCCTCATTTATTAAATGTACTTTACATATAATTTTGTATTAGTTTATAAACTGGGGGAATTTTTTTAACTGCAAGTTAAATTCAGTAGTCTTGCCATTGGCTGATGAAATTTTGCATAAAATAAGCATTTGATTAAATAATTCTGATTTTGAGAGGTTTTTTACATTTTTGTAGATCATAATGGGGGGGGGGCTCTCAGACTTTTTTATGGAATCCTAAGATGTCCATAGATCCTAGGCTCTGTGCTTGTCATCCTGAGAGTTAAAGTCCCACACACAACCTAAACCCAGCTCAGAGTAGAAAATTATCTACCACTTGCTAACTAACTGGTAAGAAATGAACTTCAGTGACAAATGGAACTAGACTTCTGGATGCTTCCTTTAAAAGAGTATTTCAGGAGCTGGGGTTGTGGCTCAGAGGTAGAGCATTCACCTAGCAAGTGCAAGGCCCTGGGTTCGATCCTCACCACACCACATAAATATAAATAAATAAAATAAAGGTATTGTATCCAACTACAATGAAAAAATAATTTTCTTTTTTTAAAGAGCATTTCAGGGGCTGGGGTTGTGGTTCAGTGGTAGAATGCTTGCCTAGCATGCATGAGGCACTGGGTTCCATCTTCAGCACCACACAGATATAAAATAAAGATATTGTGTCCACCTAAAACTAAAAAATAATTTTTTTTAAAGAGCATTTCACCATTTTCTGGGATACTACATGGTAACCTGATGGGCTGGTGAACAGAAAGACACAGAGACTGGGGAGACTGAGAGAGAGAGACAGAGAGAGAAAATGCACATAAATGAAAGACAGAGAAAGCAGCAGACACTGAGAGAAACTGAAAAATAGAGAGGGAAATCCGGGCAGATTGTCGGTTCTCTAAGTTATATACATTAATATCTCACAGTCCAGCAGAATGTTTGAAGTTGTGTTTTAAAATTTACTCAGCTGTTTCACATAGTCCTCATGAGACACCTAAATCTGTATATTTTGCAGTTTACAAAGCAGTTCTCAGGTATCCTTGCATTGAGACTGGACCCAAACCATTTTATTACAGGTGAGGAAATTGATCAGTTCAGCTCTTGGGGAGGGATGCATTTTACCGTTTTTCAAAGGACCCAGCATCTTATTTGGTTAGGGCCACTAATGACATACAAACCCATACAAACCCATTTCTTCTGATATGAAAGCAGCTTCAATTTACATGCCCTACTGATATTCAAAATCAACAATTTTTTTCTTTTTCTAGTTTGTATTTGATAGTATGACTTTGCTGCAAACCATTCATTGAAATTACAGGAAGAAGAAATTGACACCAATTCCATTTCAAAATCAAACCCACTCTTTTATTTCCCCCCACAGTCTTCTAACCTTTACCTTTCATGCATATTCAGTGTTTGTATATTGACAGCCTTGACAGATATAAAAATTTTATTTTCCAAGTTTGCACTGAACATTATATAGAGAGTAAAAGCCATTTCTCCCTGTGCCTCATCCCTGCACCCAGCTGATTCTGGGAGTTTGGCTATTGCTGGTAGAGGCCTTTATTCCTCCTGTAGATCTTCTCAGCTCTCCTCTTAAGGCATTCTGCTCTTTCTCACCTTCTGGCTGACTGTGCTAGATGCTCAGCTGTAGAGCAGTCCAAAGTGTCCAGTTGCTTAAACTGGGGACTTGTGTGGCTTTTTGCTATAGCTCACTTGCTCCAAGCAGTAGAAGTCCCTGGAAAAACACATGGTTGTCATCTTGTGAATATGGGCTAGGTTTTTCTCTGCTTCTGTGCACTGAATGAGGCTAAACTTAGGATAAGCCAAACTAATATTTTGTGCATTGTGACTTTGAATGATTTTTTTAATAGCATGAGACATTTTCTTTTTTCCCTTTTTTTTTTTTTTTTTTTTTAGTTGTAGTTGGACACAATACCTTCATTTATTTATTTTTATGTGGTGCTGAGGTTCGAACTCAGGGCGTTGCACGTGCTAGGCGAGCACTCTACCGCTGATCCACAACCCCAGCCCAACTTTGAATGATTTTAAAGTCTGTTTGGGTTAACATGTTCTCAGCAAAGGAAATAAAAGAGGGTCCCCAAGTGGTAAGAACAGATAGATTTGGTCCACAATTTAAGTAAAACTAAATTCCACAGTTATCCCCAAGGCCCGCTTCATTTCAGCAGTTTAAAAATAAGTTGAGGATTGGACATACAGCTGAGTGCAGAGCACTTGTCTAGCATCCGGGAGGACCTGGGTTCCATCCCCCACATGCTGGAAAATCAGTCAAAAACACAAAATAAGTTAATGGTGTTTTGCTGAATCTGTGTGAAAAAAAAAAAAAAAGGGTCGGGGGAGTTTCCAAAAACAGTTTCTAACCAAAAGAAGCCATCTAAGAATTCTGGAAAGGAGATGATTACTGATGACTACTAACTGTCCCATTCTGTATGTACAATGCATATGACTGAAGAAAACCATTTTGGGCCACATTTGGGGAAAAATAAGAATATCCTAAATGTCTTGTGCATGGACTAGACCTGTAGTTACTAAACACTCTTTCAAAATAACTTTGTCATAACAAGCAATTCATCTTTAGGGTATGGGCTACACCTCACAAATCCTTAGATAATGTTATTCTTAGGATTTTTCTGTGGCACTTCATTTATCAAACATAAAACATTAAGAGCCTGTTTATCAGGTTGTTAATAACTACTCTTATCTGTGGACTATATACCATGCAGGCAGATCTTCCGTCTCAAGGGAAAACGTTATTATTCTCTTCCATTCATTATTTTAAAAGATGCCAGTTTGGGGCTGGGGATGTGGCTCAAGCGGTAGTGCGCTCGCCTGGCATGCGTGCAGCCCGGGTTCGATCCTCAGCACCATACACAAACAAAGATGTTGTGTCTGCCAAAAACTAAAAAATAAATATTGAAATTCTCTCTCTCTCTCTCTAAAAAAAAAAAAAAAAAAAGATGCCAGTTTAACAAAACCTATTACTTAGCATTCTTTTTGAGGTGGGAAGGTACTGGGTTTTGAATTCAGGGAAACTCAACCACTGAGCCACATCCCCAGCCCTATTTGTATTTATTTATTTACTTATTTAATTTTATGTGGTGCAGAGGATCGAACCCAGGGCCTTGCACGTGCGAGGCGAGCACTCTACTGCTGAGCCATAACCTCAGCCCCTGTATTTTATTTAAAGACAGGATCTCATTGAGTTGCTCAGCACTTCACCATTGCTGAGGCTGGCTTTGAACTCTGGATCCTTCAGTCTCAGCTTTCTGAGCCTCTGGAATTACAGGCATGCACCACCACATGCGGCTACTTAGTATTCTACATTTCAGGAAAAGCATCTTCTCAAAAAATTTTTAGGCAAAGTTATTCAACTTTTCTGAGAAATCAGTTTCCTGACTTGCAAAAAGAGATGTGGGGCTAGACTCTCTTGAAGTTTCCTTCCAGCTGTGTGCTTCACAGAAAGTACACACAGCATGGGCAAAGCAGACTACCTGTGCTGAGGTTTGAATACAAGAGTGAGCAGCCCCTTCCGAATCAGTGTGCAAAATTGTTGACTGTGTTGGCTGTTGTGTGGGACAGGGTCATGGGTCCCGCTGTATGGGGCCTAGGACAAGTGTGGTAACAGCAAACCTGATTATCCAGTCTGACACAGCTACTTCTGTTGTGATTTACACAGCCCCTTTCATCTAGCTACTTCAAAGCATTTTTACAAACTTTGGCTCATTATTCCTCCAACCACAGCATTGAAGCAAGGTTGACTGGTGTCTTTTCAATTAACTCAAAGATTAAGAAAATGAGCAAAAACAGAATTTAGAAGTATTATTTCAAAAGTATGCTGCATTGAAAAAGAAATTTTAAAAAAGTACACTGCGTTGAAGAGGGGCAAAACATGTAAAGTGTTCATCAAAGTTTTATTATTGAAAAAAAGGAAAAACTCTAAATGCTTTTTTTTTGGAGTTAGCATAAATTATGACACATTCATATTATGGAATATCATGCAACTGTTAAAATAATTTTTATTGGCTTGTTTTAGTTAGCTTTTGCATTGCTGTGACCAAAATACCTGGCAAGAACAAGTTATAGAAGGGAAAGTTTATTTGGGGACTCACAGCTTCAGAGGTCTCAAGCCATAGATGGCTAGCTCCATTGCTCTGGGCCCAAGGTGAGATAGCACTTCATGACCCACTTCATCCAGCCATGCTCCACCTGCCTATAGTTAACACCCAGTCAGTCCATTCCAACTAGGAAGGACCAGTTAGGTTACAGTTCTCACACCCAATCATTTCACCTTTGAATATCCCTACATTTACACAGGAGATTCTGGGGAATACCTCATACCCAAACAATAATACGACTATTTAGTCATATTGGGGAAAATACCATAACTGAACAATGTTAAGTCACACAAAAGTAAAATAAAGCTTTGTACACACAGTTTGAGAAGGAGATTTAATGTATAGAGGAAATGACTAAATGACAATATGCTAAAGTTTTAACAGTGACTTTTCTCAGTATAGGGGGATATTGAGTGGTGGCCATTTTCTTCTTTATACTTTTTTATACTTTTCGGTTATTCAGGATTGAAAACCAATGGGCATACAGTACTTTCATATACTGCTTTCACAATTATATGTGTATATAGGATAGTTACGTAATTGTGAAAGACAGAAGAGAGAAGGTGGAGTGCCAATTAAATAGAACAGTAGGAGAGACTTGTGAGGATGTGTCCTGTGAGCTGAAAACCAAGAGATGAGAAACAGCCTGTCATTTAGAAACCTGGGGAGAGCTCTGGGAACCGCAGGTATGAAAACCTTGGGGTGGGAGTAGTTGGAAATGACCTTGGCCTTGAAGAAAGGCCAGTGTGTGAAAGTGATACAAGAGAAGATCCAAGAATTTTCCAAGAGATGGATGATGTAGGACCTGTAATACTGAGTTTAAGAAACCCTTTTAAGTGCCTGACACCTGTTTTACATTTTGAAAGATCCTTCTCACCAGTATAAAAAGAGTATATTATAAGGAGCAAGGGTAGAAGTCATGGTCAATTGAGAAAGCATTGCACCAGTCTCAGGTGGTTTGGGCACAGACACTGTGGGCACAGTGGAGTGTACCTAACTTATCAGCTCTGCAGGGGAAATGACCATCACAGCCGTCCCTTGTTAAGTTCTTGCTGCTAGTGCCTCCATAGTCTATAGGTTGGAGCTATTATTAGTCCCATTGGGGCTTCATAAAGGCTAAGTAACTTGCTCAACTCCACACAGCTAAAAGGCAAAGGAGGAATGCTACAGGTCCTTTGATAAACATTAGCTCTCTTATTTGAGCGGCAGCAGTGGAGATTAAGAAGAGCGAGCAATGGGCAGAGAGGGGTCTATACCCCACATGCATCCCACACCCCAACTGTAAACTGTCTTCTGCCATCCATTACTATCCCCACATCCACTCCTGACAGTAACTGTGGTCCTCCTCTGTCTCCTACCATCAAGGTTGGGCTGCCTCAGATGGACAGAGCAAGATCTGGGGGTGCTACTGAGTTAACCGTGAGGTACAGCAGAACCAGCGCTGCACTGAATCCTGTGGCTGGCTGTGGCTAACCCACAGAGTGAGCTGGCACTTTACCTCTAGGGCTCAGTTTACTCATCTTAAAAAGTTGGGGCTGGCCGGGCGCAGTGGTATACACCTGTAATCCCAGCGGCTCAGGAGGCTGAGGCATGAGAACTGAGAGTTCAAAGCCAGTCTCAGCAACTAAGCAACTCAGTGAGACCCTGTCTCTAATAAAATACAAAATGAGGTGGGGGATGTGGCTCAGTCCAGTGACCTGATTTCAATCCCCAGTACATTAAAAAAAAAAAGTAAATGCTGGCACTCAAACTTCTCAGTCTGAGCATCTTAATCATGTCATGGCCCGTCACCTACTTTTCTGGGTAGGCCATGTATAGGTAACTGATGTTTGATGCTCTCTGTGTATTCTGCCATCTAAATTAAATTCACTTCCCTTTGTTAGAAATTGTTGCCTCACATTTATCTTCTTTTTTTCATTCGAATGTAAGTGGTTAATGCAGCCAGTAATGAACCTGTTAAGAGTCCAATGAGAGGATAAGATGGAAATTAGAAAGAGCTGGCAGCAAAGGCTAGAAATCAAGGGGGAAAGCATGTGCCAGTTTTCTCCATTAAGCAAAGAACCCAGAAAAGCCACAAGAGACAGCAACTCTAATCTGTTCCCAAGATGGTCACCCCATTCTGCCTCCACTGGGTCTGTCTCCCAATTTAGAGACACTGTGGTAAATAAAAATAGAAACTGCTACTTATTTGTCTTTGTACTCATTTTTTTTTATTTGAGAAAGAGTCTCACTAAGTTGCTGAAGCTGGACTTGAACTCAAGATCCTCTTGTTTCAGCTTCCCAAGTAGCTGGGACGACAGGAGTGCACACCATGCCCAGCTCCTGTGTGTTCTTGACAGTCCCAAATACTGTTTTTGTTCTTGAACATCTGGGGACATTCATTACTGAGCAAGATATTTGAGTAGAGAATCTTTATGTTTTTGCTTTTTCTTCCCTGATGTGGGATGTTCTTCCATAGCCAGATAAGTCTATTTCAATGTTTTCCCAAATCATTTCTGAGAATATTACACTTGTGAAAGAATAAACAAATGAATTGAGTTCTGAAGCCAAAACACTTGGAGAACCAGGCATGGTGGTGTACACCTCTAATCCCAGCAACTCAGAGAAGCAAAAGGATCAGCAGTTCAACCAACCTGGGCAACTTAATGAGATCCTGTCTCAAAATAAAAAATAAAAAGGAATTGAGAATGTAGCTCAGTGGTAGAGCACCTCTGAGTCCATCCCCATACAACAACAAACATTTGGGGATGTCTTTCCCCTCTCTAAGGCATTCACAGTACACACTAACCTGTTTATCTTGATTCACCCCAGTCTTTCCCAGTAGTGTTTGATCACACTGTTGTGTGATCCCCACTCCCTATGTCTTCCCCATGTACTTGATAACACTTTGCAGAGCACTGGGCCGGGGGGGGGGGGGGTCCCTGGAACTAATGGGGAATGCAAATTTGGGATGCAATTTTCATTGACAACCCGTCTAATGGAATCAGATTAATACCTGGTAGAAGATTAAGTGAGGTTTTGATGTCATTGCTTTCAGTAATGGTAAGTTGCCCATGAAATATAGTATGTAGGGGTGATTGTGGCTCGGTGGTAAAGCACTCGTCTGGCATGTGTAAAGCACTGGGTTCAATCCTCAGCACTGCATAAAAATAAATAAAATAAATGTACTGTGTCTGTCTACAACTAAAAAAAAGTTTAAAAAAAGAAATATAGTATGCAATACAAATTTCAAAGTTGCTCTGAAAATAAAGATAGACTATGGAATATGAAAAGAAAAGATAGGTCTGGTTCCCGATTCTAGGCTTCCTCACCTAGCATATACTTAGTTCTGAAGACTGACCCATTTCAAAATAGATATTCTCTCATATCCTTTTATCAAACCAGAATACAAGAATTTTGAGCATAAATTAGCCTCTCCTAGTGCTTCACAGTGTTATCACAATGACCATTAGTCTTGAAATGTAGCTCTCTCTCTCTCTCTCTCTCTCTCTCTCCAGTAGATACTAAGTGATTTCCTCAAGGCAGTTTGCGTTGTCCACCAGAAGCATGCCCACTCACCCTACTCATTTGGTCCTATTTTTGCTTTCAGTTCTCCATTCCCTGCCTACCCCAGACCCCATTGGTTAAACAGATTTAAATTTTCATCTTCTGCCTCATAGCTGACTATTAACTTCACTTTTTTCCAATGGAACATATTTTGCATTTGAATATGGACCCAATAGGTGGCATTGGTTATTTAACTTTATGTATTAAAGGGAAGCAGTCTGCTGTTTATTTGTGTAGATCTGTCCTGTAGAAATTCACATGTACAGAGCTATAGTCCTCAGATGTGGGTGATTTTGACTGCCTGGGGATATTTGATAACATCTGAAGACATTTCTGGTTGCCACAGTTGAGGGGGGACAAGATCTCAGTAGGACCCTGTAGATGAGGACTAGGGATGCTGCTGAGCATCCTACAGTACAGAGGGCAGCCCCTTACAACAAAGAATTATCTAGTCCAAAAAGTCACTAGCGGCCAGGTTGAGAGACTCTGTTGTCTATTAATATACAAATCCTGTGAAGTCTTATGAGACCCTGCGTTCATTGATGGAATGTGTGGCGACCTGGACTTCCTTCTTGGGCACTCCTCTCCTAGTATTCAATCCACACAACGGTGGTTTGGGTATCTTGGAAGCCCTTGGGGCAAGAATGTATCTGTTTAGGGAGCAGATAATGCCTGGAAGTTAAAAAAGATCCAGATCAAGAGCGAAGAAGACAAACATTTCCCAAAGGACATGACGCCAATTGAACCAGTCTTTGTTTTGCTGTTGACACTCAAATAATGAGACCAGAGATTGAAGGTAGACATGAAAAGCCATTCCCAGCATTTCAGTCAGAGCTGCGCAGGGGGAGAATAGCTTGGTTAAGAGCACAGGGCTGCCTGGCTCAAGTCCTGACTCTGCCATTTCCTAGCCATATAGTTTGGCACATGTTATTCATTTTTTCCCCAGTTCTAACATGGGGATGATAATGCCGGTATGATGACAGTGATATTGGTACCTACCTAAAGGATAATTATGAAACTAAACAAAGTAATGAATTTGAAGTATTTGGGTCTGTTGAGGTTGTTTCTTTTTTTTCTTTTTCTTTTTTTTTTTTTTTTTGGTACTGGTGAACCCAGGGCCTCCCCATGCTAGGCAACCACTCTATCACTGAGCTACGTCCCCAACCCTAAATATTAAGTATTTAAAATATCATCTGACTCAGGATATATCCTGCATAAATGTTAATATTATTACTGTTTCTTTGAATCAGGACTATTCTTCTTCAAAAACAAGTTTTCCTTTATTCACAAAATACTTACTTAGCACCTATTATGTCCCAGGCACTAGTCTAGCTGCTGAAGATATATCAGTGAATCGAAAAGCATCAGATAAGGGCTGGGGCTGGGGCTCAGTGACAGAGTGCTTGCCTAGCATGTGTGAGGCACTGGATTCAATCCTTAGCACTGCATACAAAAATAAATAAAATAAAGGTATCTATCTATCTACAATTACAAAAAAAAATCTAAAAAAAGCATAAGATAAAAATACCTATCCTGACACTGGGGTTGTAGCTCAGTGGTAGAGTGCTCACCTAGCATGTGTGAGGCACTGGATTTGATCTCAACACCATATAAAAATAAAATACAGATATTGTGTCCACCTAAAACTAAAAAATAAAATATTTTTAAAAATATCCTATGGAGCTTACATTCAGTGGAATATACTAGTAATAATACAAATAGAAAAAATATATCCAAATTATGCTTAGCCTAGTATCTAGTATCTATTACATACTTGTCGAATGAATGAATATATTTCTCAAGTTATTGTCATTATATAACAACCAGGCTTGGAAGTTTGATCTGTCCTCTTAAACAAGAGGGAAAGTTAAAATAATACAGAGTACCATGCCAATAGGAAATGAAAATTACCACATAAGGATTAGAAAGAAAAAAAGAGAGAGAGAAAGAGAAGGAATGAAGTCAGGTCATGAATTGGGTTTAAAATGAGCTGAACCTTTTTTGCCTTCTTATCTGTGTATCAGACCTACAATCACCTCCTTGCAGATTTCAACATTCCAAGACATTAAGACTTGCTAAGCATCAGCAGTCACACTGCATAGAAAAACAGAGAAAAGTGTTGGTTTTTATCACATGGCTGCAGCTGATGAGGAAGAATCAACAGAAACTTCATCCTCCAACAATAATTGACTTCTAAAGGGAAAAACTCCATTAAAATAATCACTCTCTGAGTACTGGCCTAGGTACTCAATGAAGAACTTGGCTAAAATCAACTCTAGACCTTATGCTTTATTCTTTATCTTTTCTTTTCCAGAAACCTACTCTATGTCTACCCACAGAGGCTGAACTTTGCTAACAAACTGGCATCTGCCCGGAACATTACAATAAAAATCCAGTTTATGTGTGGAGAAGACCCTAGCCATGCTATGCCGGTAAAGAGGGGGTAACATTGACCTCACAGCAGGGTGGGAGGTATTTCCCCTGTGAGTCCACAAGGGCAGAATTCAGGGCTCCTCTATGTACAGAGTACTGTCTTCAGGGCAGCTGTACTCACTGTGTCCAGGCGCCTTTCCAGCTAGTCCAGTATGGTTCCACAAATGACAGGAAAACAGCCTCGATCTAAATTGAAAGCCTCTTTCCTTACTCCATAATGAGTTATGAAGTGTTGGACACGCAGATCATTTTTGAGGAGCGAAAATGTACTGCATTACGTACCTACCAAAACAGACCGCATCTACAGATAAATATTAAGTACTGCCTAGTAATAGTAAACACACACCACTTCAACACCTTTTAGGGATGGTTCTTCATCCTGAGGCAAAATATAATTCAAATAATAAACATATAATACAATGTTCTCTGAAGAAGTCAAAATGCCAGAATCTGTACTTCTTAACTATCAGCTACTAAATGAGATAGGTGGTTAGTTTAAACCATTTTTCATAAGTCGTAGAATACAGTTACTATACCTTTCTCTAGACTAGGAACTCTCTAAGTTGCTTAGGACCTCACAAAGTTGCTGAGGCTGGCTTTGAACTTGTGATCCTCCTGCCTCAGCCTCCTGAGTCACTGGGATTTCAGGCATAGGCCACCATACCCAGTCATAGTCAGTTCTTTTGCCTGTTTGGTTGGACCAGTTGTAGGATCTTGCACCTTAATTTATAAAATTATGAGACTACAGCATCTTACTGGCCCCCTGGTAGTTGATTTGAATATATCCAAAAGTCACTATTAATTTTGTTCCTTCTGTATTGGTGAACAGGTCATCTTTGGAAAGTCCAATGGGCCTGAATTTCTGCAGGAAGTGTACACAGCCATTACATACCATAATAAGTAAGTATATTTCAGAATCCAAACTTATGGCAAGATTGTTTCAGGGTCTTCTAGTTTTTCTGGCTTTCCCAAGTGACTTTTCCCGACAGTTTTTACAATTTAGGGCCTAAAGGACAGAGGACATTTTTACCAGTTCCTTAATTCCGTGTTGATTATGCAAATTTTTCACCATCAACTAAGACAGGAAAAGAAAATATGGTTAAAAAATCTAATATGATTTTGACTTTTTTTTTTTTTTTTTTGAATCTCCAATCCTTGTATGATGCAGAGAGATTCTATAGTGTTAAGTAAGGAAGTGCATTTTCTAGCTTGCTTTGAGATTCCAGAGGTGACCAGAAGCAAAATTCAATCTTGGTCATCTTCTCTTCTGTACATGACTCCTCTCTTGCCCTACCACCTGCTTTTAAGTTGACCACAGCAGAAATAGAACTCTCATGGTTATGTCAATAAAATGAACCATGGAATAGTTTTCAACTGTTATTTGCATTTAGTAGGATGGGGAGTTAGGTTTGATCCTGGCCTGATAACTCAGGCCCATTTACATGCTTCCTGTAAACACTGGCCAGGCTTGACATGAGGGTTAAATGGGGTAATGTGCATGAAGCCCTTAGCAAAGTGTCTGGGGCTTCGTAATTCACTAAAACCGACTTCCTTTTCTCTCCTGCATCATCCATTTTTCCTCAGTCCTTTAATGAGAGCAGCCTCATACCAGGCCCTGGTCTTGGGGTAGAGATGAAAAAAGAGGTCACAGCAGGACTCTGAACCTTACCCCCTTTTCAGATTACATTGTTGAGTTTTTCCATTGTATGTGGGAATTTCTTTTTCCTTGGCAAAGCCTTTCATTTGTGAGCAGTTGTATGTAAGTGAAGTGTATCCAGTAACAAGCATGGTTTCAAGGACATCTCACTCAGGAGCAGAATAATGTCAAATGAAAAGCCTTCACACCATGCAGGCTAACTCAAGAGCAAAAGGGCCCCTGGCATTGCAATTTATAGTCAGAGAAGTCATCCTTCTTGCTAAAAGTTATTTGTGTATAATGTGCTTTTGAAACAGGTCTCCTGACTTTTATGAAGAAGTGAAAATTAAGCTCCCTGCTAAGCTCACAGTAAATCACCACCTCCTATTCACCTTCTATCATATCAGCTGTCAGCAGAAGCAAGGAGCCTCCGTAGAAAGTCTCCTGGGATACTCAGTGAGTTGTTTCCAACTTGCCAATTCACACTGCAGGGCTGGGCAGCCAAGGTCCCTGCAGAGATAAACAACTAAATTCCATTCACTTGCTTTTTTCCTGTCAGAAGTAGCAAAATGTGCTAAAACAGATTATAGGAAGAAGCTGAAATGATGAGTTGACTTAGTAAATGACGGATTTTACAAATGGAAAGTTACTAGGTGATAGATACTGAAAGAATATTCTTTTTTTTTTAAGAAAAGCATTGCAATGTCTGTTCTTTCCAAATTTAATATATGTGCTTCACATATAGAAGTAGCTCTTTTTATTTTTTATTCCTTTAAAACTGTAAAAGGTAAAATGAACATTGATGTTCAACACACATAAGCATTGGTTATAAAGAAAAATGCTGCTACTTGGGCTTTAAAGGCAGTAAATCATTGATATTACCATCTCAGGAACTCTCAGGGAATTTAAAATGCAAAGAACTGGACAGAAACGACTGCCAAAAAGAGACCTGGTCAATATCTAATCATTGTTTAGTTGCATTTGATTATTGGGAGCCAGATAAATTACCCAAATTATATGCTGTAATAAATACCACTTTATTCTTTGCATCATCTGTTTCAGTGGCTGCCAATTCTCCTAAATGAACGTCTTCAAACTGGATCCTACTGTCTCCCAGTTGCCTTGGAAAAACTGCCTCCCAACTACTCCATGCATTCTGCGGAGGTAACCAACAAGGGGCCATCAGCTAGTCCTTGGCTATCAGGGTCTTGGATCACTTCCCCTTCCCTTAAATGTGACCGAGGATGCTCATTGTGTTTTCTGGAGTGCTTATCTCTCAGCACACAGTATTTTCTGAGAATTTATGGCTCTGATGGAATGGGAGAAATATCTGACTGTGAAAGAAACCTCATTCAGTTAGATGCCACCAAATCAGAATGTTGAGTAGATGCAGCCTGTGCCCTACTTAACATTACCTTGGGTTATCTGCAACAAAGGAATCCACAGAATAATGTATTCTAGATGAGGACACAGTGAAGCCCACTATTGATAAAAACTGCTCCCAGAAAGGATCCTTAGAAAAGGTTTCCAGGACACAGTCTGTCAGCTTCTCCTGTGGGTCGTGGTCCCCAGGTGGACACTGAAGTTTTTACTCCTTCCTCTAAAGAATCCAGCATCATCAAGCTTTTCCCCTTCCTGTCTCTTGCACCCCCCCTTTTCCCATGCATTCTGCCTGTGGTGAGCCCATTTAAAGGCAGCCCCACAAACTCTCCATCCAGGCCACACCAATTCCAACTCCAGTTCCCATGCTTCTCAGTCCCTTTGGTTTAGGTTTACATCAGTATATTATTTACATCAGAGTATTATTGTGAAGCAAGTTCCAGATATCATTTCACTTGTACATATTTAAACATGTACCTTGAAAATAAGAGCTTTTTTTAACCTTCTCAACACCATTTTCATACTTTGAAAAATTAATAATAACTCCCTGATCTCATCAATAGCCAGTCAGTGGTCAGGTTCCACATCATCCCATTATTGTTTGTTTGCATCAGGATCTAAATGGAGTCCACAAATTGCTGTCGGTTGATGTGTTTCTTTTGAAGATCCTTTATTCTAGAGATCCTCCTTTCACTCTTATGTTTTCCTTTGGGTTTTTAAGTTAAAAAAATTTTCCCAGGGCTTTGATTTAGATCTGACCTTTATAGTCAAGTGTCTCCTCAACTCTTTTGCTCCTCACCCCTCTCTCCAGGCTGTTTTCTTCCTCTTATTATCTTTTTCCCCCAGAAAGAGAGGTATCTTTTGCCCTGGCCACAGGCTCACACCTGGCTTCACACTAAAACTGCCCTCCTGACAGCCAGCTAAGGGTCAGCTGAGTGTTTCACAGATGTTCTCTGGTTGCTCTTTATCATTTGGACACAGAGCACCATGTAGAGGCCCTCAAAATCACTTTCTCATCATATTCTAACTCCCAGTTATCTTTTAAAGCATAGAACAAACCTGAGTTTTGGACACAGGCAAATCTGGGTCCAAAATCTGGATTGGGCCATACTTTAGCTGTGTGGACAAGAGTGAATTACTTGCCCTCTCTGAGTCTCAAAGATGAAGCTGAGTCTATATCTACCTATAAGGCTGTGAACATGAAATGTGGTGTTGCCTATTGAACAATAAACTTAATGCTGAGTAAACGTTAGTTCCTTTTTCTACTCAAGCTTTTTATTTTATAGATACATCTCCATTGCTTTCTAATATCCTGCAGACCTGCACAGTCCAATATGGTAGTTACTAGTAGACCTGCAAAGTTACTAGTAGACCTGCAAAGATATTGATAAATAACTGATATAAAAGAGTCATTACAAATAAGCTAGAGCCAAGCAGGACTGCTACTTAGAAACACTTTGATTAAAAGGGAAGTTATTTTCATTATTCAAATGCATTAGAATTTCATGTCTTTTACTTTCATTTCATTACTCTACAACCTGTCCTAACACTCTTGATTCATGGGAAGAGTACTTATCTCAATTCCTAGAATCAATGATTATCAATGCTGGATGGGAGTTTAGGTACAGAGCAACCCTCTGCTTGCAACATGAGAACACTAAAGCCCAGAGAATGATTGACACGTCAAATGAAATTAACTAGTTTAGTGCAGAATTGAACTTGGGCTTGATTCCACAGCTCTTGACTCCAAGTCCAGTTACAGTAGTTTTGGGGGAAGCTTTCTATTTGTAGGACCCAACATTGACATTCAAGTTGCTTTTCACTGCTTGTCAGCAATCAGAAAAGGAGATTGGATTGCTTATCCTTTCTTCTTCTTCTTCTTTAACACAGAAAGTCCCTCTGCAGAATCCTCCCATCAAGTGGGCTGAAGGACATAAAGGAGTATTTAATATTGAAGTGCAAGCTGTTTCTTCTGTTCACACACAGGTAAGAAACACCAAGGCCAACTTTGAATCAGACCCTGCAGGCTAGTGTTGAAGAGTAGGGTACAACAGAGAAACTTTCAAACAACAGGCCAATAAAAGACCAATGTAGGTCTTTGTCTATGGATTAAAAAAAAACAAAAAAAAAAAAAAACCTTGAGTTCTTTGTGGGGACTTACAAGCCAATTCAGTTTTCATTTTCCCTTTAAAGTGGAAGACCTTAGGAAAATGTCGTATCTAAACGAAGGAATGTAGTGCCTGCTCAGTTGCTTGAGAAACTTTGTGGGGAAACTTGATCTGAAAAACTTTTGTGCTGTTTCCTTCCATGCTTCCGCTGTTTTATCAGCTTTTCAGAAAAATTCCATCCCCCCCTCCCTTGCCTGTCACTGAGTTATGCATCTGCTTAGACCTCTTTGGACAGTATGTTTACCTGCCATGACAACCTCTGCTTACGGAGCACATCAGAGCCTAAACTGTTTTTCCTTTAGTTAGCAATTATTGAGAGGTCCTATCCTGTTCTACAAAGAAGTTCATTGCCTTGCTGTGAAATGGCTCAGAACTTCTGATCTGGAACTTGGCGGAGAGGTCGTCCCCGTACAGAGCTGTTTGATTGTCCTTATGGATCCGTGGGTGAGCATTGGTGGGATAAGTCCCCTCTGGGTCTTCTGCTTTCTGTCTTCCTAGGACAACCACCTGGAGAAGTTCTTCACCCTCTGCCACTCCCTGGAGAGCCAAGTGACCTTCCCCATCCGTGTGCTGGACCACAAGATCAGCGAGAGCGCGCTGGAGCACGAGCTGAAGCTCAGCATCATCTGCCTCAACTCCTCCCGCCTGGAGCCCCTGGTGCTCTTCCTGCACCTGGTGCTGGACAAGCTCTTTCAGCTGTCCGTGCAGCCCATGGTCATTGCTGGCCAGACAGGTAGAAGCCTGGGGGACTGGGAGGAGGCATGGGCAGGTGAGGGTAGGCATGGGCAGGCAAGAACAGGCCAAGGTAGGAGGGCTGTAGAAAACCTAGTTTTCCAGAAATCCAGGAACAGTGTGCTTCCTTTGCACTGATGATGTGAGTTCAAGGGAGGCCAAGTCCAGTGCTATTTTTTTTTTATACTCAATGCATGTTTATAAAGAAATAAAAATAAAAGAACATGAAAATAGTGTTCTAAATATTATAGCTTTTTTCATAAACTTTATTGAGTGAATAGAGGAAGTCTTTCAAGTTCCCTTTCCAGCCAGGTGCAATAACACATGCCTGTAATTCCACTGGCTCGGGAGGCTGAGGCAGGAGGATCTCAAATTCAAAGCCAGCCTCAGCAATTTAGGGAGGCCCTAAGTAACTCAGCAAGACTCTGTCTCTAAATAAAAGATAAGGGGAAAAGGAGGGCACTGGAGATATGGCTCAGTGACAAAACTCCTCTGGGTTCAATCCCTGGTACCAAAAAAAAAAAAAAAAATCCATTTCTGGTAACTGGTGGATTTATTTTACCTCTAAGATTTTTTGCTTTCTTAACAACTGAGTGTTTTCTTTACCATCAAAGTTGAGGCAATTAATCTCCAAGAGTTTATATAGCACCTACTCTGTTTAGCAGTATGGAAGCACAGTGGGGGAGGACAAGAAAATATGAGAAGCATATCTGACCTGGGAAAGGGTTTCAGCCTTCACAGAGAGGCTGAAGTTACCACTAGAAGCTGCAGAGAAGCGAGCCATTTGGATTTTCTTAAGCCCTGTACTGCACAATGTCAGAGGCTTCAGGAAGATGGGATTTGTGCAGAGCATTGAAGGATCCATGTAGACAAAAGCAAGGAAGGTGAGGATAACAGTCTGAGTGAAGCCAGGGAGGAGAGAGACAGATACGCAGTGGGACAATGTGGCAGTTGCCTCACTGGAAGGGAAGCCGAATTTGAGCAGAAACAGGCACAAGGCTGGATAAGTAGGTTGCAGCCAAACTATGGAAGGCTTGGAGCACCAGAACAAGAGCATATGTACAGTAAACCAGTAGTTTGTCTGGGCCCACCAGGAGGAATGACGTTAACATACATACATTTAGATCCGTCTATACAAGAATCTGTATCATGCAATGGTGCATCTCAAATCATAGCAGGCTCTCAAATCCCTTGGGCAACTGGTTGAAATGCAGATTCTGATTCAGCAGGGCTGGTATGGCCTGAGAATCTGTGTTTCCCAGGTAATATTGACAATGCCAGCCTGCAAGTCTTGCAGCAGGGTTTAGAGAGGAAAGACACCCAGACATGTCTTGGTCCTGAAAAATCCATTGTGCTGACAGAAGAAAGTGAAAGGAGGGAACGTGAATGGCTGTGGTGAACAGAGCCAGGGCTAGAGCTCCCCTGGCCCAGGCTCACCCTGCACGCAGCCTGGCTAAGGTGATCAGTGGGCAGGACTCATGGTTGCTGGCTGGGAGAACGTTCACCTCAGGTTCACGTTTCGCTTGGTTCCTCAGCCAACTTCTCCCAGTTTGCCTTTGAGTCCGTGGTGGCCATCGCCAATAGTCTGCACAACAGCAAGGACCTGAGCAAGGACCAGCACGGGAGGAACTGCCTGCTGGCTTCCTATGTCCACTACGTCTTCCGCCTGCCGGAGCTGCACAGAGACTCAACCAAGCAAGGTAGTGTTGCCCGATAGGGTATCTGGTGCCCCACCCATCCCACTGCCTTGTAATTCAAAATAAATTCAATTTTATTTTTCAGAATTCACAATTTATATAAGTCCTGAAATTGAAAGTTTCTTTCTACATTTTCTTCCTGCCTTCCTTTTTAGGCTCTAAGTACCTATTTTGTTTGCTTATTTGATAATATTTCAGTGCTCTTTACCCAGTTCTAATTGATGATTCAGCTGAGGATCTCTTTTTAAAAATATGTCATGTTCACTTATGAATATGTCAAAATAAATCCCATTGATACATATAACTATAATGCACTAAAAAATTTTTTTAAGTAAAAAAAAAAATAAAAGGATTAAACACTTTGATCAAGTGTGACTTACATACTGGGAAAATAAAGATTAAAAAATGGAGAAGTGTAAACTAATGTCTCGAAGCCTGGGATAATGACAAAGAAAATAATGTCTATCCAATGGCAGTGGTATCAGAGGTTCTTAAAATTTTCATTACTAAAAAGTTAATTAATAAATTCCTTTTCTCGTTTCCCCAAACTAAACTTTTAAAATAATAATGATAATCTAGTTTGCTAATTTTCTTAATTATTTATATAGATAATAATCCATCAGAACTTTGGTTCAGCATGATATAATAAATAGCATAAGTTTACCAAATTCCATGCCTAAATAAACGTGGTACTTTATTAGTCCATGCAGCCTCATTTCACATAAATCTGTAGTTTCACCCAGGCTGGCCTTAAACTTATAATCCTCCTGCCTCAGCCCCCCAATTTGCCAGGATGACAGGTGTACACCCCCATGCTCAGCTCAACTCTATGGATTTTTGAATCTCAGAAAACCTTACTCCAGGAATTATAAAGTTATCATCATTTAAATATTGATAAATTTAAAAATAACCACATTTAGAACTTCTCTTGAGAAATCAGAAGTTCTGGCAACCCTGGGTTCTGTTTCTGCTGGCAATAGGAGGCTGGAAATGAGGTGCGTGTCTCCAGTCACCACAATCCTCACCACTTCTCCTGCCTCCTGTCCCATCTACTTCCCTAAAACACAGTGCCCACCCCCCAAGTTTTGATGAAGAGACTAAGTTCAAGGCTTGATTGGTAGGTTTTCATTCCACTACCTGCCCTATCCCTCTTCAGTTCCTTCTCAAGGTCTGTAAGTGACTCTGGTCCTCTGTTGACATGTCTCTGCCTGGTGGGACACAGGTGGCACCACTGCCCTCCCCGACCCTCGCTACCACACGTATGGACGCACATCTGCTGCTGCTGTGAACTCAAAGCTGCTGCAGGCCCGGGTGATGAGCAGCAGCAACCCAGACCTGGCAGGGACACACTCTGCAGCTGACGAGGAAGTTAAGAACATCATGTCTTCAAAGGTAGGGAAGATGGCAAACCCTGTTTCTTTTAATGTGTATAATGCCTTGTACGGTATGGTTCATGTGAAAAACTAAGACATTAACACTGGTACATTACTATCAACTAAAACTGAGCCTCATCAGTTTTTCTGTTAGTGTCATGTGTATATTCTAAGATAAATCCAGGATATCACATTGTACAGATTTACCTTTGCTTTTAATATGACTTATTTAAATGTAAGCTTATATAATTTTTAAATAATGTCCTTTCACAACTGTCTCAAAAAAATCCAGAAAATTTATTAATCACCTCTCAGAAACTGCTGAGCCAACTTCAGCACATCCTTGTGTTGATTTTGTAAGTCTAATGGATAGAATATCAATAAATTGGTTCAACCTATTGATCATCAGAATCTCTGGGAGTGCTATGTTTTAAAAGAGCCATAAATGATTCTTAAGTTCAGCCAGAGGTTAAGACCTCTGCAGGGGGAGGACAGAGGCCAAGGGCAGGTGACTTGCATAGGACCACACTGCAGGGTATGTCAGCACCAAGACCCAATGCTGGAAAATAAAATTCATGTTATTCACTGTTTCTGTGTGGCTAAACCAGCTAATGCTCTGACAGTCTCCTACCACTGTTAACTGACTCTGAGCAGATCTTTAAATGACAGTCTTGCTGCTATATCTTTCAAAATGGAATCCATCAGTTCAAAAGAAATGAAGGTTAATCACTCAAGTCGAACATTAAGTATCTGACCAACACAATGGGCCTTAAATAGCTGCTTTTATGTTATTTCTCCAAATTCTAGTTTAAAAAATTTTTAAAGGTATTTACAGGGCTGGGAACATAGTTCAGTTGGTAGAGTGCTTGTCTTGCATGCACAAAGCCCTGGGTTCAATCCCTAGTAAAACACACACACACACACACACACACACACACACACACACAGGCATTTGCAAAGCTACAGATAGAAAGCAGAAGTTCTAGGGTCCAGAGAGTGCCATGGTTAACAACATTGTATTGAATATTTCAAAATAGCTAGAAGAGAGAATTCTGAGAGTTCTCTTTTTAAAAAAAAATATTTTTATTAGTTATTGATGGACCTTTATTTATTTGTTTATATGTGGTGCTGAGGATTGAACCCAGAGCCTCACACATGCTAGGCAAGCCCTCTACTACTGAGCCACAATCCCAGCCCTCTGCGAGTTCTTACCACACAGAAATGATAAATATATAAGGTGATGAATATGCTAAACACCCTGACTTGATTATCATACTGAACCTCATAAATATGGATATTTATTATGCATCAATTAAAAACAAACAAAAGAAAGATTTTGTCTAGCCAAAAGAATAAAGCATGACCCTTTCAGAAGTGGTTTTTGGAAATTTATTAGTGCTTAGGGGACTAAGTACAGTACCATGCTAAACCGCAGAGGGGCACTGTTCTCACATTGTTTCTGTTTTCCCAGTAAAGTCACAGAATGTTAAAGGAACTATTCAGTATCTGATTCTAACTAGTTTTTAGCTATGGGATGCGAAACACCAAATTATTATGGTTATTAACTTAGGAATAAGTGAAACTAGGTGTCAATTTACCTTCTTTACTTTGTTTTGACAAAGTATTTTACCTTTATAAGTAGAAAAAAAGTAAGAAGTGTCTTAAAAATCAATTCTGAGCCTAGTGTAGTGGCGCACACCTGTAATCCCTGCCACTTGGGAGGCTGAAGCAAGGAGATCACAAGTCTGAGGCCAGCCTCAGCAACTTAGTGAGATCCTGCCTGTCTCAAAATAAAAATAAAAAGGGCTGGGGGTATGGTTCAGTGGTCAACCACCTCTGGATTCAATCTTCAGTAGGGAAGGAAGGGAGGGAGGGAGGAGAATTCTGAGATGGTGATTTCCAGGGTGTCAGTGTAAGTTAGCTGACTGTTGAGTCATGGTTTGTGTGTTTCAGATTGCTGATCGCAACTGCAGCAGGATGTCTTATTATTGCTCTGGCAATAATGATGTCCCAGGTTCAACTGCAGCCCCAAGGCCAGCCAGCAAAAAGGTACTGAGCAATTTGGAGATAATTCCAGGACAAGGAAGGACTGGTCTGGACCCTGCATTATGATTGGAAATAGACACTATCAAAGTACTCTCCAGTCTTGTCCCTGCCCAGCTAACATACAACCACACACACACACACACACACACACACACACACACTTACAACCTTATTCCTTACCCTTCATTTTTTAAATAGCTAACTGTCCATGAACAACATAATAATTCTCCAACTTAACCGTGCATTAGAATTACCTGGAATGCTTCCTTAAAACTGATTACTAGATCCTACCCCCTGAGTTTCTGATTCAATGGATTCAAGCTAGGGCTAAAGAATTTGCATTTCTAACAAGTTCCCAGCTAATGCTATTACAGGGACGACACTTTGAGACTCATTGCATTAGCCTCTTTTTTTAGTGGAAGATGAGCTAGGGATAATTCATCCATGACAAAAATGAATGGCAGTAATTAAATATAATTATTTCAATACTATTTAAAGTGATATGAAATACTTCCTCCTAATTCTCTATCATCAGCCTTATCTCTTGAGTTCAGAAACTTTACAAGATGTAGAATTTCTTAACCCAAAAGAATTCCTTAATCATAGCCAAAGCCAGGGTAGTTTAAGAGAGGCATGGGGGTTGGGGGGTGTTCAAAAGCTTTCTGTCAAGCCAGCCTTCTGACAAGTTTTCCCCTGAGCTAGGCACCCAAGAGTCTCACCATTATGGTAACTTCTTAAGGTCTATAGTGTCTTTCAAGACTCTAATTAAAATGTGAATATGCTAATTGCAAAGAAAGCCTCTTGCAAAAGCTAATGCCACAGAGGAAAGTTTGTTAAACAGGCAAGGAGGGAATGAGCCTCAGCATAGCTTTCTTTGGACTGGAGGAAAGATGAATCAGAGACGCTGTAGGGCCTAATGCTAAAAACTTTGCAGTAGTCCAGGCACTATATGTTAGGGAGAGGTACCAGGAGTTAATTATAAAAGGAAAAGTGAAAGATGTTCTTAGGCTAAAAATTTGTCATCTACCCTAAACGTTAGCATTAGCTGTCATAGCCCCTTCTCAGTGACTGGTTACAAGTACCATCTCCCTTCTTAAAAAAAAAAAAAACATTTGCCTACACCCTGACTTCCTTGTAGCATGTCCTGTTTGGTTTTGCACTTGCCTTCTTTTGACCTGAAATGACCAGAAGAGAATTGTTTCATTGCAGGGGGAAGTTTAGCCAATGTGTTTCCTTAATAGCTCAGCAAACAGGGTTTTGCGACTTGGTTATTTTATCTAATGTCTAGAGCAAGGTGTTCTTGTGATAATGCCGCCCAGTAAGCAGCAAGCTGCATAAATTACTTTAAGAAGCAGCTTATCCTTGTCTAATCTCTTGCTGCCATAAGACTCTGGTAGTCAAACTGACCTATTTACAGAGGCTAATTCTGACGTTGGTGGAAAGTCTCTTTCCCACCATGGGAAGATCAAGGTGTGGCCAAGTTATATTGCGTGCCCAGTTGACCACCCGCTAGACCTACCACTCAACCCCACACCTCTCCCAGATGGCAGAGCCTCACTTAAGACCCTAAACAGCAAACAAATGTGTTCGCATGTCTGAAGATTATTAAACTCTGACTAACTTGCAAAATGAAGTGAGAGCAGCTGATGAGCTGAACCAAACAGGGATGGAATCAGTTAGATCACACAAACATCCGCACAGAAATTTTCCATTTGTCTCTTTTTAGTTTAGCTTAGTAGCTCTCAAAATTTTAATATTCATAAGAACTAGTAAATTGCTTGCATGCATACTGTATCCTATGGGTAATTTAAAGGATTGTTGAATGTGATCTTATATGATCAATTTTTGCTTTAGGCTGATTTTAAAACTTAACTCCACATCAGTAGGTGATATTAGGGTCTTCAAATAGTGTTAACTTTCTAAACCACTAAACAATACAAAAAAAAAAAAAAATGAGCTAGCTCATCTGTATTTATTCTAGGTTCTATAGGTATAAGATGAATGGAAACCACAGAAAATTCCCAGATACTGCTTTTGCTTTTAGTTAGGGTTTTCCCAGAACTAATGGAGTCTCCAAGACGCAGGACTTTCCAATGTGAGACTAAGTCAGCTATGATGAGTTTGTAGTTCAACCCTGAGTCCTAAACTGCTTTCCCATCAAAACTACTGTCAAGAATATTATTAAGGGGCTGGGGTTGTGGCTCAGTGGTGGAGCACTTGCCTAGTCTGTGTGAGGCACTGGGTTTGAGCCTCAATAAAAATAAGTAAAATAAAGATATTGTGTCTATCCACAATGAAAAATAAAAAACAAAAGAATATTATTAACTATCCAGAGAAGTTGAAGAATGGGAAAGATGGGAAAGGTAAAATTCTGCTCCATTTGCTATGGAGCAGATAGGGCTTGAAGGGAAGTGAAGACATAAAGTGGAGCTGAGGGATGTTCCAAGCTTCTGACTCTGGGAAGGAATGTCAAGTTGCAGGTTCCAGCTACCACCATGCCCCTCTTCTCATCACCCATCCAATCACATTTCCCACATAAAGCCGTCATGGGAGTATGCAAAGGAAAATTATCCAATCAGACAGGAAGGGAGTTTACATACCCTCCAGATGGTGGTCCCCAAACTGTGATTGGACCAGCAGCATCAGTGTCCCCTGGAAACTTGGTAGAAATGCAAATTCTCAGACCCTGCCCCAGACCTAGCATCTTTAAGAGTGATGTCCAGCCATCTGCGTGTTTTATTTATCAAAGTCACCAGGGGATGCTATTATATATCCAAATTTGAGAACTGTTGCTACCTATCAGCTGATTTTATGGATGAGAAAATTGAATACAAAGAGAGGAATGGTTTGCACATGGTCAAACTCTCCCCAGGCAAACCTCTCATCTCTTTGTACTCCACGCCTCCAATTTCAACTGCTACCTTGGAGTGCTTCCCCTGTAGGTCACAGTGTCACTCGCAGGCTGAGTCCGTTCCTTCAAACCTAGCTCTCCTGCACAGTATCGACCTCACCTCGGGTTATTTCAGCACTGTCTTTGCCACTCACTGCCTGTGGCCTAGGACATCTACGATACATGCTTCAAGAACTAACAGGCTATTCAATTGGAAAAAAAAGAAGAGGGGTGTTGGTGAGTCCCGCCATCACAGCTTGGTTTTCCTAACTGTTGTCAGCATTTCCACGAGGAGCTTGCCCTGCAGATGGTGGTCAGCACTGGGATGGTGAGAGAAACTGTCTTCAAGTATGCTTGGTTCTTCTTTGAGCTTCTGGTGAGTCTCACATGTTCATATCTATGTTCTACAGGGCAAGAAGACAACATGGCAGAAAGGCAGTGATGTTTCCCATATCAGGAACTGACGCCTTGTTCACTTAGTTGTCCCTACTGAATACCTAGGGTTATTCCTTAAAGTATGACTCCTCTCACCTCTTCATCCATCTTCCATAGAATCGCACGGATTCGACTTTGAAAACCTGCCTCCAACCCATGGCATCTTATCCTGTTCCCCAACTGCCAAGCCACTGTCCTTGTTCCTGTGCCTCTTAAAGTAACTTCCTCTTTCTCTCCCCTCTACCCACCTTTGCCCTCAGCCCATCCATCCTACACAGGACAGCCAACATTAAACAGTGTCACTCCTCTCTTCAAACCCCTTTAGCAAGTTGCAATGTACTGGCAAAAAAAAAGCACAAATACTTATCACGACTAAAAAGCCCTTGTATGACTCTGCTCTTTTCCTCCATTTCTCACTTCATCTCATTCCATATTCCCCCCTCATCCACCCACATGGTTACTCTTGTAGTTCTTGGAAGGTATCAAGTTCTTTTTCAGCCTCAAAGTTTCAAGTTCTCTCACTAGTTCCTACCTTTCACTCCCTGCCCGATCCCCAACAAACACACACTGTGTTTTCTTTAGGCTTCAGCATAAATGTCACCACCTCCAGTAGTCCTTTTCTGACCACCTTATATTGTAATGTAATTCTTCTATTTTATCATTCTCCTTTTAAACACCCTATTTATCTCTACTTATCACCTAACCCAATTTGTAATTTTTTTTTTTTTTTGGCTCACCTACTAGATTTCTAGAATTGGGGTCTGTCTTCTTCATTCTCCTATCTCTTGCGCCAGCACTACCCCAGATCCCTGCCAACAGGATCACTTGGGGGTGCTTGGTTAAAATAAAGCAGATTCTTGAGCTTTTTTTTATACTAAATAAAATCAGGAGGCAGTGATGTTCAGTTGCCTGTCCTACCAAGTGGCTTCTAAGCACACCTACAATCCACAGATTCACATCACCTCTGCTCTGTAAGTCCTAAATAAAACTGAAGTCTTTGAAATGTGTACCCAGCCAGCACAAGCATTTTGCATTCTCCAAGCTAAGCTGGTTAAATAAAGTGAGTGGCTGCAGCTCACAAGTCCTAGGACAAGATTGCCAGCAGTGGGACATAAGTTCTAGCAGAAATGGATGGTCACAAACTGCTCCCCTCTTTTTTCTTGAGGCATGTGAAGTATTAAAATCAACACTCTATGACCTGTATATCCTGCTCCTACTTACCTACCTCACCCACCATTAAGCTTCTCCATAAAGAGGGTTCATGTGGGTTATGATCCATCTAAACAGTTTATACAAATTATCCTGAGTTCGACTGTCAAAATTGCAGTTAAAGAAAAAAAAACATGAAGCAAAAACTAAATTTGATATCTTGGAGAGTCTCATAGAAAAAAGTCTCCTATAAAACAGCATTTCAACTTAAAGATGGTTGGTATTACTCCTACACTTGGAGCACACTTCACCTAATCCATTTTTAGATATTATCCAATACTTACATGCTACAAAGCACTATAGTTGTTTGACCGGGTAACCAAGTCCCTTGGACAGTGTATCTCAAGCTCTGCTATGTAAGCATTCTAATAGCAGCTCTAGGGACTCTTTAACTCATCCTCGCAACCTTATTAAAACCCTGTGAGAAGGCTGGGGGGTGTAGCTCAGTGTTAGAGTACTGTGTAGCATGTTTGAGGCCCTGAGTTTGATCCCCAGCACCACAAAATAAATAAATAAATAAAATTTGGGTGAGAGAGTAGTGGTTATCCCCATAGCACATACCAAGGCTGAGTAGGGAATTGCTAGCTGCTCTGCCAGTGAGGTACAAAGCCTCAGTTCTCCAACTCTGAAGTCCAGATTCCTTTCTTCCACCATTTTTCCCCTTTGGGAAGCCTAACCTTACAAACCATCTTCTTAGGCTAATGTATTGATAACATGGAAACCCTTTGCCTTTAGAAGTCAGTCGACTTCAATGCAGAACTACATTGTTATTTCATACCCAGTAATCACGAACTCAGTATTGCTAAGCCTGAGTGGTTCCACAAGGCACCTTAGAGCTCTGTTTTGAAGGTCAATTTGCATTCTCTTCAGGTGTAATGATGTCTCCTTCATATAACCCCAGTAACAGCTGACATCCCAAGGAACAAAAAATAATAGCATCCAAAGTATACTAGTCATCTTACTATATATATAATGTGTCAGGTGCTGTTTTAAGCATTTTGAAGCATTATCTCATTTAATCCTCAAGCAACCTTTGAGGCAGGGGTTTTTACTATTCCCAAAATACAGACATGGTTGGAGGAAGGATAGTAGCCATAAAGAGAGTCTCCAGAGGCTTCAGCAGTACTGCTTCACTGCCCCTAACTGCAGGGAGCTAAGAACCATTGAAAAGTTGAAAACTGCTCTTGATCTTACACATCTATTTACTGGGACTTGGTGGACCTCAAAGAGAGAGCAAAAAGTAAAGTGAATAGCCTTCCTTATCTCCAACAAGCCCCTGATGCTAAACAGATGAAGCAGTTGGGAACAAAAGTGCAAGTTTAAGCACTCTAATGGGGTTGGTCAACTTGGAGATCAACCAAGGCAACAATTACACAGGACTCTGCAGGCTGTACCCTGTCAGCGTCCTAGCAGGACAGAATTGAATAGGACTCAACAGGATTAACTGAAAAGCATTTATCAAAAGGCCTCTGCCTGAGGAATACACATGGTTACAGGAGTCAATAAGGATTGGTGAGGCATAAGGGAGCAGCAGCTGCTGGAAGACTTTATCTATCCTAGCTGTAAAGCATGAAGAGTAGGGAACAATGTAACTGGGGCCTGGAGAAAGCTGGAGACAGAGAAGAAGGTCCATACAACAGGAAGTGGAACCTTAGGAAAATGTTGCCACCACCAGAACCACACTATGGCAGGGATTAGGGCAGGAGGTGTGGCTAACCACCCAAACCCCTCTGTTCTTCCGCGCACTGGTCCCCTGCTAGTACTCCCATTGCCAACTCTAACCAGCAGCCAAGAAAGGGTTGGGGGCCCAAATAATGCAATACATAGGGACATCTTCCCAGCATTCAGAGGTAGAAATTTAAGGTAAGAAATTTAGCTGAGGACTGTGACAGAGGCAAATGGAAACTCTTAGTGTCCAAAGAAGACTTTGCAAGAAAATTAATCTCAGGGCACCCAGTCCTCCATGTGTTGTTATGGATTACCTGACCAATGCCTGGGAAGTTACTAAAATCCCAGTTTTTTACCCAAGGATCTTGATGAGAAAGAAACAACAGCTTCCTTGGGCTTAGCCAACAACTGGGCAGTTTAACACCCTTCGGTTGTGTTGATGGCCAAGCACTAATGAACAACCACTTTGTCAAGAGAGCTGTTGAACACAACCCTTGGGTGAATTTCACACTTGGCTAATGAATAAGCCCCTGTGCTTCTGGGAACTGCTGAGCCAGACCTTGGAGACCCAGAGGTAAATGGGTGACCTAGTTTACTCACTGAGGACACGAAGTCCTACATTAAGGAGTTCTTGAAAGCTACCCCTACTTTGAATGGGCTGCAGAGGCCAATATGAGAGAAAAGACTTTGCTGTTTCACCTCACCCTACAATTAATGAGCCACACATCCACTAGTATTTCTGCTGCGTGTTCTTCTCTGAAGACCAGGGACACAGTAGCTGGCAAGTGTCGACAGCCTGGAAGTAGGCCATTATTTGGAAGCACAGTATTGTGAGAATTATTTATTTGGTTGTAGGATGGCCAAACTCAGCAGGAAGGAGCCAAATGCAGCAGTGAGCTCTAAAAGCCTGGTGCTGGGGTGGGTTAGTCAGCAGGGAATCAGGATCAGGGTCACTCAAACAAAAAGGCCTTGTTTTCCTAGGTCCTTGGTTGGGAGTGCAGTGAGAGAGGTGCTTTAATCAGACAAAAATGGCATCCTGTTCCCACCGTCATTCAAGTCCCTCACCAGCTACGTATGTGTGGCTTCCTGGGATATGGACATGTCTATGGGTCCTAGACCAAACAGACCCCTGTGGTGAGGAGAAACCCTGATTCTTACACTCAATTTTATATGCTTAGTTCTTCCCCAAACTGGTCTCAGCATTATCTGAAACATGCAATATATGAAGACTACCTCTCTGTTTTTCTCTTCTTCTTTTGCCTTCTCTCTCTCTTTGTCTCAGTGCTAGCAAAAATCAACCATCCTGCTTTCTGAGAGACAGAAATCTACTGTTTATGCATAAAATTTCTCCCATCCAGTTCTCAGGAAGGGGAGTTCGACTTCTAGGGCCATTTCCTTTTGCAGTGACTCTTTAACACAGACAAATTCGTGAAAATGACTTCAGAGTATAAGCACCCATCCACAAGGTCTCCCAGTCTTTCCCATCAGACTGTTCCTAATGGCTTCAACAACTTCCAACAAAGATAATAGTCAACCTCTGATGATGTCAAAGGAGAGTGTATTGACCCAGAAATCTCTTGTCCTCAAGAAATCCAAAAAATAAGTCTGGATTTTAAGTTGTGGTAGGCACTGACCGTGTGTAACACCAGTCATCAATCGATGCACAGACTAGAGAGAGAGAACTATAAGTTAGACTTATAGAACTCAAAAGGTAATTCTAGAATTATCATCAGAAGCAATATTCTAAATACAGGTTAAGTTTCCAGCTAGCCAACAAACTCCCATTCAACCCATAACATGGCTTAAATTTATAGAAGCACAAAGGAGCCTGGTTGTAAACTATGAAATTGTTTTGGGAAAAGCTGTATTTCCCATTTCATCTTGAAACTCAGGATAGGAGGGACATTTCTCCCTTGTTCTCCTTACCACGATTCTAGGAGCAAAAAAGATCTCAGGATTTGCCTGTCCTGTGACATGCGCTGTAATTGTCCTGCCTATGTGGTCATGGGAGCCCAGACACACCCTGCCTTCCAGGATGAAGGCTAAGGAGCAGGCAGGTCCTATGACACTGGAGCTAAAGAAGGAAGCTCCTAACTTTGTCAGCAGCAAGAAGGGAGCCCCTGTCTTGGGGTCAAGAAGAGGACACCCTTCCTACCTCCTGCCACCATGGCAACCATTCGCCTGTCAGAAGCATCTGTAGTCCAGAGCCAGCCTGGGCAGCACCGGCACCGATACAGTGTCAAAAAGTCCATTGTGTAAAAGCTTTTCTTCAAGTCACTCCCCCTTTTGCACATTTTTCCAAGCAGCAGGTCACCAGTCTCTATGTTGACATTTCCCCCATCCCTCTGTAGGTGAAAAGCATGGCCCAATATGTACATAACCTGGACAAACGGGACAGTTTTCGGAGGACTTGGTTTTCTGACCGCTTCAAAGATGACATAACTACTATTGTTAATGTGGTCACCTCGGAGATTGCAGCCCTGCTAGTGAAACCTCCGAAGGTAACTGTGTTTCTTAACTTTCTAAATTGTTTACCTTAAACATGTTACTTGCATAAGCAGAGAAAAGTAAGGGTCATTTTGAAATGGTAGTTAAAATGCAACTGTACACTATCATTAAATGCAGCATGTTATGCTGGACTGGACCCTGGGGTGGGGTTGGGGATTACTGTAAGGAGATTACAATATACACAGTCATTTACATCATTACATCAATATAGCTATGGAAGAAAACACTCTTGTGCTCAGGAATTACACCCTGAAGTATTGTGGAGTAAATGGGCATGATGTTTACAACCAAGTCTCAAATGGTTCAGGGAAAAAAATGTATAAGTGTAGAGAGAATAAGATGTCAAGTATTAATGAATCTGGTTAAAGGATACACAGTTCTTTGTGCTATTCTTGTACCTTTTCTATAAGTTTGAAATCATTTCAAAATAAAAACTAAAATATATAAAATGAACCAGATGTGGTGGCACATACTTATAATCCCAGAAACTTGGGAGGCGAAGGCAAGGAGATCACAAGTTCAAGGCCCACCTTAGCAAGTTAGCAAGGCCCTAAGCAACTTAGCAAGATCCTTCCTCAAAATAAAAAAATAAAAAGGTCTGAAGTTGTAGCTCAGTGGTAAAGTGCCCCTGAATTCAATCTTTAATATATAATAAAAACTTAAAAGTAACTATAAAATGTTAAGGAGCAATATTTATTATTAATGCCTATATCAAATTAAGAATTTGTATGGTACCAAGTGCTCAGGAGATTTCATTTGCTTATTTTTCATGGCAAACTTTATTAGAACAACAGTAGTATCTCCATATTGGTAGGCATGAAAATAAGGCACAGTGGATTGACACATTGTCTAAGTCACACAGCTTGCAGAAAAGTCCAGACTAGAAATTATATACCCAGGTATTCAGATAGTCATATAAACTACTCAAGAGAAATAGCCATGTGGGGAATGGCAGGAAAGCTCAAGGATTTCTGACTGTTGTTCTGGGAACCTGTTTATTAGTTCTCTATCCATCCCAGTGATTGGTCAGGTTGGCCTGAATTTTCAAACTGTAAATCATAAAAAAGAGGAAAATATTTTCAAATTATATTTTCAATAGTGTCAGAGAAAATTGGTTTATCATTCTGAGAATGAATAACATAAACATGAGAAGGTGCATCCCTGATGACTCTGAAGTACTGTAAAATTTCTCATTTATTACTGAGAAGTGATTAAAAAATGAAAATGAAAATTAAGAAAAAAAACTGGCCCCAATTTATATAAGAATTCACTTTACCAAGTATGACTCGAACCTCTCTTGGGCTGGGAATGCTGTCTAACTGGGAAAAAAAAAAAAAGTTTCTGGGCATGATGGTATGTGCCTGTAATCCCAGTGGTTCAAGAAACTGAGGCAGAAAGATCATGAGTTCAAAGATCATGAGTTCAAAGCCAGCCTTAGCAATTTAGTGAGGCGCTAAGCAACTCAGTGAGACCCTGTCTCTAAATAAAATTCAAAAAAGAGCTGGCTCAGTAGTTAAGTACCCCTGAGTTCAATCCCCAGTACCAAAAAGAAAAAAAAATTAGGTGAAAACTGATTCTTGGGGCTGGGGTTGTGGCTCAGCGGCAGTGCACTTGCCTGGCATGTGTAAAGCACTGGGTTCGATTCTCAGTACCACAGATAAGTAAATAAAATAAAGGTCTATCAACAACTAAAAAAATACTTTTAAAAAACTGATTCTTTTATCCTGACTGAATTTTCTGCAATAATCCTTACAAATTAAGAATGTGTGTCTCATTGAAGAGAGTGATGGTTTGGGGAGAAAAAAAAAGTCAGATCACAGCCTTGTAAACAGAGAAGGAGCTCATTTATAAATATACAAATACACATGTAGGGAAAAGGGTGGCTAGAAGGAAATGCACCAAAATATTAACAGCACGGAAAAAAAAAATCACCTGAGTCAACCCAACAGTCATAGCATCAGATAAGAGCTAAGTTATATTAGCTACAATTTTTCATACTTAATCTGGTTTACCCAATGCACCCAGAGGGACAATGGCTAATATAATAGGATTTGCCTCTCCCAGTGTTCCCAAACAGGGACATGATGTTCAGGGCTTACATGAAATTATTTGTATGTTTGTTTTTAAGGAAAATGAACAGGCAGAAAAGATCAACATCAGCCTGGCTTTCTTCTTGTATGACCTTCTCTCACTCATGGACCGAGGCTTTGTGTTTAACCTGATCAAACATTACTGCAACCAGGTGAGAGTTTCTGGGAGCTATTTCATGCCTTCTCTCTCCGATGTGCTGCTTGTTATGTTCATGGCCACGTTAGAGAGTGTGGCAATATGGAACGTTTCTCGAGTCTATGCCATGAACACCTTCCAACACACTAGTTTACTCGGAATGTTTCCAACCCAGTCAGCAAGTTCCTCTGTGGCAACCAAAATTTGTTAGTGATATGATTTGATTTCTCCAATTTAATATTTAATAGAAATTACATGACTGCATTTTTTTCTTTAATCAGGCCTAGTTCAAAGTAGGAGGTCTCTTTGTACCTGTTAGGGTAATTAATTAAATTGCTGTTGTGACATTTTGATGAAATCATATAGATTGAATTTCACTGAGCCTCAAAGCAAATATGTTATAATCCAAATACAGTTTTTCAATGTTATCTCTCAATTTTGTTTTCAGTGATTTCCATATATATATTTCTTTATTATTTTTCATTTGTTCTAATTAGTTGTACATGATAGTCGAATGCATTTTTTTTCTTTTTCTTTTTTTTATTGTTGGTTGTTCAAAACATTACATAGTTCTTGATATATCATATTTCACACTTTGATTCAAGTGGGTTATGAACTCCCATTTTTACCCCGTATACAGATTGCAGAATCACATCAGTTACACTTCCATTGATTTATATATTGCCATACTAGTGTCTGTTGTATTCTGCTGCCTTTCCTATCCTTTACTATCCCCCCTCCCCTCCCCTCCTCTCCCCTCTTCTCTCTCTACCCCCTCTACTGCAGTTCATATAGTCGAATGCATTTTGACACATCATACATGGAGTATAACTTCTCATTTTTCTGGTTGTACATGTTGTAGAGTTACACAAATTGTGTAATCATATATGCAAGCAGGGTAATGATGTTCAATTCATTCTACTATCATTTCTACCCCCATATCCCTGCCCTCTCCCCCCAGTGTTTAATGTAATTCTTCCTTCTTTCATTGTCTCCTGTAAAATGCTCTAACAATGGTAATTTAATAATAGTTATCGTTGCTACTCATCTCTTAACATATTACTACTCTAGCAACCACTACCACCATTATTGCTGCTGTCACCACGATTGCCACCATTGTCATCTCCTGCATACCCACCATCTTCACCATCACCACCTCCACCAATATCACCATGTCCATCAACATCACCTCTAAACATCATCACCCCCACCATCACCACCATTGCCACTTGGTGCTTTTTTTTTTAATTCGTCCTTTTTAGTTATACATGATAGTAGAATCCATTTTGACATAATTATGCAAGCATGGAGTACATCTTGTTCTAATTAAAACCCCAGTACCTCTCCTTCCCCCTGCCCACTCCCTGCTCCCTTCCCTCTACTGATCTTTCTGCCTTCACCCATAGTTATTTTTTAAATTAATTTCTTGTGGATATACACAATGGTGAGATTCAGTGTGGCATATTCATACATCTACATAGGAAAGTTATGTCAGATTCATTCCACCATCATTCCTTTTCCCTTTCCCCTGACACCTAGATCTTTGCAGTTAGTAACTTAGTTACTTTAAGTCCTTCAAATTACATGAATCTTCAACTTCCTTATTTTTTAAATTAAAGAATTCTCCCGTGTAGCAGTTCAAGAGATGTGGGGGGGGTGTGATTGAGTAAAAAGATTCAATGACAAGAAACAGTGGCACTCAAGCTTCATTGGGTGGCATGTGGACAGGGTTGCATGAGAGAAAAGGTCTTTCCCAGGACAAGACTGTCCAGAAGCTTACAAGGGGAACTAACCACTCCAAGGAGTAGGAAACTTCCAGGGGAGAGAGTGGGGTGAGGAGGCATGCCTGTCTAGGTGGTGTGGCTCTGCAGCACAGTGGGGGGTCTCTGAGTCAGAGGCGGTCCAAAGGACTGTAGCCACTTGGTGCTTTGGAATTACAAGGCTCTACCTTATCAATAGGAAACAGCTGTCCAGTGAGGTTTCCTGGGGTCTACAAAGCAGTCAGGTGCTGAAAGGCTAAAAATCTTCTTGTTAGATCTATTTTTCACATAATGGAATATGTAAAAATTCAAGTTTGGTGTGAGCTTATATGTTGGGTGTCAGTCAGGATACAAAACTCAGGAGCCAGTCTAGAGAGACTATCTTTGGCTTGTTTATATAACATCCTTCTCCAAACAAAACAAAGCTCATGATTTTCTAAAGGACATCCTAGTAATGAAGCAGAATGATAGAAGAGACTCCTAAGGCAATGTCAGAGTCCCAGAGCTTCGCCTGCCCTGCGGCAGACCATGAGATCCACCAGAGTTGATCACAGAGGAAATCCTTCATTCCCCTCTGTCCTCCTGTTCAGGTGTTCAGAATTCTAGGTCACTGGATGAATTTTGAATACAAGTTAATCTGTTTTCAAAACTTGAAGTCTGATGGTTAGAAAAGAGACCCTAGAACACAGCCGGAGGCCCTGTGCACACATTGCTATACGTGCGTTGTTGGTTTTCCTTTCAAAAAGAAAAAAGACAATCCACGGTAGGCATCCACCTACCCTGAAAAATGTATGTTTTAATTTCTTTTTACTCTGTCCTTTCTTTTCTCTTCACTCTCTTTCTCTTTCAAATTCTTCCACTTTATCTTAGCTGCCTTTTTCCTCTTCGGTTTCAACTTCCTAAGAGCCTTACATTGGGGGTCTAGAGGCCTGTGTTCTAATTCCAGCAGTGCCATTTGCCGCTTCTGTGATTTGGAACCACCAATCTTCATTGAGGCTTCCTCAGGGTAAAAAAGTCAGGCTGAATTGGACTTAATCAGGCTTTAACACTATGGTTCGTTGCTCTGTCTGCTGGTGACATCCATAGATATTGTCTAGCGTCATTGTGGCACACGGTAACCTCAAAAGGTTACTGCCCTCAGTCACAGTCAATGGTACACTACCACTAGGCTACATTTCCAGTTGTTCTTTTTCAGACAGGGTCTTACTAAGTTCCCAGGCTGGCCTCAAACTTGCAATCCTCTTGCCTCAGAAGTTACTGATATTACCAGTATGTTAACAACAGATAAATCTGCTACTTTAATTATTTGTCTCTTACAATGTGCCACTAGGTTAACACCTATCCCTCAAGAGAGTCACTGACACTTCGCTGTGGGTCCCCCAACCTCTGGAGAGAACGTGCCAGGAACTGCACCCCCTCCTCGTTTCTAAACAGCACTTGTACTTTCAAATTCTGATCACCCAACAGCTCTTTTTGAGTGACCTTAAGTGAGAAGTATGTGACCAAATTCTAATTAGTTCCATTTGCTGGAGGCCTCACTGGTCCAAAGTCAGGCAGGAGCGTTCATGGAAAGGAGACAGATTCTAGTCACTATCCTTACACAGAAGTTTTATTTTTTTAAATATTATAATGGCGTTAATCTGTTTTGAGAAAATATCTGTGGCTTGAGTCTATAGGTAAAATGCCCCGACAACATGCTGACTTCTCTTAAACTGGCTGAAGATTTAAATTACATAGCTCAGAAAATTGCCCTTAAAGTGAATGAAGACCATCCTTGTCTATTTGCAAGGATGAGATGCCCTGTGTGACTCTGCTGGGGCAAGAGGGTGTTCATGATGAAATACTGGGGGTGCAAGGCCCATCAGCCTCCACACCCTGCTTTGTCTATGGGGAGCTGCCCCTGATTGTGGGTGCTTCTGCTGTTCAGCTCGTCGGCAGGGAGGGAGGCATCTTCCAAACTGTCCCCATTGGCTACTTTCATTGCTTGTTTCATGATTTACTTTTTAAGCAAAGGTTTACCCTAAGACCTCTACAGCCCTCTTTCTTTCTCCCCCATTTCCTTTTCTTCCACTTTGGAGCAAGCTCCTTGTTTTGTTTTGTTTTGTTTTGTTTGTAGTTAGTTGATACTTTCCTAGGTACTTTGACACCTTCCTCTAAGGAGCTGGTTTGATGACTTTCCAATGGGGCTTTTAATCAGAAACTACAAGAGAACACTTGGGGCCTTAAGGTCACCCAGTCATATTCCGTTCATTTCACATGGCCCTGTGGAAAGTCAACTCCTTTCATTTAGTGTCTCAGACACAGTGGGGTTTTCGGTAAAATTACTTCTGTTACACAGAGACATACCTCAAGCTTAGGTTCAATATGGGCTTGCCAAATCGACAAAGTGGGGATCAGGGACGGGCGCCTCATTTGGGGCAGCTTGTAGGCTAGAATCATTAAGGGAAAGTCATGAATAAAAACTTACTTATTGGGCCTTCCTGTAATGCCGAATTTGCCATCTGTTGCCCTATAAGATTAATTTTTATTAAATGATTATCTTAACCTGTGGAGGAACGATATTACTGTCTGTCACCCTCAACTCCATTTATACTTCATTCTTCTTTTCATTTTCCTTTCCAGCTCTCAGCCAAGCTTAATAACCTTCCAACGCTCATTTCCATGAGGCTGGAGTTCCTGAGAATCCTCTGTAGCCACGAACACTACCTCAACCTGAACCTCTTCTTTATGAATGCTGATACTGCACCAACATCTCCTTGTCCCTCCATATCTTCCCAGGTAAGCAGTCAACTAAAGGATTTATTCAAGCTGTTTCATTTAATTAACTAAATTCAATCATGTGTTTTCTACAAATTTTGGTCTTATTAATTAGAAATAAAATCCAGTTATTCAAACCAAATCAGTTGATACAGATATGAATGGTGTGCTACTCTGAAGATGTCCTATCTTAACTAATAATTTATAAGCTAAATAATATGTTTTCTTCCTAGGCTCAAGGGTTCCTGATAAGGCTAAGTACAGCAAGGAATCCATAAGCTTATGAAAATTAAGAAACTTACAGAAGATTCTCAAATCTTCCTTTGTCTGATTTTGTCATAATTTTACATTATGCATATACAGGATTCCAAAATCAAATAAGTTTGGGAAATCTTGTGTTAACCAGGTGTTGTTGTTGTTTTGTTTGTTTGTTTTCTTTTTCTTTTTTTCCTTTGGCAGTAGACCATCCAAGAGCCTTTAGCATGTTAGTATAAATTGTTGATGTCCAAGGAAGTATGTGTAATGCACAGTGATTCCCAAAATTATTTTAACTGTGGAAAGCATTGTTCCCTGTAGATTTCTGAAGGGACTAATGTCCTCTAGAAAAATCTTAAGGAAATGCTATTTTATAGTCACATTCCATTTACAGGAAACAAACTAGTAGCTCAGGGCAGCTGACAAGATTTCTGAATCTTAGGTTCTTTTTCTGCTGCATATTCCTTTATACTGACACAAATTTGAAAACAAAACCTGAGTCCTCCATGGCAGATGGAATGCTGTATCTTGGATACCCACCATATTAAAGTGAACGGAGATAGATCTGACTGACAAGGAGCGATTTCAAATGTCTCCTCTTTATGCTACAGCTGCCCTGCAGGCTAGGTCCCAAGACTACCTTAGGCTCACCTTGCCCTTGGTCCTCTCCCCCAACATTTCTGACTGCCCCAGTGACCAGGCTCGCCAGAGCTTGAAGGAGTTCTCTTTAGCTGCTCTTACTGAAGTGTAACTGGGCTCCCTGATAAGAACACAGAACAGGCATTGTCTTGGACTGGTAAATCTGACATTTTCCTGCCTGACACTTCTTCTGGTTCCAGGCCCCTCAACTTCAGAGAGTGTGCCTGAGCCATCTTCAGAAGTGTTGCTGAATGAACAAGCCACAGCCACAGGACTGAATGCAGTTCTCATTTCTTTATACACATTTTATCCTGCAATTTTAATCCTTAGCTTGGATTTCAGGTGGGAAGGGGCATTGTCCATTTTTCAACAGACCCTGAGAGCTTCGTCTTCATCTTTCCCAGTTGGCAATCCTCCATCTGTAGGAACAGGAAAGCAAAGTAACCATGCTATATCTCTGTTTCCTCACCTGTCATGTGAGACCTATTCACCGGGAAGTACTCACAAGGCCAGGCCAAAGCAAGCACTCCATACATACTAGCCATGGCTATTTTAATTACAGTTCTTTTTTAAAAAAAAAATATTTATTTTTTAGTTGTATTGGACATAATACCTTTATTTATTTATTTTTACGTGGTGCTGAGGATCGAACCCAGGGCCTTGTACGTGCTAGGCGAGTGCTCCACTGCTGAGTCAACCCCAGCCCCTAATTACAGTTCTTTTTACTCATAAAATTGTCATTTGCTTTTCTGTAGAATTCAAGCTCCTGCTCCAGTTTCCAGGACCAAAAGATTGCCAGCATGTTCGATCTGACTCCAGAGTACCGCCAGCAGCACTTTCTCACTGGGCTCCTCTTTACAGAACTGGCTGCTGCATTGGATGCTGAAGGGGAAGGGTATGTTTCTGACACTTAAAATGGAACATAATGCAAAAGGGGAAAAAACATACTCCAAAATAAGGTTTACAGTTCAACTTCTTTTTTAAAAATATTTTTTATAGTTGTAGATGGATATAATACCTTTATTGTGTTTATTTGTATGGTGCAGAGGATGGAACCCAGGGCTTCACACATGCTAGGCAAGTGCTCTACCACTGAGCCACAACCCCAGCCCCAACAGTTCAACTTCTTGTCCTCAGTGAAAAACTCTACCATTCAACAGCATCCTTGTTTTGAAAAAAAATGGCTCTCATGGGAATGTAGAAAGGCATGGACAGGGAGGAGAACCACAAAGTGACTTTTTTTTTGGTACTGGGGATTGAACTCAGAGGCACTTGACCAGCCCTATTTTGTATTTTATTTAGAGACAGAGTTGCTTAGCCCCTCGCTTTTGCTGAGGCTGACTTTAAACTTGCCATCCTTCTGCCTCAGCCTCCCACGCCGGCTGGGATCACAGGTGTGCCCCATGGCGCCCGGCAACAAAGTGACTTTTTAAAAGTCACTTGTTTATTCATTCAGTGGAATTTACCAAGGAAGCTCTGCTTAATGAGCTCCCAACGAATGAAGTTGGGTGGGGGTTGGGGGATTGAGCCCAGGGCCTTATGCGCACTAAACATGTGCTCTACCACTGAGCTACACACTCAGCCCAAACAAAGCCATTTTAACAAAGGTGTGAGCACTCAAAGGCAACAGCAAGATGCTGCTTAGCTCAGTGCTGACAAAGGAAGTAACTGCTGAGAAGGCAGTTGCCCTGTATCTCTAGTAAGCTTCTCGTGGTCAGGCCTCGCCAGGCTAAGGAAGATGCCATAGGATCAGGACTTAGCGTTCTTTCACCTCCTCTATGTCTCAGCACCCAGGAGGTATACGGCAGTATCTGGCCTTGATATTGGTCCATGGCTTCAATTCCATATTGTTTTGACTGTAATTAAATTACTCCCAATTTTTTCACTAGAATTTTTTACCCTATAACTATAGCAACAAAAAATACCCTGACACATATGCTGATAAGGTGCTGAGAAGAAAGTTGGAACACAAAGGATATTGCTTTCCTATGCAAACATGCCCAATTTCCTAATTGTCCTTTGATACATTTCTTTAAGTGGTTTCTGAAAGTAATCTTTTGTATTTACTTTAGCACTAGGTGTTACACTCCATTCTGTCTTGTTGGAAATAGCTCTGACATCTGTTTTTGATTCCTTGTAAAATTGTAGCTGTGATCTTACTAGCAAAGGGGTAGAGTATGTTCAGAGACCATCTTGTAATTATGCTTAATCAGGTAGATACATTCTTCAAACACATAACCCAAGTACCTTTTCCACCCCCTAGAGAGAAACTAATTAACAGTGTCACTCTTTGGCAACACAATAATCCCTGATTGCTGAGTTGTCAGTTACACTCCTGGAAAGTTATTAGAAATACTGTCAGGACTCTACCATGTGGGCTAAAACCTCAGAAAATTTTTTTTTTTCCTTTTACAGAACTTCCTATTGATCAGTGTTTTCTTTTGCTGCCAAAACAATTAATAGACCTACCCATCTGTGGGGCAAGAGCCGATGGGACACATCTCAGTCATTGGATCCCTATAAGCAGCCTCAGCTTGTTTTCAGTGGGTCTCCCTGGAACTCTTGTGCCTGGGTGTATCCACAAGTGTCCATGCATCATTAATGCCATGGTGTTTTTCAAGCATTTGGAAATTGCTTAGCATCTTTGTGTTAAGCTAGCAAATTGTAGTGCCTTATTCAGAACACGGCCCACTGCCAGGACCACAGACTAAGATGGTAGTCAGAACAAGAACAGCTTCTCAAAGGCAGGTTGTAAGAATCTGAGTCATTTGAAAATTCAGTTAATATTTTCTATCTAACCCTAGATTCTGAAATAGCATATTTTAAAAATTTTAAAAAGCGTATTTTAAAAATGGAACTTCAAAGGTTAGCTCCCACATACTAGGTTTTTTTTTTTTTATCTCATTTACTTTTTATTGGGGTATAATCCATATGCATTAAAAGGCTGCAATCTGAAGTGTAATTAACTTTCACATATGAACACTCTTGGGTAACTACCAGCCAGACAGAGATATAGGGTGTTTCTAGCACCCCAGGAAATTCCCTGTTGCCCCCTCTCAGCTTTAGTCCCTATAAACAAACATTGTTCTGATCTGATCTGTTCTACCAGAGACTGGTATTTACTGAACTTCACCTTCTTTTACTGAACATTATACCTGTAGTAGCCTTCAGTATATGGTTGTATATATCAGGAGTTCTTTTTTGTTTTAGTATTCCTTTACATTACTATACAACAATTTTTCTACTATAGACAGAAGCATCCACTTGTGGCTATTGTGAGAAAGGTTGATTTGAACATTCTTCTGTGTGGCTTTCGGTGGACATTAGAGCACATTTCTTTGGGGATAAATACAACCTACTTTTTTATTATAATTTTAGTTTTTACTATTCCTAAATAGGTAAATATCTATACATGGTTTTAATAAAATGTCAAAAGAATATATACCAAACTATGAAAAGAAGGGCAAATGAAATCCAAAGCAAGCAGATGGTAGGAAATAATCAAGATTACAGCCAAAAGTAATGAAATAAAGAAGAGAAAAACAAGAGAGGAAAAATCAGCATAACTAAAAGCTCATTATTTGAAAATATCAACAAAATTGACAAATGTTTAGATAGGCTAACCAAGAAAAAAGTAAGAAAACTCAAATTACTAAAATTGAGACTGAAAGGACCTGGGGAGATGGCACACACCTGAAATCCCCAGAAACCCCGGAGGAGGCTGAGGCAGAAGGATCACACTTTCAAGGCCAGGCTGAGCAACTTAGTGAAACCCTAACTCAAAATAAAAATTTAAAAGAGTTGGGGATGTAGTTTAGAGGTAGAGCACCCAGGGTTTAATCCCCAGTACAGAAAGAAAAGAGAGAATAAAGGAGAGAGAGAAAGAGAGAGAGAGAGAGAGAGAGAGAGAGAGAGAGAGAGAGAGAAGAGAGAGAGAGATCACTATTTTAGAGAAATAAAAAGGATTTAAAAAAATACTTTGAAGAATTATACACCAACAAATCAGAAAATCAGATAGCCTAGTTTAAATGTGCAAAATCCTAGAAAGACAAACTGCTTAAACTGACTCCAAGAAGAAACAGAAAGTCTGATAGATCTACAACAAGTAGAGCTTGAGCTAGCTAGTGAGTGAATAAATAAATAAATAAATAAATACGTCTTAGGAAAAAGCGCCCAGAACTAGGGAGTTTTACTAGAGAATTCTACCAAATATTTAAAGAAGAATTAACCCCAATCCCTTTTTAGACTCTTCCAAAGAATAGAAGAGGAGGGAACATTTCGCAGCCCTTCCTATGAAGTCAGCATTACCCTGTAACTAAAACCAGGCAAAGACATCACAGGAAAAAAGATTTTACATCATGGAAAATTAGGAGTTATCCAGGAGTGGGAGATAAGTTTAGCATCTGAACGCCAGTTGATCTAATGCATCACATCAATAGAAGAAAAGAACAACAACCCTCCCCCCCAAAAAAAAAACCACAATTATTTTGATAGATGCAAAAAATGCATTTGATAAAACCTCATATCCCTTCCTGATAAATACTCTCGGCAGACACTTTACAAATAAAAACAAACAAATAAAACCTCCTCATCTTGACTAAGGGCCTCCGTGGAAAACCCACAACTAACCTGATATTTATCAGTGAAAGTCTGAATGCTTTTCTCCTAAGATCAAGAACAAGACAGAAATGTCCATCTTTGTCATTTCTAGTCAACATTGTGCTAGAAGTTATATCCAGGGCAAAAAAGGCAAGGAAGTATAATAAAAGACATTAGTATTAGAAAGGAATATTGATATTAGAAAGGAAGACGTGAAACTCTTTATTCGCAGGTAGCATAATCTTGTTTATAGAAAATCCTAAAAGAATTCACTAAAAAAGCTATTAGAACTAATGAGTTCACTAAGGTTGCAGAGTATAAGATCAATAATACAGAGATCAATTGTATTTCTATACACTTACAGTAAGCAATCTGAAAATGAAATTAAGAAAACAATTCCATTTAAAATAACACCAAAAAAAATAAATAAATAAATAAAATAACACCAAAAAGAAGAAAGTACTTAGGAATAAATTAAGCTAAAGAAGTACAAGACTTGAACACTGAAAATGACAAAACAGTGTTAAATAAATAAAGATCTTTAAAAATGGAGGCATATCACATATTTATGAATAGGAAAACTTCAGATTGTTCAGATGGCACTGTTCCCCAAGTCCATCTACAGAGTCAATGCATTCCTCCCGAAATCTCAGTTGGCTTCCTTGCAGAAATTAATAAGCTGATCCTAAAATTTGTGAGGAATTTCAAGTAACCCAGCATAGCCAAAACAACTTTTAAAAGGAATTTTAAAATTGGAAGACTCACACTTACCACTAATCAAAACTTACTGCAAAGCAAAAGTACTCAAGACTATGTAGTTTGAAATAAAGGTAGACATAGGGCAAATTGAGTCCAGAAATAAATCCTTACATTTATAGTCAATAAGGTTTTTTTTTTTTGGGGGGGGGGCATACCGGGGATTGAACTCAGGAGCACTCAAACACTGAGCCACATCCCCAGCTGTATTTTGTATTTTATTTAGAGACAGGGTCTCACTGAGTTGCTTAGCACCTCACTTTTTGCTGAGACTGGCTTTGAACTCACGATCCTCCTGTCTTAGCCTCCCCAGCCACTGGGATTACAGGCACGCACCACCACACCCTGCCCTAGTTTTTATTTTAAGACAGGGTCTTGCTAAGTTGATCTCTTGTGATCCTCCTGTCTCAGCACCCTGAGTCGCTGGAATTGCAGGCATGTGAGCTTATAGTCAATTGATTTTTGAAAGGGTGCTTAAAACAATTAAGGGGAGGAGAGGAGTGTTTTTAACAAATGTTGCAGAGACAACTAGATATCCACATTTAGAATAATGAAGTTGAATGTCTACCTCACACTATATACAAAAATTAATAGTGGTAATAATTATTATCTAATAGATCAAAGACCTCAGTGTGAGAATTAAACTATAAAATATTTAGATAAAATCATAGTGGTAATTTTCATAAACTTTGATTGGTCACTAGTTTCTTGGATTTGACACCAGAAGTGTACCACCACACCTGGCAAGAAACATCATTATTCTGGGGCTGGGGTTGTGGCTCAGTGGTAGAACGCTTGCCTCGCATATGCGAGACCCTGGGTTCGATCCTCAGCACCACATAAAAATAAATAAGTGAAATAAAGGTATTGTGTCCAACTACAACTAAAAAATAAATATTAAAAAAAAGAAATGAAGTTCTCATGCTACAACATGAGAAACTTGAAAACATCATGATAAACAATGGATTCAGGATTAGAACAGTCTGCCATTGGGTTCTAGACACTTGTACCCACAGATTCAGGATTAGAACAGTCTGCTACTGGATTCTAGATACGACTACCCTATTTTGCTTAGTTTTCACATTGTCACCTCATTGCTCAGGAGTGTCTTGATCACTTTTTTTGTTTGTTTGTTTAGAGCATGTTGCTCAGTTTTCCTTCGCTGTAATCTGTAGCTCTCCGCATTGTGCCAACAGAATCAGCAAAGTGCAAAGGAAAGCTGTCAGTGCCATCCACAGCCTGCTAAGTTCACATGACCTGGACCCACGGTGTGTCAAACCTGAAATGAAGGTCAAAATCGCTGCCCTTTACCTACCTTTGGTTGGCATCATTTTGGATGCTTTGCCACAGCTCTATGACTTCACAGGTAAGGACCCCTTGTGTTTCCTTCCTGGACTGATGAGGGGCCCTGCCAAATGCCCACTCCCCACCCAGAATAAGTCTCTGTTGTTAGCTCTAGTGCTGGTACTCACTCTTGTATGAGTGAGGCTTCATAGCTGTGGCCTCCAAACCTTCTTAACTCAGGTCTCTATTAATTAAAAAAAGACACATAACCATATGTATGTTTTGTTCAGAAAGTACTTGTCCATTCATTCATGTACTCCTTGATCTGCTAGTGTATGATGAACTCTATAACTACACAGCACAAAGCATGATATATAATAACAGATCTATTGCCTTTGGACATCACTGCTGTAATGCCTTGTATGAATTAGAGAACATAATTTTTTGGTTTTGATAATGTTAGCAGGTCTTACATAATTTCTATGTGCTATTTACTTCATTATTTGTTTAAAAACCCAATTGCCTTAAAACACAACAGTGAATTATGTTATTTCTAAAATTTGAGTCTGCTTTTAGAACTTTAGCACAAGAAATGTTGTCTACACTTTTTTCTCTGAAAAACTGAAGATCCAAATTGCTGTTGACAGGTCCAATTGGTTTTTAGTGAACCAGTTGATGTCAGGTGCTTTAACATACTTTTCCAAAAATTGAAGGAATGGTCTCTGTATGTGACTGGTAGCATTCTTTAAAAGCAGCCTTTTTTTTTTTTTTTTTTTTTTTTTACACATCCACATTTTTACAAAATGCTATAATAGAAACTGTTGTATTCTGCTACCTTTCCTATCCTCTACTATCCCCCCTCCCCTCCCCTCCCATCTTCTCTCTCTACCCCATCTACTGTAATTCATTTCTCTCCTTATTTTTTCCCATTCCCCTCACAACCTCTTATATGTAATTTTGTATAACAATGAGAGTCTCCTTCCATTTCCATGCAATTTCCCTTTTCTCTCCCTTTCCCTCCCACCTCATGACTCTGTTTAATGTTAATCTTTTCCTCCTGCTCTTCCTCCCTGCTCTGTTCTTAGTTGCTCTCATTATATCAAAGAAGACATTTGGCATTTGATTTTTAGGGATTGGCTAGCTTCACTTAGCATAATCTGCTCTAATGCTATCCATTTCCCTGCAAATTCCATGATTTTGTCATTTCTTAGTGCTGCGTAGTACTCCATTGTGTATAAATGCCACATTTTTTTTAATCCATTCATCTATAGAGGGGCATCTGGGTTGGTTCCACAGTCTAGCTATTGTGAATTGTGCTGCTATGAACATTGATGTGGCAGTATCCCTGTAGTACGCTCTTTTAAGGTCTTCAGGGAATAGTCCGAGAAGGGCAATAGCTGGGTCAAATGGTGGTTCTATTCCCAGCTTTCCCAGGAATCTCCATACTGCTTTCCATATTGGCCGCACCAATTTGCAGTCCCACCAGCAATGTACAAGAGTACCCTTTTCCCCACATCCTCGCCAGCACTTGTTGTTGTTTGACTTCATAATGGCTGCCAATTTTACTGGAGTGAGATGGTATCTTAGGGTGGTTTTGATTTGCATTTCTCTGACTGCTGGAAATGGTGAGCATTTTTTCATGTACTTGTTGATTGATTATATGTCCTCCTCTGAGAAGTGTCTGTTCAGGTCTTTGGCCCATTTGTTGATTAGGTTATTTGTTTTCTTATTGTTTAATTTTTTGAGGGCTGGGGATGTGGCTCAAGTGGTAGCGTGCTTGTCTGGCATGCGTGCGGCCCGGGTTCGATCCTCAGCACCACATACAAACAAAGATGTTGTGTCCGCCGAAAAAACTAAAAAAAATATTAAAAATTCTCTCTCTCTCTAGAAAAGCAGCCTTTTAAATGGTTGGCCCCTTTTCGTTTGTGCACATCTAGTCCTATGTATAAATATGGATATGTCTATATTATATAGGGGCAATAAGTTAACACTCACTGCGAACATTTGAAATTCAATGAATTATTGCTGAATTTGTGAAAATAACATTATTCTGGTACTTTTGGGTCTTTGAGATCTATTATAAGATACTTGCTTCATTACATATCATAGATTTTTTTCAATCATTTAAAATAAATAAGTTAAAAAATCATATTGCAGAAAGCTATTATGAAAGCTTTTATTTTTGCAATTTGAAAAAAAATCATTTCCAGCCTAATCTTGTGTTCAGCAACATTTTGTCTACTTTTTGCTACATATGGTAACATTATTAATAAAATAATAAATAATTTAAACATCAAGTTTAAAATGACTACTGATTTTAGTGACTAGGAAGGTCCCAGTCACTGACTGGACATTGGGTGATATCACAGGGAACGCCATCTTTGGCTTGACATCTCCTGTGATATTTTGACTGCAGCTGTTAGTGGGAAAAGCCGCACCAGTGGATCTGATGAAGAACAAGACGGTCCCAGTGCAATTAACCAGAACGTCGCCCTGGCCATAGCAGGGAATCATTTTAATCTGAAGACAAGTGGAACAATGCTATCTTCCTTGGTATGTAGTGCATATTTCTCTGGCTTGATTTTTGCTTGTGTCTTCTCCCCTCTTCAGATGAGAGAGCCCAGCTTACAGCTAGCAGTGATGGTTACTCTGTGCTGAAAGGAATCACAGTGAGGTTGGCTCTAGGAAATCAGATCAGAGAAGGTTCCTACAACAGCGAGAGACTTTCAGCTCAGATGGAGGCAGCCCCAATGGCTGAGTTCAAGTTTCAGGAAACTTGGAAAGAGGTGAACTTGGGAACTCGGAGATCTTTACAAAAAAAGATCAAACCAAGGCTTCCTTATGTTGGTGTCCTGGGCTGCGCTTAGTTAGTTATACTGAGTCTGCCTCCAAAAAAAGATTGAAGTGGCCAGAAGCTTGGAATATATGCTTCTCAAGCAAAAGACTTCAGCTTTCCTGGGTCCCCAGGGAACCTGTGAAATTTGTTTGGCTCTGCTCTTTTGCACAAACTCTGTGGCTTAAGGAGGTGCTACTCCAGGAATGGGCCTTCTTTCTAGTCACCTGAGGTGGGATTCATCACTACTTGTTGATGAGCTCTGACTAACACTTGTCAAAACAGCACTGTGTCCCCCATCTTAATTTACTTTTGCATTTCAGTGTAAGATATATATCTGTAGAGAATTCAACCTGGCTCTCATCTGAGAAGACAGGGTTTTGGCCCAGCTCCTCTTTGCCAGATGACTTTCTTCTCTTCCTCCAGCACTTAGTAAGAAACAAAAGGAAAGAATGTTTGAGATTTGACATCCCTGATCTTACAGTCTGATAAATATTGTGTGTTCTGACCTCCTCCACCTCTCTGAGATCCTTCTAATCAAAGGTACCCACTCGAGGCAGCCTCTGCCTTTTGTATCACTTGCCTCTAAGGAAGGAACGCAGAAGCCCCAAGTGCACCTGTTAGAACATATTCCCTGTGAAGTTATATCTAAGGATTTCATTACTTCTTGTCAACACACCAAGGGTAATTCAAGTTGAAGTAACTTCATCATCTCTCGATTTCCATCCAAAACTAACATTTCCTTCACATAATTCACAAATACCTCATTGCAATTTCACCACTACATTCCACTGGATATTAGCTACGCCACATGAACCAAGGGTGCAGCCGCATATTGTTGTTGACTTGATGAGTAACAGAAAGTGTGCTTAGCACTGGAAAATGAACACTTGTGGCCAGAGTAGAATAACAAATGGTTTGAGCATCCACACCCCACTCACTGCCAAAAAGGAATTACTGGTAAATTCATATTACGGAAGACTCCACTAATTTATGGATTTGACTAATTTATCAGGCAGCTCGTGACCCTCATGTTATATTTCAGACTATGTAACAAAGAAGCTAAAATCTTAAACAGTTATTCATGGTGCCTAGCCAAACTAGTTCTCTTCTGTAAGTCCAACCTTACGTCTGTCTGGCTTCAAGAAGTAATATTCAAAGATCTTAGCAGCAAGAAAACCCCTTTGGGGGCTGAGGTTGTGGCTCAGCAGTAGAGTGCTCACCTAGCACATGCAAGACACTGGGTTCGATCCTCAGTACCTCATAAAAGTAAATAAGATAAAGGGATTGTGTCCAACTACGACTAAAAATATATTTAAAAGAAAGAAAGGAAGAAAACCCTTTTGTATCTCTGAAAAGCTTAGCCAAGGTTCAGAGCTAACCAACAGACCACACCACTCCCTAAGACAGAGAATGTTCTATTATGTGGCTGAAACCTGGCTCAAACACTGCCCCTGGTGAGCAGCCCAGCTCCAGAGAACACAGCTTTCCTGCCCAGGAAAAGCAGGGCTACTGGAAGCATCCCCAGACAAGGAAAAGATGGCCCCCACATTCTGAGAGATTATCATCCCATCAGCTTTTGGTTTTTATGTTACTTGACTTCTTCCCCTGCCTCCTTCCAGCCCTATAAGCAGTATAATATGCTGAATGCCGACACCACCCGAAACCTCATGATTTGCTTCCTCTGGATCATGAAAAATGCTGATCAGAGTCTCATTAGGAAGTGGATTGCTGACCTGCCATCAATGCAGTTAAACAGAATTTTAGACTTGCTTTTCATCTGTGTCTCCTGTTTTGAATATAAGGTAAGTGTGGGGTATCTGCACTGATCTCCCAAGTTCAATCCTGTCTTGTTACTCTTCCCCTTTGCAAGGCCAATGGTGGCATCGTTAGTTTTTTCATGTTTCTGTATTCAAATCCACAGCCTATTTGCATTTATACATATGATCATTCTAAAGGGAAAAGATCTCAACCTTCTGCAGAAAGCCCCATTTCTGTTAATAGGGTTTCAGTTGTCAGACTCTCCAGAATGGTGCCTCTGTACTTCTTGTCAAACTACATGTACATGTAGGCCAACGTGACTGGAGTATTCTGTTTTGATGAGTCTCCCATCAATAAATACCTCACCAAACTGCTTCTATCCTGCCCAGGGAAAGCAGAGTTCTGACAAAGTCAGTACCCAAGTCCTGCAGAAGTCGAGGGATGTCAAGGCTAGACTGGAAGAGGCTTTGCTCCGGGGCGAAGGGGCCAGAGGGGAGATGATGCGCCGCAGGACTCCAGGTATGTGAGGAAGGCTTTCCCTGCTTTCTGTTAACCCCTCTGCATCCTTTGTGGGAAGGAAGTTCCTCTGGAAATCACTCTCATGGGACATTTGCAATAACAGCAGAGGCAGAGGATCCTGGAATTCCATGCGTGGTGTATATAAGATTAGCCCTGGGCCTCTAAGGGAAAGTTGCTACTCAGATCAAAGAATTCTCAAAATGGCCCCTGATGGCATGTTTGAGTGAAAACTTGGTGGTGGATAAAGAATATGAATCATAGATGAGTTGGGACATGTCTCCCTCCAGGCAGAGGCCTCTTTAGAGGATATTTGACTAATCCCTCTGGAGCATGATCAAGAAACTAGAGCCTTCTGGGCCTAGGATCATCTCCCCCAAATCATTCAGGGCATTATTGGAATGGAATCAGTTTCCCAAACGGGCTTCAGAGTGTTCGAGTCCTCCAAGGACCCTGCCACACCAGGAAAGACCTCAGAAGGTGGAGCTCATCACTCTAGAATAATAGAGTGAAATGTTCACGTGCCCTGGGTCTTAGTCTCTGTGCTCACAATACAACAGAAAGACAGCTCCTTCTGCTCAACAGGACTCAGTAGCAGGGAGCTTGGAGGGAGCTCAGCATTTTCGGTGGTGACAAGGTACCTTCATTTGACACCGGCTATCTCCAATAATTCAGTGAAAAATATTTAAAAATATGAAAAATATGCTCCCTGATACCCCAGAAAGGCAGGGATACTAAGCCTGTACCCTGTGAATCAAAGAGCAGACCACCCAGACATAGGCACGGTGACTTTGTCTCCTCTCAGCATCCTGCACAGACTAATTAACTGGAGAAATGGTTCTGAGTCCTCTCAGCTGAGCTTGTTATGGAATTTCTGGTTATCTTAAAGGGCTTCATGCTAATCAAATTCCTATCATGCATTTCTTAACTCCTAGGGAATGACCGATTTCCAGGCCTAAATGAAAATTTGAGATGGAAGAAAGAGCAGACACATTGGCGGCAAGCTAATGAGAAGTCAGATAAGTGAGTCACTCAGCAACTTTGTTCTACCTTTATTTTAAGTCCAAAACCATTTTTCCCAGGCTACTTGTATTACTGAAACAACTGCATCCTTCCACGGGTAAGAAAATGAAGCATCTTCATCTGTATAAATATTCTCCACCCAGGGACCCATGATGCTCAAAGGTTTAAAGGAGTTGTGATTGCCAGCTATTAAACATGCATCAGATTGATAAGCATTTTAAAAAATTAATATTAAGCAACCTCACGTAGTTTAATGAAAGCTACTAATGGAGAGTGGGGAATTACAGAACATGGGACAAAGTGCCCAATACCATATAGTTTCAAATCCCTACTGAATCCTTTGAACCCTATTTGGAAATGCATTCAAAGATGAATAGTCAGGGATATTCATGTCAGTATTACTTGAAATTGTTTTTAAAAAATTAGAAACACTTTAAACACTACAACATAGGAAAACATATAACAAAATACTAGGTTGCCATAAAAATGACAATTTTAATGACATGGGGAAATGCCTATGAAAAATAATTAAGTGAACAGAAGCAGGATAGACATCTGGTTTTAGGATATAATTTCAAATCTTTAATTATAAATAAATGCATTTCTAATAAACTGGAAGGAAATTTACCAGAATATTTATAGTGGTTTTCTTTGGGTATTGGGAATATAGGCAATTGTTGTTTTCTTTTTGTACTTTGCTGGATTTCCTGCAGTGTTATGATATGTATCACAGTCAGAAAAAAAGTATAAAGAAATGAAAGAATAAAAATCCTGTTTGGATTGTAATGAGAGAGATATATAGGTAGAGCACAAGACGGTGCAGCAATTATATGCAACAACTTAGACAAATGAGAGACAAAATTAAATATATTTGAATAGATGGTGCATATCTCCTCTGCCTCTTAAAACAGATAGCCTAATGAATCCCACAGCTCACAGAGCACAACATTGAATTGTTGAAGACCACACACACAGTTGACAAGGCATAAGCAGAACATCCCCTTGGCATATGACACACACATCATAGAAAAAGATGGGAAGACTTGAGTAACACTATTGCTTTGTAAATAAATACGAGTTCATATCTTTGCTGTCACTATAGAATATTCTGGCCCATTTATGGAACTTTTGGGAGTGAAATTTATTTTAGAACATCAAAGAAATTTGTTACAGATGTTACTTTGGAAAACCCAGTCATTGGTCTTATTAATAATGTCTGCCGGGCACGGTGGTGCACGCCTGTAATCCCAGCGGCTCAGGAGGCTAGACAGGAGGATCAGAGTTCAAAGCCAGCCTCAGCAAAAGCAAAGCACTAAACAAATTAGTGAGACCCTGTCTCTAAATAAAATACAAAATAGGGCTGAGGATGTGGCTTAGTGGTTGAGTGCCCCTACGTTCAATCCCCGGTACCCCCAAAAAACATAAAATAATGCCTATTTGCTTTGGGTATTTTATTCTTGCTCCAAGTTCCCTAAACTGATTTGTAAGATACTTGGTTCTAAGAGTCTATACATTCTAGTTTAGATAATGTACAACAACAACAATCTGCATATAGTAAGTACAGAATTGCTTAGTTGGTTAGGTCATCTATGAGATTTAAAATAGAGAATAACAAAGCCTGTTTTGCCTGGGCCACATAAATAGATGATTTGGGAAACCTCTCCCTTCTTTTGGCAATAACAACACAATGCTGAATCTTAGCATGCAGAGCCTGCCAGTTCTCTCTAGGTTAGTTCTTAGCCCTGAGCTACCTGGTGGGCTGCTCATTATTAGAGCTAATGATGCATACCTGCAGACCTCAGTGGCTATAGCATAGAAAAATTAGAACTGCTCATCCTAGCTCTTTGGGAACTTTTTGTAATTACTTGAGTTGTCTCTTTCATCTTTTTTTTGCCTTGTTCACCAGAATAATTTTTAATTATTTTCACTCTGTTTCTTTTAGAGCAGTAATTTTCAACGTGGGCTGCACATTAGAATCACCCAGGGGGCTTTTAAAGCTCCTAATTTCAAAGTGCCCAAAGATACCCTAATTCATCTGCAGTGGTGGAGCCCAGGAATCAGTATTTGTAAAACTGCCACATGACTCTATTGTGCAGCTAAGTCTGAGAACATGGTTTTAAAGAAAAAGCTGGTGGGCTTTTTAAACCCTAGAGTAGTGGGTGGTGATGGTTGCATAACAATGTGAAGGTACTTAATTCCACTGAACTGCACATTCTAACATGGTTAAAATAGTAAATTTTGTTCTATGTATTTTAACTGCAATAAAAAATTGGAATAAAAAAAAAAAAGATAAGGATACTCTAGATCTGCACTGTCCATTGTAGTAGCCACCAGCCACATGTGGCTATTTTGAAATGAGAAGTAATAAAAGTGCATGCCATATTTTATATTTCACTAGGAAGTTTTGTGTTGATTACACATTGACAGTATTTTTGATACCAGTAATTTAACAACAACAAAGAAAACTTTTAAATTTCATTTATAATACATAAATGCTTTCTCTTGGAGAATGGGGGTGAGGCATGTGAAGCAACTTGGGACCTGAGAGCCTATTCCTAATTGTGGAAACAGTTAAATTTCACAGAAATGTTTACTTTGATCATCAGAGGTATGTAATAAACTGCATGTCCTCCAGTGGGTTAAGGATACTGGAGAACATCTAAGTAGTAGCCTTGGTAGTGTAAGACATGTGAGCTGACAGCGTGATTCCCCAGCTCCAAAATTATATCTTGGCCACTGTTGTCACTTTTAAAAAGTCAATTTTTCACATCTCCCTTCCCTGGAAACTAAATTTGGATGATGATACAAAATATAGTACTCCCCCTTGTCCACAGGGGATACATTCCAAGAACTCCAATGGGTGCTTAAAACTTCAGATGTTACCAAATTCTGTATGCAAGCATGGAGAAACTGATAACCAAGACAGCTAATAGGTAACCGATGGGTGGGTAGAGTGTACAGCATTAGAGACACTGAAAAAGCAGTGATTCACCTGGCAGAATAGAGTGGGACAGCATACTATTCACATTGGCATACAATTTAAATTAATTAATTGTGTACTTCTGGATTTTTTCATTTAATTTCTTTAGGCTGCAATTGACCCTGAATAACTAAACCATGGAAAGCAAAACTGTTGGGGGTGGGGGCTTACTTTATCCCTTCCCAATCTTAGTTGAATTTTGTGAGAATGCATGGACTAGTCCATAAAATACTCTGATTCCTTAAAATGAAACCTAATAGAGGAGCAGCACCTGGCAATTTCCCATTCCCTAGTGAGTGATACCAGTTAGATGATCTGCCCCATGGGAATGCAGTCTTTGCTTTCCATTGGGAAAAAAACAGACAAAATGTCCCATTCCTGGCTGACCAACCCCAACTCAGTCTCTTAGCTTCCCAACATGGTCTTTGGGAAGCTAAGACACTGAACTGCCCCTGTTCTAAAGCATCACCCTTTTCTAACCCAGCATCGTCACGGTTTGCCAAATTCACACCACACCCAGTCTCTCCTGCATATTGCAGGGGCTTCCTCCTCCCCCACCACCAGATCCAGAGTTCTCATGCATGAAATACAGGCATGGCCCTGAGGTTTTAGGCAATAATCTAATGGGCTCCCCTAATTGCTAATAGCAGCCAGTGATTGCTTCTCTGCCCATCTTGTTATTTTTATAGTTGTCATCATTATTAATAATAGTAGGGATGAGAATGACCTGGAAACTTTACCTCGATAACAGTATTTCATCACATAATCGTCACCACTACATTAATGTACATTCACGAGTATTCAGTGCATCCTAATCTTGCGGCAAAGACATATTAGTAATAAATGATTTTTAAGGAACCAGCATAACTTGCTTTTAAAGCTTCACATCACAGTTATACTCCACTTTTACTGCAAAAAAAAAAAAAAATTGTTCTAAAATCCATGACAATTATATGGTGAAATACAGAATCTTTCTAACCACACATGAATTCCAAAAAATGCCTGCACACCTTAGTGACTTAAGGCCAGCTGCTTTTGTTTTCATTTCTAAGTTGACTCTTCCAAAGATTTCTTTATGCCTTGGTGCAAAGATCACCATTACTAGAACCTGGCCAGCTTTGATTTGTGTGTTAATTTGAACCTCTTTTTGTTTCTTAGAACAAAGGCAGAGTTAGATCAAGAAGCCTTGATCAGTGGCAATCTGGCTACAGAAGCAAATCTAATCATCCTGGACATGCAGGAAAACATTATCCAGGTGAGAAAAACTAATAGCTTGACCTAATTTGCTTAACATGAATGTGTTCACTGGAATTTAAGAAGGAAATCTTTATTCGAAATTGTGAAAGAAACAAATAGTGATCCTTTTAAAAAGTGAAGTTGACAGGTTACTATTTACAATAACATCCACCTTATAAACTCCAGAGATACCAAACATTCTTCTGGCTTCTTGGACTTACTGCTCACTTGGAAAGATGTGTTTGATGAGCTGACCGTGGTTAAATTGGCCCAAGAGTATGCCAAATTTATAATTCAAATGGTAAAATTCTGATTTAATATCTAGACCCAGGGTGGTTAACTGGTTTTTTTTCTGATGGGTCTAATCCAGTTGAATGGTGGTCCCTGTCTGATATAGGAGCTGTTCTTATGACTGGATTAGATTAAAAAATAGTGATAAGTAGGGTAAATGATGTTTATTTTGGATTCAAATTACTGAAGAAAAGTCATTTATCCCATAAGTTTGCCATCCCTGCTATAGAAAAGTACAGTCAGCCCTCCATATCTACCAGTTCTGTGTACATGGAAACTACCAACCATGGATTGAAAATATTAAGGAAAAAATTGCATCTATGCTGGGCACAGTGTTCGTGCCTATAATCCCAGTGGCTCTGGAGGCTGAGACAGGAGGATCATGAGTTCAAAGCCAGCCTCAGCAAGGGCGAGGCACTAAGCAATTCAGTGAGACCCTGTCTCCAAATAAAATACAATAAATAAATAAATAGAGCTAGGGATATGGGCTCAGTGGTTGAGTGCCCCTAAGATCAATTCCTGGTACCCCTCCCCCCAAAATATTTTCATCTATATTGAACATGTACAGTCCTTTTTTTCTTTCATATCATTTTTCCCTTAACCATATGTTATAACAAGGATTTATATAGCATTTACATTGTTTTAAGTATTTAAAGTAATCTAGGGATGATTTAATAATATGTGTAGGTTATACGCAAATGTTATACCATTTTATATAAAGGACTTGAGCATCCACAAATGACTCAAGTATATTTAATGACTTTGATATCTCTGATAACATAAATGCTTGACATCACATTGATGGTATCTTTATATGACTCAACCTTAAACATTCTATACCTAACATCAGGCCTCAAAATGTATTAGTAATTTTCCAAGAAAGGTGAAACTTAGCTACTATTATCCTTGGTACTTTTAGTTCTGCTGTAGCTGATAAATAAGCTTCTATGTAGAAACATCACTGACATCTCTGTTGTACTGGGAAACCCACATTGTGTTTTGAAGCCCACAAGGCAAGCTAGGCCTTGTATACAAAGAAAGAACATTCCAAAAGCTTTGGCCCAGGATAGAGGGAGGTGTGCTTCATTTAGGAAGCCAGAATTGGGCAAAAGTCCCAAATCAATTAGGAGTTTGGAAATCAGTCTTCAGTTCTCATGGTTAGTGAATGACAATAGATGGTGGCTCACCAAACCCTGAAGACCTTCCAATGAGAGCAATGGAACATCAGGTCCCGAGATAACGTTCAGCAGCCTCTCCTGTCTTCAGCCCTCAGCTCACTGCACATCAGGGATTCAGTAATGCTGTTCTTCTGGCCCCTAGGCAAGCTCGGCTCTGGACTGTAAAGACAGCCTGCTGGGAGGCGTTCTGAGGGTCCTGGTGAATTCCCTAAGCTGTGATCAAAGTACCACCTACCTGACTCACTGCTTTGCGACACTTCGAGCCCTCATTGCCAAGGTAAACATGAGACACTTGTTTTCTTACTCTTAATTAAGGGTAAGATTCTCATCTAGCTTCACTTCTGTCTTCAGGTGGACCAAAACCCACGGAGTATCTTAAATGGCATGCATTGAAGGTCTTAGTTCTTCTTAGGAAGAAAGCAGATACACTTCCTATGGAGGAAGTCACCATGAGAGGACAGCGTCTCTAGTACTTGAAACGTGGGACTAACTAAAGAACTTGAAATAGCCACTCACTAAAAGTCTATGATACAAGAGCAAAAATCAATGGAGCAAATTTGTAATTTTACCCTTTTCCTTTAATACCTTATCATAATGAGATTAAATCCTATACATGACTCCCATTAAGTCTTACAAAATATCATATCATAAAATGCCAGAGGTTTAAATTAATTTTCTGAGAACCTGAGAATGTATATTATCTTTGGTTAGTATAGTCTATACAGGTTAAATTCTCTCCTTTGTGGGAAATCTCCGTGTGTGCCTTCTCCGTAGGGTCTGTTAAATTTAGAAAGAGGAATTCTTTTGCTATCCTCTACTAGAATGATTTCTCTTTCTTAGTCACCAGTAATTTCCAGGGAACCCAGGAAATTCATGATTCATTTCTTCAAAGTTATGATCTCACCAGTGAATTCAACCAGGTTAACAATGAACTTTAATAACATAGCCCTGACCTTAGTTGTGCGGTTCATAATTAAATCTTAAGCCAACTTCATTACTTAAACCCATCTTCTGACTCACATAGGTCATTATCTTTATGGAGCAATGCATTAACTCTTCTGGGCTTTTTGCTTGTCCAAGCAGACATTTGCATATTTCAATAGGCATCTGGTCCAAAAAGCTTATCAAGTGCCAAGTGATGCCTGATGGTGCCTTGTGTCTCTCCTAGTTTGGAGACTTGCTGTTCGAGGAAGAGGTGGAACAGTGTGCGGACCTGTGTCAGCGTGTGCTACACCACTGCAGCAGCAGTATGGACACCACACGGAGCCAGGCTTGTGCCACCCTCTACCTCCTCATGAGGTTCAGTTTCGGAGCTACCAGTGTAAGAACTCAGACCAGACCGGTGACCCAGAATCAGTAGAGAAAGTCAATGCAAAGCATCAGTAGAGAGAAAAACCTAAGGGAATGTGTGCAGTGTCGCCATTTACCCCAGTTCTGCAAAAAAGAAACAATACAGTACCAAGGTGGATAGCAGCTTTCACCTGAATTTGCATTTAAAGGCAACTTCAGGACTGGTGAATGCCGCAGTTCCCATTAGTAATGTGTCTCCCTAAGACACAGAAGATCTTTTATACATAGATAAAAATGGTATGTGTGGAAACAAATGCAACAGACAATATAAGAATTCAGAAGAATGAATCCTGTTTCTAAATTCTGAATTAGTACAGTTCTGGCTAGTACGTGAATGGGCTGTGGAAGAGAATTTTGAATGACCAGCAATATCTGGAACTGGGTTGTGTTTCATTGTTATTCTGTGGTACTGGGAATTAAACCTAGAGCCTTGTGAATGCGAGGCAAGTAATTTACCACTGAGTCACATTCCCAGCCCCTAGACCTGAGTTTTAATTGAAGCCTAGAAGCCTTTGGAACTCAACTTTATTGAAGAACACTCAGCCTTTACTTTAGTTTGTGCAGATTTAGGTGTGTTCGTTTGGAATTTCTGTAAAAGATAAATTGGAACTAGACATGGTGGCACATGCCTATAATCCCAGTGACTCAGGAGGCTGAGGCAGGAGGATCAAAAGTTTGAGGCCAGTCTGGTCTCAAAATAAAATAAAAAGGGGTAAGGCTCTAGCTCAGTGGTATAGTGCTTTCTAGCACAAGTGAGACTCTGGGTTCAATCCCTACTACCCCAAAGATGCACACATAAAGATAAACTGGCCCATGGAATAAAGTAGTGTCTTCAGAGAGATATTAGTAATAACTATTTAAAAGTCTTTAGGACATTACCCAGGGTCTCTTGGCATAGCCTTATTTTCCCACAGTTCTGGAAGGAAAGGAGAATTAGAAACTTGCTGCTTTCTTTGGTCTAAAATCTCAGTAATTTCTGGCCTTGGAAGTTCTATTCCTCATTGTAGTTTAAATGAAATTCTAAGAAGAGGATCTTGGTATAAAAGAATATATCCTGTGACCCAGCTTTATAGGAATCTTCTGGCCTTGCAGTATGGAGGCAACTCAATCCTCAATGAAAATTTAAAGGGAGCCTGACAGATTTATGTGAGCACAAGGTCCTTTCAGACCATTTAAATGATAATGTGAATCTTGTACACAGTGTAGCTCACCTTGCATTGAGAGAAAAGGAAATGATTAAGACGGGGATGAAAGATAACTCAGGGAGTTTTGTGTCTAGCCCTACTGCCTTCAATTATTGACTAGCTGAGTGCCTCTTTTTTTTTTTTTTTTTTTTAAATGCAGAACTTTGCCAGAGTAAAGATGCAAGTAACTATGTCTCTGGCATCTTTGGTGGGCAAAGCACCAGATTTTAATGAGGAGCACCTGAGAAGATCCCTGAGGACAATTTTGGCCTATTCAGAAGAGGACACAGCCATGCAGACAACTCCCTTTCCTACCCAGGTAGACCAATGAACATACCTTGTCTCAAGCATGAATTTGGGATCAGCCGATTATAAACACATACACACACACACACACACACACACACACACACACACACACATAACCATATGATTATACGTATATAATTTGTATGTATTATATATATAATTTGCAAGGATGTATTGCCTATCCCATAATCACATCCTCTCGGTGCTCTAAGAAACATATATATTTCCTCACTACTGTCCCCAGCCTCAGGATGCCAATAGTCTATCTAGAGAGCTCAGTTTCAAGACAATTAGGAGGAAAGACAAAACAACTGATACTTAAGTGTGTGGCAAGAAACTACATATGGTGTGAGATTAGAGAAAGGGAGGGGTTAGTTAATGAACAACCTAGTGACCTGGAAAGGCTCGGGCAGGATTCAGAGGGCAATGATGAATAGGGGTGAGAATGAATTGTGTCTAAGGGGTGCTAAAGAGACCAGCTTGACCCACGGGTACTTGAAGGAGAGGAAGGACCAAGTTAGAGATTATCAACAAGATCAGTCCTACAGACACTTGTGAGGACAATAATCTGTTGCAATGCTCAGGGAATAAAGAAAAAGATAAAGCATTTCACCTTTATCTTTTAACTTCAGCTTCTGGCCTACTCTAGATTAGGTTCCCACTAGAATGAATGAGGGAATGTATGAATGAAAGAATGAATGGGTGAAGTTTTCTTTCTTCCCTTAGTGTGAGAGCCCTGTTTGCCCAGAGCTCTCCTGCCTTCTCCAGTAATGTTACATCCTCATTCTCAGAATCTTTTTCCTCTCCTCTCCCCTGCACCAAATCCTATCTCACCTGTTTCTTCTCCACCATGTTCCTGTAAATTAATCTTATTCATGCAGAGATATTCACCAAAAAGACCAAGCAAAATATGGGCAGTACAATAGAGGTCTTCAATGAAATGAGTATGGTGGAAGAAATTTTAGGAGCCCTGGAAGTTGATAGAAGGGATAAGATGATATTCTGCAGCTGAGCCACTTGCTAGGGTCTATGGATCAAGACACAGTCTATCAGGTTTTGTGTGATGAGTCTCCACTGTTGTCTTTTGTAACTAAGAACAAGTCGTTCTCAGAGGTTCTAAAAACTCTGAAGCCTTGGAGAGATCCAGGAAGCTTCAGAAACATGAAACCCAAGTTGTGGTCCCAAGCTGCCTCCTAGCTGGTATAAAGAACCCTGATGATTCAGAGTAGAGCTTAGAACCTTTCCGGTTACAAATAACTAAAACTAGTTCAAACAAATTTAAAAGAAAATTGTTGCAGTGGGAAGTAGCATGAAGATCCAGGGCTGTTTCACAGATCCCAAGGCCAACTCACATCAGGGCCTATGAAGCACATGGATTTGCAAACAACTGAAGAACCAAGAATCCATCTAGAGTCCCCTTCACGTTTATTACTCACTTTTTTCTGAGCAAAGCGTTTCTGTGCCTCCCACATATTCTTTCTATGTAATCCTATCTCCTTTCCACAAACTACAAAGCCAAGGTTATTTGAGGGCTTACATTTTTTGCAGGTGGAAGAACTTCTCTGTAATCTGAATAGCATCTTATATGACACAGTGAAAATGAGGGAATTTCAGGAAGATCCTGAGATGCTTATGGATCTCATGTACAGGTAAACTTTTCTGATAAAATCTAAAGGGCATCACCTGGGGATCCCATATTTGTCACTGTGAAGTTCTTACTAATGTAATTACCATAGGTAATATGGACAGAATTATTTTGGATGACATCCAAAAATGTGTATGGTAATCAGTAGAAATTAAACATTTATAGTGGTTTGATTCATATACATGTTTTCAGAAAGATCACCTTAGTTTAAAGTGATTTGCCCACTCTATAACACTATCTTCTGTTTAACTATCTGAATTGTTTTCTAAATGATTTGGTTGCAATTATATTCAGACACACATATAAGTTTTACTTCAGAAATTCTCTCTATAGTTTAAAACTTTGACTCCCAGTCCTTGCTCTGTAGAAATGGTTTATAGAGGCAAAATTGTTTGTATGTAACATCGTAAGAGGCACAATACTTTTGTCTTCTGTCATTATTTTTGAGAAAAAGGAAAGGAAGATAATTGCTTGAGATTTATGTCAAAGGACATTATTTTTAACAGTCTTTTTTTCTCATAAAGCTTTCACTAAGTGCTCTTGGGGTCCAGCATACCTTAGACATGGCACAAAAACAGTTGAATTAAAGTATTTGACTTTTCTCTCATGTTTTCAAGATGTAAGGTAAAATCAGGGTGAAAAAAAAAAAATGTTGTACAGTGTCATTAGCCTGCTACCCTTGAAACTGTCACTCAATCTGTCTTCAGAATTGCCAAGAGTTACCAGACATCTCCTGATCTTCGGCTGACCTGGCTCCAGAACATGGCAGAGAAACACACCAAGAAAAAGTGCTACACAGAGGCCGCCATGTGCCTGGTACATGCTGCTGCCTTAGTAGCCGAGTATCTGAGCATGCTGGAGGACCACAGCTACCTGCCCGTGGGCAGTGTCAGCTTTCAGGTGGGGACACGTTCAGCTTTACCCGAGAATACTTAACTCAACCAGGAGACAATTCTGCCCACACCCCCTGCACTAACAATGTCTAGAAGCATTTTTCATTATTACAACTGGAGTTGGGAAGATGGGTGTTACTGACATCTAAAAGGGAGGGTGTCACTGAACATTCTACAATGCATGGGAGAGTCTTTGCCACTAAGAAGTGCCCAACCCAGTTGTCAACAGTGCACATTTGCCTTCTCTAATTGCTTTGCCATCTTTTTTATTGTTGTTTATAATAATGGTACCTAGAGGAACAGGCACTTTAATAGGTGTTCTGAACTATTACTCCTACTTCACAGATGTAGAAATTGATAAAGCAATTTTTCTAAGGTCATTTAAAGTCTTTCTCAAAAACTTATAGGTAGCACCATATAATGACAAGCAAGAAAGTACTTCTAAACATTGAAGAAATTATTTCCCTCATGGCCCAATCTTTTGATTCCATTCCCCACTTCCGTAGGGTCCCACTCAGATCCAAAGTCAAGAAAGAATGAAATTGACCTGGAAAGGGAAACAAAAGGCTGAATCCATATTTTCTGAGAATAACCTAAAATTACTCATAGTTGACAAGGGGAAATTGACTGCCAGACCTAGAAGATGGCTCAGTGGCCACTTGTTTGTATGGAACATCATAAGAAGCACAATATTTTTGTTCTTCCTACATACTTTAATACAGTCTAGAGAGAGAGAAAAAGACAAACCAAAATCAGTGTTATTAGTACTTTTTTTTAAGAGACACAGTCTGTAGAGATGGCCATCCCTGAAACCATGAACAATACAGCTACAATAATAGAATTTTTTCAAGCCAAACTTACAAAGTCATTTATAGTGTTTGTATTATTCTTGTCTGAATTTCCATGACAGATTTTATGAAAGGCTTTGTTCTCAGTATTGTTCTTCAACATGGTATTGTGATGCTTTGTGAACCAGAAAGAAAGGACAATTCAAAGTGGCTTTCCCAGGCTTAGAGAATAAGTCACTAAAATGATTGCTGGAAGAGTTGGGAGCCTCTCATTTCTAGAATAGTGTTCACCTGCAAAACTGGATTTCACCTCATGTTATTAACCCCTCCTTCCTTATGGTCCTAAATAACAAAAATATGTATTCTATTATTTTATTCTCAGTAAATAAATTTTATTCTCAGTTCAGAAATGTTTGTTATAAAAATCAGTAATTAATTTCTCATCCCAAAGCATAAAAACATTATATCTGATTTTGAATAACACAAAAGCAAAACAGAAAGTTATAAAAATTCTTTTAGGTTCATCTTCTTTCATCAAATTTATTTTGGCCATTTGATATTACGAAGGATAAGTATTACAATTTCTTCTCTTTTTTTTTTTGTTTGTTTGTTTTTGGTAGCAGGGATTGAACCCAGGAGCTCTTAAGCACAGAGCCACATCCCCACCCTTTTTTTATATTTTATTTAGAGACAGGGTTTCGCTGAGTTGCTTAGGGCCTCACTAAGTTGCTAAGGCTGACTTTGAATTCACAATCCTTGTGCCTCAGCCTCCCAAGCTGCTGGGATTACAGGTATGTGCCACTGTGCCTAGCTTTGTATTACAATTTCACTTTCCAGAAAATCTTCAGACTTATCAGTTAGAGTTGAATTATATCATCCCCTTTTCTTATTTTGTTTACTAAACTATTTCTTATAATTTACTATGTTTTATTTAATATACTATATTTTATTTACTATTCCCCTCTTACTATATTTTATTATATTTTATTTTACTATATTTTATTATATTTTATTTAATATTTAATAACTTAAGTATTCATTTCATTTCATTTTTTAATTTCATATGTAAAAGTCCTCTTATTCTTATTTTACTTATATTTTAGTTGATTGGCTTCTAATGAGATATACCAAGGTGAGACAGAATTGTTGTTCTAGACCTAATAGAAAAACTCCACACTATCCCTACATGGGAACATAGACCTCCATCTTTTCATATATCTTTACTCCTTCATTCCTGCTGTCAGAGCATAATTTATTGAGAATTTCTTCTGTCTTCATGACCTTTACATTCTAGCCAGAAAGATATCATATAATTAATTATTCCATTCTTAATCATAATTATGATAAATACTATTATAAAAAGACACAAAACACTGTGAGCTTTTAGACTGTGGTCCCACCTTAGGGTCGGGGAAAGAGTGCAGAAGGTGATAAGGAAGGTGAGGAACCGAGAAACACGGGTCTTCATGATGGACAGAACACAATGACTAGGTGTTCTCAGATACAGAAATGATGTCAAATTATGTCGTGCTTATGGGTGAATTGTTATTTCTCTCAAATGAGACATAACCAATCAGTTTAGAAATGGGTGCTTAAAAGCAACAGAACTTACAACCCACAGTGCCTAAGGTACAAATGGAACTTACCAGCCCACATGAGGGGAGCTAGCCCAGAGAAGTACTCACCAACTAGAGCAGGAGACCTCAGAGACCACCAGATCTCAGAGTCATCTCCTCTTCCTGTCCTAGCCTCTGTTGGGCTTCATGCTCCCCACATTTACTGAGTAAGATTTAGGTTTCCATCTCCAGGTTCAAGTCCAGAAGCCTGTTCAGAGAAAGTCTCAGAGTATCTTTTCATTCTGATGGGGTCATGTGCTCATTCTGAATCAATCATAATTGCCAAAGAAATCAAATGCTCCAACTAACTGAGCCAGAGTCACTGGTCCATACCTACAACTATGAGGGGTTCTTCCTAAGAAAATTAGGATGCTTCCTAAGAAAATTAGAATGAAGGAATTCTGGGCAGTGTTATCAGATGTCCACTGTTAATTTCTTAAATGTTCTTTGCTTCAGTTTTTATCCTCGTTCTGCTCCAATAAAATCGAGCCTTTGGAAAATACTTGTAAATTGGAGATAAGTCTGTGCAAGGAAAAATAACTTCGAGGTCACTGAATTCCAAGAAACTGAAATCATTGAAATTCTAAGCCCTAGAGAGCAACATTTATTTCACAAATGTAGATATGCACACATTCTCAGATTCTGCAACAAGTTTTACATCCCTAAGCCAGAAGCCAGGAAAGTCTTTCCCAAATCTTTTTCCTCTGGGTAATAAACTAATAAGTTGTTGAGCTTCATATTTATTTCTCTACATGTGGAAAATTGCATACAATTCTAATAGTACTAGTTTCCTGAGTTATTAGATTCTTCCAACTGAATTTGTTGAACCTTCTATTATCTCCAATTCAGAAACATAATAGGCCTTCATTCTACAACTTAAAGCATACTAATTTTCTTTGGAAGAACCCTTCATAGTTTTAGGTATGGACCAGTGACGCTGGCTCTGTTAGTTGAGCATTTAATTTCTTTGGAAGAAAGACTGGTAACAAAAGATTTTGAGAAACTCTACCTATATTCATTAAAGTACATTACGATATTGGATAACAACTATTTCTTCATTGGTTGCTAAAGTTGAACTGGCAGACAGCATTTACTTTACAAGCCATCTCTGATCTAATAGGTAGTGGCGACTGGAGCAGTATGCTGAAAGAATTTTGAAAATATATCCAAGTTCAGAGGGGGAAGAGTGCTGTAATTAACTAGTTATGTCTGCCATGTGCACAACAATAGGAAGGAGTAGCATATGTGCTACTGGTTTGCAATATCTAAGCTAAGAAGGCTTTCTATTTCATTTATGCATTGTGTGCCTTTCTTCCATAGCTGTGAGGGGAAAAAAAAAGACTTTAACCTATCAAGAGTTAAAGTAATTGCCAAGATCATAGCTTGGGTAAGGCAAGCAAGGAGCACAAGGTGCAGAAAAAGGAGGTACTTTACTCTCAGGACCAAACAAGTACAGAATTAGCCCTTCCGTGACCCTGGGAATAAGTACTTCCCCAATTTTGTGCCTTGGTTTTCTCATTCAGGTCATACTATCCCTGACCACTAGGCTCTAACTTCTATAATTTATATAAGTAAAAAATGTGTAGAAACAAAAATGTTCAGGGGGAAAAAACACTAACTACTGCACTGTTGTAAAAACTTCCATAAAATCTTGGCACAGTGGTGCATGCCTATAATTCCAGCCGCTTGGGAGGCTGAGGCAGGAGAATTTCAAGTTGAGGCTCAGCAACTTAGTGAGACCCTGTCTCAAAGAAGAATAAAGGGGAATGCTGGTGATGTAGCACGGGCATATATCACTCGCCCAGAATGTGCAAGACCCTGGTTTCAATCCTTAGCACTTAAAAACAAAGAAAAAACTTCCATAAAAAAAACATTGCTTGTTAGTGTTATCTTATCAATATAAACACAACTGGCTATTTACCTGAAAGTCAAGACTTCAGGAGAAAAACACAGAAGTCAGAGATTTATTGAGCTAATATGACAAAAAGCCGACTTAACTGAGTGTTGGCCTTTGCTTTTTAAAAACCAAGACCCTTGCTGTTTGTCCCTTAGGGTTGTTTTTGCTAATGTGGGGTTGTTTCAACTCAATTATTGTTATATGAAGGGAAATGTTCCTTATATAAAATCTCCTGGTGGTTAAAAGTAGAAAGGAAATGTGGGGGTTTGAAGACTGGCTGCTCAATGTATGCTTTCAAAATAAATGTCAGCCAGGAACTCTTCTGGGTAGAACATCAGACCTGCCATAATCACAACCTTGGTGAGGATCCTGGGGTTCTTATTTATTTATTTATTTATTTATTTATTTTTGGTGCCAGGGATTGAACAACGCAGAGGCACTAGACCACTGAGCCACATCCCCAGCCCTATTTTGCATTTTATTTAGAGGCAGGGTCCCACTGAGCTGCTTTTTTGCCTTACCATTGCTGACGCTGGCTTTGAATTCCCCATCCTCCTGTCTCAGCCTCCTGAGCCACTGGGATTACAGGTGTGCACCACTGCGCCTGGCTAGGATCCTGGATTTCTGCTTCTGCATTCCTACCTTCTGGGTTCCTATGGTCCAGTATTCGACTGGTCCCATGTTCTCTGGGCTCATACTGTGTTTTCTTACAGAATATTTCTTCCAACGTGCTGGAGGAGTCTGCAGTCTCCGATGACACCTTGTCACCCGATGAGGATGGGGTGTGCTCGGGCCGGTACTTCACTGAGAGTGGCCTGGTGGGCCTCCTGGAACAGGCCGCGGAGCTCTTCAGCACGGTCAGTATCCAGAGGGCATCCCAGAGCTGAGCTCGGGAATGCCCAGCCTTAACGGCCTAGTGAGCCCCTCTCCACAGACGCCAGGGGCATGCAGGACAGGGGCAGGGCCCAGGGAGGACTTTGATGTGCACAGATTGCATCAGCTCTCCAAGGGAGGTGGGAAGGCCTTTCATCACTGCCGTGTTCTGGTTTTCACTACATGCGTGTTGGCTGGACAGCAGTTTCACAGTATTATTTCCATTTAATAGGGATGGAAACTAAGCCACAGAAAGGTGAAATGGCTTGTCCAGGGTTACACAATAAATGACGAGGCATGTTCTCACTCCCTCATTTTCTCTCTCAGAGAGAAAAAGATAGGAAGGAGCCACTGCAGGGAGAGGGCAGAAATCCATGGTGTCCTCCCTCCTAACAACCAAGTCATCTTCAAGAGCCTCACAGGCAGGACCAGCTCAGAGAAATGCAGGAGCAAAAACCACAGACACTCCCCGCATTAGCCTAATCAGGTCTCCAAATAAGAGAAAAAAATATATAGAAGACGTCACTGGATTCAGATCAAAGAGAAAAGCCTCTTGTCCATTTTTGCTTTAATGATCTCCTTCCCCCACATTGCAAGCCAAGTAAATATTTAATATTTCACTATATTTAGAATAACCAATTTATTTTCCTCCCTACATTATTCTTTATTTTCTGCTTTTCACCTCCAAATTTCCTCCCTATAACTTCTATGTATATTAATTATTTTTTTTAACCATTGTCTTCTTTTTCTTCCTGCTTTCTCTTTCAGGATTCAGAAAAGGTCCAATATACTCTTATTTTCTTGAAATTTTAGCTAGAATCCTGTTAACTCCCTGGTGGGCATGCAATGAGCATCTGGCTAGAGGAGGACCTCTGATGCTATTTAAATACATAAAAGCTGCCTTCCTGAGTGTTCTTAGTCCTCAGTGCCAAGTCTTCTCTCCTTTTAGTCTGAGAAAGCCCTTCTATTTAACATCTTCATATAGGACCATTTAGCAATATGTCTGGCCCATTTTGAAGGCTGAGATGCTGGGACAGCATTCCTGCTGTGTAAAATACTGGGGCGCAGAGGTATATCCATTCTCCAGTACATTGTTTGCATAGTAAACTCTGATTGCTCTTAAGTTTCCATTGTATTAAATTTTCTTTGATGCTCTTCTCATCTCTCTAAGGGAGGCTTGTATGAGACGGTTAATGAGGTCTACAAGCTGGTCATCCCCATTCTGGAAGCGCATCGAGACTTCCGGAAGCTGACCTCCACTCATGACAAGCTGCAGAAGGCCTTTGACAACATCATTAACAAGGTAGCTTGATGTCTTTGCTAATGGGTCCTGAGTGGTAGATGACCCTGTCCTGAGACGGTGGTCAGTCCTCCTTCCTCTCTAGAAACTCATTGACCTTGAGCACATTACTGCAGTTCTCACCCATCAAACGGAAAAGGACTCAAAACTGACCAAGGTCCAGATTTCACAGTGTGAAAGGCAGCTTGACTTACTTTCTAAGTAGGAAATGTGAGAATCTTTTAAATTCACTTAAAATAAAGTCCAAGAAATCTTTCATGGGATTTCTTTAGTTATTATTTCCAAAATTTATTCTATAAACATTGACTTTGCTTAGTAGAGGGATTTCTGTTTACATCAACTGTAGAATTGATACGTTTGTAACATAATAAAAAACCCTTTTAACCCAGTGGATCCTCAAGAATGACATCACTAGAGAGAGGTTTTCTTATTTTGCTTAATAGGATCACAAGAGAATGTTTGGAACTTACTTCCGAGTTGGTTTCTATGGATCCAAATTTGGGGATTTGGATGAGCAGGAATTTGTGTACAAGGAACCTGCAATTACAAAGCTTCCTGAGATCTCACATAGACTAGAGGTAAGAAAAGTGATTTTGTGTGCTTGCCATTGTATACTTCACAAAAACAAGTTAGAGTGAATCACTACCAAAAAGGAAAAAAAAAAAAGGCCAGGATTCAACATTGAGATATATATACATTTTCCACATTACATGTATTATATGAAGGGATTAGCTGAGATCATGAGGTAAAGCAAGATTTGCATAGTTTTCCCCTAAGATCCTGTACATGTCTTTAAAATTTTATAAATTTACATCATGAATGTTTACTTTTCAGGTCTATATAAAATCCAATCAGTGTCACATCTTCTTATGCCCCACTCCCAATGTTAGTAATATATACTAACAGATGCAGAGTAAAAGGGTTTTTTAGGGTGAAGTTTGCCATCTTAACTTCTAAGCAATCCAATCATACTTCTGAGTCACCCTCCTGCAAAACGTTGTGGCTGTCATTGTGGTGTTGCTGGACAGCACAGGCTGTTCTGATAAGGACATTCTTGACAGTAGCTGCAACCTGCCATCTACACTTGGTCGGTAATGTAACCAAAAAAAGCAGCATGTTCTGGCAGGAAAGGCTGAAAAGATGGACAAAAAAGAAACTGTGTGAAGAAAAATCAGAAAAAAAAAAAAAAGAAACAGTTATTGAAAGGAAGACTATCAAAAACCCAGGAAGAAACCCAAGGGTTGCCTCCAAAACAGCACCTTCTGGGGCTGAGTGACTAAGGTCCCCTGAAGTGCTGACAACTGTTAACCAAAGAGTCACTCCTTATTCTTTCTTGCTATTGCTTGGGATATATGCGCTTTTATGTCTGTAGAACTTAAAACACTTTTGTTACCTAATTGCTCCTTGAACTATTATCCCTGCCAAATAAGAAAAGGACTTTTATCCTTACTTGACTCAAAGAAGCCATGGCCCAGAGTGGTTGGGCATCTTGCCCAAAGACAATAAGCTCGTAAGAAGGAAAACTAGTCACTGACTCAGGCCAATTGGTTCCCTAATATTGTTCCCCCAACTTAGAATTAAAGGTGTATATGTTGTCTTCTTGCATATAGTGGTTTGCCACATGATGGGAAGCCTGGTGACCTTTAAGTTCTCAAGATACAAAAAGAGGTAAACTGTGCCATACCTCTGCAGATGCCTCAGGAAATAGGATGACGCTCACTGAATTCGAGACAGAGTGTACACTTTGTAGAGAATCATATATCAATTGATGGTGCTGGACTTCCTCATATTTTTATTTATGTCTCAGGAAATGCTGAACTGTGCTCGTTAGCTCAGAGGGACTCTGAATAATCAATGAACAAACTGCACTTGTTCCAAACTTACTCCACTTCTGAGAAGACAGAAAGTTGCATTATGTTAAAATTACCTTTATAAACTATTGTTTCCTCTTACCTAGGGGTTTTATGGTCAGTGTTTCGGTGCCGAATTTGTGGAAGTGATAAAAGATTCTACCCCAGTGGACAAAACCAAGTTGGATCCTAACAAGGTATGGAGAAAATTTGCCAAAAAGAACCACCAGGTTCTTGAGTCCCCTTATGCTACCCTAAGAATACAAAATGACCTCCCTCTGTCTGAATTGACTCACCAGTCATTTAAAAGCAACCAAACATTTTTGTCTAAGGGCTCCATTATAGATTTATTAGGTCTTTAATTCCACCCCTGCCCCTGCCCCCAGTACTAGGGATTTAACCAAGGGACATCCTATCCCTAAGCTGCATCCCAAGCCCTTTCGGTAAATATTTATTTTGACACAGGGATTTCATTAGGTTTCCAGGTAGGCCCTGAATTTGCAGTCTTCCTGCCTCAGCCTCCCCAGTAGCAGGAATTACAGGTGTGCACAACCACACCCAGCAACTGATTAGGTCTGCAAGAAAACATACTCAAAGGCATGAATCACAACAGGAGCTTTCATTTATCAAGTCCCAACTGGAACTGGGGACGTAGCTCAGTGATAGAGTGCTTTTCTAGCATGCGGGAGGCCCTGGGTTCAATCCCCAGTATCAGAAAGAAAGGAAAAAAAGCACCCACAGTGTTCCTGGCACTGCATCAGACCCTTTGTCATCCTTTCATTTCATTCCCAAACAGCCCTCAAAAATAGGCTTTGTTGGGGCTGGGGATGTGGCTCAAGTGGTAATGCACTCGCCTGGCATGCACAGAGCACTGGGTTCGATCCTCAGCACCACATAAAATAAAAAATAAAGATGTTGTGTCCACTGAAAACTGAAAAATAAATATTAAAAAATATTCTCTCTCTCTCTCTCTCTCTCTCTCTCTCTCTCTCTGTCTTTAAAAAAAAAAAGTTTTAAAAATAGGCTTTGTTGTTTCTGTTTCCAGATATGAAAACTGAGGTAACAGAAATGTTGGGCAATTTTCCAAGAATATCAAAGTGACAGAGTCAATACTCCAACGTGGGGTCTGTCATGCCCAAACCCACATGACTACTCTTTACTGGCTTTCTATAAGCTCTTTAGACTCTCAATTTACAACATGTTTTAAAAAAATGTAGACTTCTGCCTGACATCTATTTTTTCCCATACTTTTATCAGTCATTGTAATTGTACATAACAGTGGGGTTTGTTGTTACATATTTGCACATGCCCGCAATGTAATGATATAATTTGGCCAATGTCATTCCCCTGACTGTATTTAAAGGTATCTTTCTTTAGGCTGCAGGTACTCCTTCCAGCCGAGTGAGTGCAGGATCTCTGTGCTGTTGGAGAAATGACAAACAGGGCTTGACCTTCAGTTTTCCCATGTTTATCCCAGGCTATTCCATTTCACCCCATCTACGTGCACCTCAATACAACTCTGATGCTTACCACCCAGAATTAGCCTCAAACTCCACAAGGCTCAGTCCTCCATTGAATTCGAGGCACTCAGCCACCGAGCCATATCCCCAGCCCTATTTTGTATTTTATTTAGAGATAGGGTCTCACTGAGTTGCTTAGTGCCTCGCTTTTGCTGAGACTGGCTTTGAACTCATGATCCTCCTGTCACAAACTATCGAGCTGCTGGAATCACAGGCGTGTGCCATAGCACCTTGCCCACATTTCTAACTAGCTACAAATTTAGGAGTTCCCATGACACCTCTAAGGTCAGATAATTCACTAGAATGACTCACAGAACTCAAGAAATGCCATTCTTCTGATTACAGACATACAATGAAGGGCACACATAGGCGAAGGTCTGAGATAGAGCACATAGTTTCTGTGCCCTTGCTGAGTAGAATCCAGGCACAGTACTCTGCCAGCACATCACTGAGTTCGCCAGCCAGGAAGTTCCACTGAGTCTCTGGGTGACCAGTTTTTATTGAGGTTTCATGACATAGGTGTGTTTGAATAAATCAGTAGCCACATGATAAAACACACTGTCCAGCCCCTCCCCCTTCTCAGAGCTCAGGCAGGCCCAAAGTTCCAGCAGTCTGATCATAAGATTGGTCTTTTTGGTGACCACCTGAAGCTATTCATAAGGCCAAGGCTGGTCACCTCATTAGCATAACAAAGACTCCTGTCACTCAGGAAATTCCAAGGGTTTTTGAAGCTCTGTGGAGAAAACAGGGACAAAGAGCCAACATATTCTTTATCTTGCCACAGGGGGAGAACTGCCCGCCCAGTCCACTTCACAGCACATATGCTGTTCTGGGCTGCTGGAAATAATGCAGTGCAGGTGCTACAAAGGGCTAGGGACAGGGGACACTCACCATCTGATAGCACTGTATGTGAACTGTGAACCATCCAGACTCCTCCCTCAGCTCTGTCTTCTGGGATGTTATGAAGATGATGCAAATAGGGAGGAACTAGCCATATTTCAGAGTTTGCTTTTCTTCTACATTTTTCAGAATATTTGCTCATTTAAGATACATTCCTAGCCTAGACTTGAAAATAGTAACTGTGATAAGAGTTGAACTACACTTTAGACAGAAATATCTGGAGCCCTTGGATTGGCTGAGTGGCCCAGAGCAATCTGTGCATAGTGTAAATTATACAGAATTACCACTGACCTCAAGATTCACCACTAACACAAGGACCACGTCTCCCCTCTTCTTAAATCCCCAAGGTGGGTTATGAGAGCTTGGATGAGAACCTAAATCCAGAATCACAACCAGATTTCATTATACTAAATAGTGATTCACAGTCTGAGGTCAGTGACCCCACCCGTCCACTCCCCTGGAGCATCTGTGCCCACTGCCATTCTTTTTCTTTCTTTCTTTATTTTTTAAAGATGCCTTTCTGCTGCATAGTGGTGCACACCTGTAATCCCAACAACTCAGGAAGCAGAGGCAGGAGGATGGCAAGTTGGATGGAGGTTAGCCTCAGCAACTTAGCAAGACCCTGCCTCAAAAATAAAAAAATAAAAAGGACAGGGGATATAACTCAGTGATAGAGCACCTGAGGGCTCAATCCCCAGTACCACAAAAAAATAAAAATAAAGATACTTTCTTAATTAATAAGCACCTTTTTCACTGTGTGTGTGGGGACACATGCATATGAGTGTGTTTAAATGTTGCATATACAGTTAAATTCAATGTTTTAGTTTTAGTTCTTTAAGTTTCGTAGATATGTGTAGTCACAATCATGATACATCACTCCAAAACATTTCCCCATGCTGCTTTGTAGTGATTTTCTGTTTCCAGCCCTGACAGTCCCTCATCTGTATTCCATCTCTGTACCAGTGTCTCTTCCAAAAAGTACCCATGAGGAATCACACATAGCCCTTTGAGGCTGGCTTCTCTCACTTAGCATGGCCCATCTGGTGCATCCATAGTGTTCTGGTTCAGTCCTGCCTACTGATGAATACTATTCTCCTCTCTTCCTGTGCCACTGTTTGTTTATCCCTTTGGTTTGGTTTATTTCTATTTTTGTCTGATGAATAATGTGACTATCGACATTTTTGTACAGGGTTTTGTGTGGCCATAAGTTTTCATTTCTCTTGAACACCCATGTAGGTAGAAGTGGGATCGCAGGGCTGAGGGCCAGTTCATTAACTATATGAGAAGTTGCTAACCTGTTTTGCCGGGTGGCTGTGTCTCCTGCATCCCCTGATCTGTGCATGAAAGTTTCAGCTGCTCTCGGTCCCTGCCAGCACTTGGTACTATTAGTTTTCTTAGTGTGACCATGCACACTTTCTAAGTGTGTTACAGTCATGGTAACTCTGGAAAATAAAGCTTGGCTCTTAGGAATAGCAGTTTGCAAATCTCCAGTCTGAGGCTTCTGTTGGATGGGTCTGCTCTGCTTGGAAAGAGCAGCTGGAGTTGCAGACTCTTCCCACAGGCACATTCCTCTCCTCTTCCTCATGGCCCTTTCTTTCCCTGGGGTGGAAAGGAGGAGCTGCCGGTTCTGAATGCTCCCTTGATGCGCTCAGCCCCAGTAGCTTCCACGCGCTGTGTTCCAGCACGCCCTTCGGTGTGTCTTGGATCCTCTTTGCAGAATGGCTCATCTCCTCCTTCCCCTTGCCTCTCCCTCCAGGCCTACATACAGATCACTTTTGTGGAGCCTTACTTTGATGAGTATGAGATGAAAGACAGGGTAACCTACTTTGAGAAGAATTTCAACCTGCGGAGGTTCATGTACACCACCCCCTTCACCCTCGAGGGACGGCCTCGTGGAGAGCTGCACGAGCAGTACCGGAGGAACACGGTCCTGACCACCATGCACGCCTTTCCCTACATCAAGACCAGGATTAGCGTCATCCAGAAGGAGGAGGTAATGTGCCCAGAGGGGAACAGCCACCATGAAGGAGTGGGCCTGGGTGCCCCCCCCAGGACACACACAGCTGAGCACTCCCTCAAGGAAGGCTGGAGTGGAACATGAAGAGGGGGACACACTTAAAATACTGTGCTTGACCCAGCAGCTCAGGAGGCTGAGTCGGGAGGATCTCAAGTTCAAAGTGAGGTGCTAAGCAACTCAGTGAGACCCTGTCTCTAAATAAAATTCAAAATAGGGCTGGGGGTGTGGCTGAGTGGTTGAGTGCCCCTGAGTTTAATCCCCAGCCACCCCCTTCCCCAAAAAAAAGCAACAACAATACTATGATTAAGCCATACCCTCATGATGCCAGGGAATCCCATTTAGGCATGTACGTGTTTTATAGCCCTGTTTTATATTAACTATTCAATACTTTAGAGCTATATCTCTAGTGTAAATACGTTTACATATTTAATTGCAATGTTTAATATTCATTTCTATTTTAAATATGTACTTAAGTAAAATGTATATACAGTTGTCCCTTCATATCCTCCACAGCCATCCAGTCAACCAACCACAGACTGCAATACTGGGGGAGAATCATTGCATCTATACTGAACACGAACAGACTTTTTTCTCCTCACTATTCCCTAAACAATATGCTTTGACTCTATTTACATAGCATTTGCACTGGGTTAGGTACTATAAGTCATCTAGAGATGGTTTAAAGTAAGGAAGTATGTACACAGACTATACCATTTTATGGGAAGGGCTTGAGCATCGTCAGATTTTGGTATGGGAATGGGTATCCTGGAACCAATCCCTATGGGATAAATTATTTAAATTTTAAATATTTTATGTAAAATTTTTAATACCTAAAAGCTTATAAATGATTTAGGCATAGTTTTTTGTTAATTATGGGAGACAGGTGCCTAAGTGAGCAACCCCATGGAGTTAGTGGCGTGTTATTGGAAGAGACCATGAGACAAGTGAACCAACTGATTTCTAGTCCACGCTTCTTCCTGTGACTTTGCACGAGCTACTTGTCCCCAGTTTCTTCATCTATTTATTGGCAGAAAAGACCTCTGTGTTCAGAAGACTGTTGACCTGTTTTAATAGGACTGATCAAAAAAAATCCGCAATGCTGGACTTGGTAGCATAGCCCTATAATTCCAGCAACTCTGGAGGCTGAGGCAGGAGGAATACTAGTTCAAAGCCAGCCTCAGCAACTTAGCGAGGCCCTATGTAATTTAGCAAGACCCTATCTTAAAATGAAAAGGGCTGGGAATGTGGCTCAGTAGTTAAGTACCCCTGGGTTTAATCCCCAGTTTAAAAAAAAAAAAAGGAAAGAAAAAAAGAAAGTTCTTAAACCACAGAATTGTTCAAAATTATATGCTTTAAGCATTTTATTTTTCTTTAAAACAGCTACATGTACCTATACATGTCATCTTTTTTTATATAGTGACACAACCTTCTCTGATTATGGGTTCACTGATCACAATTCATCATTGTCTTTCTTGTATAAACCACACCCATACTGCATTGTCCATGATTTTCTGTAAAGAAGAATGAGGCCTTAAAGATTCTTGTTCAACAGTATGAGAGTAGAAAGCTTCTAGATTTTTATGATTTATTCCCCTAGCCTTTTATAGTTGTCTTGAGCACACCTAATATGACAGGAATTTTTATAACAGCTCACTTTCATGTTGTCTTGCCCAAGCACTCAGCTCAGTTTTCTTAGAAACAAAACTCTTTCTCTATCCACACCCATAGTTCATCAGTTTAGGCTTTATTTAATTAGATTAGGTCATTAAAATAACAAGTAAAACAGGCATGCATCATCAAGTCGGTGAGCAGTAGATGGCTTGTGAATATCCACTTCATTGGGCAAGCACAGCAATGGCTGAGCCCACCAGCCAATGTTGAGTAAGACAACCGTGTCAGCGAAGGGGATTCACAAAGGGCACAGAGAGCATGACCTGGGGACTCAGTCAACAGGAGGTGGGTTTGGAAGGCATTCTGTGTTTCTTATTGTTTTGACTTTTGAACACTAAATTATTCTAGGCATAGCACAGAAATAACTTGAGTACCTCACTGAAGGCCTCTGTCCAAATGGGGTCACATTCAGAGCTACTGGAGGTTAGGACTTCAACATAGGAATTTGGGGGATAGGATTTAACCCATTACATTCAGGATCAGAATGGAAAGAACATATGAATGCAGACATAATAGGACCTTGCTATTGACTGCCTGTGTCGTTTTATAGAACTTAAGCCTATAAATCCCCCTTTGAGTATAAAATGGACAGAATGGGAAAATTGTTTAAAAGAATAAATTTTAAATGTATATAAAGTTCCTGGAACATGGTAAGTACTCTGGACACGTTAGGTCCTTCCTTCATTTAAACCTATTAAGATTACTCAGAAAGTCTTCGCTGCTTCTGCAAATCCAGGTGCCCTCTCTGTTATAGCTCCAGGTTTGTTCATGGCTTGTGAGATCAGACAGTAACTTCCCCACATTTGTGTCTTATGCTCAGTTTGTTTTGACTCCAATGGAAGTTGCCATTGAAGACATGAAGAAGAAGACCCTGCAGTTAGCAGTGGCCATTAACCAGGAGCCCCCTGATGCGAAGATGCTTCAGATGGTGCTTCAAGGCTCTGTAGGAGCCACTGTAAATCAGGTAACAGGCAAGCTGGCGGCAGCTCCTCTAGTTCTCAGTGTTTTGGTTGTGGTGTCTACCTCCTTCCTTGGGGTTGATAAGTCTGATCAACGTACAAACAATGTTTCTAAATTTAAACTGAACACTCTGTGGTTTAGAAGACTTTTAGGAGGCCTCTTTTTTTTTGTTGTTTAACAACTTAAGGTAGAAAAGAAATCCTAGAGATAAGCGGACCGGGTTTAAGGAACGCCACATCAGGGCCAGACCTGGCAATATGATCCAGGAGTGGGGTCCTGTTGAAGAGAGCTTCGTCATGCCCTGTGTAGGCAAGGTTGTTTCAGGACAACCTGAAGGAGAGAGGAGCAAAGGCTTAGACCATCCAGCTCCTGGATCAGTCACCATATGAACTGACAGGCCAAGGGCCTTGACAGTAAGGCGTTCCTGGGAATCAGGCTCCTTAGGTCACTTCAGACCCGACTAGACCTTCTCAGACTTCTTAGAATTCTAATTCCTAAACTCAGCATGGGACTAAGCCTGTCTCAAATGGAGGGAGGTACTAGCCTAGAACTCTCTATTCAGTGGGCCCCCTTAATGTCAGTTCTAGATGCTCCCTTGTCCCACCCTCCACACTCAGAAATTCAAGGCACATCGTGATTCTTTACTCACTGAACACATTCTCCATCTGAGGATTCATAGCAAAATTCTGAGTCCACTTAACATCAAGAGAGCCGAAACAACTAGAGGAGAAATGACTGTTACCTTTCCAAGATCAGAAAATAATTAGGAAGATTTTGTTTTTGTAAGTGCCCATCCTTTGATGAAAATAGAAGACTCGGTAAACCCACAGCCACGGACTATCTGAGTACTGTACAGCTCTCCAACTCTAGCTGGCACTTGTGCAAAATGATGTCAACACTAGGGTAACCAGATAAGTGGGTATGAGCAGAGAGATAAGGCAATTTTTAGAAAAACTGGAAGCACATAACTTTTGATGCATTTGCTTTACCTTTATGTATCAAGGAAAGCCTGTTTATACCTGTGAGTATTCTCCTAAAACTTAGGATTCCTCCTAAGGAATCAGAGTTACCTGAGAAGCTCAAGACCTTCCTTGACTTTTTGTTTTAGTCAAACCAACTACAAAATTAAATGTTAAAACTAAGAAGCCACTCCAACATTTTCTCCAAATAATGTAATTTTCTTTCCAATATCAATATTGTTTTCTTACTTTTTTCCATCAGGGACCACTGGAAGTAGCCCAAGTGTTCTTGGCCGAAATTCCAGCTGACCCAAAACTCTATCGACATCACAACAAGTTGAGGTTATGCTTTAAGGAATTCATAATGCGGTAAGAATGGAAATGGGTGGGAATTTCAGAACAGCAGTGGTTCTCTAAATGTGTTCCCCATACCACATCTTTAGTATCACTTGAGAACCTACTAAAAAGATAAAATGGTGCTGGAGGTATAGCTCAGTGGTAGAACATTTACCTAGCATGCACAAGACTCTGGGCTTAATCTCCAGCACTGCAAATATAGAAAGGGAGGGAGGGAGGGAGGAAGGGAGGGAAGGAAGGAAGGGAGGGAGAGAGGGAGGGAGGGAGGAAGGAAGGAGTCTCAGGCACCTCTCACTTACCCAATCCCATACTCTGGGGTAGGTTCCAGCAATTTCTGCATTAAAAGTTCTGCTGGGGACTGGAGTTGTGGTTCAGTGGTAGAGCACTTGCCTAGCACATGTGAGGCACTGGGTCCAATCCTCAGCACCACATAAAAATATTTAAATGAAATAAAGCATATATTTTAAAAAGTCCTACTGGGTGATGCTGATGTGCGCTGAAGTTTGAGAACCACTGCAGTAGAGCAGTACTACATCTACTACTAATAAGTAATTTATACTTAAACTGTGAAGTGCCATTTTATGTCTGCAATGTCATGTATGCTTCACAATCACAGTGTAAAACAGGTACATCATCATCCTCATTTTACAAAAGAGGAATCAGAGATTCAGAGATGGGATGTGATTTCACTTACAGTCACATAGCCATAGGCTGAGTTGAGTTCAAACCAGGTATTCTGCATTGAGTTCTGAGTTGAGTTCAAACCAGGTATTCTGCATCTGAATAGTCCACATTTCCACCGATGTTCTGATAGTCCACTGATGCATTGGAGTCCCAGAAGTTCTTAGCATTGACAATTTTTGTAATTTCCCAAATCATACATAACTTTTTAAAAACTGAGAAAGAGATACTGCCTCAAATTGAGAGGTAAAGGTAAGGTTCTCAAGCTGCAAAAGTGTCATCCTGAAGACACTTCCCCTTATCACACAGGCCTCATCTCTGCTTCTAAATTCTGCAGTGGAACTGGCTTCCAGAGCAGCTGGGTCAGCCTGGACAGGAAATAGGTCTTGGCACAGTCTTGGAATCTCTTAGAATATAGACAGGTGTATTGCATCTCTGAGACCTTAAAAGAATTACTAGGAAGGATGTGATGGCATTTCACCTACAAGAGAAAAGGACGTCAGAAAAATGTATGCCAATGTTTTTTTTTTTTATCTAGAATCTTAGAGCAGCAGTTGTGATTTGGATATGAAGTGTCTCCTAAGAGCTCCTGTATTAATGTAGGAATGTTCAAGGAGAAATGGTTGGATTAGGGGAACCATAACCTTATCACTCCATCTTAATTTGAATATGGACAAACTGGGTGATAACTGTAGGCAGGTGGGACATGGCTGGAGGAGGTGGGTCACTTGGAATGTGACCTGGAAGGGTTCATCTTCCCTGTGACCTTTTTTCTCTTGCTCTCTCTGCTTCCTGGCCACCATGATGTTGTCCCTCACCTTGGGCCCAGAACAATGGGGTCAGTCAACCATAGACTAACCCTCTGAAACTATGAGCTCAAAATAAACTTTTCCTCCTCTAAATTGTTCTTGTCAGGTATTTTTGTCACAGAAACAAGAAGCTGACTAACACCATAGAATATAAAGGATAGGAATAAGCTTACCTGACAGAATGAGGAGAAGAGAGGCCAAAAGTTAAAGTTCGTTAAATTCATTGAAAACTCATCAGGATGCTGAGGTTGGAAATATGGCTTCAAAGGTTGCAGTGGTCCAGGGCTCTCTGGACTCCTGACCTGTGAAATCTTTAATGAGTACTTTCTGTGACCCAGGTATGATATTAGGGGAACAAGAGCAGGGAGCATCTGTTCTTGATGACCGTCCACACCTCCACACAGTCGAATAACAACACAAAGCAGCCTGCACTAAGAACGCTAAGTGTTCTAAATGTAGGACTACAGAGATCAGAAAAGGCAGGTCCACCACAGAATGGAGTGATTAGAACAGGCTTTGTGGAAAAACTCCACTTAAACCTTGTCTTGAATATCTGTCTGGAAGAAAGGGGGTAGAGGGAAGAGGAAGCCATTACTGGTAATTGGACCATCATGACCGCAAGACTTGGAGTCAGGAATGCCGACGGTGCTTCTGGGCTCCTCTCAGTCCTGCTAGAGCAGCATGTTCTTGAAAGCCTGCCAGGACAGGAAGCAAAGATCAGAGAGGCGACAATATTAGTAAACAGGACTTTGCATACAGTTTAAATGTAAAGGGAAGCTTATTAGGGAAGAAGTGGTTTTCCTTTTGCTTATAGTTCAAACTGATTTCCTGCACTACATCTTCAATCTAATATCTTGTGGGTGTGATCATCTCCGGGACTCCACCTGGTTAAATGTATCTAAGAAATCCTTATTGAACTCACATACCTAATTAGCTCCCAGCCCCAGAAAAAGTTACTACAAATGGAGCTGAGAAAAACTAGTCTCAGGCAAGAGACACAAAAGACAATGGGGTTTTCTAGAAATGGTCCTTTAATGAAGTTATATATTTAGTTTTGGGAGATGTTATCTTTCTCCCAATATGGCCTGCAAAAAATGCTAAATTTGGGGCTGGGCACGGTGGCATATGTCTATAATCCCAGCAGCCTGGGAGGCTGAGGCAGGAGGATCTTGAGTTCAAAGCCAGCCTCAGCAACGGAAAGATGCTAAGCAACTCAGTGAGACCCTGTCTCTAAATAAAATATAAAATAGGGCTGAGGATGTGGCTCAGTGGTCAAGGGCCCCTGAGTTCAATCCCTGGTACTCCCTACCCCCCAAAAAGCTGAATTTTTAAAATTGAATTCACCATTTGAAATGCTATTCTCCACCCCTCTCAGTGATGATTCCCATCCTGATGAGACCAGACTGTATGCCCACTTTCCTGGCTGCCCTTGGCCTGTGGCATTGTTCTGGGAATGCCAGGAGACCATCAGTGCTTCCCAAACTTCCCTGCACTACACAGCACCTGGTCTTGTCAAAACACAGATCCTGATTTAGTAGGTCTGAGACTGGGGCTTGAGTCTGCACTTCTGATCAATTCCCAGGTGCTGATGCTACAGCTGTATGGATGAGACTGAATAAGAGAGGCTGTAGAGTTTGCTTGATTGCATCCCTTTCACATTTTTACCCTCCCCAGTTAAATCCCTCAGGCCATCTCTATTGTCACTGGCCTCTTTTTCCTTCCCCATCTTCCCTTCAAAAAAGTAAATGTGCTCAAACTGCTACTCCTCCAACCAACATCAGCAAACCCTGAGCACGGCTTCCTGCCACATGTATGGGGAGACGAAGTCCCAATAAAAATGGGACAAGCTGAAGTGGGGCTGGCACAGGGTTACCATGTTGTCTCAGGACAGCAATGATGACACTGAAGATGTTTCATTGCTTGATGCAGAAGAAGAGACAACTGATAGACCAAGAAAATCCAAAATCCGACATCAAGTGGCATTATTTCTCCATTTGTTCTTCCGAGTCAGTGCCATTATAGTCTACCTTCTCTGTGAATTGCTCAGCAGCAGCTTTATTGCCTGTATGGTGACAATTATCTTGTTGTTGTCATGTGACTTTTGGGCAGTGACAGGTAAACTGATGGTAGGCCTCCGGTGGTGGAATCATATTGATAATGATGGAAAGAATCATTGGGTGTTTGAGTCCAGAAAGGCATCTCCTCAGGAGAATAAAACTGTTTCAGAGGCTGAATCAAGAATCTCTTGGTTAGGACTAATTGCCTGTCCAGTGCTGTAGGTGATATTTGCCTTTAGTGCTCTCTTCTCCTTCAGAGTGAAGTGGTTGGCTGTGGTTATCATGGGTGTGGTACTACAGGGTGCCAACCTGTATGGTTACATCAGGTGCAAAGCGGGCAGCTGAAAGAATTTAACCAGCATGGCTATCTCGTATCTTTGAAACCAGTTTTTAAAAAAAACACTGAAATGAACAGAGAGAAAGCTTATGTTCTCTGTGATATTGGGGAATGGGCGAAGAGATTCTTGATTATGAACTGTTTAGAGCTCAGTCCAGTTGCATAGAGAAACATTGTTTTTTTGTTTGTTTGTTTTGTTTTCACTTACAAAGTTACTATGAAAACTGTTTTCTTTTTTTAAACAAAGTTTTTATTTTCTTTTTCTAGTAGTTGAGGCTGGGAAGTATGATGATATCACTAGAAACATTGTCAGAATTTATTTTATGGTGTACATATGTATGCATATAGTAATATATCAGTATATCCCAAATTAATGTGTTAGTTGACATATGTTACAGAGATATTTGCATTTTGATCCATAGAATATAGGATATTCTTAGTCTATCTCAAAGGTATGTGTGTTTACATACTATTTCTATAGATTATTTTCAGAAGTAAGTTGATTCCATGATTAAGAGTAAGCACTTGGCTTGTGTATGAGTTAAAAAGTTAGAAAAAATTGTTAATTTTAAATATATACTTCATGTTGAAATTGCTTACCTTAGACATGCACAAGTGAAAACCAAATTCAGGCTGGTAGTGTCAACTAGTTTCTAAGATTTTCTTTTATTTTTATACTTAAGGCCTAAATAATAAATGGAATCTTTATAGTTTATGTTTAGGGATACCCAGGGATTGCTGCTATTCTATTTATTTTATACAAAGGATAGTCAGATTTTTATTTTGGAACTTCCTGGAGACTCTTTGGTGGTCTTTGGACTAATAAAATCTTTTAGTACTAAATTAATATTATTCTTATGTCATAGTAAGAATAATCATTTAAATACTTGGCATAATAAATGCCTAGTGACATTTTATTTTATGAATCTTTTTTCTTGCTATAATGGGAATATTGTAAATCATACATTTGTATTAATAATATTTCTTAAACAAGGAAATATAGTTAACTGTAAACTAAACCAATCTACAAAGTATTGTAGGCATTTATAAAGTCTGTTGTAGGTACTGGAAACTTTGTTGGAGTCTTTTAATCAGCAGATTATGTTGTGAATGTATTTGTACATTGTTAAAATATTTTTAAAGATGTTTGTTTTAGTTGAGTAAATGTCTGTTGGAGTGATAGCTTGGAAGGTGCACAACTTTATATTTGTATAAAACTATTGTTTACAAAGCAAAAAAAAAAAAAAAAATGGGATGGGGCTGCAGTCAGAACCACAAGCCCTCTCACATTTCATCTGTCTCAACCCAGGTGACTTTTCCTCTACTTTATTTCATATAGATCAAAAGTGGGAGGTGAGGTGGTATAAATTCACTAAAACTCACCAACACTACACTTAAAATAGGTGAACGGTGGTATTATGTAGATTGTACCCTTAGTAAGTAGTAGATAAGTCAGTTGTGGTAGTGCACACCTATAATCCCAGCTACTCAGAAAGCGGAGGCAGGAGGGTTACAAATTCAGTCTCAGCAACTCAGTGAGACCCTAAGCGACTTAGCAAGACCCCCGTCTCAAAATGTAATAAAATTTTTAAAGAGCTGGATGGGGATTTGTGGTAGAACTGTGCAAGGTTCTGGGTTCAATCCCTAGTACTAAAAAAAGGAGAAGAAGTAAAAGAAAACAGTAGATGTGAAAACCTTCCCTTCTGCCCCCACCCCTGCTTTATTGCTTCTGACTCCAATCAAGAAGTTACAGCTGTTCAACGTGCAGAGTAACTGTTTTGTCAAGTGCATTTGTTGCCATCTCCCCACTCTGCTTTGGAGAGTAGAGGTGACAGGAATGGGAAGTGGGGGTTGAATTGCTCTCAGGCTTCCCCTTCAGTGAGCTCCAGCTTCCCACACACCTGGGCTGCCGATCAATAAGCCCAGAGTTCTGAGAGGTCCAAAGTGAGCCTACTGATGCAGAACTCATAGCGGAAACATGACCTTGCCAGGTCCACGTGGCTCGTTCTGCTGCCACCTGGCAGTGGCCTCTCTGACTCAGCTGTAGCGGAACCAGACACAGCCACAAAGAAGGCTGGCAGCTGACCTGCTGCAGCCAGCACTCCTCCAGCCAGGCCTGCTGTCCTTCACACGACTGCCAAGTGGGACCTCTGTCCTCTACTGCCTTTCCCTGAAGTAAAAGAGAACACCTCAGAAGCTCAGAAGCCAAGAGTTGCCATGCTCTGTCCCCTCCTGGCTCCCCAAAGCACCCAGACCCTTTTAGGCACTGCACTCTTTCTAAATTTTCTTCTTACATATCTGGATTTTTCTTCCTATAAAAACTAATTGATTTAATTTTTTAAAATTGTACCAGGGATTGAATCTAGGGGGACTTAACCACTGAGCAACATTCCCAGCCCTTTTTATATTTTGAGATAGGGTCTCACTAAGGTCTCACTGAGAGCCTTGCTAAGTCACTGAGTCTGGCTTTGAACTTGGGATCTTCCTGCCTCAGCCTCCTAGCCCCTTCCCACATGGAGATTACAGGTGTGACCCACTGCACTTGGCTAAATTTTATTTTAATATTTAAATCAAAGATAGCAGTACAGGTGCCCTTAAGAACAGTGTTTCAGATATTCTCCAAGAGAGCTCTGCTGCACAGGTACAGTTATTGAGTCAGAAAACAGGGTGATGAATGGCCATGGTTTTAAACTGGAATTAGGATCTATGAGAAAAAGAAGAAGGGATTTGCCCAAGTAGTACAAGGAAAGCCAAGAGCACATAGTGAGGGTGGAAGAGAAAAAAGTAAAGGGAAAAAGAGCTGAATATTTAGCGGGAAAGCAAATCTTTATCGTGAGAGGTTGCTCAGAAGCAGGTCAACAATGGGAATGTATAAGTGACTTGTCATTTTCCCAGGGCCATAGAGACTGCATTAATGAGTTAAAGATGCTAGGTAAAAAACTGAAAACCAAGTGGAATAGCTAATGTGCCTGTGGGCACGCCCCCACAAACACTCACACACGCACACACACACATACACAGGACTCTTCCCCCTTTCTCATCCCATCTGCAATGACTTTAAAGAGAAAACTCCATTTTGGCTGCAGTGTGACTCTCTTCTCCTCTCCTATCCCACCTCCCCTCCCCTCCTTGGACATGCTTTTGGTCCTCCTGCCCTCTTGCTTTCAGGATGGGGTCACCTTCCCAAGCCCATAGCCCTGACCTAGCCTCCTTCCCACAGTGGGCCACTGGGCTGCTGTACCTGTGCTGGGGAGGCAGCCATGTAGGCGCCTCTGGGGTGGCTCATCCAGAAGAGGTACAGATGGCTCCAGGGGGACAGCAGGAAATCAGGCCACAGCTACTCCCTGTCTGCCCTGGGGTCCACTCCCTGCCCCCACAATCGTGGGCTTTTGGTCATGTGCTTCCCCATCTGCAGGGAGGGGGTCACACAGGAAGAGTGACTTCCTTGAGCTGTGCACCCCTTTCACACTAAGGACTGACTCCGGGCTGTGCTGAAGGAGCATGTCCTTGGCTAGGTGCTCACACAATGACACCATTTCATCCCCGTGGACCATTTTATAAAGGAAATGAGGCAAAGAAAGGCAGCTGTGATTAGCCCTGCATTATACAGAAAGCAAAAGGCAGAACCAGGATTTAAACTGAGAATTTAAATGGGCCTCACATTGGACCAGGCTGCCCTTGACAGCTGGGGTAGACAGGTCAGGGTATAGGGGAGACGCAATGCAGGGGGCAGGTGGAGAAAGCCACTGAGATGGAACCTGTGGAGGTGGCGGTGCTCATGGGACTCTCACATCCACTGTAGCTTTCCCCATGGAAAGGTCAGGATTAGGATTCTTAAAGGAATTAAAAAAAAAAAATGCTTCGTTACCCAAAAGCTCTGGATCCCATATTACTGCAGCTGCAGGAGGAGTGGGAGCCACTGCTGAGCTTGTCTCATCTCCACCAGGTTCTCCCCTCATTTCAGCAGCTTTTTCTCACCAGGCCCCAAGTGGAGATTTGCTAGTTACCAGGAAGAATCTAAGAAAGGGAAAAGACTACAAATCGAGGCTCTAGAGGAAGGCGCTTCAGCTTGATACCAAGGCACTCGCCTGGATTTTAGTTAGACATGATAGTATTTCCCAGACAGCATGTGTGGGGTTGGTTAAGAGTGTGGACACTTGTGCTAGATTGCCAAGACCCAGATACCCATTCCACTTAACCAGCTGTGTGACTTTGGAAAACTTACCTCAGTTTTCCCAAATGTAAAATGAAAATAATAGTAGCTATCTTCCAGAGTTAGTGTCAGGATAAAATGAATTAATACAGGGCACTGATCAATTTGCATAGGAAACAGACTCAATCTGATTGAAATATAGAGAATGTCTACCATGACATCTGCCTCTATAATGTACCTTAGGATACAGAGGAGCTGATGAAACACACGGGCCTGAGAGCATCGGGATCTTTGGCTTATGTCCTGCCCAGTTGTTCTCACAGGTAGGTGAGACTCAACAGGGCACTTACCTCCTTTGCATCTTAGTTTCCCAACCATAAACTAGAGGAACTGGAATATAAAATTTCCATTGTTGGTGAGGATGCGAGTCCAGCATGGTCATACTGCACAAGTGGGTTTGGGGTTGGGTGTAATAGCAAAAATACTAAAAACAACATTGAACGTTCTGGGTTTTATCTATGTGTCCACCAGTTCCTGTCTAAGCATTTAATATGTTTTAACTCATTTAATCTCAACATTACTTTATGGGGTATTCTAGTATTATCTTCACATCACAGATGAAGAAACTAAGACACCAAGAGGTGAGATAACTGTTTTAATGTCACAAAGCCAGTAGGAAGCAAAGCAAGATTGGAAGTTGAACACTCTGGCTCCAGAGTCTGTCCTCTTAACTACGATGATTTGCTCTTCCTCTAGGAATTACATTCAGTTGCTAATAACACAATATAAGTAAGAATGACTTAAATAAGAAACTTATTTTTCTCTCACATAAAATAAGGCCAGAGATCAACACAGAGCTGTGTAATGGCCTTAAACAGTCATCAGAGCCCCCTGGCTCTCTCCATTCTTCTGTCCTGCTATCCTGGGGATAGCACACTCATTCTGATGGTCATGATTGGGCTGCTAGGGCTGCCATCGTCATGATTACTAATACGGGCGTAAAAATGAAACTTTTTCCAAAAAATTTTTAAATGTTCTTTAAAAATTTTCCAAGCGATTTCATCTTGTATCTCATCAGCCATGCCTACCTGAAAGGGAGGCTAGGAAACAGAACTTTCCAGATGGGTACTTTTCCTGGAGTTTGGTTACTAAGCAAGAAAGGGAATGGGAAATAGGAAAGCAACTAGCAACGTTCTGCCACATGGAGGGCAGATGCCTGGGCTGTGCTGAAGGAGCATTACAGAGGAAGGGGGCAGAGAGGGCCAGGGACCATCCTCTATGCAGGAGACAGCTGACTCCTTGTATGGTGACCCCAGAGAGTTGGCAACCACCTTATGGAGAACCAATTTGCTTCCCTTTCTAGTCCCCACCAACCTGGCTTCTGTAGGACTGTGACAGCTGGAAAACCCTGAGCACATTCATTTTTAGAAAATGCTGGGTTCAGGAAGCTTACCAAGGAAGGGAAGAGGCACAGAGTGTCTTCAATGGACATCCCCAAGTGAGAGCAGCACAGCTCAGGAGTCTGTGGACCGAATGAAAATGTCACAGATAAGACTGTTTTTACAAAATCGTTTGCACCATACATCGTTTCATGATCCTGTGTGCATTTCCCAAGAGATACGGCTATTCTCTAAGAGGGAAATTTAGTGCATAGTCTTCTTTAGTTTATGGATTTAAAATAACATAATAGAAATTATTTTAATTTTAGTAAAAGATCCTGGAGGATATAACCCAAATGGTAAAAAGAAAAAAATATATATAGCAAATATACATTTTTACAAATTATAAAAGTTGTTGAAATATAAAGTAATATCACTATATAAAATCGATATTTTAAATCTAGCTATTAATATTGCAAAACACCATGTTTCTCTGTTGCCATGTGACAGAGTACCCAAAGCTTAGCAGCTGAAAACAACAGCACTAACTTGTAATTGCTGTGTGTGGCTCTGGGCTTAGTGGAAGGTTCTTGCTCTGAGTGTCTCAGTTGCCATCAGTGGCTGGGGCTTGAGTGGCAGGTGGCTTCCTCTCTCCTGTGTGGTATCGGGCTGAGGTACTCCAACAGCCGCTTCTCCTCCCTCTACCTTCTCCCATCCTCCTTTCCAGCGTTGGCAGTTGCAGTTGATTGGACTCTTCACAGGATGGCTCAGTCCTGTGGCATGTGTCTAGATAGGGAGGGAGGAAGGGAAGCCACATTGCCTTTTCCTCCAGTCACACAGCATCACTTCCACCACATTCTGCACACAGAGGCAGCCATACAGGATCATCCACCTCTTGAAGCAGGAAATGGGCAAAGTTCTAGAACAGTGTATTCCTGTGGCCATTTTTGGAAAAGACACTCTGCCACACTATGGAAGCACGAATCTACCTTATCCTCACATCTTCTTTAACTCTCCCAACAATCCTAGGAGATTATAAAAGATTCTATCCCCATTTTCCATCCTGATAAAATTGAAGATGTCAGTGGTTCATGCTGCTAATGAGTAGAGTTGGTTTCAACCCTAGTCCTGTCTGCATATAAAACATTGAACCCAGTCTAGGACACAGGGTAGGAATCATATATGTTAGCTTGCTGTTACTACTACAAACAAAGAATACGGAGGGTTAATTCTGACAAACTTGTTACAGTAGACATCCACAAATTAGCAGTTACCTCCTGCAGACCTTGTCCCGTCTCTTGGAGTCTGCCAGTGTTGCTAACCTTGGCCTTGAAGTCATCCTGAGGCTGATTTTCTTTCACACATGGTGGTAGCTCATAACTGTTAGTTAAGGAGCAATAAAAAAATAATAAGGGGTGATATGGATTTCTCAGGATTCAAAGGCTATATAACCTCCCTCCCAGGTCTTCCCTAAAGCCTTTGATAAATAACTCTTTGGTATCCTACAATTTGCTTCAATTAATGTCAAACTTAAAAGATAGGTGAAAATCCAGTTAAGGGAGTTCTTTTGGTTTCAATTAAGTCAGTTCCTTCTTGTGTAGCAGGCTATTTGCATGATGAAGCTGTGGTCTTAGGTTAAATTTTCCCAGGGGCCAGGTGGCCTTCCCTTGCCTCAAAGCTGTGTGACACTTTCTTTATCTTTGACTGTCTTCCTGAAACTTTGTTCGGTGTTTATAGGGGTATCTGGTAACAGCACTGGGGCATGCCAAATCTAACACCATTATTAGGAAAATACAACATATTGATCATATTGAACCTCATTCATTTGAAAACAATAGAATTATTACTAATTATTACATGACAGTTCAGTTACAACCATTACTTTGTCCCTTTAGGGATTATTGATTTATAAGTCCCCTTGGATAGAACGGTATAAAACAAAAGGCAATTCGACTTTATCATATTTAAATTGCATGATTTTCTTTTTTGGTAAGTAGCATACTGTGTGGAAGACTGTGGAAACTAAGTCTAACAATCCACAAGTCAGACAACCACTATGAGTTTTAAAGATTTTTCTGTGTCTTTAATGCTCTGCGGTTTTGTCGTGATGGGGTCAGGCATAGATCTGGTTTTGTTCATTAGAAGATTTTCATCTGTTTTTAACTCTAGAAATCATCTTCCATTATCTCTTTGAATATTGTCTCTCCCTCATTTTCCCTTCCATTGGAGATTCTATTAAATGTGGGTTTGGCCTCTCCATTACATCTTCATGTCTCATTATCTCTCTGGTGACATCTATAGATATGTCACATATTTCATTAGTTCTCTAGTTTTGTCTAGTCTGTTTTTCAACCTGTTTATTGAGGGTTTTATCTATTTTATCTTTTTTTCCTCTTTCTCTCTCTCTCTCTCTCTCTCTCTCTCTTTCTTTTGGTACCAGGTATTATACCCACAGGCGCTTAACAGTGAGCCACATCCCCAGCCCTTTTAATATTTTATTTAGAGACAGGGTCTTACTAAGTTGCTTAAAGTCTCACTAAGTTGCCAAGGCTGGCTTTGAACTCTTGATCCTCCTGCCTCAGCCTCCTGACCTGCTGGGATTACAGGCGTGCACCACTGGGACCAGCTAGAGATTCATTCTTATATCTAGGGGTTCTATTTGGTTCTCTTGAAAATTTCCTAGTCTCTTTTTTTCAGGTTTCCTGTGTGTTTGGTTTTGTTTTGGGCTTTTCATTATTTGGCTAGTTGATTTTTTTTTTTTTTTTTGTCTTGGATTTTGTACCTTTAACTATTTCTTTATGCTAACTAGTTTTTTTTACATTCTTTTATTATCTCTAATTCTTATTGGGCTAATTCTCTTTGCCATGTCTGTGCATTCTCCCATCCTGGTTAGTTTCCTCATATTGTAATTTTCCTCATTATAATTTTCTATTATGAGCTCATCTTTGGCAGGAGTCACTCTTTCCATGGGTAGCTCATGCACCCTGATTGAGAAAGTGTTCCTCCAGTGTAACTTCACATAGGTTTCAGAGGCTGAGGGATTTCAGTAATCACAGGTTTGTTTGTTTGTTTTTTATCATAATTTCTCACTTTGGAACATTCATAAGGAAGGAATGGGAATTTATAACTCATACCCATATGTGATACAAGCCTATAATTTCAATTTCTATTTTTCTTTTTTTTTTTCCCCTCTCTTTTATTTTATTTTATGTTTGGTACTGGAGATTGAAAACACAAGGGTGCTTTACCACTGAGCTATATCCCAAGCCCTTTTTATTTTTTTATTTTGAGACAGAGTCTCTCTAAGAAGCTGAGGGCCTGGCTAAGTTGCTGAGGCTGGCCTCAAACTTGCCATCCTCCTGCCTCAGCCTCCGGACTTGCTGGGATTATAGGCATGTGCCCCCACACCCAGCACACTGAGTTTTTTTTAATAAGCCTAGCAGTTCCTCACAATGCCATCTTGGCAGGCATCTTAACATGTTCTGAGCTTCAGAGAAAATTAAACCTGTAATGTATACAAAACTCCTTGCATAGTGTTTACCACATATCAAGGCGGAGGTTCACAGTTCTGGCTCAGGAGTCCTTGATACCCCTGGGCAACTTCCCCAAAACACAGAGTTTCCTGGATGTTATCCTTCAAACCGTCTGATTCATGAAGTCTGAAGTGGGGCCCAGAAATCTGCATTTTAAAGAGCTCCACACAGAATCCTGGTAGGCCTCCAGGTTTGCAAACACTCTTAGAGGTACTCAAGAAATGTTCAACACAGACATCACCCCTGAATTTCTTATGAAATAAAACCTCATTTTTTTTTCTCCCACTCTGATATTTCCATCTCAGATGCGGCGAGGCCGTAGAGAAAAACAAGCGTCTCATCACAGCAGACCAGAGGGAGTATCAGCAAGAACTCAAAAAGAACTATAACAAGCTGAAAGAGAACCTCAGGCCAATGATTGAGCGGAAGATCCCAGAACTCTACAAGCCCATATTCAGAGTTGAGAGTCAAAAGAGGTAAGAATGGGGCAGAGGAGGGCTTTTCCTGGGGGACGACAGAGGCTTGGTGGGCAGCCCCCCAGCATGCTCCGCTGCTCTTGTTGAGCTGCACAGCTCCCAAGGTGGGAGGGGGGCCAGGAATCAAAGCAGCCTAGAGTGTGAGCCACGGACCTTCCCCTTGCCTGCCCGTCACCCTCCGTTTTGACCTTGTATCAGTGCCAGTGGGCTTCCCAGGTCTGAGTGTGGCCTGTGTTGGTGTCTTTCTTAGCACCCAGTGCGAAGGGGATCTCAGGACCTTCACTTATTTACAAGTTCCCCAGGATCCATGTCCTTTTCTGGTGGGAGATTTCCTCCCTCTCCCTCTACTTAAAAGGCTAATTTATCTTTTTTTTTTTTTCTATGTTCTCCCCTCTACCCCACTTCTTAATTTCAGGGACTCCTTCCACAGATCTAGTTTCAGAAAATGTGAAACCCAGTTGTCACAGGGCAGCTAAGAAAAGCCATCTTCACCCATGGAAACTGAGGCCCAGAGACCTGGAGAAGGACTCGCTAGTACTTAGAACCAGACAGCTGCCACTCAGGATTGGTGCACACTCCATGCCGGGCAGCGCTCTGGAAACTTCAGGAGTCAAGAGACCATAGAATTATACCCAAATGCATTCTGACTAGACTTTGGCCATACCAGGGGGTTGTGTGGGGTGAGAGGGCGGGTAATCAGGGCTGACTGTATTTATTGAAGTGTATTTTCACGATGTACAAAAGCAAGCTTAAGCAGCATGGCCGACTGAGTGGTCAGTCCCTGTCCAACCAAGAAGTGATTTCCTCTCGCCTGAATTTGAATCTATAAGAGAAACTCAAATTGCACAAGAAAAAGTGGAAAAGTTTCCCAGCAGCCTGTTCTAAGTGAACTTTACTAGTCCCCGCTTCATGGGAAGGGAGGATGAACTCATCGAAGCACAGAACATTTTCAATAAGTCCATGAGGTAGAGACTTACTCAAAATCTGCATATTATGATGATTAGAAATTTGGGAATAGATTATTCATGAAATTGTTATACATTCAGTAATGCTGGACTCATTATTGTATAGTTATTTTTGCTTCATTGTTCCTGTTAATTTAAACATGCATTTTTGGAGGAACACACTCAAAGCACTGATTTAGGATACATGGTACTCTGCCCTCAGCCAAGAATCGCTGAGAATGCTTTCACGTAAATGGAAGCAATTCTATAACATTTAGCTTCCCCCCCAACCCTTATGCTTCTTCTTGCTTGCTTGCTTTTTTCCCTCTCTGGGACCAAGTGTACTTTTTTCTAAAAAAGATAATATTTCTGCTTTTGTTTCAGAACATTTTGCTCTTTGCTACAGAATATATTCAGCATTGAATTCATGTGACCCTGTACTTTAGGAGAAAGATGAACAAAGTTATTATTTGAGAATTAAATTATATATTTTTAATATGACTGATGATTTTGACTGTTACTACAGATGGAATGAGAATTGCAAGCAAAATATTTCCCTTTGCAACTTGTATTGTTATAGACAATTTAAGATGTTATAAAATACCCAAGAAACTTTAAGGAAGAAGAAAAATGCATAATTGTGAACTTGATCAAGTAGTATTACCCAGATGGCACCTCAAATGCACTTTTTAATTTTGGTGGTCATGAGAAAGAATTTAGCTTGGATATTACAGAACTTTTTGCTTATTAGGTGGGCGTTAGTTTATATTCTGAAAGAGAACTTTTTTTTTTTTTTTTTTTGGTACTGGGAATTTTGCACAGGGCCTCACACATCAGGCAAGCTGTCTACAACTGAACTACATCCCAGCCCAAGAGGACATTTTTTTTTTTAATTTTTGTTAGTTGTAGATGGACAATATCTTTATTTTTATTTATTTATTTCTATGTGGTACTGAAGATTGAACCCAGGGCCTCACGTGTGTGAAGCAAACACTCTACCAGTGAGCTACAACCCCAGCCCAAGAGGACATTAAAAAAAAAAAAAATTGAAGTTTAGTAGTTTAAGTGCCAAGGTTTTATTTTTTAGGCACTTGGAGCAGAACTCTTTCTAAATTATATTATATTCCTAATTGCCTTCTCAAATGAACACATATGACATACTTCAATTCCATAGGTACTTAGCACTATCTGTATGGGAAACAAGAGTGAAACCAAAGTTGAAAAACATTGTAGCTGCCCTTGGAAGTCTCTAATTCTAGTGAGGAAGATCATATACGCATGTGGGTAGCCACAGTACAAAACCAGACTAGAACAGAACCTATAGCATGTCACCTTTTCTAAGTGACTCGAGAATGGCCATTATTATCAACACCTATTTTGCTTAAAACGATAGGGGTTAGGTGCTAAGTTATATAGGGCTGGCTTCTAACTCCAGTAGCACTAATAGCCCAGGATACTCCTGATTAAATACCCCCTGCTTTTAGATACCAGGAGTCTAGTTCTGTTTTTTTCAATCTCTTTTGATCTATGGTGAGTGCACTTGTTTTGTAAGTGCAGGAACTGTGTTCATGGCAGGTTCTCATCCCTTGGCCCCACACTCAACACACAGAACACAACTCAAAACTATTTGTTGATGGACTAAATGAATGAGTGTGAATTTCTAGAGGAACTCTGCCTGATAGAAATATAATGCAAGCTACCTACATAACTTTAATTTTTCTAGTAGCCACATTTTTTTTAAAAAATCATAAAAAAGGAGCTAGTAAAGCTAATTTTGTCAATATATTTTATTTAGCCCAATATATACAAAATATCATTTTTACATGTCATCATTATAAAAATTAATGAGGTATTTTACATTCTTTTACACTCATTTTACATTTTTTTCTACACTTAGAAGTTTGCTGCTTTTTATACAAAATGCACATCTTCCTAAGTCACTTTTCTTATTTTCTTTGGTGTACTAGGGAACCCAGAAGCACTCTAACACTAAGGAACTGAATACTCTCCCCACCAATTTTTTTTTTTTTTTTTTTTTTTTGGAGACCAGGTCTCACTAAGTTCCCCAGACTGGCCTCAAATTCCAAATGCTCCTCCCTCAGCCTCCCAAGTAGTTGGGATTACAGGTGTATACCATGGTGCCCAGCCTTATAGCACATCTTAATGAGGACTAGCCACATGTGGCTCCTAGCTATAATACTGGATAGTGCTGTTCTAGAAACTTCCAACTTTGCTAACTTGATGGCTCTGATGTGTGGGTCTAGAATATAGATAGCCAGGCTGAGTGTGGTAGCACACACAATTCCAGATATTTGGGAGGCCAAGGCAGGAGGATAGCAAGTTTGAGGCCAATCTGGGCAACTTAGCTAAACCTTAGCTCAAGCATCCCTGAGTTCAATCATCAGTGCAAAAAAAAAAAAAAAAAACCGATTAATAGCCACAGTAGTGCAAAACTACCAGAATTCTAATTGAGACTCCTGGGAACAGACTTAGAAGGGAAACTTAGACACTTAGGCAGTTGGATAGCTTGAGCTCATCAACGTTGGCTTTGACTGCTTGTTCTCTTTCTAGGCTAACTCCAGGTCTTAATTCCAGGTCCTTTATTTTTTAAGCAACAATGATAAATAAAGTGTGGGTATACCTGCACTTATGGCCTAAACAAAGATCTCAGACATTGGTCCTCTGATCACTGATTCTAAAAATAGATAGTTTAAACATTCTGAGGCAGAGAGCAAATTTAGCCTTTTGTTTCCTGGAAATTAGAGAAATCTGATACACCACAAGAGCCCTCTTGGTTTTACTCTGGAAGGTCTTTCTAGGAAGCTCATCAGATAATTTTCCACTTAGATCCATGCCTCCCCTCCTTCAGGAAGGTCCAGGGTGCAAGTGTCACAACCACATAAGAATCTCAGGAAGATGAAACATGAATAGACAGCATATACCTGTTTGTGTTGTCTTAAACTCCATAATTTCTGTTCTATAAGAAGTGCTTTCCGGGCTGGAGCTATAGCTCAGTGGCAGAGTGCTTGCCTAGCATGTGTGAGGCACTGGGTTCGATCCTCAGCACCACATAAAAATAAACAAAAATAAGAAGTGCTTTCTGCTGGGCACTTGGTGCACTCCTATAATCCCAGCAGCTCCGGAGGCTGAGGCAGGAGGATCTCGAGTTCAAAGTCAGCCTCAGGAAAAAATGAGGCACTAAGCAACTCAGTGGGACACTATCTCTAAATAAAATACAAAAGAGGGCTGGGAATGTCGCTTAGTGGTCGAGTGTCCCTGATTTCAATCCCCAATACTCCCACAATACAAAAAATAAGTGCTTTCCATGACAACAGATTGGTTTTTAAAAGAAAGCCAACTTTTAAAGCTGGTATTGGTAATTGTGGTTGCAAGTATGTTTTCAAAGACAGAGAACCCTTGTTTTGCTTTGATTATATTTTTAAGTGCTTGTTATCTCAAATGTGTCATAAAAATGTATTGATCTGCATCACTTTATAAACAAACTCAACTCTAGAAGTTCTAAATATATTCCCAGAATGCTAGGAATGTTCAAAATATAAATATTCTATTCTTTTGAGGTCTAAAGGCAATGCCTCCCAATCTTTTTCACATCATGGTATAACATTATCTGTTGAGCCATTACAAATAGCCCCAAACTCATCAGCTTAAAACAATAGTAAGCGATAAATATCCTACCCAGACCTTGAGGATTAGGAATTTGAGAGTAGCTTAGCGGAGCAGTCTGACCTGGTCCCTGCATGTGGTCACAGCCAAGATGTTGGTCAAGCTGCCACCACCTGCAGGCTTGACCAAGGCTGGAGCATCCTATTCCAAGGTGGCTCATTCACATCACTGGTAAATTAGTACTGAATGTTGAGAGGCCTTAGTTCTCCATGTGAACCTTTCCCTAGATGTCTTGACTATACTCATGGCTTGGAGGCTTATTTCACCTAGAGTGTGTGAATCAACAGAAAGAAGGCAAAAGTGATCACATCTTTCATGACCCAGCCTCAAAAGTCGAATCCTCTCATGTCTGCCATATTCTATTTTTTAGAAGTCACCAAGGTCAGCCCACATTTAGGAGGAAAGCAATTAGTCTGCATTTTGAATGAGGAGTATTAAAGATTTTGGGGGGTAGGGGGTACCATGGATTAAACTCAGGGGCACTCAATCACTGAGCCACATCCCCAGCCCTATTTTGTATTTTATTTAGAGACAGGTCTCACTGAGTTGCTTGGCACTGCCTCACCATTGCTAAGGCTGACTTTGAACTCGTGATCCTCCTGTCTCAACCTCCTGAGCTGCTAGGATTAAAGGCATGCACCACTGCACCCGCTAGAATATTTTTAACGCATTTTAATATTATCATAATGGGGCACATTCAAAATTTTAATTTGTTGTCTTACTGCAGGAAATGAATAGGGCTTCTTGCTGGTGGAGATGACCAGCTCCGGAGCTCTACCTGCCCCTTGTCCACACCATAGGGCTAATGCGAACAGCATCAAGGAATATCTACAACCTAGCATTGTGGCATACTACTTAGGAAGCCCCAGCCTAAGGGTTGGTCTCAGCAGGGCAATCTTTTGTAAGGAACAGAAAAGCAAACTTGAATTGGCATGTTTTAAAGGGGGTGGTATTTATTAGCTCACTTAAGAAGAATTCAGAGAGCCAGGTGCAGTGGCACATACCTATAATCCCAGTGACTCAAGAAGCTGAACACGCTCAAGGCCAGCCTGGGAAACTTAAGTGAAACCTTGCCTCAAATTTTTAAAAAATAATAAAAAGGACTGGGGATGTAGCTCAGCTGTAGAGCATTTGCCTAGCATAGGCAAGGTCCTGGGTTTAACCCCCAATACTGGGAGTGGGGGCACACCAAGAGTAACTCAAAGATAGTGTTGATTCAGACCCAGATTTCTTAAGGACCCGTACCACATGTCTTGGGTCCATTTTCCATCTCTGCTTTCTCTTGGTTAGCACTGCCTTAAGGCTTTCATTAGTGGTCCTTAGAAATTCTGGACTCATCCATCTTGGCAAAGACAGTCCTGAGCCTCACAACCTCATATCACTGAACCTCACAAATAAGAGAGCATCTACATCCCAGGATTCCCAACGGAACTGCTTGAGGCCATTCTGATTGGAGTGGATCATGCTAACCAAGTTTCCTCTATTGAGCTAGAAGTAGTCAATACCAACTCAACCCATGTGGCCAATGAAGGGGGTCTAGTAGTTCCTGAAGGAACCAGAAGGAAAGAAAAAAGGAGTTAACTACAAGGGCAAACTACAGGGTATCTTGCTTTAAACCAGATGCATCTGGAAGGGCCTTCTGTGTAGACCCCGATTAAAGTCTAATTTTATAATGTCTGCAACCACTGGACTGGCAGGACTATCCCTAGGAGGAAATAACAATAGAAGAAAAAAAAAAGAGTAGGGACTGGAGCAGATGAGGGTGGGGGTGTTTTGCTGTAGTAGTTAGGAATTCATCTAACAGAGTGACTTGCCAAAAGTGGTTCAAAGTATCACACATCAGAGCTACAGAGCTGGAGGTGATAGGGGGTAGGTAGTTGGAGGAGAGAGAAGGCAACAGGGAAGTAGCATTAAATATGGCTTCAGCATAAAATTATTGGTTGTGTTTTGAAAGCCAAGCATCAGAATGGTGTCTTGCTCAGTGCTGTATTTCTAGTGACAAGCCCCCTAGGTGCTGAATAAATGTGTATAAGTAACCAAAAATGAATGAAGGTTTTAACTGGTGATGATTACTGCCAGACTATTCCCTTTCTGTAGCTCTGGGCTAAAAGCAGCACCCAAAGGAGTATAGACAACAGGATCAAATGGTTTCAGAGGAGTACCTTTTGATTCACTCGACTTTACTTATGATTAATACATTGCAAGAATTAAGAGGATTTTTTTCCTTTTTCTATTGCTTTCTCTTAAACTATCTTTAATAATCTTAAAACCAAACTCCCAGAGCCTGATTAAAAACTAAATCTCTGATAGTCACTAAGTCTTCAGTCATGAAATTACTGGGAGGAAATGCAATATAGCCTTGGTTGAAAACCATTTGGACAGTTGTCTGCATTCCTAATTCCTGAGTCCTTCATGCTGCAGTGTATCTCTGGGGAGAATCGCTCTCTGGAATAATACTACTGAATCCATCCCAATTCCTAGTTTGAGGAGGGTTTTTGTTGCATTACCTTGACAGCTAAATGGTTTTCACACATTGGAAGGCAGTAAATCACTGGTAGCAAGAAAGGGATGATTTTCAGGCATTGCAGCTCTAAAAGAAACAGCTGGGAAATCAGGTCCCCCACCTCTGTTCCTCATTAGTTCCTTTATGCAAAGAGAGCACACAACATGGTTGAACAAATTGTTCTGTTATCCAACAGGATTATTGGGGTTATTAGTGCAATATTTTAAAAGTCTGTTTGACTGCCAAAAGACTAAGGATCAGAAGTCCCGGTTTCCCATTCTTCCACTTCACAGTCTCGCAATGGTGGCCAAGTCACTGTACTGCTCTGAACTTTGGAATTTTTCACTGTGAAAGAGGAATAAGAGTTGCTCCTCCTTCTTCCAACCTACTTAGGAAATCTGATGAAATAATTAATGCAAGGGGTCATGTTTTGGAAATTCAAAAGTGCTGCCCAACATGTAATGTAGCAGTATTTACAGTTGACACTTCCAGAAAGTTTAGACAGCACCCCCACACATTGCCTTTGCTGCTGGCAACATTAATCAAAATCAGGTCAAAGGTGCAGGCAGGACAGAGGTCTGACTTACCAGAGGATAAATCCCTTGTCTACTTCACTTGCAGTGCCAGTTTATATGTCTGGCAAAGGGCAACAGCAAAGGCCTCGGGGTAGAAGGGAGAGAGGATATCAGCGGAACCAAGAGGGTATGCAGTGGCCCCTGGAAACCCCACCTGACCCAGCTTCCCTGTCTGCTCATGTGCAGCAGGTTTCCAGTGCATTCCTCTGAAAGGTAAACACACGGCGTGCAACAGCCCACCTGCGTCCTCCAAGCCTAGACGTGCCCCCTGAGGGAATCAAAGCACACAGACTTCCACTTGAAACAAAGCCACTGGCCAGCTACTTTCCCAGTTAATAACAAGGAAGAACGAGAAGACTTGGCAGCCATGACGGATTTGCAATAATTAAACTGACACTGCTAGGTCAGAAGCCTGGGGTTTGTCGGCAGCCTCCCCTGCTCCACTCCCTCAGATCCAACTTTAGAGGCGAACGTGGATGCCTCTGGATTCATATTAAGCAAAAAGTTTCTAAGGAGGATAACGCAGAACCCAGCAATTAAGAAACTCAAAGGCCCTAACCCACCAGGAACTGACCAAAGGACTCCCCAGCAAGCACTACAGTTTAAACAGAGCTTAGAGAAATCTGGTTTCTCCTGGGGGTGTTAAGGCACATGCACAGCGGGCCGGAATGGCATGGGTGAGGATTAGAAAAGAGAGATGCCTTGAAGCCTCAAGGGAGGGGTTCAGGGAGGCTCAAGTGAGGAGCAGTCAAGTAGGAATCAAGTGAAAGTCATGACAAATGGGCATGGTCCTAGGGTGTTCTGCTGTCCTTCCAGTTGGGAAAGTGCAGAAAATGCAGCTAATGTATATTTGGAATGAAAGGGTAAAAGGAACTGGGAAAGAAGGGGAGTCTACTGAAGGCACCACAGGATAAGAGGAGAACCTCCTCCCGATAAGCCTTTCCTGAAGAGATGAAGAAACAAGACCCAGCTCTGCCCTCAGAGAACACCCCACCACACACACACTACAGTGAAGATACCTGTGTGTGCTCAGCTTTGAAGGAGGTCCACTCTCCATTACAGCCTGCAACCTGGAACCCAGTCACAGACTGAGACCCGTTCAACATTCCTTCTGGAAACTTCATCCCCTTTCCATCCTATCACCCACTGACATTTCACGCTCTTTTTTGTTTTTTTAATTTGTGAATGGATCTACCTGTCCACTTGACTGTAAATCCCTAGAGGACGGGAACGATCCCTCTTTTTATCAGGGAAGAGAATTGAAGATTAGGAAGTTCTTCAAATGGATACCAGGTCTCCCTGTGTTGTTAGAAGAGAGCCCTGTGTAGTCAATGTAATTCTGGTTGCAATGCCAGGATTATTGTTTTTCAAGGGATGGGTCATGTAACACCAAAATGCATTGTCCCTGGGAAATAAGTTAGAGGTAATGGCTGTGGACTGAGGGTATGAAAGAAGGAACTGTAAAAAGGAAGTGTAGGGAAGGGGAGGTGCACACTGAGGAGAGAGGACTAGAGATGGGGCTACCCGGGTAGGTAGTATAGGGTCTTGATTTAACATCTGAGCAGCCATTTTAAATGTTAACCACAATCTTATGAGATAAATTTCGCTTTCCTGTACTTCCTCTTACCCAAACTCCCCCCATCCCCATTAGTGATCTACCCCATGGTACCATAATCCTAAGCCAATCCCAGAAGGACACGACCCCTTTGCTCTGGAAAGCCCCAGGGTGCCATCGACCTAAGACAAACCCATGCTATTCCCACCCACCTATCTCTGATGCAAGCACCCCCGGCATATTCCATAGCACTACAATCACAACTCCAAACCCCTACCCCACAAAAGCTAAACACCCGAACATCTGGGGCCTCTCTCCTTTCTATAGAGAGATAGATGGCCTTTATTTGTCAGCTTTGTGGATCTCTGCCTGGTATCCATCCTTCATTTCTCGCTTGCCTGTCTCTCATCTCTCGCTTTCTCACTTTCCTTTCAGGTAGGAATCCTTCCTTTCTCAGAGCCTAAATCTGCCCTCTTCCCTGAAGTGGGATTGAACCAGGTTAAGATAGAGTTTCAATTTCTGGTCCCTCTTCACTCAGCTGTTCTATGAGGTTAGCTGGCATTTCAGTAATATAATGTCTTTTTCTGTACGTCCATGGTAAGTGGGTGTTGATGGCACATGAAGATACATGAGCCAGCCAGCAAAGACTGGGACTGACTCCCTAGGGACCATCAGTGAGAATAAATTTCCCCCTCGTTCCCAGTCCCAACTTCCATCAGAGTCAGTGAGATACACCCTATAGACTAAAAAGAAGGCCGCCATCTCTCCTAGGGTCACAGTTTTATCCCACAGGTATATTACACTTCTTTCACAGTTCCCCTGGCCTCCATTCCAAGCCATGGGTGGCTGACCAAAGAAGCCATTGTGACCCCAGAAAGACAAGACCCCAAGTTTCTCTCTTCCTACTTTCTCAAGGTGTAGTCATACCTCATTTCTGGTGGCTTTCTGGCTCTCTATCACATATTCCTTGTTTGTTGTTGATACTGTTGTTACTTTTTTTAATACCAGGGATTAAACCCAAGGGTACTTAACCACTAAGCCACACCCCACCCTTTTTTTTTTTTTTTTTAAATAGGGTCTTGCTACATTGCTTAGGGTCTCACTAAGTTGCTGATGGCTTTAAACTTGTGATCCTTCTGCCTCAGCCTCCTGAGCTGCTGGGATTACAGACATGCACCACTATGCCCAGCAGTTTCCTCTTTTTATGAGGGAGTTTGGAGAGGTATCTGCTTATTAGCACTGAGGATCTCTGCCAGGAACCAGTTGTGCTTGGGAATGCTAAATGTAGGAAATGGAAGTGAAACAATGGCACAAAAACTTGCCTGCTCCTCCCCCTCCCCCCAATGGATCAGGGATGGCCTTATGAATTGGGTAGGCTCATAGAATGCAGTGAAGTGATATTTGTCATTTCCAGGCTAGATCTTTTTTTTTTTTTTTAATTTTTAATTTTTTAGTTAGACACAATTTTATTTTTATGTGGTGCTGAGAATCTAACCCAGTGCCTCATACATGCTAGGCGAGCGCACTACCACTTGAGCCCCATCCCAGCCCCATCCAAGGTAGACCTTAAGAAGCCTGCTAGCTTCTGTTTTTACCCTCTTGAGTTCTGAGCCACTGTGGAAAGAGATCTGGCCAGAAAGACTGGCTAAACAATTTTCGGAGTTCAGTGTAAATGAAAATATAAGGTTCCTTGTTTGAAAAACATTAGGAATTTTAAGGTACTGAAAATAGTGCATTAAACCAAGCAGAGGCCCTTCTGAGCATGGGGCCCCACATGACTGCACATGCCACACAACTCAAAATTGACCTTGCTGGCCACTCTGATGGGGAGACCTCATAGAAAGAGACTCCTAGTCAGGTCCTACTGGTGAATCCAGCCTCATTCCATCTTAAGATGGGGAGCCATATCGTCACAAAGTCATGAAAAGTTCATTTCTGTTTTATTATAAGTTACTGCGATTCCTAAACTCGTTTGGAATTCCTGCCCATGCCTTGAACTCACCCATGCCTGGCTTTCCCTGACCAGATAACAACCCTCTCTGAAACCTCAGTGGTGCCTCATAAATTCTGATGTTTGGATCTGAATTTACTCCCTACCTTGAAATATCATGCCATGTAGATCATTATCCTACTTTCTGCCTTTGTATTATGCTTATCAAAATCCTGTGAGCTGTAAGTTCTCAAGACACCCCCCTTTGCAACTTTTTGTGCAAAAAAAGTTGTTCCTGGAAAGCTGGGGTTCTAATCTCTAGCCTGGGGTTTTCAGGAGAGACAGTCCTGGTCAGTTCCAGTGTACACAAATACAAGCTTGCTTTAATTTGATTTAAAAGTGGAGTTGGTGGTCTTTTCTTTCTGCCGTGGTTCAACACTAGCTGTTCCAGTCATCCAAGCCAATGTGCCAGACATGTGAGGAAGCCATCTTGGATTTCTAATCCCATTGGAGTTTCCTGTTAGCAGGGCTGAATGCATGAGCAACCTCAGGTGAGACCAATAGAAGAACCGCTCAGCTGAGCCCAGGTTGCAGAACTGTGAGCAGATAAATGGTTGTTACTCAAGCAAAGTTCACTAAAGCTCTTCATGGTCAATGTGCTGTCCTTAAAGCTACTAAGATTGGGATAGTAGGAAAGTTATTTACTAATTAACTAAGCAGGAGTTAGTAAACTAACCAAGCCAGAGTTAATTAGGGAGCTGTCTTTATGTAATGCCATCCAGTACAAAAAGACTTTCTATTTTAATTGCGCATTGTTTTGAATTTCCTCCACCACACCTTACTGGGAGACTGCAGTAAATAACTGAAACAGGAGGGAAGAGAGTTTGCAGGGAGTGAATGTCAGCCATGTTCCAGGACCTGTGCTGGTGCTCTGTATCTGCTAGCTCACCTGATCCTCACAACACACAGGACTGTGATTTCCTTTTACAGGAGAGGCCACTGTGGTTCTAAGGTTAGGGGATGGGCCCCACTATTCCCCAGTCAATAAGTGGAAGAGGTAGAATTTGAATCTGAGTCTGACTGATCCCAAGACCCATAGAATATTCCTACACTGAATGAGGGAAAGATCCAGGGAAGGTGTGTGTACCTTGGAGACTATTGTAGAGGGATCTGCTGCAGACCCTCCCAAGTTTCCTCACAATGGAAATGCTAGACAGGGAAATGACCACCATGTGAAATTCCCCCAAATGGTCATCTTTACATCACAGCTCTCTGATCTTCCACCATGATTCCTACAATGCCAGGTGACCTAGAGGTGTCCAACAATGAGGCTAACTCTGAACTTCTTTTTTTTTAATATTTATTTTTTAGTTTTAGGTGGACACGATATCTTTATTTTACATTTATGTGGTGCTGAGGGTCAAACCCATTGCCTCATGCATGCTAGGCAAGCACTCTACCACTGGGCCACAACCCCGGCACCACTCTGAACTTCTAATAGGGATCACACTGAGAAAATGTGATGTGGTTAGCTAGCAGTAGTCATCACTTATTTATGTATATATTATCCTCATAAACCTCAGTCACAGGTGATCATCTGGGGATGTGTTCAGGGATGATATTTGTTGGGTCAAGGCTCAGACCTGGGAAACAGATTTGGGATTCCAGCAGGTAAAAGAAGATGCAAGACACAATTGGGATGGTAGACATGCTTTATTTGGAAGCAGCAGTAGGTTATAACCACCCCCACCCCCCACAGGCCTTTCTTATGTGTAGGCCAGACAAAGAAGGTGCACTGCCAACAGGTTACATAAGTGGGTGCATGCTCACAAGCACACGTTTATGATCTTCAGTACATATGCTGAATCAGGGTGTTCACGACTTTGGCCACATGCTAAAACCATAGCCCACCAGGAAGGCTTAGCCAGGGAGCCTAACTATTGCTATCTTGAGCCTGCCTTACAATCTTGCACTCAGAAGGAACAAGAGTTAATTTCAACATTAGACTAAGCCAGAGTTAATTAGGGAGGTGAAACAGCTGACCATATGTGTCGGCATCTAACACGAAAAGACTTTCTATTTATATCATGTGGTGTTTTGACTTTTCCTCACCAAGCCTTCCTGAGTGTCTATCTGCCATCAGTGGTGAATATATCCTTCTGGGTCAGCCATGAGACCAGTGTAAATGCTAAATTGGTCTTCAGTGAAGTAGTGACTCTCCTTTGCCTAAAAGCAGTATAGATGAGTATTTATGAGCACACACTGTAGAGACGGAGACTGAGGTTCAAGTCTTCATCCTGCCTAATTACTAATCAGTGATGTTGGGCAAACTGATTTAACTTTGTAAGTCTCAGTTTCTCACTTACCTGTAAAATGAGATGATGTGAGAGCTGAATGACATAATGAATGTGACTTTCCACAAGGTGCCAGACCTGGGATGAGGCTTGTAAATGTCAGCTACTATTTATTTGATGAATAAAAGAAGGTAAGTATTTTTTCTTTGATACCCCCCTCCCATTTTCCATGTCCTTTCTCTAAAAAAGCCTATGTATGGGTAATTTCTGTGTGTTCCTTCCACTCTCCCCAACATCTGCCACTCTTTTACTATCCATCCCCACTTTTTCTTTCTGGGTCCCTACATTCCTTCCTTCCTCCCCTAAATTGGGGTTGAGCAGGGGGAGATGAGAAGGCGACAAGAGACAGAGAGTCTTTGGTGGCAGGGTGACAGTGAAGCTCTATGGGGCTGTCAGGTCTTTCTTATTTCTGAGGATACTATCCCTCCACATTGGGAGAGACCTCAGCAATCATTGATTATGTACAGACTTATAATTTTAAAAACAAGGAAACTAAACCACAGAGGATTTCAGATGGCCTCCACACAGTATTAGTCAAGCCTGAGCAAGATCCCAGGTCACTTGTATCCCCATTCAAAATAAAAGAGGAAGCCTAACTCCATGTTTCCATCTAAGTCAGGTCCTGTTTTCCCATAGCCCTTGCTTCTCTTGCTTTCCTATTCAGCTGTTAAAACAGCAAAGCATAGCAAGAGTTGAGCCATGATGGACTCCATTCTGTGCATACTAAGATACTCACCTCCCTGTCCATCAGCAGAAATGGCATTAACAAATGGCACTAACAAATTAACTTTCCATTGATTGAGAGCTCACTGTTATGTAAGCATCAACATTACTTTTTTTAATGGATTTTTTTTGTTGTTGTTATTTTAAATCTGTGACATTTTCTTTGTTTTGCAGTGTTGGGGACTTGCACATACTAAGCAAACATTCTACCACTGAGCTACATTCCCTGTCCCAAATTTGTAGCATTTTTTTTTTAGTTGTTGATGGAACTTTATTTTATTTGCTTATTTATTTGTGGTGCTGGGAATGGAACCCAGTGCCTCACATGTATGAAGTAAGTGCTCTACCGCTGAGCTACAACTCCAGCCCTAAATTTTTGCATTTAAATAAAATGTTTAGCTTCTGAGCCAAAATGAAAAAAAGCAATAAATTTACAAAGTTTTACAAAGGTTTTTCCCCCCAAATGAGTTCTGTTACATTGTATATGTCACCTTTTCTAAGCTCCAGCTTCTTATCTGTCCAGTGGGGTATTGAACATCTACAAGGTTATTGTAGAGCTTAAAAGCCCATTTCTGTGATACCAAGTATTTAATAAATAGCAATTGTCATTACTCCATTTTGCAATTTGAGCAAGGGTTGCCAGGGAATTAGAGTGATAGGATAAGGTAAAGGACATTATGGAAAGTTGGAAGGCATGTAAAAAAGATAATATATTTGAAACTTATTCTTCTCTTTCATACTTCATGAATTTTCTTTTGGATCTCATGTCTCGTGGAAGTTTAAGGTTTTTATGGTAGGAATACAAATAGAAAAAAAATTCAAAGAAAAAAGAAATTACTAGTAGGTCCAACTTTTGACTTCTAAATTTGAGTTCTTAGACAGTCTTTGAAAGTCAGAAGTTGCAGAGAAAGAAAAGGATTTTCTAAATTCCTATAGCTTTCAGCATACCAAGTGAACCTGACCTCTGAAGTCATTGGTAGAGAGAATAAGTTTTGGCATGAAGGGTTTTCCTGCTGCACACAAAGATGGGACATTTTTCCTTTCCAAAAGAAAGGAATGTTGGTGGAAGAAAAGGTTTGAAGGAGAAATGAATTTTGTGTGTCCTGGCTTCTCCCTGCAGAGCGGAGATCAGGACTGGTAGATAAACTGAAAGAACTGCAATGAAGGAGCTTGTGTCCTGATCCTCATTTGGAACTTGATGAAGGAACTCCCACATGAGGGGCACCCGCCAATGCATACCACTGAAAGAGAATAAAAATAACAGCATGGGTCTTCAGCTTTGTCTTAGAAAAGCAAAAATGTAGCCTCCTTTGATTTTCCTGCCTCTGGGTTCATCCAGCCCTGGTAAGGGCTGCAGTGCTGCCCATGTTTGACCCCAGACAAATCAGTCATAATGAGGTACACTCAGTGGAGAAGTCAATGCTATACTTTTCTTGAACCCCAAGATGGGCCCCTGGGGTTTGTAGCCAATAAAGGAGACATGGCCATGCAACACGTGATTGGGAGGGTCAAGGGATCAAAATGTAACTGATCATTCAGAATAGACAGGCTCAGAACAAGGTGGTACCTTCTACTTTCACCCTGATTATCAAATCCCTCAAGGAATCATGGATAGAACAAAGGAGAAAAACATCAAGCATGATGAAACTATCGCTTTTGACAAGATTGCCAACATCCATCAATAGATACGGCACTAATCTTTGGTCAGAGTCCTCTCTGGAACTTTTAAAGAGATCCCGGGGAATGCCCAGTCTGTGGGCTACAATGTTGAAGGTCCCCATCCTCATAGATGACAGCTGTTGTACAGTGGAATGCCCAGCTAGGGAAGAATTTCAATAAAGGATCATTTGATGCTGGGTGTGGTGGTACACACCTGTATCAGCAAGACCCTGCCTCAAAATAAAAAGATGGACAAGGGATGTAGCTCAGTAATAAAGCATCCCTGGGTTCAATCCCTAGTACCAAGAAGAAAGGAAGGGAGGAAGGAAGGAAGGAAGGAAGGAAGGAAGGAAAGAAGGAAGGAAGGAAGGAAGGAAGGAAAGAAGGAAGGAAGGAAAGAAAGACAGACAACACTACATGGTTATTATAGGGCTTGCATGAATACCTTGAATCTTTTTGAACAAGAATCAAGAGTGGAACTGGGTAGGGGGAGTCACAAAGGAAGACCTTGAGCAGGAAAAGACTATAGTTCCCCAAGTGCAGATGTCACCAGTACAAGTCAGACAAGTAGTCAGAACATTGCTAAAAAATGATCATAGCACAAGGAAAAGGGTAAGCAAATCTAGAGTTCACTGTCTCCTGCTTCCATAAAGCTGCCCACATGCCACCCCACTACACCAAGGAACCATCTGGAAAGGAGGGCAAGAAACAATAAAAGATTAGCTATTTACTTAAAAAAGAAAACCAAAGTCTGGGGATATAATTCAGTGGTAAAGTACTTGCCTAGCTTGAATGAGGTCCTGGGTTTGATCCCTAGAACCAGTCAGAAAGCAAAAACAAACAAACAAAAATTAAAAAAATAAATAAATAAATAACCCTGAACTTTTTCCATATCCAAGAAGACAGATATAACTAATGACAGATCTAGAGTTAATGAAAAAGATTTTGTCAGGTGTAGAAAACAAATGAGCCACATGGACTTTGCACAACTGAATGTAATTTGATAAATGTCTTACTCAATTATATGAAAAAAAGACAAAGAATCACCATAACTCTACCATGGTAAACATTCATTACATTTTGAAGGTATTTCTTTTCTACTTATTTGGCAAGTGCATAGTTATTTTAAATAGCTACAATACATATCATTCACATAATTTTATGTCTTGTTATTTGTAAAATTGCTTTTCCATGCTGTTATGTGGTCTTCTTAATTATCAATATTAATAGATTTATAAGCTGTTAATCAAAATTCTTGCAGTAGCAGATAATATAAAATGAATAAGTAGCTTAAGGGAAAAGGAGATTTAATGGAAAACTACTGAGATAACTTATGATATTAACAGAAACCAAACACGTTTGTGTTTTTTTCCACATCAGAATTTTTCTTTCTTTCTTTCTTTTTTTTTTTTTTTTTTTTTTTTTGGTCCCAGGGATTGAATTCAGGGGCATTGGACCTTTGTATTTTATTTAGAGACAGTGAGTTGCTTAGCGCCTCACTTTTCTTTTTTTCTTTTCTTTCTTTTTTTTTTTCTTTTTTTTTCCTGAGGCTGGCTTTGAACTTTCGATCCTCCTGCCTCAGCCTCCTGAGCCACTGGGATTACAGGCATGTGCCACTGCGCTTGGCCCATTTATTGGTTCTTGATCTCAGTTCTTCTGCTTGTTAAGGAAGTCAGTTCCTAAGCCAACATGATGGGCCTACTTTTTCTTCTATTAGGCACAGGGTCTTGTTCTAGTGCTACTTTGATCCACTTTGAGTTGAGTTTCTTGCAGGGTGAGAGATAGGGGTTTAATTTCATTTTGTTATATGTGGATTTCCAATTTTTCCAGCACCATTTGTTGAAAAGGCTATCTTTTCTCCAGTGAATATTTTTGGCACAGTTGTCTAGTATGAGATAACTGTATTTATGTGGATTTGTCTTTGTGTCTTCTATCTTGTACCATCTAGATATATGTCTGTTTTGGTGCCAATACCATGCCAATTTTGTTACTGTGGCTCTGTAGTATTGTTTAAGTCCTGGAATTGTGATGCCTCCTGTTTCATTCTTCTTGCTAAGAATTGCTTTGGCTATTCTGGGTCTCTTTTTTCCAAATGAATTTTATGATTGCTTTTTTTAGTTCTATGAAGAATGTCATTGGGATTTTAATAGGAGTTGCATTCAATCTGTATAATGCTTTTGGTAATATGGCCTTTTTGACAATATTAATTCTGCCTATCCAGGAGCATAGGGGGCCTTTCCATCATCTAAGGTCTTCTTCAATTTCTTTCTTCAGTGTTTTAGTGTTCTGTAGTTTTCATTGTAGAGATTTTTCTTCTCTTTTGTTAGATTGATTCCCAAGATTTTGTTTTTATTTTTGTTTTTGTTTTGTTGAGGGTATTGTGAATGGGCAGTTTTCCTAATTTCTCTTTCAGTAGGTTCATTACTGATGTAAATGAATACATTTGATTTATGGGTGTTAACTTTATATCCTGCTACTTTGCTGTATTCATTTATTAGTTTGAGAAGTTTTCTGGTGGAATTTTTTGGATCTTCTAAATATAGAATGATGTCATCTACAAATAGTGATAGTTTGAATTTTTCTTTTCCTATTTTTATCCCTTTAATTCTTTCTTTTGCCTAATTGTCTGGCTAGTTTCAAGGACAATATTGAATAGAAGTGTCAAAAGAGGGCATCCTTGTCTTGTTCCAGTTTTTAGAGGAAATGCTTTCAAATTTTCTCCATTTATAATGATGCTCGCCTTGGATTTAGCATATATAGTTTTTACAATGTTGAGGTATGTTCTTATTATCCCTAGTTTTTATAGTATTTTGAAATGAAGAGGTATTATATTTGTCAAATGCTTTTTCTGCATCTATTGAGATGATCATATGATTCTTATAATTAATCTATTGATGTGATGAAGTACATTTATTGATTTCCATATGTTGAACCAAACTTGCATCTCTGGAATGAACTACACTTGATCATGGTTCACTGAATTTTTTTTTATGAGATTTGCCAGAATTTTTTTGAGAATTTTTACATCTATGTTCATCGGAGATATTGGTCTGAAATTTTCTTTCCTTGATGTGTCTTTGTCTAGTTTTGGTATCAGGGAGACATTAGCCTTATAGAATGAGTCTGGAAGGATTAGGTTGTATCTATTTTGCAATTTAAAGTTATGCTATTTAAAATTGTTTGTGTAGCAACTTCTTTGGATTTTTTTCCCTTACATGAGAAGGAAATTCATGTTTATTATTTACCTGGATACCAGGTGCTTATCCATATTAGGTAATTTTCATTAGCCACATTTTCCAAGTGGGGAAGGTGAGGGTAAGAGAGTTAAATGGTTCACTGAAGGTGATTCACCTGCTAAGTGGCATTGACTTGAAAACCTGTATCTTTTTTAAAACTGGGGATTGAACCCAAAGGTGAGTATTTAATCACTAAGCCATATCCCTAAACCTTTTTCTTTTCTTAATTTTGATACAGGGTCTCCCTAAGTTGCTAAGGATGGCCTCAAACTTGTTTGTGTTTAGCATATACAGCTAAACATATAGCATATATAGCTAATATATAGCATATATAGCTAATCCTGCTTCAGCCTCCCCGGTCCCTAGGATTACAGGTGTGCACTGAAAAGCCTGGTAAAAAACTGTGTCTTGATTAAGATCAATGGATTAGAACACATTGCAAGGACCATACTTGGGATTTTTTTTCCTTTCTCCTTCCTTTCTTTCTTTTAAAGACAGGATCTCAGCCAAGCACTATGGCACATGCCTGTAATCCCAGAAGTTTGGGAGGTTGAGACAGGAGAATCGTAAGTTCAAAGCCAGCCTCAGCAACTGTGAGGCACTAAGCAACTCAGTGAGACCCTGTCTCTATATAAATACAAAATAAGTCTGGGGATGTGGTTCAGTGGTTGAGTACGCCTGGGTTCAATCCCCAGGACCAAAAAAAAAAAAAAAAAGACAGGGACTGGGACTGTGGCTCAGTGGTAGAGCACTCACCTAGCATGTGCGAGGTCCTGGGTTTGATCCTCAGCACTATGTAAAAATAAATAAATAAATATTTAAAAATAAAGACAGGATCTCACTAAACTCTTGGGCCCTGGCTTGGAACTTGTGATCCTCCTACCTCAGCCTTCCAAATCACTGGTATTAGTCGTGCACAACTGCTCCTGATTACTACCAAAGACCATACTTTTTAAAAGTATACAAAATAGTTATAATATAAATAAATAAATAAATAAATAAATAACAGATTTTAAAAAAAAAAAAACTATACTAAAGGATAAGAGAAAAATTCAAATGCCTTCTATTTCCTCCATGAGAGCAGCTTCTTTCTTCTCAGACTCGTCATCTGAAGTCTTCCTGACTCCTGGCAGGGGCCAGTACTGTATTTTCCTGTCTTTACTTGCAAGAAAATAACTGGGCCTCCAGTGAGTATAATTGGTGCTAACAGTGATTTATTATGTACCTGGTTCTCCAGATTATCCTTCATATAGAGATTATTTTTCCTGAAAACAAAAAAGTATGGGCTTTTTTTCCCTCATCAGGTTATAACAGGTTTGCAATCCACTCCGTCAATACTAGAACCAGAATTTGACAGAGTTCCCTTAAGACAGAAACACAAGAAACACGTCCATCTGGTAAATAATTGCTGGAGTTGCATTCTTGTGCATTCAGGCATGAGCTAAATTTTGTGCAGCATAAAGCTGTGAAAATGTCTAAGCCTAATGGTGCAATATGAGATAAGATCTACTTAGATTTATCATATACCCAATTGCAGCCTCCTGGAGTGCTGGTGCATCTGAATGGCTCAAGTCACCCAGAATCTGATGAGCTGAACAGATGCAAGATTTTTCCAAGATGTCTGAGAAATCTCACACTTCAGTGTAAAGGTTTGAATGGATATGTGCAGCTCTCACTGTGTGAAAGTGAAGGAGAATGTTTGCCAAGAAGGATGTTTTCAGAAGACCGGAGTCAAATGCTGTTCCAAGTTACATGCATGCTTCCAAGAAGGCATCTAAAAGTCTTCTATTGCTAGGCCCGGTAACGTAGCGCATGCCTCTAATCCCAGCAATTTGGGAGGCTGATACTAGAGGATTGCAAATTCAAGGGTAATCAGTAATTTAGCGAGACCTTTTCTCAGAATAAAAAAAATAATAAGGACTGGAGATGTAGCTCAGTGACAAAGTGTCCCTAGGTTCAATCCCGAGTACCAGTAAATAAATCAACAAATTAAAAAATAAAAGCTTCTATCAACCTCATGCTGGAATGCTTATGCACAAGAAGAGTATTCAGTAGTAAAAAGGAAGCTATCAGAAGGATGTAAAGTAGTTAGTATGTAGCAGATGACTCTAAATTGTGATTTTTTCATTCAGGAGGAGCTATTTTAGTTTTCCACCAAGGAGACAGACTTCCTCATGAGCTCTCTGCCTCATCAAGCATAGAGATGTTGTGGTGGAAGACCCAGGAGAGCTGAACTCAAATTAAGACTCACTTACTCAGATACTCTCAGGAGTTGGGCAGGTAAATTAAGTGTGAAACCATAAGGCCTGGAGCTGAACTGCAGAGTAGTGGACAGGCACCCCTCCATCAACTCCTAAAGGCATTCAAAATTTATATATAAAGCATTGAGCTGGCTGGGGTTGTGGCAGGTTCAATCCTGAGCACCACATAAAAATAAATAAAATAAAGGTATTGCATCCAACTACAAATAAAAAATAAATATAAAAAAAGGATCTGGCCTGTTTATCAAGAGGACTTTTTTTTTTAGTTGTAGATAGACAGAATGTCTTTATTTTATTTGTTTGTTTTTATTCAGTGCTAAAGATCAAACCCAGTGCCTCAAACATGCAAGGCAAGTGCTCTACCACTAAGCTACATCTCCAGCACCTTTCAGTCTTTTTGACTTCTGAGTTCTGTAATGTTGGACATAAAAAAAATTATACACCTTTATCTATTGATCAAACACTTGCATTAACCTCTGTGGTAGGAGGAAGCAGAGTTCAACAGAAGTATGAAATATCAACTCTAGGAATTCAAGAATACTTTGAGGTCTGGGGATGTAGCTCAGTGGTGGGGTATTTGCTTTGTATGAATAAGGCCTTGGTTTCAATCCCTAGCACTGCAAGATGAAAAAAAGAAATTAAATAAGATTTATCACCATATAAGGGTCCAAGGAGGTCTCTGCAGAGGTAAAAAAAAAAAGACTCCAAACATTCTAGACCAGGCAGCAGAAAAGAATTTAAGGTTGAGTCAGGTTTTAACAAAGAGAGGAAGAGTTTTGTTAGCAAGTGAAAGATGAAGATATACACTCTCAGAGCGGAATGCAGGCAATCTCAAGAGTGAGATGCCCACCCGGCTTGAAGTAAAGTTTTTTTAGGGAACACAATTAGGTGGACTATGTATGATCAAAAGGGGCTGCATTTCACTTGGGATTGAAAATACCACACAAAATTGTATTTTCCCACTGGGGTCTGGTCTGGTATGTAGGTTTCAGTCCACATCAACTTTGTTGGCAATTGATGATTGGGTGATTGGGTCAGAGCATCAGACACAAGCCTTCAAAGTTAATGGTCTCTTTCTATTAAGGTCTTCTTTATCTTTTGCTGCATTCCAGAAAACTTATAGGGAACTGAAAAGTTACCAAGTAATTCATGGGCGTAAGCTCTTTTTGGTCCTTTAGGCCCCTTTGGCTGGCTCACAAGTTGTTTATGAGTTGTTTGTTCTATAGTATGATGATTATTTTTCCTTGAGGGGCTCAATGTTCTCTCTGTATCCCTAAATTTCTCTTCCTATGCTCACAGGAAAGCACCTAACAATGACAGGCAGTAGGCCTGAAGGCCAGGGGAAGCATTAATAAGGTTTGTCCAGATGGCTCTGGAAGGAATTGTAGAAGGAGGAAGGCTTGAAAGGATGAATGTTCAAGTTCAAGTCCATGGAGAGTAGCTTTCTTAGATGGTAATAATATAAAATCCCCAAGGTAGAGGAGGGGCTCAGACTTGGCTCCCTGTGAACCCCCCAATTTCTTTCCTATATCCTAAAACTGGATTCCAGTCACCTATTCTGTTCTGGGCCTCCTCCTCAGCCTATGGAACGCTCCCTTAATTAGGAACTAAAAGCTTTTTTAGGGCCTCAGATCCCCTAGACGGGCTACACCTTCTGTCAGAGCCCTTGGAGCTCCCCCTGCATATGCCTGCCTGGTCCACACCTCACTCTCTGCCTGTTTGGAAACTTATCAGCATGTTAATTGGGCTTCCTCTAGGACAGTTCATCTTGATGCTAAACCATCAAGGCAAATGAATTCAATGTTCAAGTGAAGAGGGTAATTCTGAACATTTACGGATCAGAAATGATTTTGAATGTGTCCTTCAAAGTACATGCGGTTGCCTTTGATGGTATACTGATTGCCATCAATAGCTTACAGACACTAATTGCGTACACCAGCCTGAATCAGTGCTGAACCAGGTAGGCAGGCCCACACTTGCCTCCTTAAACAGTCTCTAAACTGGGGTCCATTATTATCCCTTCTTTAGAGATGAACAAACTGAGTCTCAGAGGGTTAAATAACATACTCAGAGTCATACAGTTGGCAGAGGGGTGCCAATTCAAGCCCAAGTCCTCTGTCTGCAGAAACTGACTGCAGCCATCACAGTCATTAACCATTACAGAATACAGTTTCATGTTATTGTACTTTTTTTTTGTAAGGGGGGGGGGTGGGGGCGGTACTCAGGATTAAACTCAAGGGCACTCAAACACTGAGCCACATCCCCAGCCCTATTTTGTATTTTATTTAGAGACAGGGTCTCACTGAGTTTTAACGCTTCACTTTTTTTTAATATTTATTTTTTAGTTATAAGTGGACACAATGTCTTTATTTTATATTTATGTGGTGCTGAGGATCGAACCCAGTGCCCCACGCGTGCTAGGCAAGCGCTCTACCCCTGAGCCACAATCTCAGCCCTTAACGCCTCACTTTTCCTGAGGCTGGCTTTGAACTCCAGATCCTCCTGTCTCAGCCTCCTGAACCACTGGGATTACAGGCATGCACTGCCATGGCTGGCTATTGTACTGTTCCTGTGGATGTGTAAAAACATATGTATGCAACTGTCAGAGTTATCTGCTGGACTGTCAGTGAATGTAAGCTTCCCCTCTCAAACAAAACACCCATTTGATGTGTTAATTTGTGTCAGTGGCTCTTCAAATAGTGCAGCATGTTCAAAACATGTGAATCACCTGGGCCACTAAAAAGAGCAAAACAAAAACCAATGCTGCCTCACCTACCCCCACCCCCCACAGAGATTTGGATGTAATGGGTTTGGATTTGAATCTGACTTTAGAATGCTCCAAGAGCTCCTCAGATGATCCTAATGTGTGGGAGGACAGAACACAGGTGAGCCTGGGAGCTAAGAGTGAGAGCGTGGGGCTGAATGTTACTGCAGAATAGTTATGGTACCTGTGTGAACCTTAGTCTTCTCACCTGTAAAATGGGAATTATAGAAGTGCATACATCATGGGGATCATGTGAGGATTACCTTAATGAAAACAATGGAATAATAATGATGCAGCTCCTGGTCCCACCTCTGAAAGCCTCCTTGATCCATAATAAAATTAAAGAGTACAGTTTCCCCGGCAAAACACAGTGGTTACCTGAGAAAATGTGTATTCCCTGTTTTCTGCTCACATCTCTGGACCCCACGGGGTATATAGGAGGGACCTGGGCAACGCAGCTTAGCAACACAGAACTGTAGAGTATTGGTTGTTTCCACTCCTGATCCTGGGGCAGAGGAGGAGCTATGGTTCACTGTCTCTGCCCAGCATCACCAGAGAATATCATACCACCTATCACTAGCCCAGAAAGGATCAGAGGTCCACATTCAAAGTATGGTTTCTACTGAATGTGTATCACTTTCACATCATTATAAATTCAAAAATTCATAAGTCAAACTATCTGTGAACGATTCAATGATTTTAAATATATTTGTGGAGCAACCCTCACAACAGTCTGGTTTTAGAATACTTTTATCATCTCAAAAAGATCTCTTCTGCCCATTTGTGGTCACAGAGACTTCAGCTGAGTGGTTGCGGGAGATTTGAGTGTTCCTTTTGACAGAGCCTGTTTGCAGTAGGGATGTCGCAAGCCTGGAGGTCTGTGGACATCACATAGAACCTGAGAATAAAGCACAGTGCAGAAGACAGAGTCAAGAGACAGAGAGAAACCGAGTCTGGAGGTCACTAGGTAAGATTCTGATCAGACTGAATGTGACCTTTTAGCTACAGGAGCCAAGAAGTTACTCTTTGTCTTCAGACAGTTTGACTTGGGTTTTCCAAGTCAAAATTTATTGATCACATTCTAAGGACTAGAATTGGAACCTTTATTAATCAGATATTAAGCAGGAGGGTCCATCTCCAGAGCTGTTATAATTGTAGAATTATTCTATGACCATAGAGGCCATTTACAAATGAAGATTCAGCCCTGTGGAGGTAAATTGGTGACTCAGGATATTCAAGAAAATCTGGAAAAGTCCTTGGTTTTGTGTAACCCTGAATTTCCCACCAAGTTATCACCATCATCCTCAATGCCATTACCTCCTATAAAATAATTACTATGTGCCAGATCCTATACTAAGTATTTTGCAAATATTAGCTCATTTTAGCATCACAACTGCCCTACAGGATGGGTACTATTATTTTCACAGAATAGAAAACTGAGATCTAAAGAGGTCCAAGGTAATTTGTATAACACTCTCAACCAGTGCATTGTGCCACCTCCAATAAATAAAAATTAACCAAACCTTAGCTTCTAATTGGAGTTCCATTGGTCTTTCATCTGGAGATGCTATCTTTTCCTGAACTCTTATTTTGTTCATTATAAAAGTTAAAAGCAAATAGGAACCCCAACTCTTTTCCATATTCTAAGACTCTTCAATTACATACACGATTTTTACCAGGATGATTTCAAAGAGTCCTAAATGTATGTGCTTCTGGCAGCTTAGTTCTGCCCTTTTCGACACATAGTATAAGTAAGATCTGATTGCAACAAGTCTTATTTTTAAGCCTTTTTATGATGAAAAACTAGATGACTGCACCGCCCTACAAACATTAACTGATCTTTAATATAGTGCAATAATAAAGCACTATATTAATAATTATAATAATATCATAATTTAAAATGAAATTTTATGTATCAGTTAACTGACAAGAAAAAGTAGGACAGGTAAGTGAACAGCTTTCTTTACTGAAACAAAACATACAGGTGCTTCTCAGATTTTCTTGAAATTAACTGAAACATGTGAAGGGCTTCAAAACTCTGAAACACTACATGAATGTAACGTCCTACATTCTTGTTATTTTTCTCAGTTGATCCTTCCCTAAGCCGTGTGGTTGAACAGGGATTATCGGGAGAATAAGTACTGTTGTTTCTAAGGCAGTGACACTGAAGGCTTTTGCTTTTATACAGAAAGACATGGGGAAAGTGGTCCTTTAGATAATTCAGCTGATGGATATATACAATGGTTGGGGGTGGGATGGGAACTGAAGGCAAGGAAAACAGCTGAGAAGGCCACTCTTGCAAATACCTCAAACCTATTTATTTAACATAAGTTGTCTACACCAGGATTTAAGAGTGACTTGGAGGGCTGGGGTTGTAGCTCTGCATCACATAAAAAGGTATTGTGTTGATCTACGACTAAAATAATTTTTTTTAAGTGACTTGGATCCAACTTGTTCCAGGTTCTAAGGTCAAATTCTATGGGTCATGAACAACTGTGCAAAGAGAATGACAAGCAACTGTGGAAAACAAGAGTCTGATCATGCCAGAGGGTCGGAGTGGGGATTGGAGAAACCAGTGGTGGAACCTGGTGAATGATCGGACACATCTGTTCATTCCTCATCTGAGGCAGGTAGTCTAGAGCAGGGCTGACCAAACCCTCTGCCAGAGATGTTTCGCTGGAGAAGGTGGCTGCTGTCCACAAGAGTATGGTCATAGACAGTTTTATCTTTAAAATTCTTGTGAAGAACATGCCCATAACCCACCATTACTCAGGAGGCTGAGGCAGGAGGAACTCAAGTTGAAGGCCAGCCTCAGCAACTTAGTGGGACCCTGTCTCAAAAAAATAAAATAAAATAAAGAAAAGAAAAAAGAAAGAAAGAAAGAAAAAGAAAAAAGAAAAGGAATGAGGATGTAGCTCAGTGAATGAGGCCCTAAGTTCAACCCCTCAGTATCACACACCAAAAAATGAATAAATAAATAAATAAATAAATAAATAAATAACTTGTGAAATTTGTATTTTATTCTCTAAGAAATGATGTAATGGTGCCTACTTTGGGGTTAGAATCAGGGAAAGTCTCTGTATCAGGCAAGATACTAAGGTGTCATACGTATAATTGTCCCTTAACATTCACAGGGATTGGTTAGTTCCAAAAGCCATTGCCACCAAGAATACCAAAATTTTAGGATGTTCAAGAATTTTATATAAAATGAGGTAATATGTTCATAGAACCTACGTACATTTTCTATATGAATCATCTTTCCTGTATTTTAAATTATCTGTAGATTACTTGATAGCTAATACAATGCAAATGCTCTGTAAATCGTTGTCATACTGTACTATTCAGGGAATAATGATGGGAAGAATATGTACTGTACATGTTCAGTACATCTGTAATTATTTTCAATCCTTGGTTGAATCCACAGATGAGAAACCCATGGATATGGAAAGTATATTTTTTTAAATTATTTTTTAGTTTTAGATGGACACAATATCTTTATTTTACATTTATTAGATGCTGAGGATCAAACTCAGTGCTTTGTGCATGCTAGGCGAGCGCTCTACCACTGAGCCACAATCCCACCCTGGAAACTGGATTTTGACAGCAGATTTTTTCCACCTTTGTGTCCAACAGTTTGTTGTTCATTCGTGCTTATAAGAAGGAAAAAAGAAACAAAACAAAATTTTCATTTACCCTCAGATTTATTCCAAGTTGAGAGATAAAGTAATCTGGATTCGAGCCCTGTTTTTTCCACTTACAAGTTGCTTTGATGGCAAAGGGACAGTTAGAATAACATCCTTCCTGTACCATTCACAGAGTTATGGGGAGAATGAATAAGTCCATACATTTGAAGAATGTTGCATACCTACAACATAAATTGTGATGATCTTGTAAGAGGGAAGTGACAATGACAACTGCCACTGTCATTTGAGGCTAGAATGCACTATTGCTGCTGTCAACATCTGTAATCTCAGCATTTTAAGTTAAATAGTATTAGAATAACATAGCTCCTATGTCCATAATTTGCAAACCACAGATCATGATTTTACGGTAATGATTATTTCTTCCCAGGTTTAGATATAATTTAATAATAGTTCATTTCCAAAATAAAAGTTATCATAAGTGAAACCATGAAATTTCCTAACACTTGATTTTAATACATTGCACTTATATTCTAAAACAACTCTGAGGAACCAATATTTACAATAGATGGAAGATTTATGAAAAATCTGCCACCAGGTATATTTTTGTGTGTATATTTTTCTATATATAGAACCTAACAGATTACATGAAGAAAGAAATAAGAGTCTGTATGTCGTGTCTTAACAGCAGAACAAGAGGGCAGAGTGTGAAACTTTTCAAAGCATGAGGTCTGGAACAGGAGCAGACATCTTGTTTTCTTAGGACTGAAGTCAAAATCTTAACTGCCATAGAGAAAGGGAAGCTTTTCCAGATTTTTGTTCATCTGTGTCAGAAAGTCCAGTATCCCTGAGATAGGAACCACTGCAATTAGAAGGGAGTAATAGGTTCTCCCAAAGAAGATTGTTGCTTAATTTGGACAACTTACCCTGGTCATCGGGTGTAAACTTTTGTTTCCCAGCCTAATGCTTCACAGCACCAAGACGTTTCAGTAATGGTTCATCATAAACCCAGCACTCTCCATCTTCATGGAATAACCTTGTCTCCCACTGAATTTCCTTCTCCTTCCTTTCTCGGGCTTTTGCTCTTTGTCTTTTTTCAAGTCTGTGCTTTGCTTCAGTTACTGAATCAATGTCTCTGATTTTTTAATTGAAAGTGACATCCTTCCAAAGGCAGCGGGACTCATATTCATTCTGATCTTCCAACTTCCTCACTTTCTTCTTGATTATAGGCAACTTCTTGGTATCTACAAAGATCGTATTTTCCCTTTGCATATTTTGCATACATTATACCATTCCATTCCCCTTCAATTGAGCAAAAAGACTTCTTGTCATTTGGAGAAAAAAATCTCAGCAGTAATTCTGTGTTTCTTGCCTCCATAGAAAGGTTTAGTGTGGAAGACGATATTTGCACTATAACTAGTTTTGGAACAATTAATATTGCATTCTCCTCCTAGTTCCACCCAGGGCACTGTGAGGATAGACCTTCCATAACCATTGGGGAATATAAGAATGTAATGCTCATCATAATCTAGACATGAGACACAGCCTTGCCCGATGTTGTGCACTCCAATGGACATCCCAAGGAATTTTGATTTAGTCCAGATATGAGCATTGAATTGGATTTTCTTGTTAAAACATTCAGCATAAAAGGCTGAAATGGGTGGATGATGGGAAACCTGCTCAGCCATGAATATTACACTGTTTTTTGGAAACCCAGGGAACTGGTCCTTCTGAAACTAGCTCTGTGTTTGTTCTCTTCAGTGCCATTTGAAGAGACATTCAATGTCAGTGATACTGAAAGATCTCACCCAAAATGAGGTTATATGGCTTTTTGGCAACCGATCCTTTCCTTCCTGCATGAAAGGCCAAGAGGTAACATTTCACAACCTGAACCGTTCGATCCCTGGGATCTTTCTGGTCACTAATGCTCACAAACAGGTCTGGATATGCAAAAAAGTCTGCATACATTTCTAAAAGAGATCTTCTTTCAAGAATAAATTTAGGGCTGGGGATGTGGCTCAAGTGGTAGCGTGCTTGCCTGGCATGCATGTGCCCCGGGTTCGATCCTCAGCACCATATACAAACAAAGATGTTGTGTCCACTGAAAACTAAAAAATAAATATTAAAAAAAAAATTCTCTCTAAAAAAAAAAAAATAAAAATAAATTTAAATAAATAAATAAATCTTAGTAAGATCCATTCCGAGCCTAACCTGTGACAAGAAGTGCATGATAACACTCTTGTCCTCCTCCACTGACCCTGCCTCCCCATCATCGTCTCTATCGTCAGGTGAATCAAAAAGGTCAGCATCACTTGTACCATTGGACATGGAAGAATTCAGTGATTCTGTGGTAACTGGGCACTTTAGGCTATTTCCTGAACTGCTGTGTGTCAAGACTGAGGCAGAACCAGAAGAATCTATTAAGTGCTTTGGGGATGAGCCACTTTGATGGAATTCATCAACATCATAGAATTCATCTTCACTGCTAGAGTAAGAAAACTCTGGGACTGTATTTGGAGACAAGTTGACATGACTTGGAGAAGTTAGACTGCTAGGAGGTGGTGAATGCCCACGGCCTGTACTATTTGGTGTTGGAGTCTGATGATGTCCCAAGGTAGCTAACACAGGTCCAACGGGTAAGGAAGATGGACGCTGCTCTGACTTACACAACTGAGCTGGTTCTGGAGGTAAGACAGTCTGGGAAGGCATTGTACTGATTACAGGTTCCCAGGGACTAGGTTGACATATTTCATCTACAGGATTAATAGTATTTTTAGCGGATCTGCATCAACACAATGCAGTGTTTAATAGATTCTACCATGCTATTTGTTGTTTCTTTGAGAGTTTCAATTTTCTCTCTCTGTTCATCATCTTTACAGTTTTGAAGGTTGTCATTAAAAAGGTTTAGTTGTTCTATCAAGATTTGTAGGTAAGCATCTGCCTCTGTTAGTTTCTGGTCAAAGTCTTGGACACTAGGAACAAATCCTGAATCCAAACCCCCACAGGGCGGTGAGAAGGAGGTGAGAAGGAGGCAGGGAAAGCCTCAGGCCTTTGTCAGGGCAGGCAGCAGGGACTCCAGAGACTCAGGGGTGGGGACCAGCCCTCTCCCAGACCCTCGGGGTCTACTCACTCCACAAGCGGCCAGCAAGAAAGCTATTCGCTGAGCCCCACCCCCCCTCGGTGCCTCCAGCGGGGGAGGGGGGACCTGCTCCTGTGCACCCCTCTTCTACTCCCTCAATCAGATCCCGGCAGCGCAGGAGGCCCAGCCAGAAGTTCAAGTTCAGCCAGTCCCCCCCCCCCCCCCCCCGGGGGCTTACATAATGATTATTAAAAGGGGCGTATTGTGGAACATTGAGGATTTAGAGTCAGCATATAGTTTTCTTTAAAAAAAAAATAAATTAAGATGTTAGATAAGTGTTGGAAACTTAAAAAAAAAAACAGACTTGGAGACTTGACATTAGTCCCTCGGTGATTGTTAACCAGCATAGCACCATTCTGGACCTCAATTTCCCTAATCTAAAAATGAGAGGCTTAGTCCATTGTTTCTTAGCTGGGATGAATTTTGAAATCACCTGGGAAGATCTCCAGACGTAGAATTTTTGTTGTGTTGTGTTTCTTACTGTGCTTCCAAGGCCTAGAAAAGATGCTTGGCATGAGGTAAGTAATCAGTAAATCTACACATATTTTGTGAATAAATAAGTGAAACTTCAAAATTCACAGGCCTGGCAGACTCTGAATCCTCAGGCAGCAGAGAGATAGCCTGTGTGTATATTTTGAAAATTCCATCCTGATCAATTTCACCAAGCACAACTGGCTAAGAACCACTGAACCCAGCAGTCTCCAAGATCCCTTCACAGTGTAGCCAGGTGTAGCAAATAAAATTACATCTAGTTATGTTCAAATGTCAGATAAACAACAGATAATTTTGTAGTATAAGTACAGAATTTTTGGTTGCCACAATTTCTTTCAGTATAACCTAATAACGCAACTGTTTTGATGGATGATTAGGGCCAGAGAGTGGACCTTGAAATTGGCCCCGATTGAGGAATCAGAGAGTTTGAGTCTCAGCTCTGACTGTGTGATATAAGAATATTGCTTAACTTCACTGGACTCCGTGACTATAGTACTTGCCCTGTGGAGGTAGTGGACATATTTGAGATAATATAGATATGGTGCCCAGGTCTTAATAGATATTTATTAATGCTTTTTTGGTACTTATTAATGATTAGCTATTATAATATAGTTGATTTGATCAGTGGGTAGAAGAAGAAATTCAGTGTCAACGAGACCTTCATTGACTACACTGTCAACTAGTATATTGGTACTCTGAAATGACCAATGTTATAGTTAATAGTTGTAGGTAGAGCTGGGCAAAAGTTGAATGAATGCTGACCTTCTATCAAACAATACCTCTATGTCTGGGTGAATAAAACCATACAAAAATTAATATACTATCCAGAATAAATAAATAAGGAAGTCTTTCATTTCATTCATTGTGAAATTTCATTTGTTTAACTGACTTCTTCTGATGTCAAAGGTAAATATTTGCTCAGGTTTTATAGGATCACTGTACAGAGAGACAGGCCATTATGTGGGCCATGAAAACACACCAAGCCTACCTGATTTCTAAGGTAGGCTTGGTGTGTTTCTAAGTTAAAAGAATCTTCTATTTCCAGAGTTTTTGTTGTTGTTAAACATTTTTAATATATCCCCTCTGAATTAAAAAAAAACAAACATCAAATCACAAGTAAAATGTTCATTAAAAGAAAACAATTCTCTCCAGAAACATCGATTCAGATAAAAATCTTTAGATACCTTCATTATCAATTTTAAGGAGGTATGGCTAGATAATAAATCAATAATTCACTCTTCAGTAGAGTTACTCTGATATCAAAATACTTTAGGCACCTCGTGGTTATTTCAGGGATTATTCAACAAATATTTTTTGTTGCACATGTATTATGTACCAAGCACTGTTGTAAGTGGTAGGGACCATCAGTGAGTGAAAGAGACCCCAAATCCCTGTCCTTTGTGGAGCTTGACTTTGTGACCTAGGGAGACACATATAAGCAAACTAACTGAATAAATGAGGATATGGATGGTGATAAGTGTTATAGGAAAGAAGAGGAGAAGGAAGATGGAAGTATGGGAAGGGCTAGACCACTAGTTTTAAATAGCACAATGAGGGCAGGTTGACTGGAGAGGAGTGGGGTGAGAGCAGGAGGAAGGAAGATGGAGTAGTTACCAGTGTCATAATCATCTCTTCCATAAAGGATTCCAGGATCCTGACTTCCAGTTTAGTTTATTTATTCTATGACTGTGGGGAGATTCTAAACTACTTACATGGAATGATAGTTTTCAACTTGCAAAAGCATGGATAGGTTGAAAATTTATTTCAATAACTATGACCAGAGGAAATAAGCATGGCTTATTAGTGATGGCATGTGTACAGATATGGATAGCTCTGAATTCATATTCTGATTTTCTTTCTTACTAGATTTGCCTCCTTGGGCAGATAACTTAGCCTCTCTGTGCTTTAAGTTCCATATCTGTGAAATGAGAGGACAAAAAAGAGCCTCCTTACAGGGAGCAGGTGGCACATGCCTGTAATCCCAGTAGCTCTGGAGGCTGAAGCAGGAGGATCACAAGTTCCAAGCCAGTCTCAGCAAAAGGGAGGTGCTAAGCAATTCATTGAGACCCTGTCTCTGAATAGAATACAAAAAAGGCTGGGGATGTTACTCAGTAGTTGAGTGCCTCTGAACTGAATCCTTAGTACACCCCCACCAAAAAAAAAAAAAAAAGCCTCCTTTAGCATAGTGAGGGTTATATGTCAAAGGTTTACCACAGCTTGGTGCTAATGTGGGAAGATTGTAAGTTCAAAGCTAGTCTCATCAACTTAGTGATACCTTGTGCAAAGTTAAAAAAAAGAAACTTAGCATCTATATTGGCTGCATAGCATTCTACCCTATTGCTGTCATGTCATCTGGAACATTCCCTATTGTAGGACATTAGGATTACTTCTAATTTTTCAAAATAATAAGAATCACAATAAAAATAATGCAAATTAGGTGGCCAACACACTGAGAGTTAAATAGACAGAAGTCCCTTAGATTCATAAAAGACAAACAGCATGTAGAAATAAGTTCTCCTAAAGTACACAAACTTTGAATAAACATTGAATACATGCAAGTGTTAGATAAGTGAATGACCTTTTGAATGACCTGAGGCAGCAAGTGAAAGGAACTGAGTGAACTTATTTATTTAGACAATAATAGCTCTTTCAAATTCTGTGTGTTTCCTAGAGAAATATAGGGGTGACAGTAGACAATAAAACCTTGTACAAATCCTTTACATAATTGCCTTGGCTCTAAGGGTCAAGGCAGAATTTCATATAGGGTTTCCCAGAACTCAAGTCATTGTCCTTCGCTCTGAGTTTTTGCCCCCTCTTTCTCTTCCCCTTCTCTCAGTGTGCTTTGTCAGACTACAATCCGTGGCTGGAAGAGAAAAGACGACTGGCCCTTCTTTGTTCAAATTCAGTACTATGTTATACATACCGGATCTCCTTTGAATGCAGCACTCAAGAGAAGGCTGCCACCTAACCAGATCTTAGGAGCAGGGAGCCATTGTTCCTCTCACTGGGTTTCTCCAGACCGGCCGGCTCAACCTTTGACCTTTCCTACAAGGCTTCCTGACAAGGTTTTGAGGACCACCAGTTAAGTATGCCATCTATTTTTTTTTTTAAGTTGTTGATGGACTTTTATTTTTGTTTATTTATATGTGGTGCTGAGAATTTTTGTTTATTTATATGTGGTGCCAGGCAAGCACCCTACCACAGAGCCACAACCCAGCCCCATCCATGCCATCTTTTAACATTCTAAAACAATTCATGATTTAAAGGAGCTACACTAAATACATCAAGGAGCATTAGACATGACTAATTCTAGAACTCCATTGAGGCCCAGGCCCATAAATCTGCTGAACCAGATGCAGTCTTGCCATAAGGCAGAGGGCTGGGGGAGTTAACTCGCATTTAGTGACAAGACAGGTTTTATTGACATCCGAGTGCCTTACTAGGTTTCAGCTGGGATAATCCTCAGTTGAATGTGGGGCAGCCTGCTTTCCTTCTCTGGAGGACCCCATCTCCCAGGGAAGACTGCCCCTTCCCCCAGCCACCTTCAACTTCACTCAGAGAATCTTTGTTTTTATCTGTCATTAAAAGTTTGTTTGATGAAAAGGCTCTGAGTCTCAAAAGATGGCTGGGTTGTGTGAAAACTACTAGGTTAAGGGTCAAGGCCAAAAGATCAACTGGGTCAAGGTTTCTTTGCTAAGGGAAAGCTTTAGTGACAATGACTCCGTAAAAGTTATCATCACTGACTGACATAATTAAAACAAAAACCCCAAACAACAGCAGCTACCTAATACACACACTATCCTGAATTTGATCCTCCTCATGAGTCCTGACTATGCTCTCCAGAAACCTAGATTCCAATCCTTTTTACCACTTAGAAATTTGGAGCTCTGGTCTTCTTTACTACAAACTGTAGATTCTAATCCACGAGTACCTCACAGGAGAAATTGGCTCAGGGGATGCTCTTGGTATAACGCCATGTGCCAAGGTGCTCAGTGAATCAGGAGGATCACGAGTTCAAAGCCAGCCTCAGTGACTTAGCAAAGCCCTAAGCAACTTAGCAAAACCCTGTTTCAAAATTAAACAAATAATAAAAAGGGCTGGGGATGTGGTTCAGTGGTTAGACATCCTGGGAGGTTCAATCCCTGGTACCACAAAAAGTAAGTTCTCAATAAGTGTTAGCAATTATTAAAATTAGATTTTTGTTTTAATTGCAACATTTCATATCTCTTTCAAACCAAACTCTGTTAGTGTTAAAGATGTGTGATTTATACACATATATATTATCTCCCTAAAGTCAAACTGTTATATTACACACACACACATTATTTCCCTAAAGAACCAGTAATTTCTTGGGATTATCATTTTGTTTCCTTTATAAAACCTAACCTAACACTTTAGGCAGAGTAAGCCCTCAATAAATATTTGGTAAATAAGTAAATATTCTAAATAAAATAAGTCTTCAGGTACAAGTTTGTAAACCTAATCCCTCTACTCAGAATCCTAGTAGAATGTCACACACCTTTTGAATTCTCTATAAATATTTTATAGCCACAATAATATAATGACTATAATTATGAATAAAGATTACTCTTAGCACGAATTTCCTGAATGAAGGCTGTGTCCAACAGCAACACTGAAAATTTATTCACAGTGGGTGCCAGCCAAATGCAACCTGAATCCTAACTTACTTTTTAAAATAACTAAAGCAAATGAATCTATGTGTTTCTACATTTCAAACAGTTGTATCCAGCAGCTATGAGCTTGGGGTTATCATACTGTAGATTGCAATAAATTAGGCCACTTTTTCTTTCTATATTTAGATAATAATTCTTTGACTTGTTTTCTGATGAAGTCAGCAACTGGATTATTTTCCATTCACTTCCTAAGCTTTGTAATGCTGTGACTTAGTGGCAAACCAACTAATGCACTCTGAATTAGGAGCTTTGGGATACAGAAAGAAACAGAGCAGGACATGTGGGCCACTCCCTTCTGCTTTTTCTGTTTTAGTTTTCTCCAAACAAGGGAGTCTCAAAGGAAACCACAGAACCATCAGCTATAGGTGAGTCCGTCCACATTGTTATTCACAGATCTAAGTTTTGAAATATTAATAAATGATCTACGTTTAAAAAATATCCTTAGTGGCAGTAAGACCTTGGGCGAGGGTGAGGGAACATAGTTTCCATTAGTAAATCTGGAGTCTCTGAGGGCTTCCTGCAGTGGTGGCTCCAACTGTCCCAAAGCTTACCTCTTCTCTGAGGAGACTCACTTTTCTTCATGTGTGCACATGATTTCCTTACACACTCTCTCTCACACACACACAAACCTTGCCACCATGACTTTCTTATAAAAAACCTCTAATGGATATGGAGTTTTTACTGGGATAATGAAATTATTAGAAACCATCACCATTAACAGTGACATTTTTAGATGTATTCATAAATATATTTATGAATACATCTAAAAATCACTGATTTGTTCACACACCCCGCCCCCCACAATCTGGGGATTACACACAGGGGCACTCTATCACTAAACTAGGTCCCTAGCCCTTTTTTATTTTGAGGCAAGGGCTTCCTAACTTGCACAGTTTGGCCTTGAACTTGTGGGGCAAGTGCCACCTCACCTGACAGAACTGTGCGCTTTAAAAGTAAATTCGATGATGTGAGACTTGTATATTAATTTAAAAAAATAAATCCAAAATAACAATTTCAAATACAAATCTACTAAAAGTTCAAGTTCTGCCATATTTTATTGATTGGGTTTGTTTCCTTTGGAGGGCCTATGAATAAATGTTTACTGACCAAATGTAGAGGAGGATCAAGCAGAGGTGAAGACTAGGAATTCTGGGGGGTGAAAGACACTTTTAAAATGCAGGCTGGGGAGATAGCTCAGTGGTAAAGTGTCTGCTTAGCATGCATGAGGCCTTGAGTTCAATCCCCATCACCAAATAAATAATAATAATAAAAATGATATTAAAAATAAAAGGGGGCTGGGATTGTGGCTCAGCGGTAGATCCCTTGCCTAGCACGACCTGGGTTTGATCCTCAGCACCACATAAAAATAAAGGCATTGTGTTGTGTCCATCTACACCTAAAAAAATAAATATTAAAAAAAAAAACCAAATAAATAAAATGCAGTGATCCCCTCTGCTTCTGTTCTCCCAGCTCTTATTACAATGGGAATAATTGGGATAATTATCCTTTTCACAGAATCTTAGACAATTGGCCCAGAGGCATTTTAAAGAACATCCAGTGTCTAAATGCCCTATTTTACAAATGAAGAAACCAAGGTCCAGAAGGGAGTCTGCTCGCTGTTACCTAGAGAGAGAGCTGGGAATAAGGCTGAGAATCAAAAGAGATTTCCTGACGCAACTGTTTTGGGCTGTCCTTTAACAGTCAGGGTCCATCAATTTCAAGAATGTGCAGGTGTGCTTTGCAGAGAAATATAAGGAATTATTAATTCACAGCCTCTTCTCCCCAGAGGACAGCACTTAGCCACGTGAGATTTAGTGACTTCCCTTTAACACACTAGCAAAAAAGACTGTGGCGTGTGTAAGGCTAGCTGGGTGCATCCTGTGGGGAATCCACTCAGGAGGAGCATCCAATTAAGAGAATCAGTGGTCAGAGAGCTGGCATAAACGTCTTGTCCCCGGGTTTTAAGGCTGCTTTCCAATTTCCAATACTTCTTCCCTCTTGGACCTACTTGCCATTGCTTGGAATCAGGTGTTTGCAACTGAACTGACTTCCTTAGTTCAGTCCTAGATTCTGGAGGTAGGACCCACATTTTCTCTGGGAGTTCTCGGAACAGAACACCTGCACCCTTAAGGATAAATGCTAGATTTTCAGATAGGCAAAGTGGTATGTGCCTGTAATCCCAGGTGAAATACAGCAATAAATGTATAATGGGGGGAGAGGGGTACATTGGTCCTGCAGTGGGGCTGGGGCACATGCACGCACCGAGGACACCTGGCCGACGGGAAATTTCTGGCCGGAGCCAGAAAACAATTTCTTAGCGGCTTGAAGGGAGGGGGCAGTAAAAAGGCGCGAGGCGAGATTATTAACCGTGTCATCCTCGCGCATCTAGCTCCTCTCCCCGTTAGGGATAATAAACCTAAGGGTCTTACTGGGAGGATTGATTCCTCTCTCTCTGATGACAAATAAACTCAGGTGGGTAGAAGAGATGCGAGGCAGAGGGAGCAGGTGGCCGGAGGCTGGGAGGTGTGGTAAGGTACCTCCAGGGCCCGGTAAAGGCTCGGCGGCGCGCAGGCGCACTGGGGCCCACCCACCGGCCGGCTCCGTGGCTACAAAGGCAGCGCCATCCAAAGCCCAGCTTCCTCGACTCTCAGGAGCCTCCGCCGGCCCGCGTGTCCCTCCCGCTCCTCTCCGGAGCGCAGCCACAGTGGTTCCCCGCCCCGTGTCTGAGGCTTGCGGTCCTTCTGGCTAATCCACCCTCGCAGTGGCTTCCGTGCCTGACGGCTGCGGCGCGTTTCGGGGTTTAATTCTGGCGCTGCCGGCCGCAGCCGACTCCGCCCCTCCGCCCCGCCTCCTCCCGGAGCTCTGCGAGCCGCGGCGGAGCCAGCGAGCCAGTGGCCAGCCCCGCGCGGCAGGTTGGGAGGAGCGGCTGGAGGTGAGTGGCGCGGGGGGCTGCGCTGCACCCCCTTCCCTGGCAGGGTTGGCCCGGGGCGGCCAGTCTCCGAGCCCTGCTTGGGGCCGGCCTCCGCGCCCAGCCTGGCAAACTTGGCGCGCGCCGGGGGCGCAAGGCGGCGGTGGTGGAGGACAGCCCGTGAGGGCTCCCGCTCGCCCGGGTTACTCTGGCGGCCTCAGGACGGCCCCTTGGAAGAGGGGTTCAGGGGGTGGCTTTGGCTCCGGGACCGCCCCATTTTGGCGTGCCCCGCGGCGGCGGAGCTCGGTGGGTCTAGAAGAGGGAGCGCAGCGTCCCGGGCTCTGGGGAGCGGGAAAGTACTTGCCCGGCCGCGGGGCGGGAGGGTGCCGGCGCCTCCAGACCCCAACCCAGCGCCCTGGCCGTAGGGTGCCTCTGGGCCCTATGTTAGCCAGAGGTAGGTTGAGGCACGCCTCTTTGAGGCTTATCTCCGTTAAGGTCGATGAGCAGCTCCGCAGGAGACGAGACGGTCAAGACTTCTTTATCCTCTGTCCTAGAGCGGCAGGTGGCCCAGGGTCGCCCTCAGCCGACTCCGAGATGGCTCCGGCCAGGAGGTGGGGGAGGGGCGTGGGCTCTGCGGCGCTCTGGCCCTGGGTCCCTTGGCCGACTGCCCAACCCAGCTGGGACCGCGTGGGTTTCTGGAGGATTTGCGGTGTCAGTGCGAGAGAGCGTGTGAGGCGTCCGTAAGCGGACTTGGTCCCTGAGCACCCCCTTCTTCCCTGTCACGTCGGCAAATACTCCAGGAGCTGCGTGCTCCGGGCAGCCACCTTTTCTTGATTGTTCTTCCCCCTTTATCTGGAACCCCCTGGAACTTGCAGAGTCAACTTTTTGTGGTAAGTCTTGCAGGTCAGCAAGAGCTGTGCTGCCCCAAGGATGACCAGATGAAGGCCTTGGTGGTGCTGGCATTAACGATCTATGGCGTCCTGCGTGCGGCTCTTGCTTTTTATACATCCTCTCTGGTAGCTCATCTTATTAATGAATGGATTATCATACGGGACAGAGAGACCTAAAACTAACAAGTTTAATCATTCAGGTCTATAATCCTTCAGTTCCTTCTCCCACCTTCATGCCCCCACCTCTTGAGCTGGATGGAAATCAGGGTCTCCTTGCAGATTTTTAGTTTTCATGAATTTATTTATCTTGATTTTGGATGTGATGTGCTTGTTTGCTAGTTTCTCCTTTCACGCAACTTTCCCTACTAAAATGTTGGGCAGGTTCACGTTTTATTTAAACTTTTGAGATAGATATAGTAAACTGTGAATTTACCCATTTAATGTGTACAGCTCAGTGGCTTTAGTAAAGTTATGCAATCATCAACACTAATTCCAGAATATTTTCATCACCCACTCCAAGCATTTCTATCCCCATTAGTAATTCTTCATTCCCTCTCTCCAGCACTACTCCCTCATTTTAAGGTAGCTATATGCTGTAGAGATTGAAAGAGATTACAGACATAATTAACTTTGGTCCTTATGTTGTTAATGAAGGGCACTGCTCCTTAGGCAGTTGAAGAAAAATTAATTATGGGCAGTCCTATGGGGAGATTAATTAAAAAGCCTGAGGAGGGAGGAGAATCTGCTGGGGGAGGAAATTACAGAAACTACAGAAATTACAGAATGCATTTTATGTCTTAGGGCACAGGTGTGCTTTGGATATGCTTGTGCCCTAGATTTCTCTCCTCTAAAAATCACTCTAATTGAGGATCAGCTGCAGCAAAAGTGAGTTCTGGTGTGTGTGTGTTTAGATAAGATGTTGGGGGGCGGGGAATGGACTGCAGATTTAAGACTAATTTTTTTTTTGTTTCCCTGTGGTGCTAGGAATTGAACTTAGGGTGCTTTACTACTGAGGTACATCTCTGGCCCTTTCAAAAAAAAAAAAAGAAATTTCAGATGGGATCTAGTTAAGTTGCCCATGCTTTGAGCTTGCCATCCTCCTGCCTCAGCCTCCTGAGAAGTTGGAATGACAGTTGTGCACCATCATGCCTGGCTCTTTAACTTTCTAATCTCTGCAGAATCCTGTGGATATGCTTTTATTTAATAATCATTGCACCACTGGAAATATGTGTTAATTTGGGAGTTCTTTCTAGTGTATATTGCTGCATGTTTACAAGTACACATTGTGCAGTATAGTGTTTTTTTCCTCCATTTTTTGACTGTTTCATAAACCAGGGATTTTCTCTTTTACAAATCTACCCATAGAGTTATCCTTGAACCCCCCTCCCCCTCAGTGTTGTGGATGGAACTCAGGGCCTCAAGCATTCTAGGCAGACACTACCCTTGAACTACAGCTGCAACCCTGTAGTTTTTTTTTTTTTAATGTGATACTCTTGGTAAGGGTATTGAGCAAGGAGCTTTAGAGGATATAAAAAAGATCATATTAAGTATTTTTTTGTGTGCCCAAATTATATATTAAGATTACCAGGTAAGCAAAATTCTTACACATGACAAAGGAGTTAGTTTATTCAATAAATAGCGAGTCCTTGTTTGAGTTCTGAGAAGAGGTCTTTGTTGCCTGCCTGGTTAAGAGAAGCTTGTCAGAAGAGAACAAGTTGGGCTGGGCTTTTAGAGATTTTTAAAAATTGGTGGGGAGTAGGTACCTCTGAAGATAAGGGACCCCACTGAGCCGTCTCAAGGGAGAGATTAACCCAGCACAAGGAGAGCCTTCCCTGGCCACTCTGGACAATGGGAGTGAGGGTGGCTTCCTGGCCATTCTTCTGGAAGATAGTGAAAACAACTGAGCCAATATAAAAGCAGGGGGAAAATGCAGCTTTTTTTTGGGGGGGGGGCGGGGGGGGAAGGTGTTTTGTACTCGCAACTCCAAGTCCTGGGGCTTGGTTGCCAACACCTGGCAAAGACTAGGATGCAGTGGGCTGCAGCTTTCTCACTCTTAACCCATCTGCTTTCCCCTCTGAGAAAATTCAGTGAACGTCTCTCTAACACACTGGCTGCAAGATCACCCTTCATTTAGAATAAGCTATATGTCAGTTAACATTAGTAAACAATAATTGTATTTCTTTGACATGGAACACTCTGGAAGAATTCAGAGACCAAAACCCTCAGATCCTAGCAAGAGAGACATACAAGGAAACAGCTGTAATAGGCCAAAGGGTGGAACAAACATGTATAAATGACCATTCTGGAAAGGTAGTGGATGGAAAAATTAATGCTGAGAAACCTGGGTAACACTGGGGGAATTGGACTTTGAAAATGTGTATAGGTGGAGATTAAAGAGCATTGAATTTAGGCAATAGCTTTAGAAAAAGATAATTGGCAGTACTTGACACAGAATTCTGAGGCTAGTCACATGCTTGGAGACCTAGGTGAATGGCAATTTAAGATTGTAACATTTGTCCATTGACTTGTGCCTGCTAAATCATCTTGGTGATCTTTGTGCAAATATTGTAGTTCTACACTCAGACTGGCTAATTGGAATCTTATCTTTTGCTTGCCATATGTGACCTTTGGCAAGTTTCTAACCTTCTCTGTGCCATGATTTTTTTTCCACCTATAAAACAGGGATAATCTGGGTGTGGTGATTTACTCTTGTAATCCCAGCCACTCAGGAGGCTGAGGATTGTGAGTTTTTGAGGCCAATCTGGACAACACTCAATCAAAAACAAAATACCAGAGGTATTCAAGGTACCTCTGTTATAGGGTTTATTGTGAGGATTAAATGGGTTCAGACCAGCTCTGTTGACTAAGGTAGTCACAAATCTGTCCAGCATCAGGAACACTTACAAGAGTAACTGCCACACCCTGTTGACTGTTTCTTAATTTCTGAATTTTAAAATTTCTAACGTTTTCAAGGAATGAATAATGCAAAATAACAAAGGGTTTAATGTGAAAACTAAAACCTGTCACTTCTGGTCACAGCTCAGCCGTAGTGTCTTTCAGTGTGATGAGTTCTGTTTCCGTTGTTAGGTCTTGGTGGTTATAACAAATGACCCCAGGGCTGGGGATGTGGCTCAAGCGGTAGCACGCTTGCTTGGCATGCGTGTGGCCCGGGTTCGATCCTCAGCACCACATACAAACAAAGATATTGTGTCCCCCGATAACTAAAAAATAAATATTAAAAGATTAAAAAAAAAAAAAAAAAAAACAAATGACCCCAAAATTTAGTGGCTTAAAAATTTTTTCAGTGGTCATGGATTCTGTGGGTCAGGGATTCAGGGGGACTTGGCTGCAAGATTCTGCTCCTTGACGTGCTGAGGTTGCTGTATGGCACATGCTGTTGAATGGGCTTCTCTAGAGGGTCCGAGAAGACTTTTGCTCCTGTGACTTATGTTTTGGTGGGGGTATCTGGAAGTCTGGGCCCAGTACTGGCTCTTTACCAGAGCACATACTCATGTTAACTTCACTTGTCATCCTGGTGATTTTAGCATAGTGGCCCCAGGCAGGTGGACTTCTCACATCCTAACAGGTTTTCCTGTGGTTGGTGTTCTCCAGAGAAGGAACCAGTAGATGTGTGTGTATCAATGAGGTGGTTTTTTTTTTTTTTTTTTTTTTTTTTTTTAAATAAATTATCTTGGAGGCTGGCTTGTCTAAACTCTGCAGTATGAGCCAGCATTTGGAGAGCAAGACAACCGTGGTATAGAGGAAGAAAGACTGAACATAGTCTGGAGAATTCCCTCTCATTCAAGGAACCTGGTCTTCTTGTTCCAGGTCTTTGCTGGATTGGGCGAGGCCCACCTGCATTATGATGTGTAGTCTGCTTTTCCCAGAATAGAATTTGTTGATCTCCGAAACAACCTCCGAGACATACAACATTAACCATCACGCCCCACAATGATCAGTTCTGAAACTGAGACTTCATGGCCTTTTGCGGCCTGTGCCCCCAAAGTTGCATGACTTCTTTTCCCCACATTCTTCAGCTGGGCACAGACCCTCAACCCCTTCCTTGATGGGAAGAATGTCAAAGAATCTGCAGTCTTCGTTTTAGATGGCTGCTCTCTATATTGGATATCTCAAATTTGACATCTTTCAACACCTTTCCAAGAAATGGAAATACTTATCGCTCTTTTCTCTCTCTCCTCCCTTCTGCCTCTCCATTTCCAATTTTTTATTAGACATTAGTTTTATTTTTCCTAGTTACCTTTGTGAGTTTAAATAAAGCGTCCCATTCTTTTCGAGACTGGCGATATGGAAAACCTGGCCTTCTGGAGAGTGCGTGAGTTTGGGAGGGACTTGGAGACCAGGAGCAAGATGTCTCCAGTGGCCGACAGTGAGGCTCTTGTTAAAACTCACAGACCTGCCAGAAGTAAGGGTCCTCATGCTTTTTTCATCACTGAAGTAATCAGTTAATTGGAAACAATTATATATGATGGTGTCAAGAACCTGTAACTGTCCCCCCCCCTTAATTCATTTAGTTAATGGAAATGAGCAGTGGAGCTTGTTGAACTCTCAGAAGACAAACTAATCCCTTTTTATAATATCTGAGCCCCTGAGGAGCACCCAACGACTTCCTCTCTGGTCGGCTGACAGCTGTTGCATATTACAGATAAAACCTCATTTGATTTTTTTTTAATGTAAATTTTGGCTTGATTAGATGTAGAATGTAAATTTTGTGGCCTGCATTACTTTTTTGTGTTCTCATTGCAATTCTCGCCGCCTTATTCGTCGACCTTGGGGCGGGAAGTGACAAACTAATAGGAGCAAAAGTAGAAATCAAGCCTGATCACTTCTTGCTCTTTCCCTTGTCTCCCTTCTTCCTCTTTTTTAATATTCATTTAAACAGCGCTGCCCTTTCCTAGAAGGACCACAGTGTGGCCTTTCCTAGGGGAGGGATCCTCTCCTTTCTGCTGGATTCGTCCCATCTCTTTCCCCCGTGGGGCTACTGGACAGTCAGCCCCCCCCCCCCCCCCCCCCCCCCCCCCCGCCACTTCAGGCCCAGCTCTTCCTTCTAGCATCATAGCGTGGTTCTGTCAGCTTTTGAATTTTGTATACATACAAATTTCAGAGTATTTGATCTTCCTGTCTGGCTTTTCTCACCCTGTGTTGTAAGTACAGGACTGATCCACATTTTGGTACGTGCTTATGGGCTGTTCATTGTCATTGCCATGTGTTGCTACCTTGTGTGACTGTCCCACTGTATATCCCTCCCATTGTAGATGTACATTGGGTGGTTTTCCCATTTTGAACTAATGAATGGTACTGTCAGGAGAAATTTTGTGTATGTGTTCTAGTGAGCACACGTGCATATTTATTTTGGACATATATCTGGGAGTAGAATTGGTGGGCCACACAGTTCTGCTGGAGTAGATAGTATTCAAGCATTTTTTAACCCTTTATACTCTCGATGATGGTGAGTTCCTGTTGCTTCTTCAGTTCCTTGCCAGGGCTTGCTCTTGTCTGTTGTCTTATTTCAGCTCATCTTGCAAATGTGTATTATTGAAGTGTCCAGATCATTGATGAAGACAAGCACCTCAAACATGGTTCAGCCTTTTTACTTTCAGCACAGTGCACTAGAAAAGCTAAATTGGTTCAAGAATCGATCTAGAGACTATCTGAGTTATTAAACTGATCTAGCTTTTCTCTTTCTCCGTGCTATAAAATTTACTTCTCATGTTTTTTTTTTTCTTTGATTTATTGGGAGATGTATTTAAAGGGATGTAAGTCTAATAAAAGATTAAAGAACAGAAACTTTACTGTGTTGAAAAATTAAGCATTCAGTATGTTTTCAAGCTTATGTTGTTTCAACTTTTGTTGTTGTTGCTAGGGATGGAACCCAGGGCCCCATGTGCTGGGCAAGGGCTCCACCTCTGAGCTATATCTTTGGCTCAGCTTTTCTAATTTGTCCAATAAAACTGTTGGCTTTTGCCTTTCACTGTGATATTTTGATAGGGAAAGTTGTCTGAGTCATGCTCTGTAGTTGAGTGGGAATCAAATTTCCACTTGAAAGTGCAAAAGAATATTTGAATTCCTGATGCATTACATTTGAAGGGAAAAAGAGAAGGGGCCTGTCAACAAAGGGTTAAGTCGGAAAATGGGAGCTGAATGGCAGAACTCTAGGTTTCTGCTGTTTCTGAGAAAATGAAATGAGTAGTTTCTAGAAAACTTAGCACCTGGTTTGGTGGGCTTGGGTTTGTTGTGTTTCCTGTTGGCCCTCTGAAATTTCCTCTTTCTCCTTCTACTCAGGGCACCCATTTATCTTAGTTGATCTTTTAGTGGATTGTGTGCCTCTTTAGGAATGCCCACATGCTCTGGGGCTGGGGCTCAGTGGTAGCGCACTTTCCTGGCATGTGTGAGGCACTGGGTTCAATTCTTAGCACCACATGTAAATAAATAAAATAAAGGTCTATCAACTAAAACAAATATTTAAAAAATTAAAAAAAAATGCCTACGTGCAGATATCACCTAGCTCTGTATTTATTCTGTGTATATTCTGCCTTCCCCTAAGTAGCATTAGGGAACCCTGCTGAGCAAGGACTAGATGCTGTGTGGGCTTCAATACCTGTAAGGTACTTGTAGGTGCTGTCCGACCTCTTGGTGACAAGGTGAAATCCTGGGTTACGTAACCTAGCAGGCCTTGGAGAACGTAGGCTTCTGAGGAAAAAGATTTCTCTGCTTCAGAGACAACACACTTTAAACTCCTGTTAGAATTATAATTCAGGAATGCAGGGAGAGTTTGCCAGACCCCTCCCAAGGAGGGAAAGGGTTGCGGTTGACTTCAGCAGTTTCTCAGCCCTGGCATGTTTTCCCGAACAACCAGGGGAGGTCATTCCTTTCAGATAACTGACTGCTGATGGCAGTTTTTGCCTATGGTTTTTACTTTTCTAGAGTTGAGCGAATTCAAGGCTATTTCCCTAATGAGGTCTTATGAACTTGGTGGTGTTCTGCCGTCTCTACTGGGCAGGTAGGGGCCAGCGGGTGTGGTTGTGGCTCCAGAGTAAGATCTGTGAACTCACAACTGTTCCCTAAGCGCTGGGAATGACAGAAATGTGGGTGGGAGGCACGGGGCAGAGACACTGGCCTGAGGAACAGCAGGGCTTTCTGTGGTGTGGCCAGGTGGGAGAGCAGTAGCCAGGTCGCCCTTTGTAGGCATTCGGAAATGCTTCTTGAATGGGTAAGTGTCATTTTATTAGTAGATACTAAGGAGGTCAGGTGGCCTGAGGTTCCGACTCACCCAGTCATCATTAACCGTGATTTATATGCCCACCGTGTGGCACCTGATTCAGAGTTTCCTGCTTCCGTTGTTCAAGTTCAAATATTTTAGTTATAAAGAGATTGTCCTAGTGAGGTTTGACACCCTCCCCCCCCACACACACACACTTTAAGTATGCATCTGAATCTGGGTTTTGTTCTCTAGAATTTTACTTTTTCTATGAACTCAGAGCCACAAAGGAGCCTTATTTATTTATTTATTTGTGTGGGGGTGTGTGTGTGTGTGTGTTGCTGGGGATTGAACCCAGGGCCTTGTGCATGCAAAGCAAGCACTTTGCCAACTGAGCTCTATCCCTAGCCCAGGAGCCATATGGTTAAGCTTCCAAAATTTGGTGCCGTCTGTTTTTTGTCAGGAGAGTGTGGATGATCAATTCTTAGGCTAGCAGAGGGGGAGAACTGTTTCTCTGTAGGCCTGGCCGACCCCAGGAGGCAGAAAGCGCCCACGTGGATACCCTGGGGAAATGGAGAGCCCCGTCGAGGCCTTGCTTTCCCTTGCCTGCAGCCCCCCTTGTGCAGAGGTCCTCGCCGTCCAGAGCAGCCCAGCCTCTTGGAAACGGAAGCGACAGAAGTTTCTGGACTCCACTCTGCTGAAGGGAAGGTGCAGTTGGCCTCTGGAAGCCAAAGGTGGGTAATGAGGCCGTGAGGGCTCTCCGCCAGCCCCCAGTGGTTCCATAGAGTAGCTGCAGAACGGTGTGAAAAAACAGCCACTTTTCCCTGCTTTGTGAACTTCCGTGGCAGGAGGAGGAAATACTGCGTAAGGGACTGAAGTTCATGTAGATTATAAGTCATTTTCTTGGGAACTTTTTCAAAGAAAAAGTGGTGTCGCCCTCCGACCTCCTCTGATTTGCCCAGTGACCTTGCTTACCTGTAAACGAGGCCCATCTATAACTGATGAGGGTCCTGGCTTGGCACTGCTGTGCCCGTGTTCACACCTGCACTTAGGCCTGGGTCCCCGGTGGGGCTAGGATGCCAAATCCATGCACACCGTGCTCCGTCCTGAGCCTCCCCTAGTCTCCCTTGACCCTCAGTAACCCAGGGTGGCTTCTCTACTTCATCCCCATTTTTCCCCTTTATTTTTGGACTGGTCAGATGGAGGGGTTCTGATTCTACCCAAGGCAGTGGCTGGGAGTGCAGGTCCTAGAGTCTCTGATTTGCTGCAGGGTGTATGTTTTCCTTGCCTCTGTGTTTGGAAGGAAACCTTATCTTCATATCTTTATGCTGTGGTGTTTAAATGTGTCCTGGTGAGTTACCTGCAGGAGTGTGCAGGGAGGGAAGATGAGAGAGGAGGACCTTGGATATAGTAGTTACTGAATGAAACTCCTAGAACAATCTGAAAAGAGCTGTCTTGTTTGCTTCTGGCCAGAGAGCAGAGAAAGGGCCGAAACCCAGGTAGCCCACAGTGGAAGCTCAGCAGGAAGTAGCAGGATAGAGCCAGGCTTGGAGGACCTGGTGCTGGGGGAAACCCCAACTCCATATCACCACCCTTCTCCCTTCTCTGTAAGCTCTCAGCCACTTTTGCCTAAGCAGAACAACCCTGGACTGCCTGCAAGATGAGGCAGTGAGAGCCCTGCACAGAGGGGAACAGTGAGATGACCGATGGGTGAGCCTTACACTCAGAGAACTTTCACCTGGTTCAGGATTAAGGGGTTCCTGGAGGTTGCCAGGCAGAAATTGTGGTTGGGGCTCTGGTTATGGCGGGGACTGGGATAGGGAGAGATGTCATATTTTTGGAATTCCAAATTGGTACTGTGCTAGTTACCCAGAACTGTGCTGGAAGCCTCCAGGGATCCTACGGCCTGGGAAGCAAACCATCCAATCTTGTAACAGTGTTTCCAGAGTTTGGAGCGTGAATGCCCTCCATAAACTACCCGCAGGCAATTGGCTGTCAGGATGATGGTTCCTGGGGTCTGAAGCTTGGGCGAACTAAAGCTGGCACAGCAGCATTTTACGTCCAGGGTTCCCCGGGCATGGACGTCTGGGTGCCACTTCACTTACCTTTCCTCAATCAGTGGATTCGGTGATTTGGCTGGGGAGATCCAGAGGATTGGATTTATTTCTCAAAGCCACATTTCATATGAACAAAGTGTAGCCCTGTTTTCAGTCATTAAAATTAAGAACTTCCATCAACTTTACTTCCAGATGGAGAGTAAAAAGTCAAGTCACAAAGAAGATATTTGGCAAACCTACCCCACCTCCCAACAACAAAATGGCTTGTCAGGATATGTAAAGAACAGTGGCCAATCGGGAAAAAATTTAAAGTTGATCAAAAGTAGTCATCGGGAAAATGAAAATTAGGAGTACTATAAAATACAAATGTATACCCACTGAAATGGCAAAAATTAAATGGCAGACTAAAAACCTATATCTACATACTTGCAGAAATGTAGAAAAGTTGAAACTCTTAAATATTGCTGGTAGAATTGTAAATTGGTTTAACCATTTTGGAAAGCTATTTGAAAGTAACTGTAAACATATCTTAACATGTATCTGAACAGATATCCTATGACTCAGCAATGATACATATCCAACAGAAATGAGTCTGTTCATAATAGTGCCGTTAGAAATACTTTGAATACCCGAAGGTCAAAGAAACTGGTGACACAATTCCACAGTGGAGTACTACACAGCAATAAAAAAGGACAAACTGAGGCATGAGAAAGAGTTAAAATAGGCAGAAAGGAAACTTGGGCCCCTCCAAGGTCAGGTTTCTATGTGGCAGGACTGAGATTACAGATATAAAAAGCCAGGCTTCACCAAGGACAGGGCAATTCCTGTGTAAGCAGAAAAACCTGATAGGCATCTGTTGCCTAGTGCCTAGACTAAAAAGGCATAGTAACCTGATTGGACCAAAGGGTGCGTGAGGAGCTCAGGCACACCGAGTGCCTTATCCAGGATTTGGGTCGGAGGCTAAATAATAAATCCTGTTACCTTGCTCTCAACCTTGTGCTCATGGATTTCATTCTTAGAATTCAAGGACAAAGAACCCACCCAACCCTGCTTCATACTACAACACTACTAACATACATTATTCATAAATATTATGTTGAATAAAGTGTCAGAAATGAGTGGATTATGTGATTTCCTTTATGAAAAGCTCAAGAGAAAAAAACTAAGACGTGGTAATGGAAGTCAGAGTAGGATAGGACTCGTATAGAGATGTATGGGGGGCAAAGGGAGCTTCTGGGGTAAGCAAATAAAATCAATACATATTAGTACAAGAAAAAAAAAACCCTCCAAATAAAACCCCCCAAACTCCTTTAGACTTGCTTAAACCAGCATCGACAGGAATTTATTGGGAAGAACCCAGTGGAACCTAAGGGCACGGTCCTGGTCAGTCCTGGGAATCGTGCTGGTGTCCTGATTTGTTCGGGGTAGTCATGATGTCCCTTTCCCAGCATCTGTACCTGTTGTCATTTCTTTCTGCAGACAGCTTTTCTCTGCTTTAGCTCCCACAGTAGAAAGGGCACGCTAGCTCTTGTTGACCATGACTTCCATGTCAAGCTCGACTCCTCTTTTATACTTTGTAGTTCACTGTTTCTAGCCCTGCCTCCCTCCCGAGTGACCTAGCCATGTCTCCTTGTTTTCCTCTGGGAATAGAAATCTACCATGGTCCAGTGTGCTGTGGCCAGAGAGGCTGGGCTCATGTAGGAAAGTTAGAGCAGACACAAGGGTCAAGATGGGTGGGTACCGAGAAAGGTGGGTGAAAAGAAAATGGTTTCCATGCTACCACACATTCTGTGGAGTTTCTGCTTTCTCTCATCTTTTCCAGACACTGTTGGATTGAAGGAAAGAATCTTAGGAAATTCTTTCTTTCCAGATTCAATCTCTGTTTACAAAAGACATCTGACAGCTTGATCCTGGTCTTGCAGATGTAGCTGTGATCTTCCGTCATTTTAAGGTCATAGGATAATTTCTTTTATTTTTGGTAGTTGTAGATGGACAGAATGCCTTTATTTTTATGTTGTGCTAAGGATAGAACCCAGTGCCTCACAAAATGCTAGGCAAGCACTCTACCACTGAGCCACAAACCCATATCAGATAATTTCTTACATACGTGAAGATCAGGCCTTCTGTATATAACTCTTTGTACTAAATTATAGGAAAAATTATTCCCACGTTGGTATGAATTGTTAAATAACCTTCCCCACATCTATCATGGTCTTCTAACCCGGATGGAGCTTGTGGGTGTCCAGATTCAGGACTTTCTGGGGCGTAGTGTAACATATCTTTCTTCCAGTGTCTGGGGTAAGTGGTGGATTGCCTGTGAACCTTGACTTGGCCTATGCCATTATGAGGCAGCTTAGCATTGTCCTTGAGCTTCTAAGCACTTAAAACTGTGTGCTTTTTTTCCCATTTGCTCCCTCCCAACTAGCACTGACTCTCCCCAGAGCCTCTGTATATGAAAGTCTGCCTGCTTAGTGCTAGTAAAGTGTTCTGTGTTTCCCTGGTCATCCCCCGTCACAGATTTACAAGTGGTCTTATGGAATATTTTCTTTTAGAAATTAGGTTTTTTTTTTTTTTTTTTTTTTTAGTTATCGGCAGACACAACATCTTTGTTTGTATGTGGTGCTGAGGATCGAACCCGGGCCGCACGCATGCCAGGCGAGCGCGCTACCGCTTGAGCCACATCCCCAGCCCTAGAAATTAGGTTTTTAACTGGGCATGGTGGTGCACCCCTGTAATCTCAGTGACTTGGAAGACTGAGGCAAGATCATAAGTTCGAGTCCAGCCTCAGCAACTTAGCATAGACCCTGTCTCAAAAAGAGCTTGGGATATGGTTCAGTTCCTGGCACCAAAACCAGAAAAAGTTGGCTTCAAGTGAATTTATAAGTTTTCATTACAGTAGCTATGAGAAGAGTTTTTTTTTATAAGAGAGAGAATTTTTTAATATTTATTTTTTAGTTTTCGGCAGACACAACATCTTTGTTTGTATGTGGTGCTGAGGATCGAACCCCGGCCGTACGCATGCCAGGCGAGCGCGCTACCGCTTGAGCCACATCCCCAGCCCCAAGAAGAGTCTTGACTTTGGGTATTAATTTTCTTTGACTTCTAGAAAACAAGTGTGAGAGATTTCGTGATTTTTCATCAAGTTCTGTTTTAATTGATCGTTTAAAAAATTATTTGAATCATCAGGTCTTGGCAAATTTTCCAGGCAGACACTAATACTAGAAAGCTAAAAAAGAACCTGGGACTTTTTAAATTTATATTTTTTATTTTTATGATTTCTACATCCCATAAAATCCCAGACAATTACATTTCCTTATTTTGCCAGAAGACTGGCCTGCCAGTTAAGTTTATAGCCTTTATCCTCGTTTTATCCCCGATCAGTTAGACATTAATTACATGCCTGTGGAAGGGTTGGCTGCTGGACCTTGTCTTCTTTGAACTTACTATTGTTCTCATCAGGGTCTTCTAAAGGTCAGCCAAACCAGTAACTCCAGTGCTCCCCCTCCTCCTAAGCACATTGGGTAAAGTGAAAACTTGATGAGAAGAAGGCAGAAGTTATTTCCTTTTCATTTTTAGTTGTGCAGATGGTTAGCATGAAGATTCACCAGCACTAAGGCCTGCACATCTGTCTGCCTTCTTCAGACCAGGTAGTAATTGTTCCGCTGACCATGAGCAGTTTTAAAAATGAAGTAGTTCCATCACTCAGATTATACTCGGTGACTTAAAACAACATTTTAATTTCTTGGTCACATCATTTGACAGCTGGAGCTCTGTGTCAGGGATGATCTTTTCTTTAGATCCAGGTTAAATGAACCACCCCACTCTAGGGTAGACTTTTACAATATAGGGTAAGAAAAGAAATGACCAGCAGTCCATTCATGGCTATTAACACTCTGCTTGTATCACTTACACTAGCATTCAGTCAGCTGGAGCAAGTCACAGGGCTCACCTGCCACAGAGGAGTCCGGAGGTGTAGTTAGTTCTTCCATCTGCAGACTCAGTCACACGACATTGGGAGGGGTATAATCTTCTTTCAGGGTTGGCAGAAAATAATTGGAAACAATATAATCTACCATAATGGAAAACTTTATTTAATTCAGAAAGATTTAAGGGCCTGTATGTTGATTCAGAAAGTTTTTGGAACTGATTAAATCTGTTTTGGGCTTTATTTAGAAAAGGTTATGCCTCAGAAATCTGCCTAGATATGGAAAATAAGGTCTAGTATTTGAGCGGCACTGATAGCTCTCTTAAGAGCTGTACCCATAATTTGGTAACTTTTCATTGTTTCTCAAGCATCTAGATCTGTATTTTAATCAAGAAATTACATTTCTTACTCCTGATTTTCATATCTTGGTTCTTTTTTTTTAGAGAGAATTTTTTTTTAATATTTTTTAGTTATAGGCGAACACAACATCTTTGTTTGTAGAGGATCGAACACGGGCTGCACGCATGCCAGGTGAGTGCGCTGCCGCTTGAGCCACATCCCCAGCCCCAATATATCTTGGTTTTTCACATGCTGCTGTCTTATTCAATTAATTTTCATGCAGTTGCCTGTATTAATATGGTTTTGGCAACCAATTAAAGGTGATAGTGCTGTTAAGAGAAGGGTAGAGATGGGCCTTTTTGTTAAATTTATTAGGATTGCTGGGAACGTGCTACACACCTATTATCCCAGCACTTCCGGAGATCAAGGCAGGCAGAGTGCAAGTTTGAGGCTACCCTATGCAACTTAGCTAAGTTAGCAACTGTCTCAATTTCCAGTATTGACATTCCTACAGCCTCCCTGATATACCCATTTTTGTGAGGTAGGAGCATCTGTTTAGGCAATGGTCTTAGATGCATTCTGTAATTTTTTATTATTTCTTTAATAGTACTGGGCAGTGAACCTAGGGCCTTATGCATGCTAGGCAAGTGCTCTACTACTGAGCTACATCCTCAGCCCTTTCTAAAAATTTTGAGACAGGGCCTCAATAAGTTCCCCAAGCTGGCTTTGAACTTGAGATCTCCCTCAGCCTCCTGAGTCGCAATGATCACAGGCCCACACCACCATATTCAGTGGTTCTCTGATTGTTATGGGAATGTTGAAATCTCCTTCACTTGGTTGACCTCTAAAGCAGACCAAGCATAAGCTGGTGACACAGAATTCTGTTTTCTGGTTCTTTCTGAGCGATCGAGTTGCTTCCAAGTCTTATTGAAAACTCATTTGTGTTAAGTGTTCATTTATGAAATTCTAAAGGATTTTACACATTAGTGCCATTGAAGTATTGGGGTACTTGGAATGTTGAACTTCCTTTTCCCTGTAATTTAAAAAATTAGCATCTATTATGTTCCCAATTTATGTAATGGAGAAATAGGGAATAGCTGAAGAATCACAGGAAACTTTACACATCACCATCCCTCTTGCATCTCGGTCTTTGCAGCCTTTTAAGGAACCACTGGAAAAGTTGCCCGAGGCCTTGAGATTGGGAAATTCTGGGACATTTCTTGGGAGAGTATTTGACTTATTAATGTAAGTCTTGTCAAGCTGTTTTTTCTCGTTACTTTGGCCAAATCTATTGCCAACAACAAAAAACCCATGTGGAACTTCATGATGACTATTTTTACTAATTAATTTAGGTCTCGTTTTACTATTTCAATAAATTTTCCCTTACTCTGGATTTGTTCTTTTTTTTTTTTAATTTAATTACATCTAGTTTCGAAAGTTGCCTCAAGCATTTTTTGGAACAGGATTGGGTATAAACACACGTATGATGCTTGCCCCATGCAGTTGAAATTGTAAGGGTGCCGTATGTACATGAAGTACACCAGAGAACACTCCTTTCTGTGCTTGCTGAGGCTTTTTATTGTTCTACTAGCAGGTGTGTATGCTGGCGGGGGTAACCCTTGGATTCTGCACTCAGGCCAGGGACCTGAGTAGGTTTAACTGGCAGTTCGCAGACACCAGACTGGGCAGTTCTTTCTGCACAGTAGATCTGGAAGGGGCTTCCCATTAACTTTTCAATTTGGAGTTGGTATTTTCTGATAAGCTACTTTGGTGTTTAACCCAGCTCACTCTCCAAACGCTGATGTCCTGCCTGTGTGCTGCCCATGTGCTCCTGGCACCCAGTCTCTGATCTGCCCTGGCTTTCACTTCCCTACACTCTCTTGGTGCTGAAAGCTGTGGGAGTGAAGCCAGAACTGGCCAAATGCTAAACACCTGCACTGCTCTGCTGCAGCTTCCCTCCAACTAATGCCTTCCACTTTGAATTCTGACTTATTGTCATGCCTTTTGTTTTTATTGATGAATAATGTAAGACATGATCATACTGAAAATCTGCAACTCCTATTTCTCCTCCTTGCTCTCTGGCCACTCCTCCTCAGCTCCCTTTGTGGGTTCCTCATCCTTCTGCTGCCTTGCTTTGGGACCTAAGGGCTTATCCCTGATCTTCTCCTTTCTGTAGAACCTCCTTTGTGGTCTCATCCTGTCTCATGGCTTTTGGTACCATTGGTAAATCGTCATCCTCACTTTTAATTCTCCTGCTCCGACTTCTCTCTCCAATTCATCTCCATTCATCCCCTTTCCTCCTTACCTGGATGCCTGGTGACCACCTCACCTTCAACATGGCCAAAACAGAATTCCTGATTCTTCCCCCAACTCATTTTTCCCCACAGTCTTTTCTGGTGATAGATGGCAAAACCTAGAACCTCTGAAATCATCTTTATTCCCCCTTTTCACACATCTCACATCAAAGCTCGCAGCAAATCCTGTTGTTCCACCTTCAGAATATGTGGAGAATCTGCCTCCTCCTCCCCCTCCCCTCCCCCCTCCTCCCCTTCCCCTTCCCTCCTCCCCCCTCCCCTCCCCCTTCCCCCTCCTCCCCTCCCCCTTCCCCTCCTCCCCTTCCCCTTCCTCCCCTTCCTCCCCTCTCTCCCTCCCCCAATCCTCCGCCTCCCCCCATTCACTGTTCCCTGTTCTCTCACCTGTGTAATCCTAGTAGCCTCATCACTGATTTCCCTGTAGTCCATTCCTAGCAGCTCTGCTTTAAAAACAAAAGTCTAATTGTACTTCTCTGCTCAAACCCTGTATCAACCCCTATTTCCATAGGAGGGAGAGTTTCCACAGTGACACCCAAGACTCTCCTGACCTGGTGCCTGTGGTTCTGCAGCTGCTCTTCTGTCTCCTCCCCGTTTAGCTTACCCTTGCTCAGTCCTGCCTGTGTGCTTCCCCACAGGAGCCCCTGGGCTAGCTCCTTCCTCCTCCTGAAGTGCTTTCCTTGGCTCCATGAGGTCCTTGCCCAGTGTCACCATCTCGGTACCTTGAGGACTTGAAGTTAGTCGGCCTTCTCCTGGCACTCCTGGTCCCTCTTTACCAACCCAGCCTTTTTCCCCATCTCAACTCAACCAGTAACACACTGTGATTTACTTGTTTTATTTGTTGTGCTTACCCCAGTAGAATTGGGTCTCTGTAGATGTTGACTGATGTACATTAAGCTGTTAGAGCGGAGGCTAGAATCATAGAAGGCACTTAAGTACATATTTGTCTGATGAACTGCTGACAATTTACTCTGCTGTTAGGAATCCCTCATAGGAAGAAGTGTACGTTTCAGTTTGTTTTTATGGGGAAGGGGCATTCCCCACCCCCGCCAAACACTGTTATGTACTCATTGTATTTCCTTCTGTTTTGGCTTCCAGGATGTCAGGGACTAAGTTTTATGCTCACTTGCGATACTCCATGTTGGTAGAATAATACACTCTTCCCTCCTTCTTTCCCGGCCTTTTCTTGATTAAAAGTTGTCCTATCATTCTGTTTATTTTTTTGACAGTAACTCAGCCTTTTGTTTTTAGATCCTTCAGGTATCTTTAGGGAGGGTATGATTTGTAAGATTTTCAATCTAGGTTACAGAGGAGCAGAAATCACTTATTACTGAGATTTGTTTGTCTTTCAGCTAGCTGACATTCTTGGTGCTTTGGCCTGGTCAGCACAGTTGTTCAAGGTCATATGCCACTTACCAGTTTGATCAGTGTTCTGAAACGGCAGTTTGGGATATGCTATCTCTCCAGAGGCTTCTGTTTGAATTAATAGTAAAAGGCGAAAGATTTATACGATCTGAAGAGCAACCAGAGTATTGAATTAACAGTGATATAAGCATTAACATACTTGTAAACCACTGTTGTTCATTTCTTTGGTTAGTCAATACCCAACTCTTGCTTCTTAAACCCAAGGCTCTTGATTTCTGACAGAATATCCTTTGAAGTGTTTCTTGTCTCTCTTCGTTAGAAGGAATTGTTGGCTAAAACTTGAAAGGATTACATATCTCTATGGGGTGTTTGGTCTGGACACATTATCCCAGTGTGCGATTGGTGGGTAGTTTCAGGAGGTACCCAAAGCCACAGAGCAACTGTCCTCCTGGAGCTTCAATTTTGCCTGAAATCTTCAGAGAAATCTTTATGAATGTGAACAATCTTTGCAAATTCTGATACATAGATGCTTACAAAAGAAGCAGAATTTTATATTCCTGAGTTGGACAGATTTGAGTTAATAGCTCTAATGAGCTGCACTTGTATTTAAGCTGATGAGCTCATTTAGCACTGTGATAGGGCAGCCAGCCACAGAGGGTTGTGCCAGGGTCCCTGCTACCCTGGCGGCTGCTCGTCCCTTAGAACTAGAACTGGAGGGGGGGGGGTTTGCTGTAATTCCCCAAACTATATTTTTTCCCCAAAACTAATTTTTCAGTACATCAAATATGTCACCCAAAGGATCAGTTTTCAAGTTGAAAACTTTTAATTACATTCTGCATGCAAACCCACATGTGTTCCTAACTCCACTTCTCAGGAGAATGAGGTTCTAAAAACACAAAGTACTGGGGATTCTGATTTTATTGTGTGATCTTACTCATTTTAGAATGAGAAAAATTAGTGTTAATGAAAAAAACCTGAAAAGTCCTAAATTCTTCAAGGAAGGTAGCCATCCTGGCATTTCTGAGGCATTTATACCAGGGAATGAAACACAGGATGATGACTGTGCTCCAGCCCTGCAGGTAGGAAGGAGTTAATTGGCAGGAGCACAGTCAATAGCAGGAGACCCAAGAACCATCAACTTTTCTTAGGTACTATTTGAAATATGGTTTTTATTTTGGGGGCAGTGCACGTAAGCCTATGGTCGGTTCTAATGTGGGAAACACCCTTGCACATCAGCTCTGAAAGATTTTAAGTGTTTTACACATGTGTGTTTGTATACTTCAAAAAGTCAAATTCTGGCCTGGCATGGTGGTACACACCTCTAATCTCTGTGGCTTGGGAGGCGATGTAGGAGGATCACAAGTTCAATGCCAGCTTCAGCAATTTAGCAAGATCCTGTTTCAAAATTTACAAAATTTAAAGGACTGGGGATATGGCTTAGTGATTAAGTACCCCTAGATTCAATCCCAGATACACCCCCCCCCCCAAAAAAAATCCTGTAAAACTGGTAAGTAAAAACAGTAGCTCCTAACTCAACCTTTCTTACCCCTGACTCCTTTCCCTCAGAGGTAACTACTCTTTTTTTTTTTTTTTTTATTGGTTGTTCAAAACATTACAAAGCTCATGACATATCATCTTTCATACATTTGACTCAAGTGGGTTATGAACTCCCATTTTTACCCCAAATACAAATTGCAGAATCACATCAGTTACACATTCACATTTTTACATAATGGCATATTAGTGACTGTTGTATTCTGCTACCTTTCCTATCCCCTACTATCCCTCCTCCCCTTCCCTCCCATCTTCCCTCTCTACCTCATCTGCTGTTGTTCAATTCTCTCCCTTGTTTACCCCCCCTTTCCCCTCACAACCTCTTATATGTAGTTTTGTGTAACATTGAGGGTCTCCTACCATTTCCATATGATTTCCCTTCTCTCTCCCTTTCTCTCCCCCAACTTGTCTCTGTTTAATGTTAATCTTTTCCTCATGCTCTTCCTCCCTGTTCTGTTCTTAGCTGCTCTCTTTATATCAAAGAAGACATTTGGCATTTGTTTTTTAAGGATTGGCTAGCTTCGCTTAGCATAATCTGCTCTAATGGCATCCATTTCCCTGCAAATTCCATGATTTTGTCATTTTTTAGTGCTGCGTAATATTCCATTGTGTATAAATGCCACATTTTTTTTATCCATTTATCTATTGAAGGGCATCTAGGTTGGTTCCACAGTCTAGCTATTGTGAATTGTGCCGCTATGATCATTGATGTGGCAGTATCCCTATAGTACGCTCTTTTAAGATCCTCAGGGAATAGTCCGAGGAGGGCGATAGCTGGGTCAAATGGTGGATCCATTCCCAGCTTTCCCAGGAATCTCCATACTGCTTTCCAAATTGGCCTCACCAATTTGCAGTCCCACCAGCAATGTACAAGTGTACCCTTTTCCCCAGAGGTAACTACTCTTATACTGAGATCTCTTGTCTGTCTTCTGATATCATTGAACTGCAAGAAGATGCTGATTTTTTTTTTTTTTTTTTTTTTTTTCCTTTAAACTGGCTTAAACCCTATGAAAATGGCACGGCTTGTTGTTGTTTTTTTGTACTAGAGATTGACCCCAAGGACATTCAACGCTGAGCCATATCCTAAGCCCTTTTTATTGTTTTATTTTGAGACAGGGTCTCAGTTGCTGAGACTGGCCTTGATGTGATCCCCTTACAGGTGAGTGCCACTGCACCTGGCTGAAACTAGCAGTTCTTGAGGAAAATATCCTGTGCTGTTATTTCTTGATTTTTTTCCCCTAAATCTAACTTTGCAGACTATTTATTAACTTTATACAACAAAAGATGAAGATAAAATTCATGACTTTGCCAACACTTCTAACAGTTTTTAATTTGATCAACGGTGTCTGGATTGTGATGATTCACAGCGGAGACATGTAATGTCAATGACATTTCCTTCCTCAGGGTTTTCTCATCCAGAGTTCACAGCTGTTGGGGTTGCTTGTTAGCTTAATGTGTTGCTCACTGACCCCCCAACCTTGCTCTCCTCCTGACTCCTCCGTAGAGATGAGAATCGGCGCTGAGGTGCCCCTGTTGTTCTTAGACCCCTCCTTTTCTCTCTCCAGATGTTTTAGCATCCTTTCCTGTGGTCTCTCCCTATCGGTGGTCTTGGTGGAGGACACCGACCAATATCCTCGGAGAAAGTTTTCCAGGGAGGTATGCTTTTGAGATTTGGCTTATCCAGAATGTCTGCCCTCTCCGCCTTTCATCCTTACTTCTGTTAATTAAGGCTTAAGTCTATAGTTCTCATTTAGAAATCATTTTCCCTCAAAATCTTGAAGAGGTTGCTCCCTAATGTCTAGGTTTTTATGGGAAACATTTTCTCTATGAAAGTTCTTAGTATCTTTGTATCAAGAATTATCATTGGTGTTTTTTTTCTAGGCACACAGCAACCATCTCAATCTACAAACGTAGGTTTTTCAGTTTATGGAAGATTTCTTGAATTATCTTTGACATCCTTCCCTTTTTCTCTTGGTCAAATTCTCATTCTCAAATTTTGTCCTTGAGGAGCGATTCCCCGATTTCCTTACCTTTTCCTCTTTGTTTTCTGTGTCTTGACCTTTCATTCCCTTTTCTGATGCATTTCCTCAGCTTTGCTTTACAACCATTTTTACTGAATTCAGAAGTGATTTTCGGGCTGGGGTTGTGGTTCAGTGGTAGAGCGCTCGCCTAGCATGTGTGAGGCCCTGGGTTCGATCCTCAGCACCACATAAAAATAAATAAAAATAAAAGTCTATCAACAATTAAAAATACTACTAATAATTGTCAAATGGCTAATGCATTCCTCACAGTTAAAAAGAGAGAATATTGAGAACGCTTCCAGTTCCTACACCAGCCATCATAGCCCTCCTTAGGCATGAGAGGTAATAATCTGTGGGGGTGTGGTGATACCACTCTTTGAAAAGGGGGGATTGGGCTGGGGATGTGGCTCAAGCGGTGGCGTGCTCGCCTGGCATGCGTGCAGCCCGGGTTCAATCCTTAGCACCACATACAAAGATGTTGTGTTCGCCGAAAATTAAAAATAAATATTAAAAATTCTCTTTCTCTCTAAAAAAAGAAATATTAAAAAATAAATAAATTAAAAGGGGGGATTACCCTCTTTTGAAATTATGGATGAGAATGTACCTTACATACAGTCATGCACCTTGCTTTTTTAAGGTAACCATGTCTTAAGACCCCTTCCACACAGGTAAGGTTTTCCCTGTAGATTTTAAGCACAGATTTTCCCTGTTTTATTTTAAACACAGCGGCCTGGTATCTTTTTAATAGATATTCCATATTTGTTTAATCAGTTTCCTATCGATTTTACTAAATTCAACGGTGCCACAGGGATAGCTTGCACATATATTTTGTCCACATGTAATGGCATGTGGGATGAATGTGGAATCGCCATGTGAAAGGATATGGCTATGTGTACTTGTAATAGATTTTGCTATGAACGTCTTCCATAGAAACTGTGCTAATATGTGCTCCTACCCCCAAGGTACAGAAATACCTGTTTGTATCTGTGCGAACACAGTGTGTTATGAAATTTTTAATCAGGCAATCTGTGAAGTGAAGAATGATATCTCAAGTGGTTTTAGTTTGAATTTCTTTTGGGAGATTGAGTATCTTTTCATGACTCCTCCTATAGAGGAGTCATTCTTATTTACCTTTCTGTAAACTGTTCACATCCTTTGCTATTGGGTTGTTAGGTATTGAATTGTATCACTTTGTATATAGAAAGGAAATGAGTCTGTTATCTATGATTAAAAGTTAGGGTTGTTCCCTGTTTGTTGCTGATCTTTTTTCATTTTGGTTCTGGGGCTTAAACCCAGGAGAGCTTTACCAGAGAACTACACCTCCCTGCCCCAGTTTCTTTTACTTTCTATTTTGAGACAGGATCTTGCTAAATTGCCCAGGCTGGCCTTGAATTTGAAATCCTCCCATCTGGGCCTCCCCAATTGCTGGGATTCTAGATGTGCGCCACCATGCTTGGCTTACTGTTCACCTTTTAACTGGGATTTCACTGCATTTTTACATGCAGATGAATTTATTAGTTGTTTATTTTAAGGTCTTCGGATTAAGTGTTATGAAGAGAAAAGGGGCGTTCCCGTTCCCTCATTAACCATTTTGCTTTTCGTTTGTCCAAGGTTTTTCTGATACTTCTATGATTTCAGTTCTGTGTTTCTTGGTGGCTGGGGTTGAACCCAGGGCCTAGTGCATGCCGAGCATGCACATTACTGCTGAGTTATATCCCCAGCCCTGCTTTCAGCTTTTCATATTTAAATTATTTATCCTTCTTGAATTTATTTTGGTAAGTATAGATCCCAGTTTTCTTTTTGTTTTCAGAAGGCTGTTGGTTTTCCTAACTACATATTTAAGAAACCTTTTTTCCTCTTTGACAGGAAGCGCTAAGTCCAGGTCCCACATGAATTCGTGCCCATATCTTGACTTTCCTGGTATTTGTGTTTCAGTTGTTAACACTATTCCAGTTCAGAATACTTTTACATTGAGGAAATCGGGCTTATTTTAGGTATTTTACCATTGTTGATGGCCATCAAGTCTTCAGTGGCATTTAAAAACGAGCCATGTGGGCTGGGTTGTGGCTCTGCTCTCAGTGGTAGAGCGCTCGCCTAGCACATGTGAGGCCCAGGGTTCGATCCTCAGCACCCCATAAAAAATAAAAATAAAATAAATGCATTTAAAAAAATAAAAATGAATCATGCAACTTTTAAAGAAAATGATCAGGATATTACGTAATTCAAAAGAAGTATAGTGATCTAGGCTGGTAAAAGTCAGTTTTAACTCAAGGTTTCTCTGTATTTGTGTGTTACTGGGGATTGAATCCTGGGCCTTGCACAAGTTAGGCAAGCATTCTACCACTGAGCTGCTGCATCCCCAGCTTTTTATTTTGAGAAAGGGTCTCCCTAAATTTGAGACTGGCCTTGAACTAGTGCATTCCTCTGGGACCATAGGCACAGCCTTTGCAGCCCGCCAAGTTTTGCGTTTCTTTCCTCTTCCCTCCCATGAGAGGGAAATAAGTTGTTAACAGCAGAAGTAAGAAGTATTTATTCCCCTTTGGAATCAAGATTGGCTTATAATTCAGAACATTGAACCCTGGGGGAGGGAAAAAGATTTTTCTGTGAAAAGCCTTTATTTCCCTGAGTTGAGGAGACTATAGGAAGCAGAGACAGTTTCAGTCTGAACCGTGGAAGCCTTTTGGTTTCTCCAGTGTTTGGAATAGCCCATAAAATGGAAAGGACTAGCACCATTGGTACCATGTGCCCGTCGGTATCCGTGAGCTAGACACTGCTGCCTTAGTCGGGGCATCAGAAGAGGACTTGCTGAGATGCCATCTTGTTGCCAGACGGCATGCCTGTGAGGGGGCAGTTCCAAAACTCTTCTCCTCCAGGTGATAGTTTCAGACAGTAATTGGATATCAACACAGACACAGAGCTATTCTGGAGTAGTTAACATGAGCCCCTGTGGTCAGCCTCACTTTGGACCACTTTACAGGGGAATTGGACTCTACTTAGGCATACACTGATAGGATGTATATAGTAGCTCAGCAGTATTCTTTTTTTTTTTTTTTTTTAAGCTTTTTAAAATTTTTGGTACTGGGGATTGAACTCCTCAGGGGCACTTGACCACTGAGCCACATCCCCAGCCTTATTTTGTATTTTATTTAGAGATAGCGTCTCACTGAGTTGCTTAGCATCTCACTGTTGCTGGGGCTGGCTTTGAACTTGCAATCCTCCTGCCTCAGCCTCTCCAGCTGCTGGGATTATAGGCATGCACCACTATGCCTAGCAGCTTTTATTTTAACTATTTTAAACATTTTTCAAGTATACAGTTTGGTGGTGTGACATATAACCACATTGTTCTGCAACCTTGCATCACCAAACCTTTCTCCTCATCTTAAACAGAAACTCTGTACCCATTAAACACGTCTCACTCCCCCTTCTCGCCAGACCCTGGTAACCACCATTCTATGTCTATTTTAGTGTGTTTAGGTATACAGTTGATGCTCAAAGACTTACCATTCCATATATGAAAGTCTTACCAAGCAACTTGATGTGAGCGTCCTGTGGGCTGTTGAAGCCTTATCCTGAGACCAAAATAGATTTCATTTGTTTTGATGCGTCTCGAGAGTGGGTGAAACTGAGTTTATTATAGAGCAATGCATTTCCAGATTTCTGGAGTGTGGGTCAAAATCTTAAAGTAGCACCTCAGTCAACCTTGTTTTTCTTATCTCTTGGACAGAGAAATGTACTTGCTGTTGTGGTATAATCAACCTTGTGTGCACAGCTGCAGGAAGGAGCAGGAAGGTGGTAAGCTCAGAGGTTGGGTGACTTGTAGAAGATAATGGGGCATCTGGCACCATGCATGTCACTGCTGGTCAGAACAGTTTTGGAACTGGATTTTTTTTTTTTTTTCCAGCTATGGGGACTCTTTTGAAGAGGAAGGTCCTTTTGAATATTTGCATCTCTTTGAAGTTGGCACCATGGAGATAATTGTGACTTATTGCTAGTCAGAGGCAAAGCTCTCTCTGTGTGTAGGTGGGTGGGGGGTCTCTTACCCAAGAACAAAGGTTGTTGGGGAGAAAAAAGGAGATAGTTATTTATTTTGCCAATAAAATTTGTTGAACTCCAAGGCGGGCAGTTTCAAGGAGTCACAGCTGGTTTAAGAATTTGTAGTTCATCACATTTATGTCATAGAAGTTAATCTTGGGTTAAGAGCATCAGTTTGGGTTCAGTCTTTAGATCTGCTGATTTGTGACTTCAGGCATGTTTACCTTTTCTAAACCTCAGTTTTTTCATCTGAAGAATGGACATAAAGAATATTTGTCATAGGGCTCTTTCTAAGCAACAAATGAGATAATGCACAATGCATTTAAAGTATGTGATATAGCCTGAATATTTAACTAATGAAACCTCATCTGCCCTTGGACAAAGCATCTGAAGTAGAAAATTTATACATATTATGTATATGTATATACATACACATGTATAAATAAATTTTCCTCCTGTTCCAGAGTACTATTAAGAGCATCTAATTCTGAATATTCAACGTATTTGAATCCCAGTGTTTGAGTGTCTAAACTGTGCTCCTTGAAGGTGACACTGCTTGGCTAGAAGCCAAGGATTAGAGAGCTGGCCAGTGAAAACTGTAGTGGACAGACTGAATGAGACTGATGGAAAGGTCAAGGGCGCTTTGAACACTTCCTACACATCATGTTTTTCTCTTAGAGAAATAGGTTGGAATTTGCTTCCAGTAGTAAGTTCATTATCTAATTGTCTCCAAGCCATGCCTCACCTTTCTTATGTTTATGCAAAGTAAAAGGAGATCTCAAGACACATCATTCTTTTAGGAGGATCTGGAGATTCACCAGCTGACACTCCCAGATTCCACAGATCAGGGTTGAGATAAGGAGAATAATACAAATCCCCTGGCCCAGTTTTCCTCTTGCGTTTTTATCCAGAGACACTAGCAGAGATTTACAGCTTGGGGAGTAGGGAAAAAGGAGTAGGCAGAGGTAAGAGCCAATTCTGTTGTCTAATGCATCTGCTCTGTAGCTGCCTGTCTTGGTTCACTTGGAAAGGGCATTGAGTAATAGTAGGAGTGAGAAGAATGAGCCTTTAGACCAACCCAACTTGTGGAAATGCAGAAAATGTAATGCAGAAATGTACGGTCTTCCAGTTTATGCATCCAAAACAATGGATTTGTTGGAAGAACTTTTTTGAAAGACAAGATTGTGCTCAGTGGTTACATGTGCCTGGGTCTCAAAAATCTGTGCCTTAATCACATTGTGCCGGGGAGGCTGTGGATTTCACTATCCAGAGAAGGATGTGTGAGATGTGGTGTCTTCTCCTCGGGTACTAGGAGATTTTTTTTGGGGGAGGGGAAGCAGGAGAAGCTGCTCCTAAGCAGAAAAGGCTGTGTGGGCAATAATGACATGCCAGGAGCATGCTAAAGAGTGGTTTAATTATCCCCCACTTGGTTTTATCTTAATCATTCCTAGGATGGTTTCCCCCTCTTATTTGCACAGTGGCTTACTGGCTGACATTTAATCTTGACTGATGATCCTTGGAGAGGTCCTTTATAGTCAAGGTACAGATGCAAACAGACAGAAAGGTTCAAACGCTTCCAGTGCTTTCTTCCCCTGACACATTTCTCCCAGAAGCTTTGTATACAAAACTAAAAAAAAAAAAATTTTAGGAAAAGAAAAATCATTCTTAAGTAGAACATTCTATGAGTGTCTATAAAATTTTGCTTTGCCTTGCCTGTGGAGAACAATTGTCCTGAGTCGTACATTTTAATTCCATGGGTAGAGAAGCCTAGAGGCTGGAGAGAGGGGTGACTGAGGTAGGAAGCCAGGCCAGAGAATTGAAAAGAATGTCTTTCTTTGAGGTTGCCCTGTCACTCCTCCTGCCGGCTCTGTGACCATGGGGCCCACTGCTTCACTTCCTGTCCAAGTTGGCACAGTGACTCTGCCCAGTATTCTCTAACTGCACTTGGCAAGCGTCCTGTAATAGAGTCACCCAGAGAAACAACTTGGCCTCCTTTTCTTCCTGCTGCTTTGGGTATGTGTCCCTTGCATTTTGGTAGGGCCCCATTGAATCCCCTTTGATATACTTAGCACTGGCTTCCTGAGGATCCCGTTTGCCTCTTTCTTTCTTAGGCTTTGAGTCTTCCCTAGAGGAAGCGTATCACGTTTTTTTCCTGCGGAGAGGGGAGAGAAGGAAGGATATATTCCTTTCTATTAATTTTCTCTTCTATACTAGTCAGGAAAATAACTCACATTCTTGAGGGTCCACTATTTACTAAGAGCTTGGAGTTTCTCATTCGTGACCATCCTCCCTGAGTGAGATTTGGAGGGGTCATTGTACTCGGGTCACATAGCTAGGATGTAATAACATTCCAAGGAAAATCACTTTACCCATTAAGTGACACAGACTTTATAGTAAAACTGCTAAGAGAATGAGTTGTTAGGTCATCAATTTGGGGGCTTCACCTTTTTAGTGCATAGGAAGTAGCACGTTGCCCGTGGAATCATGGTATTCTGTTCTTGACAAATATTTCCTTTGAGTCCTCACAGCCTTTAATGTCCAAGTTTCTGGTAACAGATCTGTTCAAGGCAATTTAGACTTTCTACCATGTTCCCTCCAAATTCTTCAGACTCCACTTACTGCCCAATTCCAAAGCCACTTCCACGGTTCTTTAGTTTTTCTTACAGCATCACCCATATCCACATACCAAAGTCTGCTTCAGCTTCCTATCCCTGCTGTAAGAGAACCCCAAAATTCAATGCTAGAGATAAATTTATGATATTGCAATTGTGCAGGTCAGAAGTTCAACATAGGTCTCACTGAATAAAATTAAGGGGTTGGCAGGGCTGGTTCCTTCTGAAGTTCTAGAAGAAAATCTTTCCTTTTTCCAGCTTCTAGAGGCTGCCTGCATTCCTTGTCCTGTGATGCCTCCATTTTCAAAGCCACCAGTAATAACTAGAATCTCTTTACACATAAAATTTCTTCTGCTATCCTGTCTCCCTCCCTCCCCTCCCTGCTTTGAATGATTCATGATGACATTGCGCCCATGTGGATGATCTAGAAAAAAAATCATCCCATCTCAAACTCCTTAATCTTAATTCCATCTCCAGAGTCACTTTTGTCCTGTACATGACGTGTTCACAGGTTTGGGAATCAGTTGGGCATCTTCAGGTGGTGGTTTTCTGCCTATCCACAAGGTAACATGGAAAATACATAACACAGTTAACTCTCTGGTCTTATTTTGCCAATGGCACCCAAATAGGTGGAACCTGAAGTTTCTAATATAGGCGTTTTATTTGGGTACAGCTGTTCCATCTGTCTGGTAGCATGCACCTTGCAGGACAGGTGTGAGACTAGCAAGAGCAGGTGGAAGAGTTGAAGTGCCCTCCTTTAGTGAAAAGAAATGAGAAAGAGATGCTAAGAGCCTACTTGAACTATGACAATCCTCCTCACTGTGAATTCCAGAACTAAAACTAAGACATCAACAAACATCCTTTCTTAACTGAAATACTAGTGCCAATATAAAGTTGAATTACCTCCTAAAGAGGTCCTTCCCCTTTGAAGACAAAACTAAGCTGCATTGCCATTTGATTCTCTATTCTTTTTTTTTTTTTTAATATTTACTTTTTAGTTGTAGTTAGACACAATACCTTTATTTGTTTTTATGTGGTGCTGAGGATCCAACCCAGTGCCTCATGCGTGCAAGGCGGGTGCTCTACCGCAAAGCCACAACTGCAGCTCATGATTCTCTCTTCTTTTGGGGAAAAATTGGACCCCTCTCTGGCATTTGGTATGCAACTGAGCAGGGTCTCCGTGGGTGGACAACCTCCCTCTCCAGAACACCTGGAATTTGATACTAGTTCCTCTCTGAGAGCTGGTTGGCCTGTTGGGCCCTCACAAGTTAAATCTTGTCTCGGGAAATGATTTGCAAGAAGATCAAAGTACAGATGGGGTAAATTAATTTTCCACAAACCACAGGTTTGGGAGAATATACACATTATCTCTTACATTTGCCAATATCCTCAATGAAGGAGTAATTTTTGAGGCTTTCTGTTTTTTAAAGATTATGATTCTTTGATTTGTGTCTTAATTTGTTGAAAAAGAGCTCTGAAACTTGTACTGAACTAAAGTAAAACAAGGTCCTGAAATAATGCTAGATTATTTCAGCACCTGTCTCATTTAGAGAAGTGGTGCTCAGCAGCATGAGATGGGGAGTATCCCCCCACACACACACACTGGACGTTTAGCAGGTCTGGAGGTATTTTTGATGATCATCATGAATCAGGAGGTGCTACTGCCTTTGGAAACTAGAGGCTGTAGATGCTGCTGCACTGCACGTCCTACAACACCCAGGATACCCCACAACAGAATTAAAGACGAAATGTCACTGGGCTGAGATTGAGGGACCTTGAGTAGAGGAGATGGCTTTGTTTTTCATTATTTAAATGTCTCTTAATACTACTCCTGGATTATATTTTTCTGAGGATGCAGGTGTATTTCTTTATTTTCTCACTCATCCCAGCAATATGTCTAAAGTGGGCTCAAAAGTCTGTCTGGTTGCTTATCCTCACCCTTGTTAAGATGTTGTCTTTTTTTTTTTTATCCCCTTTCCTTGTGGCAGAGGTACTGAGGGCAGCATTGACAAACAAAGGGAATAATCAGCCTGGTAGGGACAATGGAAAGCATACAGGCTTTGGACTTCTCTCAGCCTGTGCTTGCTTATCTGTAAAATAGAGGTCATAATAGCACCCACCTTGGGATGCTATGAGTATTGAAGAAAGATGGAATTGCCAAGTAATAAGGGCTCAATAAATGTTGTCTTTTCCCAGGCAGCTGAACAGGACACTGTATACAAGGACCTAGGACCCTGCTTTTTATTAAAAAAAAAAAAAAAAAAAAAAATCATAAGGCAACCTTATGCATTCTGGGGTTGTTTTCAGCTCTCCAGGAAGGAGAAAGGAATTTATAACTTTTCAGTAAAGGTTACTCCATGACTGACAAAGCAATCTCAAATAGCTAAGAGGCATGTTAGACCTCAGGCTAGAGCTATTTTTAAACCAAAGTTGACAGCAGCTAGTTCAAGTTGGAACATTCCTGACTTAATTATAGATAGCTGCAGAAATTCCCTCAAACAGGTGGGTTTCAGCACTTTGGTATTGTTTGACAAAAACCTTTTTTTGTTGTTTATTTGAATGTTGGCTTAGACATGCGAATAGGAGTCAGATTTGGGTTTGAATTTTGTCTCGATCTGATCCTCAGTCTTTCCATGTGTAAAATGGAAACAATACTCCCTCAAAGCATGGTTAAAAGAATCAAATTAAGACATATGGATAAGCTGAGGGTGTGTAGCTCCAAGGTAGAGCACTTGCTGGGTGTGCTGGAGGCACTCAAGGACCTGGGTTCCGCCCCCCCAGCACCCTAAAAATGCAAAAATGAAGGAAAAAAAATTGTAAGACATCTGGCATAGGACAGTGAGTACCTGATAAATGTTCCCTGATAATTACACTGGTTGAAATGTTTCCAGTTTTTAGATGTCATGGACATTTTTCTCAAGATTGCTCAGGGTATTCTGTGGTTCTATACAAATTTAGGGCTTTCCCCACCCCCCCCCCCACTTCTTTGAAAAGCATTATTTGCCTTTTGGTTGGGATTGCATTGGATCTATATATAGCTTTGGGTACTATGGATGTTTTAATGACATTCTAATGCCTGAATCTGGGGTCCTTCATTTATTTGTATCTTTTTCAGTTTTTATAAATTATAGTTTGGGTTCTACAAATCTTCTGCCTTGGTCAAATTTATTTTGATGTTGTTGTAATAAGTGAGGTTATTTTCTTTGGGGTAGTTCATTGTTAGTGTGTAGAAATGCAATAATTTGTGTATGTTGCTTTTATATTCTGTAACTACTGTAAATTCATTTCTTAGTTCTAATAGTTTTTGGAGTCATTAGGGTTTTTTATAGGTAAGACTGTCATCTGCAAACAGACAATGTAACTTCTAATTTTGTGTCTTGTCTAATTATTCTGGCTAAGACTTTCCTAATTATATTGAACAGAACTAATAAAGGAGGATCTCCTTGTCCAGTTCCTGATTTTAGAGGAAAAACTTTGACTTTCTACCACTGAGTGTATTAACTGTGAGCTAGTTGTATATAGCCTTTATTACTTTGAACTACATCCGTCTGTGCTTAACTTATTGAGAGTTTTTAATCATAAAAGGATATTGTGCTGGGTGCACGCCTGCAATCCCAGCCACTCAGGAGGAGACTGAGACAGGAGGATCACGAGTTCAAAGCTAGCCTCTGCAATGGCAAGGTACTAAACAACACAGTGAGACCTTTCTCTAAATAAAATACAAAAATGTGCTGGGGATGTGACTCAGTGGTCAGGTGCCCCTGAATTTAATCCCAGGTTACCCTCCCCCTGCCCCCCCAAAAAAGGATGTTGTGTTTTTTTAAATCCTTTTTTTGCATCTACCAAAATGACCATAAGATTTTTATCCTTTTTTCTGTTATTCACATATACATGTTGAACCATTTTTGCATCCCAGGGATCCTGTTTGATCTTGTTAAAGTGCTGTTCAATTTGGTTTGTTAGGATTTTTGTATCAATGTTCATCAGAATTGTTGGCTTGTAATTTTCGTTCTTGTGGTACCCTTTTGTGGCTTTGGTGTCAGGATAGGTAATGCTGGTCTTCTACAGTGAATTTGGAAGTGTTCTTTACATTTTTGGGGGGTGGGGGTGGGGAAAGAGCTTGAGAAGCATTGGCTTAATTCTTTTGATGTTTGGTAGAACTGTGAATTCCTTCAGTGTTGGGCGTTTTGATGAGAGACTTTATTACATATTTCTATTTTTTTTTTTTTTTTTGTACTGGGATTGAACCCAGCAGTGCTAAACCACTGAACCACATCCCCAGCCCTTTTAATTTTTAATTTTGACAGGTCTTTTTAAGTTGCTGAGGCTGGTTTTGAACTTTCCATCCTCCTGCCTCGGCCTCCTGAGCTGCTGGCATCATAGGCATGCACCACTACACTTGCTACATCCTTTTAATCATTTCAGATTTTCTGTTCATGATTTTAGGCTTCTTAGGTTGTATGTTTCTAGAGATTTCTCTACTTTTTTTAGGCTGTTCAATTTGTTGGTATACAAAAATGGGTTGGGGATGTGGCTCAGTGGTCAAGTGCCCCTTAGTTCAATCCCAGGTACCCACCCCTAAAAAAGGATGTTGTGTTTCTTAGTAGTTTCTTAAAATCCTTTTTATTTTTGTGGTATCACTTATAATGGCTCCTACTCTATAATTTTATTTATTTGAATTTTCTTAGTTTATCTAGTTAAAGGTTTGTCAATTTTGTCTTTTTGGAAAGTTTCATAGACTTATGTTTTTCTAGTCTCTATTTCATTTCTACTGATTTTTATAATGTCCTTTTTTCTTTTAAGTTAGGGCTGTTTTTTCTTCTTCCAGTTACTTGCAATATGAACTTAAGATGTTTATTTCTGGTCTTCTCTTTTAATGTAGGAGTTTGCCATTGTAAACTTGTGTCATAGAACTGCTTTTCTCATATCACATAAATTTAGTATGTTAAGTAAAATAAAGCTGGGAGCATTGTGCTACCTGATTTCAAAGTATACTGTAGAACTGTGGTAATCAAAACAACATGGTACTGGCATAAAAACAAATATACAGATCAAAGGAACAGAATTGAGAGCCCAGAAATATAATCTGCTTATTTGTAATCAGTTGATCTTTGATAGAGGTGCCAAGTACAGAGAATGAGGAAGGGATAGTCTCTTTAATGGATGGCATTGGGGAAACTGTCTATAGGCAGAATGAAAGAAATCGGATATAGGCAAAACTCAAAATTTCAAAAATTTAAAAGGAAAACCTAAAACACTCTCAAATTTTTTTTTTTTTTTTTTGGGGGGGGTGTTTACTGGGGATTGAACCCAGGATGCTCTTTCACTGATCCACATCCCAAGCCCTTTTGATTTTTTATATTGAGACAGGGTCTCACTAAAGTTGCTTAGGGCTTCACTAAGTTGCCCAGGCTGACCTTGAACTTGTGATCCTCCTGCCTCAGCCTCCCAAGTCAATGGGATTACAGGCATAAACCACCAAGCCTGGCTTTATTAAATTTTTTGAAGAGTAAAGAGTTTCTTGACATTTACCTGGGCAATTATTATTATTATTATTATTATTGGATGGGACCTCAAAAAAAGTGCAGGCGATAAACGCAAACATAGACAAATCGAATTGCTATGAAACTAAAAAACTCTGCACAGCAAAGGAAACAGCAGGAAAGAGCTTACGAAATGGGAGGAAGTATTTGCAAACCGTACATCAGATAAGTGGCTAATATCCCAATTATATAAGCAACTCAGACACTTCCATGGCAAAGAAACAACCGATTAAAAAATGGGCAAATGACCTGAATAGACATTTCTTAACACATACAAATGTTTGTCAGGTATATGAAAATAATGCTCCACATTTTTGTTGAGCATCAGGAATTGCAGACTGAACGTACAGTGAGATAATACACCATGCTCAACAGGATGGCCACTGTCAAAAACCAGAAAACAGCCTGTTGGCAAGGATGTGGAGAAATTGGAATTCTTGTACCCTGTTGCTGGGATTGTAAATGAGTATAGCCATATGGAAAACAGTGTGGAAATTCCTCAACAAAACAAAACCAGTGTCTCATGAGCCAGCCATCCCATTACTGGGTACATATCCAAAGAAATCTAAGTCAGTAAGTCATAGATCTCTGTATTCCCATATTCACTGTAGCATTTTTCACAATAGCCAAGGTATGGAATTTAAATACAATGAATGGTGACTAAATTCATCCTAAGAAGGAAATTTTATCATTTTTAAAAATATGAGTGATCCTGAAGAACATTATGCTGAATGAAATAAGCCAGGCATAGAAATAGACAAATACCACATTATCCCACTTATATGGAATCATTGAAATAAGTCAAACTAAGAAGCAGAGACAGAATGTTATGCTAGGGGTTCAGGGTGGAGGGATTTGGGAAATGTTGGTCAAAGGATGCTAAGTTGTTAGAAGGAATAGATAGTTAATGTATACGTACAGAATTAAGACATTCACCACAAAAAGGATAGGTATGTGGAGTAATAGATGTGTTAATTAGTCATTTTGCAAATGTATGCCGATCAAAACATTGTGTTGTACTGTAAATATATTGATTTTTATTTGTTAACTATCTTTATAAACTGGTAAATAAAAAGAGCTATTCTGTTGGGTGTTTAAAAAAGTGTCATATTCTGAAGTGCCATTAGAGGTAATAAGAAGTTTCATCCAGCATAACAGTTTTTCTGTACAGCTGTATGTATGTTGAGAAAATTGATGTTTGGAAAACTTCCAGTACTGCCTTTTGCTGCTGGTCAGTGAGGGGAAGCCTTGGAGGTTTGTGAGGGGTTAATGAGCTCATTTGTGGCCAGATTGAGTTCCAGTATCTTCAGTTCATCCAAAGGGACATATGCATTGAAACCCTGCACTTAGAGTTCAAGGAAGAGCTGGGTCTCTCATACAGATGTTAGCTGCAGCTAAGAGGTACTAAGATCACCTGGTTGGGGTGGAAGAGCAGAAAAGGGTTTAGGCAGAACCCTGAAGAGCAACCTGCAAAGAAGACTGAGGATGAGTGGCCAAAGGGATTGGAGGAAACCTGCAGGAGCATTTGTGGGAGGGAATGGTTCAGCAGTGCTAGATCTTGCAGAGCAATGAGAATTAAATCGCTTCTACTGGATTTGGCAAGAACAGTTTTAGAGGCTTGAGTACTGCTGAGTCTAGGAATGAGAGGGAGGTGAGGAAGGAGGAACAGTACAGGGAGATGGATTACTCCTGCCTGTATGGGGTCCCTTCTGGATAGGTGCAGTCCCTGGGTGTCTGGCATGTGAGTGGACAGTGGATGGAACTTAAGCTCCCATATTCCATTTTAGCTGGGTGCACTTGTTCACCATGCATTCTGCACCCCTTTTACATGGTAGCCTACAGTCGATCATTGTTCTCTACCCAGGGCAGTTTCCCCTCTTTGGGATATTGGGAATGTCTGACCACATTTTTCTTAAAATTGAGCCAGGCAGGGTGTGTGCTACTGTTATGGCAGGGTTGGGAGGCCATGGATGTTTTTAAACACCCTAGAGGGTACAGGACAGTGCCCCCTACCCCCCAAAATAATTCTCCAACTCTAGAGGTCAGTTGTGTAAAGGCTGAGAAACCCTGCTATAAATGAATCTTTGAAGATATTTGGCCACAAAAGGAGGGTAAGCCAGTCAATAAATGGGCAAAGGAACCGAATAGACACTTAACAGAAGAAATACGATTGATCAACAAATGTATGAAAAAATGTTCGACATCTCTAGCAGTTAGAGGAATGGAAGTCAAAACTATGTGGAGATTCCATCTCACCCCAGTCATAATGGCAATTATCAAGAATACAAGTAACAATAAATGTTGGTGAGGATGTGGGGGAAAATGTTCACTTATACATTGCTTAGTGGAGCTGCAAATTGGTGCAACCACTCAGGAAAGGAGTGTGGAGGTTCCTCGAATAACCGGAAATGGAACTACCATTTGACCCAGTTATCACATTCCTTGGTATTTACCCAAAGGATTTAAAAATCGGCAACTACAGTGATGCAGCCACATCAGTGTTTATAGTAGCTCAATTCATAATAGCTAAGCTATGGAACCAACCTAGGTGCCCTTTAAAAGATCAATGGATAAAGAGAATGTGGTAGATATACACCAAGGAATATTATTCAGCCATAAAGAATGAAATTATGGCATTTGGTGGCAAATGGATGGAACTGGAGACTATCATGCTAAATGAAATAAGCCAATGACTGAATGTTCTCTGATAGATGGATGCTAACTCACAATAAGTGTGTGTGTGGTGGGGTAGAAATTCACTGGATTAAATTTACTGGGTTGGACCAAGGGGAATGAAGGGAAGGGAAGAAGGATGGGAATAGGAAAGACAGAATAAATCAGACATAACTTTCCTATGTTCACATGTGACAACACGAGCAGAGTAACTCAACAAAAATGGCAAGTTATATTCCATGTGTCTGCTATGTCAAAATAAATGCTGCAGTCATGTATAACTAAACAGAACAATTTTTTTTTTTTTTTTTTAAAGACGGTGATAGCTGGAGCTGGACCTGAGAACAGGGTCCTCAGATTACTCTGCTGCAGTCTTACTGGCTTGTGGCAGTTTTTATCTTCCCTCTCCTGTCTCTGTTGGAGCTCTTCAGCTGTTTAATCTCCTATAGCTGTTTTCACTACTTCCCTCACCCCTGTAAATATGTAATGCAAAGTAATCTTGCATCCTTGTTTCTGTTTCCTGATACATTGTAAGACATCTGTATTTTAAATAGTCTACATCAGGGAATTCTGCTTTGGCAACCAGGAGACCTTACTTTGGTTGATCTGAAGTAGCCCATAATTCATTGCCAGTTTGATAAAACCTTAATGCATGGTCAGTCAGCCCATCCTGCCAGGCTTGGAAAAGACAGGAAGTATTCCTTGTCTTTGGAAGCAAACCTTGCTTCTGGCTTTGAGAAGAAAGACATCACAGGTGGTTCTCACCAGATAGGGTTGCAATAGCGCTCCCAGCATTTTGGGAACAAATCAAGTCATTATCTCAACACTGTCAAAACTGTGTTCCCAGATCAGTTGTTATTTGAAACATTTGGGGCTGATGTGGAGGAGAAGAATTAATTAGCATCTCCCTCTCCCAGTGTCCGTTTTCAGTCTTCTCAAATTGCAGCATGAGAATCCCTTAGACATGCCGGCTGCTCATTTGATAGTCTGTTTTGCTTGGTACAAAAGGTTGCAGGCTAAATTTTGTGAGTCCCACTAACGTGAAGCTGACACTGTCTTGGGTCCAATGAACAATAAGATATACTGTAACATTTCATCAATGGGGAAGACCTTGAATTCACAGAACAGTCTTGGAAAGCTCTGGGTAAGTTTGAAATTCTGGATGCCTTTTCTGTTTTCAGGATTGTTTTACCCTGTAAAATGTAGTGTGTAAATCTAAACCCCTTAAAAGAATGAAAACAAACTTGAAAATTATGGTTTGGCAAGAATATGTGCAAGACAGTGAGAACATGTGGGACAAGAACAGGAAATGTCTTAATTTAAAAATGGTGGGGGTGGGGGATGGATTAAAATGAGCTGCCGGCCTTGTTGAATGCCTGGCTTTGGTTGTGGGTACATTCTTTCTGAATTAATTACTCTGTACCTATTTATTATAGGCCTCTATTAAGTCATCTCCCGTACAGTTTAAAAGATTTCTCTTCCTGCATCATGAGTAGCATTCAACAAGTGATAAAAGCATCTATTTCTGTAGTACAAATAGCCCAAGCTGTGACGGGAGAAAGTGGTGGTGGATGGGAAGTTTTAGGCTGAAGAATGTGGATGTAAAATCTTTCCATTTATGGCAAAGCTGTTGATCATGTACTTAACAACCAGGGGAAGGTGTTGGTCAGAGGATATGTAGCATTAGATAAGAATTTCAAGAGATTATTGTACAGCAAGGTAGGTGACTATAGTTAATGAGCATATACTGTATTCTTGAAAACTAAAGAAAATGGATGTTACATGTTCCCCTGCAAAAATGATAGCTCTGTGAGGTTAGGCACCTGTAAATTAGCTAGATTTAACCATTTCCTCAATCTATATACACTTTAGACCATTTTGTCCACTATAACAAATATACAATGTTATTTCTCCATTTAAACAAAATAAATTTTAAAAAAGCCTTAATCACTTAACAGTTTTTGTTCTTTTTCTTCTTTGAGGACTGCTGGAAATGTTGATGTTGATCCTGTTTCTTAACTTCTTCATCCCATGAAATCCACAACTATGATAGCACATTTTCTCTGGTTAAGGAACTATTTGTCATGCATTTTTAATTTTGGCTAAATGCATTTATTATGAGCATTAAGTTATTTAATTCCTTGAGAAAAATATTCATTAATAAATATTTAAAGGAAAGTAATTAAGGTAATGCTAAGCCTTAATATCAGCAGTCATTGTCAACTGAATCGCAGGCCCCCACTGCAAGTGGTTTTGAGGGTTTTTCCTCAGTTCATACAACCCTTACAAGGCGATTCTTTAGGGATGTGTCCCAGCTCTGTTTTATTTTTATTATTAACCTAAGAGGGCTTTCCAGATGTCTGCTACTAACAGATGGGGATCCCTGGTGTCCCTGTTGCAAGTAAACTTGGTACTTAATAGGCTTTTTGTTGTTGTCACTGGAGTAGGACTATATGCCATTTTATTTATTTATTTGTTTATTTATTGTACTAGAGATTGAATCCAGGGAAGGGTGCCTAACCACTGAGCCACACCCCTCCCTCGCCCTTTTTATTTCTTGAGACAGGGTCTTGTTAAGTTGCTGAGGCTGGCCTTGAACTTGAGCTGCTGGGATTAAAGACATGTACCACCAAATATTTTATATATATAATATATAAAATATATATTTTTTGAGCTCTATAGTTAAACAGAGTAGTTGACTTCATCCCAACAAACTTTTACATGCATGGAGTTTGATTTCAGTTCATGATCTCCCCTTTTCCTCCCCATCCTCCCTCTCCTCAACTGTTATCATTGTGCTAGACTTCCTTCTGCTTGTTTGTCTATATTTGATTTTGTTTTCTCTCTACCTAGGCATAAGGGTGCAGTTCCTTGTGGGATATTTATGCACATAACATAATTTTTTAAGAATGTGCTCTGCATTGCCTCCTCTTACCAATCCCTCTACTTTGCCTCTTGATCTTCGTCCACACTACTGATCCTCCATATGTCTTTATGATATTCTGTCCTTCTCTCTCCCCTTATTTTACTCTAGCTTCCACATATGAGAACATTTGACCTTGAATTCGACTCTGGCTTATTTCAGTTAGCATCATATTCTTTATTTCCACCCATTTACCAGAAAACTTCATAGGCTTTTAAACCCTCAGTAGCACGTATAGATGCCCTTTTGTGCTTTCCAGGTCTATTTCACAGTTAGTAGTAGGGATATTTGCCAAGAATGTTGAAGTGAATGCAGACAAGTTTATGCTTATTTGTACAAACAATATTCATGACTTTAGTGGAAAAAAATCCAATAGGTGTTATATGAGTAAATTTCTTTAATCGCCTCCCCTCTCCCAACACACTGTATATTTATATGGATATATTTGCAGAAAAAATATGAAAGGATAGACTAAACTATTAGCAATAGCAATGTTCTCTGGAAATTGTGATATTTTTTAATCAGGATTTTAAAGTTTTTTTTTTTTAAATGATCTCATATTTATACAATAAAGATAGAGGAGAAAATTAAGTACAAATGTGTAAATGGCAGAAATTTAATAATCTGGTTCAATTGTTGATCAATTTATAGATGAGGTAGTATAAGATTAATATTTTCATTTTAATTCCATCAATAATTCCAAAGAAATGAGACATTATTACCCTATATACAGTGTGACTATACTACCGGTATGACCCTGCATCATGTTCAGCCAGAGGAAGGAGAAGTTGTGTTCCATTGGTGTAGAATGTGTAAAAATGCATTCTATTGTTATATATAACTAATTAGAACAAATTAAAAAATAAAAAGTAAAAATATAATAATTCTAGGCTGGGGTTCAGTGGCAGAACACTTGCCTAGCATGTGTGAGGCAATGGATTTGATCTTAGCTCTGCATACAAAATAAATAAAATAAAGGCATACTGTCCATCTACAACCACAAAAATAAAAATAATAATTCCAAGAATTTTTTTTCTTATTCTATAGGTTAATAGAGGGAAAGGGAGGATATATGAATTTTCATCTTTCTAATTTTATTTTTTCCTATCTCCTCCTTTTTGATAGTTCTTCTAGGTTTCTTGTTGAAAACTGTCTCTGTTGAGTGCAGAGTACCCTGTCAGGACCTTCTGCAGAACTTCTCTGCAGCCTTCTGTAGTAGCTAGACTGCTTGCAGGTGCCTTGCTAAGACACCCCCACCCATGCCAGACAGTGTCCACTGGGCAAAGTACACTTAGTAAGCTGTGATGGAGCCTCAGTTCCTCTGGCTGACTTGGTTCAAGTCAATTGTCAAGTAGTTGTTCATGGCAGGATCCAACTAAACTGATGGAGGAAAGTCCACAGCATTTTAAGGCAGCGCCTTTTTACGTTCAGCTATTTTGGTTCCTTCTGAATAGAAGACTGGGAATCCTGAGAAAGGATTGTTTTTTTTTTTTTTTTTCCTTCCTTTTCCTCTTCCAGCTCTAACAGCTGTCTCAACACACAGCTTGAGGTGAGAGCAACCTGGCTTCAAGCTGCCTTGTGGGGGTGAACCGAAGTCACCCCATCCTCCCTCTATCCCAGCCACCTGGCCCCTTTGTTCTTTCTTTTCCTTGTTCTCTAGGGGGTGGTGACTCCATGACACCGGAACTGGGAAGCTGGGAATAAATCCCTGCACAGGTGGCTGGCTATTGTCTCTTTGGAGGAAGCAGGCATAAGTTCTTCCAGGGACAGCTTCCAGAGGGTAAGATGATCCTTATCTGGGGCTAGGGGATGGCAAGTGCAAAGTGGTTAGGTCAGAATGTTCCCCAGGAAAATATGCAAAGTAGGTTGAATCCTGCATGGATTTTGATCTTTTTTTTTCCTCTACATAACTGAGGCTTTTCATGTGTGCAGTGTCAGCAGTCTCAATACCACTTGATTGGATGTAGGATAATCAGAATCATGAGTGCCTGTCTGAAAAAACACATACCCTTCTCTTTGTAGATTAAGCAGACTTAATCTGTGGCAGGTTCCTCCCAGGTTGTAATTTTCAGTATTGTTTTGGGTATTGGTAATTCTATAAAGAAGGTTTGATTTTTTTTTTTTTTTCTTCTGGTTTTATAAAAGCTGTTACTCATTACAAAAAAGAAAGCATGCATTACTTAACAGAGCTAGCCACTCCTTTCTCCCCACCTTCATACCTAGACTTGATTGCAGATTTTAAACAGTCTATGCCTTTAGGTTAAGCAGCAAGAACAGATAGGCCTTATTCTCAAAACCGCATGGGAAGTGAACTTTTACTCCTGCTGGGTGAAATTATCTTAGAAGCAGGAGGCGGTGGTATCCTGGGCTCTAGCTCTATTGAGTTGTGGGAGGGAAGGGGTTAATTATGAACAAGAGGCCCAGCTCTCTTTTCCTAACTCTTCCCTTTTAGCCTGTTTGTTTGTGGAGCTGGGGACTAAACCCAGGGCCTTGTGCATGTGAGGCCAGCACTCTACCAACTGAGCTATATCCTCAGCACCACCTCACCCCACCCCCAACTTATATTTTAAACTTTATTTAACTCTTTTTCTTTCCCCAGACTCTGGAGTAATTTTCTAGTTCTAGCATTTCCTCCAAGATAGTGTAGCTTTAAATCTTGCCCTCTTTTTGCAGTGTTGTCATGCCTGCATTATTTTTTGGTACTGGAGCTTGACCCAAGGGCACTTGACCACTGAGCCACATCCCCAGCCCTTTTTTTTTTTTTTTTTTCTTTCTTTACATTTTATTTAGAGACAGGGTCTTGCTGCATTGCTTAGATCACTAAATTGTTGAGGCTGGCTTTGAACTTGATTCTCCTGCTTTGGCCCCCTGAGCTGTTGGGATTATAGGGTGGGCCACTGCACCCAACTGTGCCTCACTTCTTGAGAGAAGATGAGTGGGAGAGAGTAAAGGAAAACTGGAGAAGAAAGGGGAGGCCAGGGAAGAAAGGCAAGATGGGAAATTGAAAATGAAGAACAAGACAAGGTGCAGGGGGATGGCAACTCTCAGTGTCACCAGGATTATGGTAATAATCCCAGGCAGCCCTCCTCCTGGCCCCAGGGTTTTCCCAATTACAGTAAACAGAAAAATAAGGCAAGAAGAAGGAGAGCAAGTACAAAACAGAAAAATTTTCTTTTTTACCTAGATTGTCTAGATGGGACATAGTTAGCCATGATATTTAATACCAGATTCAATATACAAGGTTATTGGGTTTTATGGGCATGCTTCCCAGAGTTTTAATCTGAAGTTTGTTCACTTAAATTCAGAGGGTTCAGTTTTTAAGATTTTTTTTTCTTTTAAATGGATTTAAAATTCATCAGGGTAGTTTTTACATACATTCACACAATAGTGTGATCTTGCCTAAGTGAGTCTCAGTGTTTTGTAGTTATAAGCAGGGTCGTGTGAACAGTTCAAAGTCATTCTGCTTTAGCGAATTTCCCTTGACTGACTTTGCTCCCCAGCAGGTCTCCCTTCTTCCTTTCACATAATCTATCCTAGTCCAGGTGTTTCAGAGGGTTTGTGGTTTTCTCATCCAGGCACAGAGAGCCCTCTGTTCCTCTGCTCTCTCTCCTGTCTGTCACTGCTGAGGAAGCTGCTTGGCAGCCACTCTGGCTCTGCCTGATGCAGTTGCTGCAGCACTTCTGGCCCAGAGGCACCAGCGGTTCCCAGGGTGGGGCTCAAGAGGAGAGGATGGCAGACTGAGCTCCAGTAGATCAGTGGTTAGCAGGTACCGTCCAAAGTGGGCACCATGGCAGCTGCTGGCCCTGTCAAGTGAACAGAATTTATTATCTTACACTTCAGGGATGACATCCTCCTCGATTCCTGGTAGCACTTTCTAGATGGCTCATCAAATTGTTGACCTCCTCAGAGGGTGTGTGTGTGTGTGTGTGTGTGTGTGTGTGTGTGTGAGAGAGAGAGAGAGAGAGAGAGAGAGAGAGAGAGGTGGGGGGGTGGGGGGAGAGCAGGCGGGTGCTGATCTAATGATTGCTGTGTTAGTATAAGTTTTTTTTGGGGGGGGGTTTGGTGCGGTATACCAGGGATTGAACTTGACCACTGAGCCACATCCCCAGCCCTATTTTGTATTTTATTTAGAGACAGAGTCTCACTGAGTTCCTTAGCACCTTGCTTTTGCTGAGGCTGACTTTGAACTCTATCCTCCTGACTCATCCTCCTGAGCTGCTGGGATTGCAAGCATGTGCCATTGCATCCAGCTAACTTTTTGTTTTTATGTTTTTGTCTTAGAATGATTCTGATCCAACTACATAATTTAGTCCATTTTTAGTTCCATATATGGCATCATGTTCTCTCTTGACTTCTAATATTGCCAGTTTTTATACACTATAAATTATTTTCTGGGAAAATGAGATGAAAATTTTTTGCAAGATAAAATAAAGTCAACAGGTGGGAACAAACCAAGTGTCCTGTCAGTGGAAGAATGAGCAAAATGTTATATATCCATATTTGGAATATTATTCAGCCATAAAGGGGGTTGAAGTACTGATATGTGCTACAAGGAAGATGAATCTCATAAACATAATGCTGGGCCAGGGATGTAACTCAGTGGTAGATCGCTTGCCTGCCTCACACCAGGCTCTAGATTTGATCCCAGCGGGTTTCACAGGTTCAGCTGTTCCAATGCTCTTGGCCAGAGGTGAGGCAGAACATCATGGTAGAAGGGCTTGGTGGAGGAAATGGCTCACATGTGGCAGCTGGGAAGCAGAGGTTTTGCTTTTGGAAACCAGAAAGATGTTGAAAGAGCTCATGTTCTTATCTGACAGTATGGCATGTGTGAAAATGCACCCAATCCAAAAGTGTGCTTATCCCATCTCTGCAAAGTTTGAAGGCCACTCTGCCTTACTGAGACTATTCCCAGAGCCCCATTTATAATTATACCCTGTTCTGTGCTTGGTCCTGGAAGTATAGAAGAAAGCTACACCTGGTATATGCCCCTAGGTAGCTCTAAGTCTAGTGGAGCAGACTGGCCACTATACAGAAAGTTACAAATGAGCAACATTATTATAATGGTATCTAAATTTACAAAAATAAGAAAAAGGGGATCTAATGTTGCTTAGGCAAAGAAGGCATTTTTGAGAAGTAACTTGAGACCTGAAGGACTAATAAATACAGCTGGCTGGGAGAAGGCTGGGAGCAGATGCTCTGAAGGATAACAATGGGAATAGCATATGCAAAGACCCTGTGGTAGGAAGGGGCTTTGGCCTGCTTGGGGAACAAATTGGGATTGTATGATTGCTATGGGAGAATGAACAGGAGAAGAACATAAGTAAAGCAGGAAAATTCATTGGGAAACTCAGGTGTTTGCCTAAGGTCAGTTAGCTGATGAATGGGCAAGTCAGCACTCAAACCCAGATCTGTATATGCCTTTCATCTCTTAGCATTCATCAAACAATATTTGGTAATATTGCCTGGTAACATTTAAAAGATCTCTAAATGACTAATTTTCTTCCACATGGCTTTATCTTTTTTTTTTATATATTTTTTAGTTCTAAGTGGACACAATACCTTTATTTTTACGTGGTGCTGAGGATCGAACCCAGTGCCTCATACATGCTAGGCAAGCACTCTTCCTCTGAGCCACAACCCTAGCTCCAGATCTTTTAGTTATAATATAAATTGTTTTACTATTATCAGCCAAATATCGGAAGTACTTATTTGAATGAACCATAAGAAACTTGGGATTTTGCCTGCCTTCAGCTTCAGCCTTGCCAAAAATGTAATTTCTTTAATTCTTATTGTTACATTCTTGTCTAATCTGCTCAAGTCTGTGCTATGCCTTTGCCCCCTCCACCCACTCACCCCCAATGACATTTTAGGGATCTTTAATGAAAATATTATGAAATGTTTCTTCTTGATTAGGGTCTTTGTGTTTTTATTTGCAGAACGAGCTATTTTTATACCATTAAATCCTTTGTTAGAAATGTACAATTGTAGCTGTGTCACTTTCACTTAAAAAGAAAAATCATTAAGCAGGTTTTTTGTTGTTGTTGTTGTTTAGTTTTCCTGCTGGGAGGAACCCAAGGCCTCTGGCCTGCTAGGCAAGCAGTCTGCTACTGAGCTATGTCCCCAGGCCACCAGGGCTCTCCATAGAAAACAATTTAGTTGCTCACAATTTCTACCTTCTAGGAACTTGTGTGTTCAGAAGTATTTAAATTCCGTAGTTCCATTAAGCTAATAATGATAGAGAGACATTGTGCACTGAGGGATATAAGCAATAGGCTTTACACACCCTTGATTCATATGAATTCTCTGTGACAGGGTTGTAGGATAATTTTTATTTTACATTTGAGCCTTAAAGGGACTGATTTTTTCCAAGGCGCTCCTGTATGGGAAGTGGTGAAGCTGAGACTTCAGGTCAGTTCAGATCCTCTCGAGGATCCCTGCTTTTCGGCACCCTGTAATTCTAGTTTCATGGATGAATTCATTTTAGGCAGTTAATTAGGGGCCACTTCAAATGCTGAGAATCTGTGTAACACAGGGGATGAAGTAAAAGTGAGTGAAGTAATCAAGTATTTTCTTACAAACTGTGAAGGTTTGTTCCAAAGACAAGGTATAGAAAAAAATAGAAGCCAGTTGTTAAATTGCTGTGGTACATATACACAATGGAATATTATTCAGCATTAAAAGAGAATAAAGTTATGGCATTTGCAGGTAAATGGATGGAACTGGGGAATGTTATGCTAAGCAAAGTAAGCCAATTCCAAAAAACCAAAGGCTGAATGTTCTCTCTGGTAAGTAGATGCTGATCCATAATGGGGGCAGAGGACACTGGAAGGACAGAGAAACTTTGGATTGGGCAAAGGGAATGGGAGGAGGGGAGAGGGCATGGGGGTAGGAAAGATGGTGGAGGACGTCATTACCCTACGTACATGTATGATTGCACAAATGGTGTGACTCTACGTCATGTACAACCAGAGAAATGAAAAGTTGTGTTCTGTGTGTGTACAATGAATTGAAATGCGTTCTGCTGTCATGTATAAGTGATTAGAAAAAATAAAAAACTAACAAAATAAATTTCATTAGTTACTCCTTTCCAGTCAACTTTTTTCACTCAAAGCTTCCCTCTGAGCTTGCTTGCTTACTTACTTTATTTATTCATTTATTTATTGGTTCCTGGGATTGAACCCAGGGGTGCTTAACCACTGAGCCACATCCCCAACCCTTTCAAATGTATTAGAGTGTGTCTCACTAAGTTGCTTAGGGCCTCACTAAGATGCTGAGGCTGACTTTGAACTCATGGTCCTCCTGTCTCAGCCTCCTGAGCTATTAGGATTACAGGCGTGTGCCACTGTACCCATCCTGAGTTTACTTTTAAAGGGATACTAGAAAAATCAATAAATTACACCTAACAGGTTAAATTGAAATGAAATCCAAATACAGTGGCAGTTTGAATGATGACTTTGTATTTACAGCAGTGATTCTCATACTTTAGCATATATCTGCTATAGTAAAGCAGGGCTACAGTAAAGCCCAGATCACTGAACTCTAGCTGTAGGCTTTCTGACTCAGGGAGTCTGGGGCTGGCCTAAGAATTTACATTTTTGACAAGTGTGTATAAGGGTTTTCCAGAGAAACAATAACATTTCGTTATAAGAATTGGTCCACGTAACTATGGAGGCCAAGAAGTCCTAAAATGTGCCACGTGAAAGCTAGAAAACCAGGAAAGCCATTGGTGTCATTGAGTCTGTGTCTGAGGACAAACAAGTCGGGTAGTCGCTGAGCTCGTCTATTCTGAGCTCAAAGATATGAGAACCAAGAGAGTTGATGTGTGAGGGCAGGAGAAGATAGAAGCTCCAAGCTGAGATAGTCTCTTTCTTTAGTCTTGATGGTGTAGTCAGGCCTTCAATGAATTGGATGATGCCTGCCTACTTTGGTTAGGGAAGTCTTCTTTATGAAGTCTAATTTATGCTAATCTTTTCCAGAAACCCACCCAGAAGTGTTTTAGTGCTTAGTTAAGCATCTCTTAGCTTTGTGTGCCAACTTGACTAAGCTAACTCACATTAGGTAATGGCTACTGGTCTAGGGATCACACTGTGAGAACCACCAGTAGGTAATAATATATAGAGCCACTAGACAATATTGATTGCTAATGGAATTAGGGGAGCTGGAAGCTAGTCCCTGAGAAAGCCACTTCCTAGTTTCAGACCACATTCATAACTCAAAAGCAGAATGAGATCTAGTATTCACCAGTATGCAGCACCTTCATGGACTCTACGGAGCCATCTGCACTATCCAGTGGACGGAGGAAGCACCTATCCCCGCCTCCCTTACACAACAGTACCTGACTTAGATATGCATAGTGCACACACTGTTAGCTCTGTGATGACTAAACTCTTCCCTTCTGCTAGATATAGGGTATAGTCGCCCACACCGCTGAATTGAGTCAAATGAGTAAATATAAATCTGGATTCACTAAGTAACATATCAATTCAAGTTTGTACCTTATCAGAATTGTCCCTCCTCTGGAATGTTGCAGTGCCACAAGCTTGGCTAAGTTTCTCCCTCTCTCCTTGCAGTGACTGAGAATTAGCTGCAGTAACTACATGTGTAAGATTCCTGGTTGGCAGGAAATTAAATCAGAGGCCGGTTTAGTAAGCCTTAGGAATTCTTTCAGATTTGATGTGTCCAGACTTGTCCTGGAATATGAAATACTGGATTTGACAAGATCTGTGGGTTCTCTGTGCATGTGTTTTTAAAAATGTTTCTCAAAATACAATTAAGAAAATATTCCTTTGAAATGCTGAAATTAACCTTTGGTGTGGTGGTAAAGATGCTGACAGACTCTTCTAAGTAGAAATAAAACAAAGCAGCCTTCAACCTTTCTGACGTTACAATAACATTATTAACTTGTGTGTAGACAAACATCCTTGGTCCTATTTAAAGTAATCATTAAGTTTTTTTCAGAGCTATACTTAAGACAACTACTTTTTAATCACACTCCTCTAATTAAAGTATCACTGCAAAGTTAGGAGTGCTATGTTCCAATGCTTAGATTCTATTTTGGCTTAGTTTGGGGAGAAATTCAAAGAAATATAACTGAACACAGCATTTTTAATTAATTCTGAAGAGGGGGAAATTCTGGAGCCAAGTGTGATAATGAACCTCAGAAAGTCACGAGAAGCTGGTGCGGTGGCGCACACCTGATTCTAGCCACTTGAGAGGCTGAGGCAAGGAGGATCCGAGTTCAAATCCAGCCGCAGCAAAAGCAACTCAGTGAGACCCTGTCTCTAAATAAAATACAAAATAGGGCTGGGGATGTGGGTCAGTGGTTGAGTGCCCCTGAGTTCAATCCCCAGTAACATCAACAAAAAAGTCATGAGAAAAGAGCTGAAGATGTAGAGTGCATGCTCACCTAGCATGTGCAAGGCCATGGGCTTGATTGCCAGCCCCACAAAAATTTTTTTGAATTTATTATTTAACTTAGTTTTTAAAAATTAAGGAGCGGGCTGGGGATGTGGCTCAAGCGGTAGCGCACTCGCCTGGCATGCGTGCGGCCTGGGTTTGATCCTCAGCACCACATACAAAAACAAAGATGATCTGTCCGCCAAAAACTAAAAAATAAATATTAAAATTCTCTCTCTCAATCTCTCTCTCTCTCTCTCTCTCAAAAAAAAAAAAAAAAAATTAAGGAGCATCTTCATTAAAAATACTTCTTCCTTTGTATGTGTCTGAGGAAGAGAGAAGTTTCATGATTCCCAGGGAAGCATTTGAGAATCCTCTGGGTGTGGGATGGGTCTGTCTGGAGTCAGCAGGCCAGTTCTGGAGTCCTAGTGCTGCCAGGTAATAGATAAGCCCCAACACCACCACTTATCTTTGAAGCTTGAGTTTTCACATCTGTGAAGTCAGGCTAACCATATTAACCATCACATGTGGCTGACGGTGCCTGGCTTGGTAATCTGGGCTGCTTGCTACCAGCCTGACAGGTTGCAGGCCTTATTTATTTTCTTTTCATGAGAGAAGTCCAAGAAACAAAAATGGGTAAGAGGGGCTGGGGATGTGGCTCAAGCGGTAGCGCACTCGCCTGGCATGCGTGCAGCCCGGGTTCGATCCTCAGTACCACATACAGACAAAGATGTTGTGTCCGCCGAAAACTAAAAAATAAATATTAAAATTCTCTCTCTCTCTCCCTTTAAAAAAAAAAAAAATGGGTAAGAATCAGCTGTCACCTACCTACTACAGTTTTCAGGTTTATTTTATTTTGGCCTCTGAAATAAAAGACAAACTTGTAATCATGGTCATTTTAAACTTGTAGTATAATTATTAAAATGTCAAGGTATGTTAAGGTGCTTATGAAACTAAAGATTAGGAAAAGAAATAAGATACAATGGCTATAAGCTTTTCCTTTCTAACAGCTGTTTTTCAATACTCCATTGATCTGCAAGGAATTTTTTTTTCCCCCAGCTTAAGTCTTTTTGCCATTAAGATAATCATTTTTTTCAATTACTTTCCTTACTCAAATTAGGTTCCTAGCTTCTTTAGTACTTCCTGGCTCTCACCCTGCTTCTTGCTGTTCCCGAATGGTTTTAGTTTTCTTTGTTTTTCCACTTTTCTGGGCCAGTCCTCCAATTTAATTCTTTTAGTTGAGTGAGTTGCTTCCTTGTTACAAATCCCTTACAGCTCATCCCTCTAAGGGAGCCTCAAATAGGGTGTCAGCTAAGGAGATGACGTGTGGTGACCTTGTTTGGAGTCTTATTTGAACAAACCAACTGTAATGACACTTTTGAGATGACAAAAAATTGGAATATGGACTGAGTTCTTGATAAGAAATTATAACATTTATTAGGCTTGAGAATGAATGACATTGTTAAAAATGGATTTCCTCATCAGTTGTAGATGTACACAGAAGTTCTTAGAGGTAAGAAGACCATTTATGGTTTTCCTTTAAGATATTCTACCAAAAACAGGACAGGAAGGAATATCTGAAAAATATTGGCAAAATATTAATGATTGTTGCAGTTCACTGATGGGTCCGTTTTATATTCTCTTCACTCTTCTATGTATTTGAAGTTTTCCATAATAAAAGACTTAAAAATTAGGATAAAAATGTATGTGGAATTTCAGTATCCTAGGAGGTATGGCAGGGGGAAATGTTCACATCCTGGAGTATAAGGCAGGGAGTCTTTGACAGGTGGCTATAAAAAAGTTTTAAGCTGGGCATTGTGCACACCTGTAATCCCAGTGGCTGGAGAGGCTGAGGCAAGAGGATTGAACATTCAAGGCCAGCCTCAGCAATTTAGTGAGATCCTGTCTCACAAATAAAAAAGGTCTAGAGATTTAGTAAAGAGACTCTGGGTTCAATCCCCAGTTTAAAAAAAAAAAAAAAAAAAAAAGCTAAAAATATGTCTTTGGTCAAAGACATAACTATAAAAGACTACTCACAATGATAATGTATTCCTTAGGCCACCTTTGGGGCTGTCTTTCTATTTTTTTGCCTATGTCACCCAGGAACTCGGGGAAAACAGTTATATTACTGGACCTGTACAGAGATGATCAGCATGTCAAGTGAACCTGGGAATAAACAGAGGGTTAGTCAGATGCTGAGAGAGGAGGCAGAGAATGCCAAGCCTAGGCTAGGCCAATGCATTTGGAAAGGCTAAAGGAAAAATTTTACAAAGGCCTTAAAGAGGAGGAGAGACGTAGGACTTGAAGCTGTTCTATAATATTAATAGGAAACTTCTCCAAGTAGGAAATAAAGAAGAGGAATCCCACCCCAACATCATTGTTCTCATTTTTCATGATGATTATTCCTGTGAACCTCTGGGCACAACGTTTTTGTCAGCCAATCAATGCCTGACCTTGTTTTATGGGTGTTGTTTAAAGACACGTTGTTTAATATATATTGTCGATTCATTAACATTGAATTCACAGCCAACAGTCCTGTAACTCAGGTCTGAAGGAAGCTTTATTTAATTCTCATATTTTGTCCTTAAGACTCTTCACATTTAGGAACATAAGACAGCAGCTTCAGCTACATGCTTGGGGGCTATTTTAAACATCAACAAAAGGGACAGAAGTGCAAAAAACAGTGGCATAGAAAAAGACATTTGTTTACAGTAAGAGCTGAAACAAAGTAGAACATGACCTTCTTTGCCCTCAGCTGAGAATGTATGTGGAATGACTCTAAAGTTTGGATGCTCTGCACACTATTGATTTTGTGGGGTTACAAATCATCTTAGTAGTTGAATCTGCAAATACAGAATCTGTAATGATCTGTACTTTTTCACTTGTGTTTTTTTTTTAAATATTTATTTTAGTTGTAGATGAACACAATACCTTTATTTAATTAATTTTTTTAATGTGGTGCTGAGGATTGCACCCAGTGCCTTACACATTTGAAGTAAATGCTCTACCCCTGAGCTATAACCCCAACCCACTTACGTATTTTTTTTTAATTGAGAAATATTATTAATATCTTTAACTAGCCTACTTGGGGAGCTTATTGATAAATATTGAATGTTTTCCCCAAATATTTGTCACTTTTTTATGAATTGTCTATCTGTTATGGTCTAGCAGGTTTATTCTAAACTTTAAAAATCAAAGGCAACAGCCATTTAGGATTTCCTGCACATATGTTTGGTGTGGTGATCCTTTTTCTATGCACTGTCGTTCTTAATTACATAGTCAACACCAACTTTCACTTGTACAATTTTCTTTTTCCCTTGAACTTTGAAAACTCGAGGATAATGATCTTTAGCTGGAAAGATCAAACACATGTAGATAAAAGTGGTAAATGCCTAAGTGACAAAACTCAGAGGTACTTAAACTGAGTTTAAGTATTCAGGCCCCCTTTCATCACATCTAAGGATGCTTAATTCTTGCAGAGATGATCAGTTTGAAACTATTTTGCAGACTCTGTTAAAAACATAAGGGGTTTTGGTTTTTGATTTGTCAACTTTCTGTTGAGGATCTTGGAGGATGGGAGAAAGGCCAAAAAAAGACTTGAAAGGACAAGTAGGTGTTTTCACAGCTTTAAAACACTAACATTTTCTGAAGGAGAAAATGATATGTTTTTTTTCCCTAATTATGGCCCAAAAAGCTTTAAGGTGATTTCCTGGCAAGATCTTATCTTTTTACATTAACTACAACATGGTTCTACAGTGAGCCCCCTCTGATCTTTGTGATCCTCTTTGCACATACTGTGATCCAGCTAGAAGCACATACCTTCCTGCAGGCCAGGGCTTCCACATGTCTGGAACTTTCCTAAGGCATTTTTATCTTGTGTTGTAGTTACTTGCACATGTCATCTTTCTGGCCCAGAAGAGCTTCGGTCTTGCTCCTCTTCTCTCTCATAGACCTAGTCTTCTAGGCCAAGTACCCCACCCTGGGCTAGACTCCCAGCCCCTTCAATGCCTTCCAGAGGATAGATTTTCAACCTTTTCTGTCCTGGAGCAAAATGAGTGGAAAGAAGAAGGGATGATTTGTGGTGACTGCATAAAGAGGCATGATGAAGAAAACAAGCCTTTCCCAAACTGACCTCATTTCCTTTTTAAATCACCTGATTATTGTACTTCTTGAAGAGAGAGTTTGGGCAATGCCACTGTTAGCAACTATCAGAACAAAACCAGAAGTATAAGTTGGAAAGACATAAGGAGATACATAGTTCCGCTACAGGTTGACAAAGCATGTGGCTTGGTGCCAGTCACTTGCCTCACCAGTGCCACTCCACTGCTTCTCCACGAAGGTGTCCTTAAGGAAGAGGTTCATACCGTTTTTACAGGGTGTAGAGAGGTAAAGGCACAGAGGACTGTGGGTAGGATGAAGGGAGGCTTTGGAAGCACAGGTGGGAGTCTTTGAAGTCTTATATTTTCATATCAAGTGGATCCACTTTCTATTCTTTAACATATTCATGTATTATACAAAAATTTTAAATTGTCATCAAATAGCTTCTACCAAGTGACACAGCATCAAAGTGGCCTTTGAAAAAGAAAGGTGGGTCAAATTTGTATCTGTCCTAGTTTTGGGAGGGAAGCTAACCAATTGGATGTCAGAAATCAAAATAGAACAAGGCCACAATTGCTGGAGGCAATTTGTGGGAAAACAAAACAAAACAAAAAAACCGATACAATCGAGCTCTACTGAACGCAGCTTCTTAGATTGGGGTGGGGGACAGTTTCTTGTATATAGAATGGGGAGACCTTGATCAATAGCAGCTCTTGTTAACGATTTAAGGTGTTAGCCAACCATTTGAGTTGTTGGCGGACTTCAGTAGCACTAATGGCACAGTGCTGAGAACAGAGGAGGGTGGAGATAATCGTCCTGTTGTTCTCTGCTTTGGTTTGGCTGCCTCCAAGGGCTTGTTTTCAAACAAGCTCTACATTTTAAGAGGGCAAACCAGGAAAGTAAATGGACTAGAAACCATGCCTTACCCGGAATAGCTGAAAGGCTTTTGAAAGAGGGAAACGTAATTCTCAGCTTCAAGGGAGGAGAATTGGAACTTTTGGATAGACCCAAGGAGAACATGATTTTCTATGTCAGTAATTCAAGATTTTTCCTATCTGTACACACCCGAAATGGGGATTGTATATATGCTACTAATTATTAGCAATTGCTATACAAATGTTGTCACTCAGCTAATGGAACTTTTGGTCTTAAATCTTTAATGAAGGAAGGAATAAATTTTTTCAAAGAAATTGGGTCTAGTTTTGTCACTTTAATGTTTGGCTCATAATTGTAATTCACTAAACATTTGTTGAATGAATGCAAGAAAATTTGTAGACTAGCCTGAAGTAGCATAAAACCATCAAAAACAAAACAATCCAGCATCTCCCCCCTTGAGAACATGTGCTTGTCACCTTAATGGAATAAGTACTGCTATTCATGTCTCAGAAACGGGAAACTGAGATCCATGGAGATTTGCAAATCACACTGATTGATATCTAGATTTTTAGATTTCTAATCTTATTGAGTATTTTTTTGTTAAGAGATGGAATCAAGCCTATCTTTTATAGATCTGTTTTGTAAGATCATTAAGAGAAGTAGATGAAATGTTGTATCAGATTTTATTTTTACTTAATAGAAACTTTTGTTTGTTTTATATGTCACTGACTCTGTTGCCTAAGAGCTAATTCTGTTTTCCTTGTTCCTAATATGGCAACTTTGGGCTGGGGGTGAAGCTTTGTGGTAGAGCACAAGCATTAGGCCCTGGGTTTGATTCCTGGCACCACCAAAAAGAAACAAGTCTAATGTGGCAACTTTGTCCATATTTCTGTTCTTTGTCCTTTGTATTTGGTCTCAAATTGTGACTATTCCATTAACTGAAATTTCTGAATAGCCATTGTGTAACTGGAGTGCTACTCTGTATCAGTTCTAGATGCATTGTGCTTGAGAATAATTGTGATGTTTTATTTCTGGTGAGACTTCCCTCACTGCCACAAATAAGATGATGTTACTGAAAAGGTAAGCCATGGATAAACCTCATAAATACAATGCATATTTTAAACATTTTTTTTAAATTTCAGGATCACATGATTGTGTATCTATACTTAAAGAAAGAAACAGTAGTTTCTTATTCTTAGGCTTTAGGTGAAAAGCATCAATGACATTGAACCCAGAATTGTAATTTATGTATGCTTTCCCAGGAGACATTTCTCATATATATGAAAAATACACATATACATATATATTATATGTATGTGTGTATAGTATACATATATATGTGCGCGCACACACACACACACACACACACACACACAAAATCAGAATCTCAAATTGCTTCATGGTCTAGAAATGTCTTGGGACCACTGGCCCAGCAAATTTGATTTAGTGGTTTGTTTGATCCATGGTGACTTTGTATGTTCCTGCAGTGTAGAAGGTTGCAGACCTTTTATAACTTAAAGTAGTGCACAGGTCTTGAATTTTAAACTGTCTAGCAGGAAAAAAATGCAGTCTTTTGGGAGGGGGGTTCGAGGAGAGAAAGAAAACACACCAGAGTTCAGCACTTTGCGCTCTTATTTTTCCCTTGTGAGATAAGCTATATTATTCCAATATTGCAGATCTGAGTAGGAGGGGACAAAAAGGCTCAAAAATTAAGTAATTTGATTGCAGCTGCAGACTAGTTGGTTATAAGGTAGAAATGATCCTTTGTGAGAATAACTTATGTTTCTGTTCACAAAATGTAAGTAAGCATTTTAACATGCATTATCTTATTTACTCTGACCACATTTAAGACTTAGAGGTTTAAAAATCAGTCTCCCAAGACTGTCTTTAGACCAAGGGCAAAACCTGATGTTCCTCCTTCCAGTCATTTATGTATATTTGCTTAATATATTTGATATATTTGCCTAATATCAATCTTCAACCTATATCCAGTTTTCAACTTTATAAACCAAGTATTCCTCATCTAAAAACCTTCATAAACATGTTTAATGTCTGCATAATAATTTAATGTTAAGCTCCAGAAGTTTTGCTATACTAACGGTAGAATGTATTTGTTCCTGAGTCTATGGATTGTTGTTGTGGTGGGTTTTTTTTTTAACATTGTTTTCTTACTTTGTATTACTAGATAAAAAATTATAGGGCTAAAAGTAAGATTTTAAAATTTTAACCACTTTAAAAACTCATGATACATTTTCACAAATTGATTTCTTTAAAAAAAAAAAAGGCAGTGTGAGTGCCTGTACACCTAGTCTCTGAGGGCCCTTCTCTCTCTCTGCTGCAGGGATTCATCCAGGACCAGCTAAGCCCTGTGGGTTTTAAGAGGCCTGCAGTGCTGTGTGTCTTCTTAATACCCTGCTGTCTCCACCTGCCTCTCCCAGGACTTGGAGACCTCCCTGCCTCCCCTTAGTTGTTTTGACTCTGTCTCTGAAAAGAGCTTCCTGTCTACTTTTGTTCTTTCACTGATGTCCCCTCAGTATGTTATAGTACTTTTGTCATTTCTCATTTTATTCATGTTTCTCTCATGTAGAGAGATGCCTCTTTGATTGGATTTTTAAAGATACTCTTGGGATTTATTATGTTTTTCTATTTAATACTGTCATTGTTACTGAAGTCTTTTATATTAATTTTTTCAAACAAATATTGAGTTTTTTTTCCCTCATTTGGATATGTTTCATTTGCTTTAGTCACTCAAGGCTTGCACTTATCTTCTCACCTTCACCAGATCTCATAAAGTTTAATGTGGAGGATGGCTGTATTCATTAATTCTATACTTTTTCTACCCCAAGGCTTTTTGTTGTTTTCAAAAGGGCTTATGTTTCTTTAAAACAGTAACTATTTACTAGAACAGTGATTTGTTTTTTTACTCCCCTCCTTCCACATATTGGGGTTTGTTTGTACAAATGCTTATTGTTTCTATAATGGTTTTGTTTAATCAATATTTGAAGTATAGTCTGCCATCACTACTTTGAAGAATTTATTCTTTGGCCTAATATTTTATTTGTGTGGAGTGTGTGTGTGTGTGTGTGTGTGTGTACACATCTGAAAAAAGTTATCTCTAACTATGACTTGGGCTTGACTTTTCAAGTCTATACATCTATTTTCACTACTATGAAAATATGGTGTTCTCAGCGTGCCCTGGTAGGAAGCCTTTACTCACTTTCCTAGCATGACAGTCTTGCTGTCTGGCTGCACTGTTGCCCAGTGGGCCCAGCTGGGTGTACAGCCTGCCTGTAATATAGAAATCAGGACACAGGTCCCTTATAAGCTCAATCTGTCACCTCCATCCTGTCTGAGGTGCTCTTACCAGCAAGTTAATCCGTCAGAGGCTCTTTCATCATTATGAAAGACAGAAACAATTTTCTTAATGCTGTTGATAAAATCTGGATGCATTCTGCTTAATACTATTTACTATGGAAAGCATTGGAGCCTTATTTTCCATTTTGAAACCACCTGCCTCCATTAACTTAAATTAATTGTTGTATATACCACACATTTGAAAATTTGTATTTTGTGAGGTTTTAGGATATATTAGTGACTAAATTATGTTGGCTTTTCATATGAGTTTAATGAAGTTATTTAAGATCTTTTATAAGTGTGATTAATGTCTCTAAATTTGTTTTTGTTTTACAATGGAGGGCAATGGATATATTTCTGCTTAAATCTGTTTTTAAAAATTATTTCCTTACTATATATTATTAGAGGCAAAAAGAAGGGTCAAAAGTTTTACAAACATTTTTAAGGAAAAAACAAAAACACTGTAAATACCTTTGATGTATTTTGCCAGATTTCTACCTTAAGGGAAAAAAAAAAAAAAATGACCAATCTGTAGCTCTACCCAAGTGTGTGCGTGCCTATCTACCTGAAAACCTTGTCTCTGGGTGAGATGGGGGTTCTGCACAGTGTCCAGGGCCAGCCCCACTGTGGATTGTTTTGTGTGACAAGGTGGTGTCATATGTCTTCCCACAAGAAAAAGCATTGTTTCTGAAGCAAACAGTGATACTTAATACAGCTGTGTATATGCCAGAAAGAACGTTCTGTAGAGATTATTGATAGTTGCTAGAGGTTGTGATAGTGCAGAAGTTACATAGTGTTCTTTGGCAACACATGTTAATAGACTTGTTCTGATGTTGCAGTCCTTCCTAAATGAAATCCTGAACACCTACACTGGAAAAATATAATAATAAAATAAACAGTCTTAGCCAGGAACATAGTGTTTGTTAAGATTTAGCTAAGTAGATCACATGTTACTACTGAACAAGGCAGATTAATTTTTTTTCTTTTTTAATAGGGAAGGAAGTAGCCATGTTTCTTTCTTTCTTTCTTTCTTTCTTTCTTTTTTTTTTTTTTTTTTTTGTACCAGGGATTGAACCCAGGGGCGCTTAACTAATGAACCACATCCCAAGCCCTTGTTTTAATATTTTATCTAGAGAAAGGGTCTCACTGAGTTGCTTAGTACCTTGCTAAGTTGTTGAGTCTGGCTTTGAACTCGTGATCATTTTGCCTCAGCCTCCTGAGGCATTGGGATTACAGGTGAGTGCCACCATGCCTGGCTCATGCTTCACTTTTAAATAAATATTTTTTGAAAGTGAACATATTTGGTCTGAAAACATGATTCAATGATAGAATGCTTGTCTGGAATGCATCGAGGCCCTGTGTTTCATCTCCAGTACTTCAGAAAGAAAGAAATTCTTAAAAATCATGACCAAGAAATATGTTTTTTGGGGGGGTGTGTAGACATATAAAAACCTCATATAAATTAACTTTTAGAGACTTAATTCAACTTTTCTGAATGAATGCCAGAAATGCAATTGGAGTATGGAGTCCATGCAGAAAAACTTACAACACAAAGTGGTATGTAATCCTTAATTTATCAGAAAAATTAAAGGCAACTCATTTTGCTTAACGGCAGTAGATAGATTATTCAGAGAGAAAAATTGGGTTTATAGAAAAATGAAGTGTTTGGTAAGGACGCAGAGTTTTGTTGTTTACCCTTGTCTTATAAATCAAGTCCTGAGTTTACCAAGCAATATTCCTCCCAGTTTACTTCTGGGTCGAAGTTCAGAACAGCTTGGGAACATTGTGATTGGGCAGGTGGCAGCTGGGAGGTAATTCAGTTTAAAACAAGTTGAAACTGGAAAGTCAATGTTTTCCCTCCACTAATCCGTCTTTAGCTTATATTTGTAACAAACATTGATTAAAATATATAGATAGGGGTTTTTTATATGACAGCAGAATGCATTACAATTCTTATTATACATATAGAGCACAATTTTTCATATCTTTGGTTGTATACATAGTATATTCACACCATTTGTGTCTTCATACCTGTACTTTGGATAATAATGATCACACATTCCACCATCATTAATAACCCCATGCATACCTAGGTTTTTTAAAGGGATATATTCTATTTCAAACAAATTTAATGTTAATCCTTTCTTTTTATTGGTACATGTTTTAACTGAGAGGTGACAAAGACCATTTCCGGCAGAGTGATTTTTTTCCATCTTTCTGTCTTTATATTAGAAAGTATCAGATACAATTTCCTACAGATACAATAACGTAAGATTAGACTAAGTGGTAAATGTCTATAGGACCTACTTTTTCATACTTCATAATCTCTTCAAACATTACCACAGCATATGCACTAATCCAATCAAGCTTTCTTGTAGCATGTTCTGAGAATCATGTTTGAGCTTGGGCAGGTTTTGATACTGGGAGAGGCAGAAGAGAGTGTCAGGGTTTATGATGCTGCTGAGCTGCGGCAGAGTTCCTGTCACCATCAAAGGGTAGTCTTTATATTCGAAGAATAAAAGATAATTTGTAAACATGGAGGGATTTGTATAATAAATTAAAGTGGCTGCCTTGCCTGTCTCTAAATTTAATGAAACTTAGGATTTGTTTTTCTTTAAGCTAGAACTAAATGCCATTTATCATTATCCCTGTGAGAAAGTGGTGAGTGTGGCAAGAACTAAGAAAGACATAGGCATTATTTTCTTTTTATTCTAAAGAAAATGTTATTAAAAGGTTTGACAGAAGTCTCTTTAAGTCAACACTGTCAACTGATTGATGGTTGCTTTGCGGATTCTGAGTGAAAAGACAGACATTCTTTCACTGTGATAAGAGTGGCTGATGTTGGAGGTCAGTCTTTCTACATTACAAGAGAGACACATTTGAAAAGGTTTACCACTGGAGTGGTGGACTACAGATGAACACTGCATTTCTTATTCTTGTCGTTGCAGTTAGTTTTAATTAGAGGCGCAAAGCCAACAACCAGGAGCTACATGGAGGAGCCAGGCAGGGGATTAGTAGTCTGTGCCCACCCGATGCAGCTCCCGGCTTCCATGATGTGGCTGGGGTAGCCTGTGCTTATCTTCCCAAGGAGGAGTCTTGTCCTGCAGAAGTCACTCATGCCTCATTAGCATCACGTGGCCTTTGTTCTCTAGCTGGAAGGGTTTGAAAGGCCCACCTCAGTCCCACTCCCCTTTTCAGAAGGGTGACCCACATTATGCACCTGTAACATTCCAGGAAGGCTAAGGAGCAGGCGGTTGGTGAATGGGCAGGGTGCCAGCTATCTGCTGAAATACCAGAGCTTGCACTCCGTTCACTAATAAGGTTTGAGAGAACAGTTCCTTGGTGTATTTTACTGCTTGATCCAGTTGCCTGGGGTGCTCTGGGAAAACGGTCTCACACCCCACCCTGTCCTCCCTAAATTGAAAATATGGCATTTATATGATTGTTAATATTGAAATAAGCAACCGTACTAATATTCTCAACAGGAAAGAAGACTTTGTAATGCCTTATTAAAATATATATACTTAAGACCTTAAGTATATTTATTTTTAATTGAAACCCCTGTTGATTCTGTTTTCATATACACAGTGGAACTTGACTAAAGTAATTTTTTTTTTTCCCATTAGGAAAAATCAGATACATGTCAGATTATTTTGAATTATTCCAGGCTATGGAAAAGAAGAAAGAGGGACCTTGTCTTTCTTGTAAACATTGTATTCCTTGTACCTAAACATGGGGCAGGCGTTTGGTAAACAATTGTTGGATGGATTTTCTTACTATGAACACAGATTCTCATCTCTAGAGTTCATGCCTATCCTTCAAGTTGACATTTTTATTTAAGGCACTAGATCTCAAAATGTGGTCCCTTGATCAGAAGGAGCGTCACCTGGGAACTTGTTAGGATTGTAAATTCCAGGGTTTCACCCCAAATCTACTGAATCAGAAATTGAGTATAGGGTCCAGAAATCTGTTTGAATAAGCCCAACAGGTGATTTTGATTTTTACTAACCTTTAATAACCATTGGTTTTAGACATGAGAAGTAGGATTTTTGAAAGTATTTTTAATTGGCAAATAGTAACAGTTCATAGTTGTGGGGAACAGTATGATATTTCAGTACATTTATGGAGTAAACATAAATGATTAAGATAACTGGAATATCACCCAGACATTTGTGTTCTTCAAAATGCTCACTACCAGCTATTTCGAAGTAGCCAGTTGTCAACTGTAGTTACCTTATGGTGGTGTAGAACATTAGGATTCTTCCTCCTATCCAACTGCTACCCTGTACCTGTTAATCATCCTTTTTTTTTTTTTTTTAAAGAGAGAATTTTTTTTAATATTTTATTTTATTTTTTTAGTTTTCGGCGGACACAACATCTTTGTTTGTATGTGGTATTGATGATTAAACCCCAGCCACATGCATGCCAGGCGAGCGCGCTACCGCTTGAGCCCCATCCCCAGCCCCGTTAATCATCCTTTCTCCATCTTCCCTCCTTTTCCCAGGTTTTGATAACTACTCACAAGGTAGTACTATTTGTATGAGATTAACTTTTAGCTCCCACATATGAGATTTAGTATTCCTATTTCTATGCCTGATATATTTCCTCAACATAATGCCCTCCAGTTACATCCATGTTGCTGCAAGTGACAGAATTTCATGCTTTTTTCTAATTGAATAATATTCCATTGTGTCAATATACCACATTTTCTTTATCCTTTCCTCTGTCAATGAACAGATTTGTTTCCATATTTTGGCTAATGTGAACAGTGATGCAATAAACATTTTTTTTTATTTGTTTGGGGTCCCGAAACTGAACCCAGAGGTACTTTACCACTGAGCTACATACCCAGTTCTTTTTGTTATTTTGACACAGGATCACACTGAGTTGCTGAATATCTTGCTAAGTTGCCAAGGCTGCCCTCGAACTTGTGATTCTCCTACTTCATCCTCCCGAGTTCCTGGAAATACAGGAGAGCATCACTGTTCGTGGTTTGTAATAAATAAGTGAGTGCATATGTTTGAAAGTAGGAGTTTTTAATGGTGCTTTTTATTAGAGCAAAGCTGTTGACATTTGAACTTTGGGGATAAGACCACACTGAAGCTCACAGTGGCATCCTCCAAAGCTCTTGTCAGAGCACTGATTGTCAATTGTTACCTTATTCACACTTTGTGCCCTCACTTGGAGCACAGTGGGGCCTTCCACCTCCTCCTCAGCACTGGGAGACACAGAGCACTCCTTCCTGAGGCTGATAGGTTGTGTGGCACAGCTGAGTTTAACAGTGATCCTGCAAGAGAGGCAATTACTTTCTGACCTGACCACCAAAAATGTTTTTAAAAGACATTGAACTTCTCATTCCATTTTCTTTGCTTTAAACAAAGCTGGAAAGTCCTACTTCACATACTTTATATATATCTAGATAATGAGTTAGGAAGTATATTGGGATGACTAAATGTCCCTTACTCCTTATCACTTTCTCCAGTGTGACTTTTTTTTTTTTTTTTACCTTTGCCAAACTGTAAAGGATTAAAAGCCTGTATATATTAGTAGCATAGTTAAATGTTTCATTTCTGATTAATCCTAAAAGAGAAAATTCTCCCCCTCTCCAAGCCTTGTATACCACATTTTAAAAAATAATTAATTTTATCTCCCTGTAACAGCACCACAGTTTAGGAATATATCTCACCATTGATTTTTTTTTTTAAATAGCTGAAGAAAGGAAATAAAAATACATACCTGGATTTATATTATACATTGTTATGGCATCAATTTAAATTCTTAAGGAAAAATCAAGTATGAAAAGAGAAAATAAAATTCCCATTACCAAGCTTTACCATTTCAAGAAATTGTACTTAGATGTTTATGGGACAGATTACTTCAGACCCTACCAGTTCTTGTAGAAAATGAAGACAACCATTTTCTCCCACCTCTATATAATATCTTGATTTTTATTTGAAATGCAGGCTTAAGCTAAGCTAAAAATCCTATCTTAAGATGACAAAGCCATGCAAGGGCAAGGGACTAGGAGCAGGGGACCCTCACACCATGTACTCTTAGGACTTAATAACTTGTCTAGAGTTGAAAAGAGGAGAAGTTGATTACATGCAGGTTTGTACATAGACATTAAAAAAAAAAAAAGGTCATGTTCTGCATGTGAGCCTTAAAAAATATGGTTTAATGAGGCAAAATTAAACACAATCATGGTCTGGAGGAATGAATCTAGTCACTGGGGAGGTGTTCTGGTTGAGGGCTGGTATTAGACCATGCACTGTACCCCAGGTAGTGCCCATCCCACCCTGGGTCTGCTGGTTATTAGCTTGGTAACCAGGTTAGCTTCTTATCACTAAGAAAAGAACAAGAACCATTTAGAAAAGATTTGTTTTGGTTCCTGGTTTCAGAGGTCTTAGCCCATGGCCGACTGACTCCATTGCAGAAACACATGGTGGATGGTAGGAGAACACAGTGGAGGAAAAGTACTTGGCTCATAACAGCCAGGAAGCCGGGTGACGGGCCAGGGACAGATACAGTTCACACAGCCCAGTGACCTCCTTCCTCCAGCCCTACCTGTGACTAGTCAGCACCACTTCTAAGTAAGTCCATTTAAATTGTCAATCCATAAAATGAGTTAATCACTGAGCTCAGAGCCTTCATAATCCAAGGTGAGAGGTCACCTCTGAACTTTGCCTAAACACATGAGGTTTTACAGGGTCAATCCACGTCTAAACGATAATAGTAACATAAGAAAAAGATGGTGTTCATCTGGGAGTCTTTGGCTGCAAGGAACAAAACTAGAGAAAAAATTTTCAGGGCCCTGAAATACTCCTAAGAGTCTGTGATCCTTAGAAGAAAAAGGAAAAAAAGGGGAAAAAACAAAACAAAACAAAACAAAACAAAAAAACATACTCAAGAATAGAAAAGCACAAGGAAGCTGAAGGACTTTCAGTTCCTGTTTCTCTCAGCTCTCTTCTTGCCCAAAGACCAGCTCTTTTGTGCTGTCCAGAGACAGACATCACAGATCCACTTGCATCTAGCATCTGACTTGCAGCTCCCCGGCCCCAGTTTGAAAACTCCAGGGAAGAAGTGTTTTGCTCAGCCTGTGGCTGATGTCTTTGCTTGTTCTGGAGTCCATGGCTGGGCAAGGTGTGTGTGTATTGGGAGACAGTAGAGGAGCCTACTTTTGACCCTGTGGCCCAGTCACAAGATCCCAAAGAGGAGAAAGGCATGCAGAGAAGACACAAAAGTATTCTACCTACACACATCATTAGCCTGTTGCTGTGCGTTTATTCATTAACCCCACACTCTGGGGGAGTTAACATCTTTGGCTCCAGGAAAATCTGGATGTTGGTCTTGAAAACCTCAAGCCAGACAGTGAATCAGAGGATTGTGGTTAATCTGCCCAGGTATCCACCACTCCCTGAGTCTGGCTGTCAGAGCCTGGTGCCTCTAGAGATGCCTATCTTTGTCAGCACAGACCCTCTAAACAGCAGAGGCAACAAATGATCTTGGAAGCTCTTGGCGAAATACTTACATGGTACAGAATCCTTCTAAAGACACTCTACTCTGAGAGCACCCTTTATTCTGAATGCCATTCTGACCAACTGCTGGAAGCCAGCAACTGAACTAAGAAAAATATACAGGTTGTTAGGTTTTAATGCTTTTCCCTCGTTAATTCATTCACCTACTCAGTTGTTGATTTTTAATGAGGACTGAATCTTAGTCCACAAACTAGGGGTGCAGAGAGTATTGCATTTTTCTAAGTTGACTTTTAGTGTGGACTCTAACCTTCTAATTCTGTGGAGTAGCACAAAGGATTTGTCTTGGTTGTTCCTGAGACACTTTTCCGTACCATCCAGGCACTCTGGGTCCTCTGTTCATACTGGTTCCTGCCATTTCTGGGCAGGCCATGCTTGGGACCAGGGAGGATGCCTTGTCACAGCAAGGAGTCCAGTCTCCTTGCTATCTAGCCATTCTCTTGGGGCTCTTGCACATCTGGAGATGCAGCCAGAGAGCAGACGTGGCTTTGTTGCTCTGAGTTCTAGACTTTCTCTCTCCTAAGAATATCCTAGTTGGGGAATATTTTCTCTTCTCAAACTCAGTTCTCCTCAAGGAAGCCCTGAAGCAGAGAAGTCTACCTACATGAAAGAGGAAAATTCAGACCCAGAAGCATTATTAAGAACGCCACCTGCCTCAGAGTTAGTAGCTCTGCAAGTGCCAGCTGCAGTTAGGCAGTGAGAAATTTTTTTAATCCCTTCCACTCATGATCTGCTTCCTCTGTGGTCACTCAGCTGCTGTCTCCCAGGGCCAGATTTCCCCTGTAAGGCCACAGCTACACTTCTTCAGGGCCACTGATATGCAGGGGGTGTGCCTGCATTTTGGTGACTTTCCAAAGACCATTTATTCCATAAGTGAAGGCTTCAAATTCCTAAGCATTTTCTATAAATTGGCAGTGAGTTAATAAATATATGGGTAGAGGTTTTCTTTTCTCTCTTCTGGCAATGAGTAATTTAGTTTTGTTAGTAATCAAAGAAACCCAGCCACCAGGCTCACCCATGCTCTGCTCTTTTCCCCACAACATCTTCAGTGACTAGGTTCTTTGAGTTCATCCAGTTTCAGCTACTTGCTTCTTGCTTTTATTTCAGATGTTGCCTTTCCCACAGCACAATTAATATACTAAAATTGTATAAATACAAACTTTTTGAGAGGGAGATAAATAGGATTAAATGAAAGAGGCTCAGCAGGAGATGGCAAAGCCTGCACTCAACACTGACAATGTTTGGGCCACCATCATGTTATGGAGGCTCTGTGAATGCCTCTTCATCTGGAATTTCAGTACAGGGTGTACATAAAATATTTATAGAGCACATGTGCTTTGCCTCTGACAAAAGCTTGGGTTCAGGTGTATGCTGTTACTATGGATGTTACTATGTCTAAGCTGCTGAAGTACCTCTAAGAGTACTTGGGAGAAAGGAAAACATCTGTTATTGGGTTGAGCTTGTAGTGACTGATACAGTTGTCTTGGTTCCTAGCCAAAAATAGTTATTATCAGAATGATACTTAAAGATACATAATAGCTGGGCACAGTGGCACACGCCTGTAACCCCAGCAATTTGGTGTGCTAAAGCAGGAGGATCACAAGTTTAGACCAGCCTTGGCAAATTATCAAGACCCTTAGCAACTCAGCAAGACCCTGTCATAAAAGAAAAAAGAAAAGGTGGGTAGATGTAGCTCAGTGGTAAAGCATCCTGGGTTTAATCCCCAGTAGTACCCTACCTCCCAATCATAAAGATAGAGAAGGGTGTTCTTTGGAGAATCTTAAAAGGATGGACAAAGCAGAAGCTAGTACCTTGGTTTACTGCTGGTAGTGAAGTTGGAGTGGACTCTTTGATTATGCCTAAGGAGGGAAGAAATGCTCCTGCAAGCACAGCTGGGAATGAAATGTTAAGAATACGGAGCTTCCCAGCTCCACCCCTCCCTCCAAAAAAAGTTTATTTGTAAGGGTAAAAATTGCATTATCACTTTACTATATGGATACTTATTCCCGTTTATTTTGTAAAAGAGGAATGATAATGCCTGCCTGATGGGCTCCTCATAGGATTGGAAGAATAAGGCACCTTATTGCAGAGTAGCAGCAAGGTGTTTTTTGATTATTTATTTGTTTGTTTGTTAAATTCCTTCTACTCTGTGACTTTCCCTGCATTTTCCTTAGTCCTCTAAATAGATATTTCAGTTTTTGAGATAAAATAAGCTGGGAAAATGATTTGCAGCACATAGGAAAAAGTTTCTTAGCTTTTCATTGCTGTAACAAAATATCAGAAAAGCAACTTGAAGGGTTTATATTGGCTCATGGTTTCAGAGGTGTCAATCCACAGTCCCTTGGCTCCATTGCTGGTGGCTCATGATTAGCCAGAGCATCATGGCAGGGAGGGTGTGACCCAGCACAGCTGCTGCCCACAAGGTGGCCAAGAAGCAGAGAGAGAGCGAGCAAGGGGTCAGATATGTCCTTTCAGAGCACAGCCCCAGTGACCCACTTCCTCTAGCTAGGCTTCACCTCCTATTCTGTCCCTTTCCAATAATGCCATCAAATTACAAATCTATCAGTGGATTAATTCACTATTGAGGTTAGAATCCTCATGATCCACCTCTCCCAACACCCCACATCTGAACATTGCCGCATGGGGACAAAGCCTTGAACACACAAGCCTTTGGGGAACATTCTAGATCCAAACTGTAACAATATATTATCTTTACATAGGAAAATTACTTCTATGTCCTTGTAATAAGGACTTTTTCTGGGTCTAATAGTCTTATTAAAGTGAAAGTGGTTTTGCTCCTTGTAGTCAAAAATTTGTAATGTATAATTTTCTCTCCATTACCAGGGTGCAAAGTTAACACCTTTGATATACTGAGAGATTATAAATTACTGTGATGAATACTTCAGTAGAGAACTAAACAAAAGTCATAAAAAGAAATGTAAAAACATGAAGCCTTTGATCTCAAACAGATGCTAATTAAAATGAATTTTTAAAAGATAATTGTTATATTAAGGGCATTTTAATATAAACCACCAGTTATAGATTTGTATGACCTTGAATGAATTTATTTTTTCTGAGTATTTGCTTATTAAATTCTTAGAAAAACAATAGGATATATTAAAATTCTTGCATGCTTTACAAAAAAATGAATTTTTAAAAATACTATCTAAGAGTGGAGGAGTGGGTATTTTCATATGTCAGGGGGTTATATATCCTGTAGGGTAAGTGATGATATAGATCCTTGGATTTCCTGTACAATGACCTGTGACTTTGCCCTAGGCAAATACTTAATGATATTTTGAAGAATATCCATGTCAGCTTTAATAAATAAAAAATCGGAAGGATTTATTAAAAATGAATTTCTGTGCAGCCATTAAATATGAACATATAGAAGTGTACTGAATGAACAGTATTAAATTCTATCAGAATGGGAGAAACTGATTACAAATAATGCTAGATTGTTCACTTTTAATAAAATATCTATGCTTGCATGTTTGTGTACTACATTTATGAATGCACCATGCATGCAAAGTGAAAGGAGGTTAAACGAAATGCTAACAGTGCTTATGATTTTTACTTTTTCCCTTATTTGATTTTTTTTCTAGACTTAAAGAACAAGCACTGGTTTGAAGGGGAAAAGTCACCTTTTATTCAACACAAATTATATGTTACCTTCATATTATAATACAGTGCCTGACTTGAACCTGTATTTTTGCTCTGTTGATCTGACAGATTTTAGTATCTGTTTTCTTTCATCTGCTAAGCAAGTAACTGTCATTTTCCAAAAGCAGCAGAAGAATATACTATGGCTCCTCAGATTTGATAGCATATAGCTGTTCAATAGTTCCCTGAGAGTTCTTAGGAGACCAAATCCAGGTGCATGAGGGTGGTGTTGGGAGAGAACAGCCGCAAAGAGTTTGCAGCCCCCTCTTCCATAGTTGAGCACTGTGTGTGTGTGGAGGGGGCAGGGCAGGGATGAAGAGCAAACTTACAGGTGCTTATTGGGCTAAGTCAGGTAGATTCAGGATAAGAGCATAAACCCTGTGGCTCGCTAATCAGAGTTCTACTTGTTTCCATATGCGTAGGTCTCCTGCAGTGGGTGTCCTGTGTTGGCCACTTTGAAAATTGTCCTCAGGGATCACAAGTAACTTCTTAACTGAGGCCAATGGTTGTCAGTCCCCATCTGTAGTATTTGATTTATCACTTATGTCAAGGTGAGTCTCTTGGTATTATAACACTGTTCCTCCTCCTCCTTGACCCTTTACTGTGGCTTCTACTCATTCCCCATCAGTACCATTATTTAGTCCTGGGGTTTCAACCATTATTACTGAGGTCAAAGTCTAGTAATCATCTTTCCCCATGGTAGGTCATCCTTTTGGCTGCTGAGCATTTGGTCATAAAGTTGTGTTTGAAATTGGAACATATTTACTTTGGTTCAAAATCTGATAGGCATTGGACAATACTTAGAACTTGTCTCCAGGCTCCATGAGGAGGTTCTCAGATTATCTGTGAAGGGTCTATCCATTGATGGTGGAACCAGATCTTTCTGTGATTCTCTCTACACAAATAGAAACGATGGTATTATTAAAAGAGTCTATAAGAAAATATTTTAACTGGTAAATAAAACATAGAAATCGATGGGGCAATGTGAAGTATACATTGTGTAATGTTTGAATCAGGTTAACTGTATCTGTCTTCTCAAGCTTTTGTCATTTCTTCATTGTGGAAACTTTAAAAAATCTTTTCTGATAAAAGTCTAAGGCACAATGGCGTGTCGGTTGCAAGAGGCATCGGCAGAGCTGATCCAGAGAATAAAATTGTTTTGTTAAAAACATGAATATCGTTCACTCGGAAGGGAAAAGCTGAACTTAAAAAATAATCAGAGCAGTCTTTCCAGAGGGACAGCTATGCTCAACACACATGAAACATTGGACAGTACTGCTTAGGGGGTGCATTGTGTGGATAGTGGGCATTGCTGGGCTCACGATCCTCGACAAAAGGGATATAAAGTGTGTCTCTCTTGAGGGGAATGACAGGATCGTGAAGGAGCTGAAAGTCAGCAGAGGAGTTTATATTTGATAGAAGAGAAAGTCATATCAAAGATGTGGATATAAGAGAACATTGGGCGCTGGGGCTGTAGCTCCGCTTGCATAGCATGGGTGAGGCACTGGATTCAATCCTTAGCACCACATAAAAATAAAGGCATTCTGTCCATCTACAACTACAAAAAAAACAAAAACAAAAACAAAACACGTTGAGTCTGGAAGTTATAAGGCCAGAGAACTTTAGAGTTGGTGGGATTCTTTTTCTATGCGTGCATTATAGTTCTCCATAATTTTGGGTTTCATTTTGACACGATCATACCAACACGGGATATAATTTGTTCCACTTCAGTCCCTCGTACTTTTGTTTTCCTCTTTCCTGTTCCATTTCCCCTACTTGTCTTCATTTATTTGTAATTTTTGTAAATTAGTGCTTCATGGATACACAAACAAGTGAAATTCACCATGGTATATTATAGATGCTCATTGCATATTTTGATCAGTTTCATTCCACGGTTCCTCTTTCCCGATCCCTCCTCCCTCCCCGTTAATACCCTTTCTCTGAGTCACTGATCTCCCTTCTATTTTCATGGATTCTCTCCCTCCTTCCCCCCTTATTTTGGTCCAGTTTCTGCATATGAAAAAAAAAAAAATTGACCCTTGACTCAGTCTGGCTTATTTCACTGAGCATGATGTGAATTGAATTGGTGGACTCCTGGGGGGACAGGAGTCACTAAGGTTGGTGAATATCTACTGTGCGATCTGTAGGGTACAAGGTTGTATCTTTTTCTTACAGCAACCCTAGGGATAAATAATGTAATTTTATATGTAACAAAACTGGATTCTGAGTTGAGCAGACATAAATTCTGTAAGTTGTGCAAAACGTCTGGAGCAGGATTCATGCCTAGGGGTATCTGACTTCAAAACACTATGAGGATGGAGAAAACTGAAATTGCTGAACCCAGAGGGTGTAATGGGATGAAGGCAATTGATTGCAAGGGAGAGTTGACAGGTCAAGGGCTCCTAAAATATTGTAATAGGTGGGGTATGGCAGACAATTTGGTTACAGAGGGGGCACAGGTGTCAAGAACATTCCAGGAAAAGTAATGGGGTTATCTTGGAATGGGAATGATCAAAAGAAATGACTTAAATAGTCTCAAGGTTTAAATCCCCGGGAACTGCTGCTTAGTGTTTATGATGGAGTGGTCTCGGTCTAAAATGATAGAAAAGTAAAAACCAGGTGGAACACACAGCTTAAGTTATGTGTATGTTAGTAAATACACAGAGGAAGAGAATGGTAACAGAAGTGAAGTGGAAGGTCTGTGAGGGATCAAGCCCTTTTCTTTAAAACTATGATGAGTCACAACAGTGAGCAACGATCTTTTACCTAAAGCTACAAACTGTTGTTTGCATGATATCCTTGGTTCTCTTTTATCCTGACCTAGCAGAAGAGTGTTTTGATTTCTGAAATGCATAGTTGCCTCTAATAATTGATTTCCCCTTTTTTGTGGGTCTTGTGTCTAAAAAGGAGCATGACTCTATCACATTCCCCTCAGTGAGATTCTTTTTCTTTCCAGAATGATGGTCACCATACTAGATGGACTGCTGATCTACTGAATAACTTTCATCTTCTGAACACACTAGGAAGTTGTGCATGGAGTTGAGAGATTTACTGCAGTCATTTCTGACCTTACATAATTAAGGTAAGATATATATTTTACTCCATAACTAACATGAAGTTGTCATGTTAGTCTCTTTTAACTTTGCTCTTTTTAAAGACATGAATCCATTCTTTTTCCCTGCCTTTTATGTTCTAATAATCCATTCAGAGTGATCTTAATTTGCAGATGTGGAAGTGCAGAAAAGACTTTTATAGGATGAAATACGAGCAGACTGTTTGACTCTGAAGAATGAAGTGAAATGTATTACTCCTTAGATTAAATCAGGGAAAGGACTCCATTTCCATAAACACAATACGCATAGGCTGGATTATACTAGAAAAACTTAATAGATCTAAAGGAGTATTTATTAAAGCTACTTAGGAAATATGGAGATACTTAAACATTAATATATTGCTGACTTTATTGAAGTAAAGAAAATCTAAAAACCACAGTGAGTTTAAAAGAGAATGATGTGCTATTCCAATTCCAGAGATAATTAGTGTTAAAATTTCACTGCATATTTTCCTAGATTTTGGAGTGTGGGTGTTAATTTACTAGATTTTTGTAAATGATTAACATCACTTTTTTTTTTTTTTTGCCCTGTGCAAAAGCACTTGATGTGCGTTAATTTATAAATTCTCTCAACCTGTGAGGTTGGTACTTCTATTTGCATTTTCATGTAAGAAAGTTGAGACTCAGAAATTCAATGACTTTTCCATGCTCACTCAGCTGACAGACTCCCTCAGAACTTGACCTAGTCAGATACTAAAGCCCATACTAAGGGCTTTCCCACACTCTTCTTTTCCTAAATAAAATGCCTGATCCTTTTTCTACATCATTATTTTATATGACTGTATAATGTTCAGTCATATAGGTAGACAGTGGTTTCTCTATTGTTTTTTTATTGGACATTTACACTATTTCTCTTTATTTGTAGAAACAAGGTTGCTGTGAGCATTCATATTACACATCCACTATTATTTTCCTAGGATACATTGCTACCTCTAGCACATTGCCCTGTCAGCAGGAATCTAGCACCCAGGATTTGATGTACTCTACTAATTGTTTTCTCAGAAGGTCGCACCAGTGTATTTTCTTAGTGACGGTATACAGAAGTACCTCAGTGACATTTATGGTTAGCAATTTAAATAATGATGTTGGTTTTTTTTTTAAAGATCCTGAGTGTTCCTGTTTGGGCCCGTATTAATTCCAGCCTCTAGGACTTTAGAGGCCATGACTTCCTCACTAGTCTCTCTCTCTCTCCCCATCTAGAGTCCATTTGTCCCTGTGGAATGGTGGGTAAGGGTGTAGGCTTTAAAGAAGACACTTGGGTTCAAATCAGGGCTGTGCTGCTCTGCCTCATTTTCTTCATCATTAAGATGGAAACAGTAACAGTAAAACCTCTCGTAAATTGCTTGACTCTTGTACCTACTCAGTAATTGTTGGCTGTTTCTGTTGTCTTTCAAAGTCCATGCTCATAGAATTAAAAAAAAAAAAAAGGTAATATTTGCATTGAGTGAAATATGATTATTACCAAATTAGTAACTCAGAAGAAATTAAGGTGCTGACCCTGCAGTATTGTAACTGTTACCGTGTGACCAGCCTGCAGATGACAGATAACCATTTCTGCCTCACATGATGCACAGAGGTCAAGGATAATGAAAAAGAGCAGTAGCAGGAGTAACTAGGATGTTAAAGAGCTTTATGGCTCCTGATGCACTTTCTCACAAATGATTTTATTTGATCCTTACAACATACCTTTGACGAAGGTGGAGCAGATGTTATTAACCTGGTTTTACAGAGGAGGAAATTGACTTGGAGAACTAAGTGGCTTGCTCATGGAAGGTCATGGAAACGGTGAATGGCAGAGCAGGAATGTACTGTTGGCTTTGTGACTGTGACTGCTCCCTCATGATGCTTCACGTAATAATGATAAACTGAGGAGTGGTAGGTGGATATCCAGGACTAGAGAATCAATGGATTAGAAGGAGCAAAGGGAAATGCCACCAGCAGCAGGGTTGGGACAAGGAAACTTGGTCATGTTAAAAGGGAGGAATCCAGTGGAGAGAAGGGGAAGAAGTCATAAAGACAGGGGAAAGATTGCAGGGAGATAGCACTTCAGTGCCCTCAGGGGTAAGGGGAGGATCAAAGGAAGGGGGCTTAATTTTTAAAAAATTGACACACAAATGCATATATTCATGGGGTATAGTGACATTTCAATCTATGTATATATAAAAATTAAATATATAAATAAGTAAATATTAATCATTTCTTCATTTCCTTTTTATTCCCTTTTTTTTTTTTTTTTGGTGCCAGGGATTGCACCCAGGCATGCTTAACCACTGAGTCACATCCCTAGTCCTTTTTTTATATTTTATTTTGAGACGGGGTCTCACTAAGTTACTTAGGGCCTCGCTAAATTTCTGGGGCTGGCTTTGAACTTGGATCTTCCTGCCCCAGTTTCCTGAGTTGCTAAGATTACAGGCTTGTGCCACTACTCCCAGCTCATTTATCATTTCTTTGTTGGGAACACTCAAAATCCATTTTTGAGAGACGAAGGATACTTCTTCTAAGCCAACAGGAAAGGAAGAGATGAAGGATCTAGACTCAAGTGCTCTGAAGTGGAAGGGAACATTTCAAGGGTGAAAGCCTGAATAAAACTCCTGAATAAAGAAAGTATTTGTGGGGAACAGCAGTGGTAGGTTTTGGGTGTTAGATTGGAGAAAGAATAGCTCTTTGCAGTATCTGTTGTGGGATGTGGGCCAGGAAAGGAGAAACAGCTGTCAAAGGCCCCTTCTGGGAAGGAGGTAGGATCCACACAGCTCTGGGGTCCCACTCTGCAGATTCTGTAAACAAGCAGCTTCACTTAGGGTATTGAGGGTGTGCTTGCTAGATGTTTCCAGTTTTCAGGATGCTTCTTCATGAGCTCAGCTCGAGAAAGGTACAGGATCAGTTTTAGGAAAGCAGAATTATCTAGTTGCCTCTGGAATGAGAAGTGACATTATGCTGTAACACACTTGGTATGTGTGTCTCTGTGCATTTGCATGCATGCTAGGGATTGAACACAGGGCTTTGTGTATGCTAGGCCAAGTGTCCTTCCACTGGGCTGCATCCCCAGCCCCACAAAAATCCTCTTGTTTCCACACCAAGGCAGCTGTCAGGCTGTGCACCTGTCCTGGGATAGGTTTTGCTCAGGAGTTAGGTACCATGGGAACATGGCTTCATAATCAGTGGAGAAACAAAGAGTAATAGCTCTCAGTGTTTGTTTCTAAAAGCCTTTATTGAGGGCTGTGCTTTTTAGTCAGGTCAGCAAAATAAAAAGATGGTAGTGGTTTCCTGAGCAGTGAAATGAGGAGTTGAACTCGGTAAATGTTTTCCAAATCCCTTCTACCATTACATTTTCTCATACAACTCCATTGTTCACTTAGCCTCCTCTCCATAACTGTCTTTACTAGGTAGTTTAGTGTGCCTCTATTTTATGAAGATCTAAATATATTTTGCTTAGAGACTTTGCTTATTATAGGCAAAGTATACCAATAGTAGAAAATTAAAGATAAATTGAGAAATAAAAAAGACCTATTAAAAACGAGTAATTAGGGCTGGGGCTGTAGCTCAGTGGCAGAGCGCTTGCCTTTGCATGTGTGAGGCACTGGGTTCGATCCTCAGCACCACATAAAAACAAAAAAGGGCATTCTGTCCATCTACAACTACAAAAAAAAATTTTTTTTAATGAGTAATCACTTTTGTTATCACCCTTCCAGAGATTTTTATACATATGTATGCTTAAATAAGATTTTTAAATACAAAAAATACAATGTGCTTTTGTCAACTGATAAGTTATAAACCTATCAATGTTAGTAGTTACTAGTGTATAATTATTAAAAGTTGTTGAAATTTTTATTTTAGGAATTTAGTGTATCTAACAAATTTCTCTTTGGATATGTGCATTAATGCATATCCTTCTAATTATTTTTGAGGATATTAGTTTTTTCTCATATAATCAAGAAAGAGGTTTTAATATAGATAACTTGGAAGTCTTAAATAAATTTATAGTCTTCCCAGCAATATACAAGAGGTCTCTTTTTCCCATTCCCATTCCTTTCTTTACATTAGATGGTAGGATTAAAAATAAGAAATCCTTATGGAGTTTTCTGGACAGATGGACTCTTTTCATGTGTCATTTATATTTCCTCTGCAGTGAATTTTCTACTCATGCCCTTTGCCCATTTCTCTGGAGGCCTGTTTTCTATTTTTGTTTCAAATTTACAAGAGTGTTTTTATGTAAAAATATCTTTAAAAAACATTATTATTAACTTTTGGCTTTGAATCATGTATAGTGCTTTTGAATGTCTATAAATTTTAAATTTCAGGCAGTCAAGTCTTTTCCTTTATGATGCCCATGTAAATTAACTAGGAAGTAAAAGGCCTTGGAACCTACATCCCAGGGTCTCTGCACACAACAGAGTAGTCTTTTTGAGGTATGATTGCCTCTTGGCATACCCCTGTCTGAGCCTGGTCCTGGCATTCTCACCATGGCCTAAAGGCCCAGCAGCATCTGACCATGCCTGCTTCCAACTCCACCTCTTGGCACCCACCCTTGAACACCCTGCTGCAGTCCTCTGGCCCCCTCTCAGGTCAGGGAACACACCAACCTCTTTCCTACCTTATGATTCTGTAGGTGCTCTTCTTTTGCTTGGAACATGTAAGTGCACGTGCACCCACACTTGTGGGTACTCATACACATTTCTTGTAGCTAACTTCTTAGGCAGGAGTGAGGATCTAAGAGCATGCTTCTTGGGGTCACTTGCTTCCCAATTCACTAGCCCTGTGCCCTTGAGCAAATTTCCTTACCTTTTCTTCACCTTTAAAATTGGAACCATCATCATAATAGTACCTATCTCAGAATTTATTGGGAGGATTAAGTAGGTTAATTCTTGGAGATCTCTTGGAAAACTATCCTGTGCACACAAGTGCACATCAGCACTTAGCTGTTGTCAGGTTCATCATCTTATAGGCTGTAGCATAAGTTTCACCTAAGAGTGAATGTCCTCCTAGCCAACTCTAGTCATTCACTGTGGTATTCTCTATCATAATGTCTTTTCTCCTGCTTCCCCCTCCAGCCTGTAACTCCAGAGCAGTAGGGACCATGCCGTGGTAAGGCATCCTGGGGCTTGGCACTGATAGAAGGAGTGAACCAGTAGCACATCCCCTCCTAAGACTCCATGGCGGTTAATGATTTTGTTTCACATTTTTGAGCATTTCATCTGTATGAACTTTAGCTGGACATAAGATTTGAGATAGGAATCAAAATTGCTTTTTCCCCCCCAAATGAATAGCCAGTTGCAATTTTTGTTATTTCTTTTAAAAGACCCCCCCCCCATTCAAATTACATCCTTGAGGATGGTGATTTTTATTTTTGTTTATTTTGTTTGTTTTTCTCTTCCTGGGAGTCTTCTATGCAAAAAGTAAAAGGCAGAAGCTGTTCATAGTCTTGAGTGAAACTCCTTATGAGCATGCTTCTCATGGTGCAGTGCCAGGAAAGATGATTCTGGGGTCCTCTGCCAGGGCCTACCTTCTAAGAGGAAGGAAAACAATGTCACTGATTTAGGGGCTTGTGCCATTATTTCAATGTCCAATGCTGCTAAACCTGATAGATATTTTAGAGTCTTGTTTTAGATAATTCTGTCTGCCATTTAAAAAATAAATCATTATATTGGGAAACTTTTGGGGCTGGGGATGTGGCTCAAGCGGTAATGTGCTTGCCTGGCATTCACAGGGCGCTGGGTTCAATCCTCAGCACCACATAAAATAAAATAAAGATATTGTGTCCACCAAAAACTGAAAAAATAAATATTAAAAAAAAATTCTCTCTCTTCTCTTTCTCTCTCTCTTAAAAAAAAAAAAAAAAAAAAAAGGAAACTTTAACATTCCAATGACTGAAGGACTTTCCCTAAACTGCCTCTTGTTGTCACTAGATGTGGGACAAATTGACTCAGCAGACCATGTGTTCTGGATTTTTGGTTTGGAAAATATTGCTCATGATTCTTTTTTGTCTTAACTCTTTTAAAATTAAGATTAATGACAAAAGTAATACAGGCCTATTGTCACATATTCAAACAGTGAAACAAGTATACAGGAAAACTGTACTCTAGGATCTTCTGACTGCTCGCACAACATTACCACTGCTGAGTTTATTGTGTACCCTTCCAGACCTCTTTTTCATGTTGATGGATATGTAGGACCTCCACACACACTCTCCTATCTCTATACTTGCCTGGTTTTTTGAACAGTGTCATAAACCCACTTTCTTATACACATCAATGGGCTGTTTTGAAAACACTTGAAGCCTTTGTTTCTTGGCTGGCAGAAGTCACCATTTCATGTTTTCCCAGGGCTTTAAAACACCAAACCCCATTTAGTTTCTGCAACTCATTGGATATGGTCTTCCAGAAGGCTGGGACTCAGGCACATTCTGGAATGTGGTATAATCTGATAATGATTTCTGTCTCACTGCAGAGGAAGAACTGGGGACTTGGATGGGAAGCCAGCAAGTAGGAGAGGAGTGAATTCTTCTAAGTTCATAAGTTCATAAACATTTAACTACAGTGTTCTCCCTGGATTATTACAAGTAGTTTGATTTCCCAGGAAATGGGATGGGAGATAGGGTGCTGTCAGGTTATAAAATTATCCATAACTCTGCTCCCTGTGATTTTCTTGCCCCACAAGAAGAGAAGTTTGGGGTGGATGAGGATAGAGCATGAAGTGACTCCCCGGCTGTGCCCTTCACAGTGGCTTTAGAAAGTGTGCAGTTGACTGCCCTGGGCTCTGATCTATGGCACTGCAGCCCAGAAAACTATAAGGTTGGCTGTAAGTGATGGGGGCTGTGGGCTTATGCAGAATTGCACTTGTTGGGTTTTTCACAGTGCCCATCTTATTACACTTGAGAGGCAAGTTTCATTGCATAAAGGGACAATTTATGGCAATGAGCTTATCTCCTTGTTTTAGCTCTTTATGTTTTTCTGCCTCTTAATAAAATGTGAAGTCACAAAGCAATTAAATAGTAGTGTAGTTTTCAGGCAGGAGGTGGAGAAAGGCTAACTAGGGGTAAAAGCTAACATGATTGACAGAGGCTGGTTGGAGATTTACATTGAGAATAACTCGTTCTTCAAAACTTTTTTCATTTTCTGGTGGAAATTATGGGGTAAATCATCGACCAGGAGGATGGATGATTAAAAATGTAGGAGTTATGATTTCTTTTTGACTTTGTAAGTCTCTAAATCCTCCACCTTAACATAGAGTTCTTGACTTCAATATGGGAACCAGCCCTTCTAAGGATTAAAATGAACTAGAAATACTCTGAAATCTTAAATTGTTAATAAGGTCAAGATTGTTTAATTTTTATTGTGAAATATCTTGAATTGATAAATGAAATAGAGAATTCATATTTTTTTCATTCCCTAATTGCAGATCTACAACTATAGACATTTTTTTGAATGTTGAATGGAGGTTTCAACTGTTTCTAGAATTTTTAAAAATAGCGTTAATTTTCTTTTTGAGAAACTAGAGATTGAACCCAAGTTTAGTGCATGCCAGGAGAGTGATGTCTCTAGTAATATAAAAATTTTAAAATGAGGAAAATTTCTTAAAAACTGAACATAAAAATCTGGAGAGTTCACATTCCCTGACCTTTCTCTTCCATTTTTCTGTGACATATAAATTAAATCCTTTTTGATTTAGCCACTTTGAATTATTGATGGCCTATTCCAATGAAAGTAATTGGGAAAAAAAAATGAAAACATAAAATGTTCACTTCGTCCTTTCTTGTTACAGAAACAATTGGATTTTAAGTTGTTTTGAAAAGCTGCCCTCTGAAATTGAAGTCCTTGTTTTGTATTGATCCCACTGAAATAACCAGAACAAACTATATGGTTAACTAAGAATTAATTTACATGACTCAGAAAACAGAAGGCTAAACGGAAATGCTTTTTGTGGTGTGATTTCTATGGGAAGGCCTAATGCCTTTGCAGGCACTCCCCAGCCCCAGATCCAACAAGCCAGTAGAACTGCAATCCCAGGAATAAGCTGCAGCATTTGCAGCGTGATCCTGCAGCTCTTTAAGTGTGCTTCTGTATAAGGTACTCATGAGAAGAGTTAGAATAAGAGAATAGGGGAAATGGTGACTTTCAGAGCTTGATGAGAGGGTGACAAGAAGCTTTTATAGCAAATCACTGAGTATTTCCTTAGTTCTCACCCATGGTCTGGTGTACAGGCTTTGGATGCAGCTAGGGTTCAGTTTCTTCACCTGCAAAGGAGCGTACAAGAACTCCTTGAATATGCATCCCTCTAGATTAGGCGTGGACAGAAAAGAAACAAAAGGCAGCCTGGGTTGACCAGGTCCCAGCCTTCCAACTAAGCTGAGCTAGGTGTTGTTCCTCAGGCAGTATCATTTTGCTGCTTTGGGACCAGTGATGATTCACAATCCCTGGGTTTTGAGTGTGTCTCCTTTTCTCCTGCTAACAGTCCTTCATCCAGAGTGCCTGCAACTAGATGCAGAAGATGCTCATCCATCTGTTGCTCCTGCCCCACTGTTTCCTTATAAAGTAACAACATAGAATTGGTACTTTGTTCTTGTCTAGACATTTAAAAAAATTGTTAGGTGAAATTTTTAAATTTTTTTTTAAGTTGTAGATGGACACAATATATTTATTTTTATGTGGTGCTGAGGATCGAACCCAGTGCCTCACACGTGCAAGGCACATGCTCTACCGCTGAACCCCAGCCCAATAAGGTGAAATTTATGTAACATAAAAACCATTTAAAAATTAAAAATTTAGTGGCATATTCACAATATCCTGTAGCTGCCACCTCTGAGTAGTTTCAAAGTATTTTCACCATGAAAGAAAACCCTGTGCTCATTAAGTAGTAACCCCATACCCTCCTCTCCCAGCCCCAGAACAATCATGAATCTGCTTTTCTTTTCCATGAATTTGTCAATTTGGGATATCTTGTGTAAATGGGGTCTTATAACATGTGATCTTTTTTGCCCGGCTTCATTTACATTGTGTGTTTTTAAGGTTTATCTATGTTGTAGCATCAATCAACCTTTTTTTTGGGATAGTATCCATTGTATAGATATACCACAATTTGTTTACTCGTTAATTTTTTAAATGGACATCTGGGGTTTTTTCCTCAACTTTTGACTGTTCTGACTAATGAGTATTGGGCATTTTTGCCTTATTTTTGGTTGTTTTTAGTATAGATCTAGAGGTGTGCAGGGTCCTATGATAATTCTGTCTAGCTGTGAAAAACTGACACACTCTTTTACATGGCAGCCAAATCATAAGATTGCAATTGCTGCATATCCTTGCCCAGACTTATTTTCCTTAAAAAAAAAAAATCCTGCTATAAACAACTTTGTGACTATTTAGTAGTACTTCACTGTGATTTTGATTTGTATTTCCCTAGTGACTAATAATTATTGACCATCTTTTCAAGAGCTTATTGACCATTTGTATGTTTTCTTTGGAGAACTGTCTGTTCAAGTCCTTTGCCCATTTTTACATTGGATTGTTTGCCTCTTTATGATTGAGTTGTAGTACTTACATTTTGGATACTGGCCTTTTAACAGGTGATTTGAAAATACTTTCTCCCATTTTTAAGGTTTTCTTTTTCACTTTTTTTGATGACCTGTGGTGCACAAAAGTTTTTTATTTTGATGAAGTTCAAAAAAGTGATGTTTTCTTTTGTTGCTCATACTTTATGGTATTCATTGCCTAAAGTTATGAAGTTTTACCCCTCTGTTTCCTGCTAAGAGTTTTATTTTTTTATATTTAAGTTATTAATTTCATGTTAGTTTTTCATATTCTCTGGGGGATAGGTCCAACTTCAATCTTTTGCATGTGGATTTCAAGTTTTTCCAGCACCATTTGTTAAAGATATTATTTTCCCTCAATAAATGGCCTCTGCACCTTAATTTATAACCAATTGACAATATAAGAGAGACCATCTTTTCAAGAGCTTACTGACCATTTGTATGTTTTCTTTGGAGAACTGTCTGTTCAAGTCCTTTGCCCATTTTTACATTTTATTTTTGGACATTCCATTCTATTCCATGGTCCATTGGTCTGTCCTTATGCCAGAGCCATGTTGTTTTGATCACTGCAGCTTTGTAGTAAGTTTTGATATTGCAAGTGCAAAGACTCCAGTTTGCTCTTTTTATCCAGCATTGCTTTATTTGGATTACTTGCAGTTCCATGTGAATTAAAGATCAGTTTTGCTATTTCTGTGAAAAGGGCTGTTGGAATTTGGATAGGGAGTGCATTGAGTGTGCAGATGATTTGGGATAGTGTTGCCTTCTTAACAATTTTAAGACTTCTGATTTATGAACATGAGATATTTTTCTATTGTTTAGGTCTTGATTTCTATCCACAATTTGTAATTTTCAGGAAAAATTTTTTATTCTCCATGACATTTTTTTCTTAGATATTTCATTCATAAAAAATAAATAGGCTTGTTTTCTTGATTTTCTTTTCAGACTGTGCATGACTAGTGGGTGAAAATACAGCTGCCTACAATTTTCACTTTCTAAAAAATAATTGCTGTTTCTGGGAGTGTAGCTGAGTGGTAGACATGTATGAGGTCCTGGGGTTTGCCTACCGGAAACACCTGCACATATATAAAATAATAATTTCTATTGGTTGTTTTAAAAGTTAGGGTAAGAATTTTACTATTCCTCCATACATTCTTTGGAATGACCCCTGTTAGGTTTGACATTACATCCTTCCCTACATTTTCTGTCTTTTTTCAGCAATGCATCTAAACTTATTTCTCTTAAATGCTACAGAATATCCTATTGTTCCAAGGCACTATGCTTTTTAATTAACATTTAGTATTTTTAGTTTTTTCTACTATAAACAATACAACAATTTATTCTTATACCAGTGTATACCTGTGTGAATATGTCTTTAAGGTATTAAGAATACCAAAGGCAAAAAAGTGCACATATTGCCTTTCAGTTTTTTTCCAAGGGGTGGAGGGATAGCTTAGTGGTACAGCATTTGCCTAGAATATGGGTTCAATCCCCAGCACCACATACACACACACACACACACACACACACACACACACACACACACACAAACCCGAAACAATAACAAAAATTTTTTTTCAGAATTTATGTTAAAATATACATATCAGAAGATTAACCAGCTTAGCCATTTTTTCCACAAACAGTTAAGTGATGTTAAGTCCACACTATTGTGCAACCAATCTCAAAACTTTCATCTTCAAAAAAAAAAAAGTGCTACACTTCTTATCATTCCTCTCTCCTGTGGGAGCCATTCTACTTTCTGTTCCTATGATTTTGACAACTTGAGGTACTCACATAAATAGAATCATACAATATTTATCTTTTTGTGACTGGCTTACTTAGCACAATGGCTTCATGGTTCATCCGTGTTGTAATATGTCAGAATCTCATTCCTCTTTAAGGCTGAATAATAATAGTTCATGGTACCATGTATTACCTTTTGATGAACAGTAAGAGATTTTTTTTCTCCTTGCCTTTTTAAAGGGCATGTTTACTTGTAGTCATATCTTAAGAGCATTACGTTGAGTCTTTAAGTGCTTGGAAAAAAGAAAGGTATGCCTAACTCCTTATTTCCATGCAGTGTGGTAACATATATAATTAAGTAGAATGTATTCAATGAAATCCTTTCGGGCATGTGGACAAGCTGTGTAAACAGGGTGTTTTTAAATGCATGTTGGTCTAACTTCATATTGTTAGGTGAGGAAGCAACTGTCTGCATGTATGTGCTTCTTGGGCTCCTTTTCCTTCTTGCCTTTCATACACCCCACACCACTTCTTCTTTCATTATCCCTCCACCCATTGCTGGCAGTCACTCTTAAATAGTTTTGGATTTTATGCCAACAAATCTTTTGCTTGTTGACAGATTCTGTGAGCACCGTGTGTTCCCTTCACTGGCACCATCTAAGAAAGACCAGATAGAGAATGTGTCCACATGTTTTGAAGATAGACTTTGTTTTGTTCAGGGCTAGCTGTAAAGTTCAGCTGGACTCGGGGTAGAGCACGCTCATTTCTCAGCAGGGTCACTGTGAGTCTCAATTCTTCCTATGGTTATCCATGGTTAACAAAGTTAAAATAAGAAAGATACTTTTTTGTACAGTGCCCAAGAAAGCAAAATGGAAGTGACGGGCAAGAGTAACAGTACTTGCTTTCTTTCTCCATCAGGTTTTCACATTTTTTATTTTGAAAGACTGTTAGAGAAAAGTTTGAAAGTTAGTACAGAGTTCACAGGTATACTCACTCAGTTTCCCTTATGTTAACATTTATATAACCATAGTACAATTACCAAAATCATGCTGTTTCTAGACATCATACTAATTGAGCCTTACATCTGGTCTTTTGCTACCACTCCTCTACTGTTCTTGGATCTAGTCCGCGTTGCATTTAGGCCTTCCCACTCATTAAACCCTGACAGTCTGTGTCAGTTTCTCAGTCATTTCTTCTCTTTCACGGTCTCTATACGTTTGAACAGTACTGGTTAGTTATTTTGTGGGATGGCTCTAGATTTAGGGTTGTCTAATGTTTCCTAATGTTGACTTTGGGGTTCGTGTTTTGATAAGAATACCACAAAGGTGATGTTGTATCTTTTCCACAGCTTCATAAAACGGGTTGCTAGATGTCCATTTTTGTTGTTAGTGGTGCTTTGTAACCTTGTCACTTGATTCAGATAGGGTCTCCTGGATTTCTTCTCACTAAAGTGACAATTATTCCCTATGTAATTAATTAATAACTTTGGAAAGATACTTTTTAATTCTGTGCAAATATCCTATTTCTCCTCAAACTATCACCTATGGGATTTAGCATCCATTAGACTGTTATTCCCTACAATAATTATCACAATGCTGTTTGTCCAATAGTGATTTATATCTGCCTCATTCCTTATACATTTATTAATTGTAATTCTTCTGTAAGGAAGAGCTTTCCTTTTTCATCTGTCCATCATGCATTTACTTACATTGTTTCGAACTTGTAGGTAGTTATTTTATGCTATGAGTTTATAACCAATAGTATTATTTTCTTGCTGGATTGTTTCAGCTTTGGCCATTGGAAGCTCCTCCAGGCGAGCTCTGAAGCCCGTCTGATGTGTTCCTACCCTTTTTCAAGCACTTCCTTACTTCGAGGCCTCCTCAGATGTTCTAGCCGTCTCTTGTATTTTCCTTGCCCTACCCTTAGCACCAACTACTTCTCCTAGGAGTCTTGGGCCCTTTATTGGGCAGCAATGTTTATAAACCATGTCTGGGTGCTAGGTGTGAACGTTGCACCTGGGGTATCTTTTTATCTTTTGTCTTTCATCAGTCCGTCCCTGAGAACATGGGTGCAGCAGGTCTGAAACTTGGGTCTTGACATTTCTAGGTAGTAAGTCATGTTGATGTAAAGCCATTTCAGTCAGATCACTTAATGGCAGATTGTTAAAAATCAATGCACAAGGAAAGAGGAAAGCCGTGTACTTTGATTATAAATGTAATGGATTGGCTTGTTTTTGTGAAAATATACCTTTACAGTGAAAGGCTGGTTTTAGCATCCAAACATCCTTAACATTCCTGTAATGACCTTTCACGAACTTTTTTAAACACTCTTTTTTTTTAAAGCTCATTCTTGTACTTTAAGGAAATAAGAATTTTAGTTTAGTTATAGATAAATATTCCTTAACATGTTTACATTGGGATGTTTTATTTAATGTCTAAATACAGATTGATCATCCTGGAGTAAAATAACTTGAGTTTTGCTTAGAACTTTTAGTGAATTACATTTGTTCTTATTGTTTTATCTGTGAAGTCATATAGAGTATATTGATAAAATATATTTATGACTTATAAGCCTTGGAGATCTAGTGTGATTTCTCTTGATGCTTTTTCATCCTTTCAAAATGGATCTTACTTAGATAGCTTCCACCGTGACCCATTTTTTCCAGTACTTTAGATATGTAGAGATCTATCATTTGGACATTTAGTATTTCTTTACTGTAAACAGTTCTTACACTAATCATCAGCTTATTTATCTTTTCCTAGTTCTAGGACAGAATAATATGTATTTAGATATATTATTAAAAGAATAATGCACTATTTTCTCTTTTAAAAAATCTAAGATTATTTTGAACTTACATGTTTGGTGTTTTGTCTTTCTAGGGTTTTTAGGTCCAATAAGTCATGGTTAGAGAGTAGTGTGGTGTGTTAATTGCTCTTCATTTCAACAAGAGTTTCTCATCTTATAGAATCTTAATTTTGGGGTAACCATTCATAGATTCATTAGTGTCTAAAGCAAAAGTTACAGCTCATATTCCAAGCACCTAACAAGTAGTTGTGATTATTCTGGTTCTTTACTTCATCTCTTTGCTGGAGACTTGGAAATAATAATGATTCTGTGATAAAACTGTTTATTGAATGGGCATTGTGTGCCAGACATCATTCGGGGCATTTTGCAAATAACCATCTCATCCCTCTTCCTTGAGACCAGTGAATATGGACATGAGGGAAGATAATCTCTCTAACATGATGAAACCATGGCTTTCCTTCAAACTGAATATGGTTTATCTCTAGAACTTTCTTTCTATAAGTGGAAACTCATGGCTTTGATCTGGTGGAATACTGAGGGAGCAGAAAAAGCACTAAACAGTGTGTGGATTGTGAACACAAGTTGAAACTAACTACCTTGACCTGTAGTGCAAATGTCCCTGGCTTCACTCTTTTCCCAAGTCATGTTGTACAGAGTCAGGATGTGGGAAGCCAGCAAAATGGGCTATTTGGGAACTTTCCTGGGATAAATAAAAAGCCCTATTCAAGCTCCACTTCCATTTGTCTTTCCTAAATTTCTAATGTGTGAGCCTTTGTGAGGAGCTCATGATAGAAGAAGGTTTTGAACAAAGGAGGAAGGTAGATTGTCACCTGGCATATAATTAAAAACCTGTGTTGCAGGTTCTGCAGAAGTGGGGTCATAGGTGTTGGCCTTAAGATATAAGAAGGCTTTGCTCTGATAGATGATTGGGGACTTAAAAGAATTATCCTGCTAGTAGAATCTGAAAGTTTCCCTCTTAGGTTCAGAAGGGACAGAGTGGAGATCACAAACACAACAACCACAAATGATCTAAACACTAAAAGAAACCTTTTGACTAATGGGTTTGAATGTAAAAGCTTCATGTGAATTTCATGTTAGTTATCCTTAGAAATATGAGATGGAAAACTAATTGTCCATGCTTTGTATTTACTATTATGCCTCTGAAGTAGGTAATACTTCCACCTACTTAAAATTTATTTTTCAGATAAAGTTCTTGTCGATGTACTCACAAGTTGTGAAGAAACAGCTGTGTGGGTAAGGAGCAATTAGTCCTAGCCTGTGCTTTTTTTTTTTTTTTTTTTTTTTTTTTTTTTTTTTTTTTGGTGTTAGGAAGTGTCTTATTACCACCTGGTGTCTTAAATCAGACTAAGAAAGTGACAACAAAGAAAAACCTGCTTTAATTGAACATGTGCCATTTATAGACTTAAAGATGCCGGGGGTGGGGACACGCTGAAGTCAAATACATTGTGAAATGGGAGATGCCTCTCTTCATTAGTTTCATTGTTTTAGAACATCTTAATCTCTTGACCTAGAACAATGAGAAATTCGGGGGTTCGTGGGGGAAGGAGGTAGAATTCTGCCTTTCCCACTAGTGCAGGTGCTACAAGGAGAAGTACCTCAACAATGCTGGAGGATGGAAGGACAGAAGCTGTTTTCCCCGCATCCCTGCTTTCGTTCTCATCCTTCCCTTTTTATTTGTACTCACTCACTGAATCCATTGCTCCTAACAAAATCTGGGGTGCAGAGCTCGGCACTGAGGGTAGACTTCATAGGACTTGCTTGTGGTTTCAGTTGGGGCCCATTTCAAAGCAGATATAGGATGTCAAATAAGTCTTCTCTACTTCTGTTTTTTAGAGTTTGGATTTAAAACAGTGCTACACTGAAGTGGGTGGGAGCCACTGGTCAGCAGGGACATTAGGGTTTTGGGGGGATGGTTTTGTTTTGGACTGGGAATTGAACCCAAGGGTGCTTTACCACTAAGCTATACCCCCAGTCTCTTTATTATTTTTATTTTGAGATATGGTCTCTCTCACTAAATTCCTGAGTCTGGCCTTAAATTTGCCTCAGCCTCTCGGTTCTCTGAGATTATAGGTGTCTGTCACCATGCCCAGAACCATCGGAGATGTTTTTGATTTGAGAGACAGAGTACTCTGGCTCTGTATTAAATGTGGGAGAATTTAAAATGTGTGTCACATGATATTGTGAATGTAAGCTAAAGATACTTGATGAATATCAAGTTGATCTTCACAACCCCAAATTGCTTTACAAAGGTGTACCCAGAAATTCTTTGTTTATATTGTTTATTTTTTCCATGGAGCATTGTTTTATCTAAATATTTTCATAAATGGGCAGAAATCACATAAACATCATTTTTTACCAAGAATGCAATCTTCTGTTAAATTGATATAAGGTTTCTTTCTAAGCTGTCCCCTGATGTTGGATATTGTTGTTTCTAGCTTTTCTCTATTATAAGTACTAAGGGGTAGAAAGACCTGTCTTTGCTGTGGCAGTTGATGAGCCCCTGCTTGGTGTTCTATGCATGTGCTGCTGTGGTGACATGAAGGTGGAGAGCTGGAGAAAACCGTAGGAGTCGCATGCCTCCTTTGGAGGTGACAGCTGATTCTGGTCTTGGAGCACTAGTACTTGTAAGAAGGGCGGATACCAGAGAATGGGACTCCAAGGAGCTGAGTGAGAATTTCAGGGTATTATAGCTGGAGTGTATAGGTCCATCTGCTAAAGAAACTGAAATAGATCTCATCCAAAAAATATTCTGCTGTATGAGTGTGTCCTAAATATCTTAGGGAATGTACTACATGCGAATTGATTAAAATGTATTGTCAAAGGTGTGTGTTTAAAAATTATGTTACTGAAGGTTTATCTCTTCCTATTTGTGAGTCACTTCTCAATTTTCCCTATCAGTGATTCTGTAGACCATTCTTATGAGGGAAGCTCACTAATTTCCAAGTGTTGAAAGAGAAGAATTGAAGAATGCCGTTTTCCATAAAATATTGGAAGTCATCAGATTATATATACAGATACTCTAGCTCTTTTTTTTTTTTTTTTAAAGAGAGAGAGAATTTTTTAATATTTATTTTTTTTTTTTAGTTTTTGGCAGACACAACATCTTTGTTTGTATGTGGTGCTGAGAATCAAACCCGGGCTGCACGCATGCCAGGCGAGCGTGCTACCGCTTGAGCCATATCCCCAGCCCAAACTCTAGCTCTTAGTTATTCATGCCTGCATCAAGCATTTCAGAGGTAATTATGATGTGCTCGATGGTCCAGTGCTAGAATAGATAACCCCACCCCCTAAAGGAAAGATGGATTAACTGAGGAAAGAACCAAAACAGACAACCACAACAGTAAAAACAAAACCTCAACAAAATGTTAAGCTCTTTGAAGTTATGCACAGCTTGCTGTGGCATAGGGAAGAGGCATCCAAAATATGGAGCATCAGGGAGGGCTTCCTGGAGGAGGAAGAGACTGTATTCATCTTAAAAGAATGAGTGATCATGGACAAAGGCTCAGAATGGTAAGAGAATATTAAACAGGAAGAAAATATGAAGAATATATACATATTGTTTCATGTGGACTCTTCTGTGTAGCTGAAGGGGCAAGGAGAAACTAAATAATGAATAACTTGAATGGCATGCTATGATAAAATTCTGAGTTTAAAAAAAAAAAAAAAAAAGGTAGGCAGCATAATCAGATTTACTCCCAAGCAGTGAATAGGATGGTCTAAGGTAGAGAAGTTGAAGAGTGAGGAAAAGAAGGGGATAGAAGGGAAGCATCTTCATTGGCCCACTCTCTGCCCCAGTGCTTTGGAATATGGGAAAGGAACAACTTAGTCAAAAGAGCCACAGTGCCTAGAATAGTCTGCAAATGTGGTTTGCAAGTAAAGGAGTACCTAGTGAGAATTATTTGTTGTTTGGGCAGTGAGCAGCGTGGGAGAGAGAAACCGTGATGGGCTGTCCGGTCTCCGTGTGCCAGATGGCATTTGAGGGCAATGCTGGATCTGTGCTGTCGCCGGGCCCTGTGCTCTGACTCCCTTCTCATTAGAGTAGGTGGTGGCCAAACAAGCTCTGTCACACTCTAAATTCTGGTTCTGGGTTTTCCCATTCAGCCAATTGTATAAAATTAACATTGGCATCTAAGATTTTAAATATTTTTGAATTTTTTAATGCCTTTTTTTCAAAACTTTTTTTTTTTTTGGCAGTGGTGTTGAGGATTGAACCCAAGGCCTTGTACATGCTAGGCAAGTGCTCTACCACTGAGCTATATCCCCAACTAACATATCAATTTTTAAACATTTCAAAGGTGTTTAACCCATAGCTTTTGTAAGACAACGGCAGCTGAAAAGGACTAGGATTAGCAAGTTTCTAAAGCATATTCATCTACTCAACAAATACATGTTGAGGACCTGCTGTGTATACCAGCTTCTTACTTCTGTGGAAATAGAGGGGGCAGGGACCGAGAGACACTGAAGGATACAAAGTCCCTGCCTTGAGGGAGTCCGTCCTCTAGAGGGTCTGAATGAGATAAAGAAAGCTGGCTACTGAGTGGCCACTCACATTTTCAAGTGTCATTATGACCAAAGAAAACCTTGGGTTGGCACTCCAAGTCTAATTTCTGTGTGTCCCGTGTGTCATTCTTTAAAACACCACCTTGGACTGATCACCTGTACAAAGACATTCCCTTTCACCTTCCTGAATTCCTTTGTGTGCTCTTGGGTCATTCAGAGTGGCAGTAAGGTTAGCTGTGGCAGTCCTAATCCACTTGAAAACAGATGGTTATGCCTGCTAAACACAGGTTCCCTTGGTACCTCTCCTGTGGGCTTGTTGGTTCTTGTGCAGATTCTTGTTTCCACACAGTCCCGGGATCAGCTGCACATACTTGCACACATGCCTCACCCTGGTCCAGGGATGGTATTTACCCAGCTCAGAGGCGTAGTTCTAGAAAAATTTGCTTCCAGAGCTATAAGAATCATAGATGATTCCTTTCCTTGTTTGGGAGGCAATATTATGCTGGAGTGGCAAGGATTGTAAGCAAGGGAAGACACTGGAATAGATGTGTTGAAATTGGGTTGAGCTCTTGGAAGCCTTTAGCCATAATTTCTCATGTTCCTGGTACCCTTACCCAGTTGCCTGTATTGTAACATTTGGCTTTTTTCTTTTGATAATCTGTGTGTGTAATTGGTACAATACCTTGGAATATTTGAGGAGAAAGAAGATGAACTTTCAGGATTATAATAATATTGACTTCATTTGATGTATATCACATTCCAGTAAAGTATTCACTAATACTTTGCTTTAGTCTTTTATCAATATTTTTGTATTCTAAGACCTAAAAGAAAAAACAAAACTTCAATATGGTATGTAGAAGAATGTCATTGTTTTAGACATGTGAGATGAAGATGGTTAACTCTAGGGCATTTGAATGTGGGACCTGTCGAGGCAGTTGAAGTTTGAAGGTGGGCTGTATTGCAGTCTTGACTTAAGGGACAGTGTAGTCATCACCTAGGCCCATTGGGCCAGTCTGTCTTTCATCAAGCCAACGGGATAAACAAAATCAAGAACTTGTTCACAGAGACTGTCAGTTATTAGGGAGTGGCTGAGGAACCACACCTGAGAAGCCACTTAGATGAAGCCAGCTCATAAAGTTACTTAAGAGCCTCCACCCCAGTTGATGGTCCAGATTGTATCCAAGGGAGGTGAACTAAGCCAGTATTAAGACTCTGAGTGGGACAAGGCAGTGGCGATATGCATAATAGATGCATTCATGCACATTGTCAGTGCAGCATTCTCTTGGATGGAAGCATGGGAAATAACACCCGGGCCTGTACTCACGCCTCTTGTTGGCTTTCAGGGTCACTGCTGGCCGCCGCCTCTATCCCTTGCCCAGCTACCCATTGGAACTTGAGCCCTTATAAGAGTATTGAAAATCCTCATGTTCTGAGAACCCAAGGGGAGGAACTCTATGCCCTTAACCACTCAGAAAGCTGGTGAAGGTGGAGAGAGATTGAGGTCACAAATAGCAGTTGGCTTCGACTAGTAAAATTCACCATGTTATTAAAGTGATACTTATTGTGGTGTTATTATGATGTCACTATACTATTTAGAAAGCATTTAATAAGTTTATGAATTATGAGTTGAATGCATTTGTAAATTCTTCAAAGATTACTTAAACTTAATTGCTGGCTGCCTCAGTCCATTTAAAATAGATTTGGTAGACATTGATCCTTCCAACATATTCTGCCTTTTAATCAATCAGTGCTTCTTGTTTATTTAGTGAACTTCATTAAAATTTAAGAAAGCTTCTAAATTTCAGTAAAGTTAACTTTAAAGGAAAAGTATCTTATTTAGTATCTTAGTTTGGAACTATGGCAAAATTAATTTTCATCAGACCACTGGTTAGCAGGTCTTTTATATTTATTTGTTAAAGAAAATTAAAATATTTTAAAATTACTTCTAAACTCTACTGCTATAATAGAATTTATCATTTTTATATTTTTAGTTTACATTTTATTTATGTGGTTTAAGTTTTATTTAGAATATTGCTTTTACTTGTCAGGGTTTTCCGCTCATTCATGAATACTTTATAATTATAATAAGTTGTATTCAACCAAATTAAGGTACCGTAATCTATGAACCATCTTTTCTACATATTAAAAATGTACCTTGTGTCTATTTCTTTACTACTTTAGATATCATCGCATTTTCAGGTCATACTAATTTGTTCCTTGGGATATATTCATAGGAATAATGAAGTCACAGAAATGAATGTGTTTTAATGTTGTTAAATACTTTATATTTATCAAAATTCTTTAAGCCTTTTAGCAATTGATGAATAGAGTGAGGAAAACTAGTTCTAAGGGTTGGAGATGGCTCTGATAGAAGTGATGATGGTGTACAACAAAATGAAATGAAATGTTGGATTAGTTCTGAGTTTTAATTTTTTAAAGTTTTTAATGGAATTTAAACATTTCATTTTAATGAGCAACAGTATCATCTCTCCCCCAAGAAGACACAGCAGTGTCCACTGTTGGTTTAATGCAGTAGCCGGTTTGATGAAGCATAGTTAGTTACCTGCTTAGGTATGTGAAGTGATGTCCAAGCCCCTGGAGAGATGGGTGGAACCATCAGCAGCTTTCCTGGTCTTAAGCATCTTTCAGAAATCCTGGCAGATAAGAGAGGGATTGTCTGTTGCAGACGGAATGGCTAGCCTCGGAAAGCTGGGAGTGTAAGTTGAGACAGTATTTCTGGCTTGCGGTATGTGTGAATTGGGTATCTTTGGGACTTGCTTTCATGGTCTAGACCTACAGGCAGAAGTCAGATTTGTAGTCTTTCTCATTCTTTTTTTTTTTCCTTCTGGAAATTACAGCTAAGCAAAGGGAAAGAGGCCCAATACATAAGACCACTGTTTACAAAATGATTGACTTCCTCCCAGTGCCCATAGGAGGGGGCAGCAATGGTATTCCTGTTTGCTGGTTTTGTGGGGTTATTTTTAATCTTTGTCTCTAAAAGATCTTCTGTGACCTGTGCTCCCTTGCTTTGTGACTCTGGCTAGAACATCGTCAGGTGGCCCTCTCACTGTGTCTGCTAGCCCTGCCTCCAGCCCCCACGTCTAAAGGGAAGGTGGCCTGGCATGCTGGTGGGTTTTGGCCTTCAGAGGTGTCATTGTCAGCTGACTGAATTCCATTAGTAAGTCTCAGACCATTTTCACTGAACAACGGTGACTCGTTAGGCCAGGTTCCTCACTGACTCTGTGGCTTAGTTTCTGATTTATAAAACTGGGTAGTTGGACTTATCTCCAAGACTGTGTCTAGAGCACAGATAAGAAGAAGGGTTGCCTCAAGTGACAACTGAACGTGGAATAAAAACCACGAGACCCTGGTCTCCTGTCTTACTCTTCAAACGCATCTTCCTTGGGCCCTGCAAGGAAGGCCCGTTCCACACAATGAAGCCGCAGAGGATATTATGTTCCACGTCACTCTCAAAATAATCTGTCTCGTTACATAGGAGTGTGTCTAAAATTCACAACCCCGGACACTAATTACCTGACCTTCAGATGATACTACTGCTCATTTTCCTAGGCCTTTTCGATCATTTATCTTCCCTATAATTTTTCAGTTTTCATTGTCACCTTGACCATCTAACTCTGTGTATATGCCTGTACCTATAAAACACAATGTTTAAAATAAGATCTGCTTTTATTTGCTTAATGTACATACACAATACCCAGAGTACCTGCTCCAGCAACCCACCCACTTCCTACACTATCCTTTTCTCATAGGAAGCTATCACTTGTTTTGTGCTTTGGGCAGTTCTGAAGAAAATGGACGGAGCCATGTGTTGGCGGCTCTTGGGTGTAGGAATGAGAATGTGATTTTTTTGCAATCTATTTTTTTTTCTAATACCTAATTACTGGAGATAAGAAACTTCAATGCAAAGTCTGAGATGTCCCAGTGATGAACTCTCCCTGGGAGTCATTATCTAAACATGGATTGAAAGCAGATGAGCAGGACGTAGGCCTCAGTTCTTAGATAAGAATGGTGTGCACTGCAGTGGAGATAAGCTAGCCCATATCAGCCTGTTTTTCAGGGAGAGCCTTCAGGGTTTCTGTATTGTTCTCTCCATGCCTGTTGCTCATAAGTTTATGTTCTGCCTTCAGACGAGCCTTTATATTGAGATAGAAAAAAAGTAATATAAAAAAGCTTTGTAAATTGTAATACATTGGTCAGCTACCTAGGAGTGACAGAGTGTAGAAATAGAGACAGAGTGGATTTGTGGGATGAGGAGTAAAGAAACTATCCCGTCAGCTGAAGAAGCAGGAGAAATTTAAGCCACACATCTTAGGAGGCCACATTGGAAGGAGAAGAGACGACAGCAGTTATAAATGAGTTCTTTGATGGAGACACTAGTTTAATCCCCAGTTTAGATCATCAACAGCCCTTTTAATGGAGAGTTCGCAAGTAGAAACAGATCCTGAGAGTCGAATGAGACAGGGATCACCATTGCCTTGCATAACTACTTCCATATGCCTATGGTTGTGATCAGGATCCCAATAGAAGCATCACTTAAGCAGCAAATATCATTAATGTCTTTTTTGTGTACACCCAATCTTGTTTCAGTTAACAACAACAACAACAACAACAAAAAACAATCAAACATTTAAAATCAGACAAAGATACTAGGACCCAGGGAAAGTAGTACAAAGGAGGGGTGTGGAGCAAAGATGGAGATAGTGGGTATTGGGGGAGGGCTTGGAAACATGCAGGAAGAGGTTACTCATTCAGTTCCATGCTCCTTCAAAGCCAAGGCAAATGAGGAATTGTGACCAGATATAGGCTTCTAACCCAGGAAAAGCACAAGCTCTCAGCATACAGGGACAAGCAGGCCCTGCTATCAACTGCACACTGACGGGGAGTGTGGCTGTGTATCACTGCTGGAGGCAGCAGAGCTTCAGTCCTTTGGAGAAATGAACCTTGCTGGTACATTCCCAATGTGCTCATTTTTGAAGTTTTGCTAATTCCTAAGTAGAATAATCCATAACTGCAAACTTTATTACTTTATTTCTCATATCAATCTACAGGATGCATTACTTCAAATGAAATTAAAAAATAGGGTGCTCAGGCTTCCCAAACTCTTTAGCCCCATGAGCCCTTAAGTTGTAAAGAGGGCAGTACTCACTAGATGGCAGCATCGACAGCCTTTTGGGAAGCTGCATGTGACTCTTAAATACAAAACTAAAAGGAGGAAAACCATCAAATGCAGCACACAGAATTCCATCTCTACACCCCCCAGGAAGGTATTCCATCTCCTCTTCCCCTTAAGTCGGCCAGGGAGAAGGTGCCACCCAGCAGCTGCAGGCCTCTCTAGAGGAACTGAGGGTCTCTCTCCACAGGAAGTGACTGCGCTGCGGGGTTTCTGGCCACTTTCTTTACTCCTTTCTCTTTGAACTTGGAGACCAGAGCAAGAGCTACTGGGATCTTTCAGGAACCAGCTGTGTTGATAATTCTTAGAGCCTGGGAGTCTGCTCACTTATCACCTCTAGCCTGAAAGCAACCCCACCTCTTAGGAAACGAGGTGGTTTTCCCGATTTATGTAAAATCTTTTCCTCATTTTCATATTTGGGGAGAGATTATGAAACAGACTACCTTTGAAATAAAAAGCTCCAAATTGTTTTAACTTCAGAACTTCCTCACACTGAGAATAAAAACTTCCTCTTGCTGAGGACAGATGCCAAGGGAATGAAGGCTGGCTTTCTGATTAGCACAGCCTAACCAAATCTACATATGTAGATCGCTGGGCTTGCTTACTCCTATAAACTGTGACTGCTTTTGTGGGATGTTTGATCAAACTGCATGAAGTTCATTTTTCCTCTTTCTGTTTTGCCTGTTTCTTGTGTGGGCCAGCAGACAAATCCAGCCAGTGCAGGGTCCCTGGGCTAGGATGCTGGTAGCAATTACAAAGTTTTTTCCAGTTTTTTAAATTAAGAATTACAGTATTTTAGGATCATAATGGTATTAAATTAACGGTATTTGGTTGAATTTTAGGGGTTTAGAGTGTGTCTTGAGTAGCACTTGAAAAGTCCTGGAAAGGTGGGTCCCTGTCCAAATCCTAGTGGCAGTTTCTTAGCATTAGTGCTGCTGGTGCTTTGAGTAGGACAGACCCCCCACCCCTTATGAGGAGCTGTCCTGTGTCATAGGGTAGTTGCATCCTTGGCCCTTGTCCATTAGATGTCAGAAAGACGCTCAGACATGACTCCCCAATACCGTCCCACAGGTTTCTGTGTGCCTCCTGGGAGGGAGATTGCCTGATGTTGAGAACTGCAGGACTTAGAGAGGTTTTGGTGTGAAAAATGAGGCTGTGGAATTTAGTGGGACGGTCTTTTTTTTTTTTTTTTTTTTTTAATTTTCTACTGTTTGTGTTTAAGTATTCTGAGTGTGGTTAATTCTGTACAAGTACAGCCTTTACTTAGTACAAAATTGTGCATGTATGATTTTATGGTTTACTTTTTATACAGCCCTTTTTAGTCAGCTTTTTCACTACTATGCCTAAAGGACCTGACCAGAACAACTGCAGAGGAGAAAGAGTTTATTTGGGGGCTCATGGTTTCAGAGATCTCAGTCCATAGAAGATCGGTTCCATTCCTCGGGGCTCGAGGTGAGGCTGAACATCATGGCAGGAGAGTGCGGTGGAGGGAAGCAGCTCACATGGTGATCAGAGAGCAGAGAGAGAGAGACTCCACTAGACAGATACGAATATATACCCAAAGCCATGCCCCTATCCCAGCCTCCTCCAGCCACACCGTACCTCTTCAGTCACCACTCAGTTAATCTCGATCAGGGGATTACATCACTGATTGGATTAAGACTCTCATAACCCAATCATTTCTTCCCTAAACTTTCTTGCATTGTCTTATCCGTGAGATTTTGGGGGGACATCTTTCATCTAAAAACATAATACAGCCCTAACATGTGCTTTTCCTCATACTCCTTGTTGTCTCTTTACCTGATGCAGCCTGTTGGGGTGCTTCATTATGCTTAAATAATGTTCTTTGAGGGGCAGAGGTTGTAACTCATTGGTTGAGCACTTGCTTTGCCTCGTATGCATGAGGCACTGGGTTCCATCCTCAGCACCACATAAAAAAATAATTAAATAAAGATATTGTGTCCATCTACAACTAAAAAATATTTTTTAAAAATGTTCTTTCAAAACAATGAATTATAGTATCATTTTCTTTTATTGCATTTTAATTGAAACTGTTACTAGATACACAAGGGTGTATCTAGTATTTATCTAGTATTTAGTCCCTCTGGCATCCTACACACTTTCTTTTCTTGCCTCCCGTGAAAGTTTTGTGGAGTGGAGCCTGGGATGGCTTGCACATCACGTGCTGTTCGTTTCTTAATTGGGTTAGTTGAGGAATGAAATAATCTCATTACCTCTCTGAGATTTTTTTCTTATTGATTAAACTATAAAAAGCCCTTGGGTTAGAATTTAGGATTCCTATTTTTTTCTCTTGGTGCTTAGTAGTCAGTCCTGTAGCACATCCTCTTAGGGAAAGAGTTGATTGATGGTGGGTTCTCAGTTCACTGTTCCTGCTTGATCTTTGCATTGGCGCAGTTAATACCAGCTTCTGGTATAGGTTAAGTCATCAATATGTCCATGACCTTAGGAACAAATTTTTATATTTCCCTTGATGTCTAACAGTAGAAAACAGTGGGAGAGGTGCTATCAAGTGGCACCTGACCTAACTAAAGACCCATGAGAATGGAAGAGAAAATAGAGAACACAGCTGCTGAGTCCAGGTGGAAAATGGTGACCTACTTCTGATCCTCTGTGTGCCAAGATCTATAGGCAATGCCAACTGATGCACATGTTCAGCACCTCAGTGGATGCCAGTTGCCTGCCCAGACAAGCCTCATCTGGCACAAGAGCTTAAGAAAGGCTCCAATGTTAGGGATTAGTAGGGACCTCTCTGTAGCTGTCATACCAGTGTCACCTCCCCAACCCAGCATCAGCCTCGCACCACACCCCAACCCATGTTCAATAAAGAAATGTTTAGTGCTTCCGTGGTTCAGTCCATAAGGTGGAATTCTTAGGTTTAGGTAAATTCGTAGGTTTAGGAACTTGTTTGGGTTACTAGGTTTTTAAATTTCATCCAGTCTCTAGAACTACCTCATTGTAAGGATATCCATGAGGACAAAAGTGAGGTCATGTTTGGTAGTCAGTCATTTAGTGATGTCTTTGGCTACAGTTGCTCTGTCAGCTCACGTCTGGAGCAACTTGAACTAAAGACGGCAGATCTTGTCCTGAATGTTGGACTAGACATTTGAATCACTAATTAAGTTACTATTAAACTGCATAATCCAAATCTTTAAATAATTTATAAGACCTTAATTTTGTCACTTAAGCTGTCATTTAATCTAAAAGCTACTTATCTTTAGCCCTGTAAAAGAAATATTTGGTTTATACTTAATTCCTACAAATTTTCAACACTGAGATTTTTAAATGCTTCCCATCATCCATCCCTCCATTGAAACTTTCTCAAGTGCCCTATACAAAACATTCAATATCAATCGAGACAGTAATTATACAGTGTAACACAGAGTCTCGGTGCCTTTCCACAGCAAACACTAATTCCTCACTCACATTTCTTGTGCATTGTGGGTCAGCCACAGCTCTGCTCATTGTCGGCCTCTGTGTGTTGATGGAGCAGCTTCTATTTGCATCATGGCCATGGAGAATAAGGTGAAGTTCCATACGTGCTCTTAAAACTTCTTTCTGCAATCACACTTCGACCATTTCAGAATGAAGAATCATGGTACTTCAACCGTCTTTAAAGTTATTTCACCTTGTCCAGTTCTTTTGTCTATTTGTTTTACAACTGACACTTGTTGGCATTTATTTTTCAAAACCAGACATTTATTTTGTCTTCAAAAGATAAATGGACAGTGTCCACCTAAAACTTAAGAATAAATATTTTTTTAAAAAAAGATAAATTGGAATCAGGAAAAGGTCAGAGAAGGAATGAGAAGTAGCACACATCTAATAGTCTAGGTTTCATTTCCTTTATTTTCTCAAGATTACCAGCCTTTGTTCACGGGGGTTTATCTGTTTACTCTGAGAAGTTATTACCTTTGCTCTCAAGCCAAAGTAGTTGGGGGACCCTGAAGTTATGTTCTGTTTAATCTCAAAGCCAGCCAGCCAGGCAGAGCCCAGTGTCACCTTTACAGCTGCTAGATGGTGATAAGGAGCCAGCTACTCCTCTTTCATCTGGCTGTTGGGGGAGGCACAAGCCAGAGGGGCTGGTAGGAAGAATGACTTCCTGATGCAGTTTTCCCACCGTTCACTTAGATAGGCTGACGCCCTGCACCTATCTTCCTTGGCAGAGACTCAGATCGGCAGGCCAGGTCCTGACACCTACGTGCATACACTTCAAGTTGCTTGTTCCGCTTTCCTCTTTCCTGCTGGAGTTTCTCACAGGAGTAGGCTCCATTTCAGATTTATCACTTCTGTAAAGAAGAAAACACGTATTTATAGAGTGCACTATCTTCTGGAGAGACAGTGTGGGCAGACTGAAGCATGGAATGAATCCTGGCTGTTGTCGGTCAACAATATTTATGGAGCTTCCGGATGCCACGCTTATTGTGGGCAGTTATCAAAGAAATAAGCATGGCCCACCTGTCCCCTGCTGTAACCTACCCAAAACACATGGCATTGTCCTGAAGATCATTTCTAATACACTGTCCATGGAATTCAGCTTCCTTTGAGCAAACAACTATATTCCAAAGTGTAAAATAACAGATTTAGATCTTGTGTCATATAAAAACCATGCATTTGTTAAGAATAAATTTTTAAAGTCAAGAAGCATATTATCTCATAGTCAGAATATTTATAAGGACATAGTTCTTTCAAAGAATGCATTTGAAAAAAGTCACCCGTAGGCACCCAGCTTGCTGCTTAATGTGTACAGTGGGCATCCATGAAGTTGTTTTCATTTTGTTTCTAATGACAGTGAATGTTAGAATTTGGTTTTAAAAAAAAATCTCCATCCTCATTATCCAAATTGGTCATGGGGAAGTCATGCTTCAGTTCAGTAAGAAGGTCTTGCCTCCTGGGTGGGGGCAGTCATTTCTTCTCCTGTGCTGGACATCTAGTGTCTGCCCTGAGGTAAAACTGCCTCCACCCTGTTACCCCAAGCACAATTTATGGCTCCTAGTGGGTTGAACAAACTTACCTGCCACCTTAAACAAGAGAAGAGTAGAGAATTATTGACCGAAGTTTGCTCATCCAGATACCTTATGACTGAAGAAAATACTGCTTTTCAAATATGGACCTAACCTTTTCTGAACTTTAATTCACTATCTGTTGGTAAAAATCGACAGCGCTTAAAGGAGGAAAAATGACCATAACTAAATGCACCCCCCTCACCTCTCAAAGAGATTTCCTAAATTAGTTAAAAGCCCCTTTGCTTTTAACTCTGAATCTTCCATTTTTGCTTCAGAGTCAATAGCTGTCTCAGAAGACTGGGAGAGATTTATGGTGCTTCTGAATATGGAAGGGACTCTTATCTATCCCTCAGGACCAGTTTGTACAGTGTTATCTTTCAAGCTGTACAGTACTTAGAAGCATCCTGCTATTTAATATATCTGGTTGGGTGGAAGAGGGACCAAAGAGAACAGAGTAGGACTAAACCAAGGTTACAGCCTCGAGGACAAGCTGATTTGATAGCAACTTCTCCCTTTGGACAAATAACTGTACACAATTGGCCCTTCACATGGCATCAGATTTTGTTGTGCCAATTGCTTTGAATTTTGAAAATGTAAGTATTTACGCAAAGAGCTGACATAGTTCAGAATAGCTGAACCTGTCCTCCTCTTAGAATTGATGAGCTACTGTGTAATCATAATAGCTTTCCTGTATTCAGCTAGGAATAAACGTGTGTGTGTGGTGACCTATCAGTATTTTCACCTTCAGTTTGTGGATGTATTACAGACTACAGGACACAGATTTTTCTCAGGTCAGCTTTCCTATAGTTTGTAAGGGTTTCATATACAATATATTGTTCTATTAAAACACCAAAATGTATTAAAATATTGAGAATTTACTGTAATTTAAAAATATATTAAGCAGACTCTTCCTCCAGAGGGCTTATTTTTTCCAAGTATATTTAGCTCACTTAAATTTTTGGGTTGTGTTTTCAGTTATCTAGTTCAGGTCTAGGCAGGCCAGACAACTTTTTTCAAGTACACTGGTATCTTCCAAAATGTTCTTACTGGCTGTTGCTCGGTGTCATTAATCACATTCCATTGCCTTCCAGCCTTATCTTGAAATGGGACATTAACTCTTCAATCCCCCAAATCAAAATCGCCTAAAACTTAACTTTCTGAGCCAGTGTGTACAGCAATTACTAGCAAGAAAATAAAAAAAAATAAAAATAATTCTTTTTTTTTTTTAAGGTTCTTGGGGCTGGGGTTGTGGTTCAGTGGTAGAGTACTCACCTAGCATGTGCAAGGCCTTGGTTCAATCCTCAGCACCACATAAAAATAAGTAAAATAAAAAATATTGTGTCCAACTACTACTAAAATTAAATATTTAAAAAAATGGTTCTGGGTATTGAACCCTGGGGGTCTTGTGTATGCTAAGCACAAGCTTTGTTACTAGAATGAAATTGATCCTCTATCTCTAAACCTGTACAAGACTCAATTCAAAGTGGATCAAGGACCTCGGCATTAGACTAGAGACTCTGTGCCTACTAGATGAAAAATTAGTCCCAACTCTCCACCCTGTCAACTTAAGAACCAGCTTCCTCAAGAAGACTGTTCAAGCCAGGAAGTAAAATCAAGAATCAATAAATGAGACGGTATCAAAGTAAAAAGCTTCTTCACCACAAAAGAAATAAGAATGTGAACTACAGAATGAGAGAAAATCTTTACCACCAGCTACTCAGCATTATTATCCAGGATAGACGAAGAACTCAAATAACTGAACACCAAAAAAACCAAATAATTCAATCAATAAATGGGCTAAGGAACTGGCACTTCACAAAAGAAATATGAATGATCAACAAATATGAAAAAATTGTTCAATATCTCTAGCAATTGGAGGAGTGCAAATCAAAACTACACTGATCTTCCACCTCACCCTAGTCAGAATGGCATTATCAAGAATACAAGTAATACAAGTAAAAATGTTTGTGAGGATGTGGGGAAAAATGTTCACTCATACATTGCTGGTGGGACTGCAAATTGGTACAACCACTCTGGAAAGCAGTATGGAGGTTCCTCAGAAAACCTGGAATGGAACCACCATTGACCCAGTTATTCCACTCCCCAGTTTTTACCCAAAGGACTTAAAATCAGCATACTACAATGGTATAGCCACTTCATGTTTATAGCAGCTCAATTCACAGTAGCTAAACTATGGAATCAACCTTTGTGCCCTACACAAAGGAACATTACTCAGCCATAAAGAAGAATGAAATCATGGCATTTGCCAGTAAATGGATGGACTATCATGCTAAGTGAAATAAGCCAGTCCCCCAAAACCAAAGGCAGAATGTTTTTTTGATATGTGGTTGCTAACATACAACAAGGGAGGGAAAGATTAGAAGTTCATTGGAAAAAGGGAAATGAAGGGAAGGGAGTGGAGAATGGAAATAGAAAAGACAGTAGAATGAATTGGATATTATCTTTTTTATCCTTATATATGAATATGTGACCAGTGTAACTTCACATCATATACAACCACAATAATGGGATCCCAACTGGAAGAAGTTATACATATTCTGTGCATGTATTATATGTCAAAATATACTTTAGTGTCGTGTATATCTAGAAAGAACAAAATTTTTTAAAAAACAACTACTGAGCTATAACCTCATTCCACTAATAACTTTTTTAAATTATTTAGCCATTTAGGTGGAATAAGAGTACCCCTTTTTCCACTGACTAAGCCCTGTCAACAGTTTTACTCTTGGACCGTTTTGTTAGTTTCCCATTTGCTAACTGATTTGACCAAATTCCAGATTTGAAATTAGTCATCATTTGATAAATCAAAGTTAAGCCTCTTAATCAAATACTATAATTTAATTAATTGTAACCTGGTCCAAATCCTCATTTAAGGGCTCACCTACCAAAATGCTTTCAAAATGCTCAATACCATAAATTTTAGGTGTTCAGTCTCTCCTCTGTCCAGCTCCTTACCTGAGGAGTCCCCCTGATCCTTTGGGGAGCTTATTCTATCTAGTTAAAAATTTTTACCTGTGGACTCCATCTGGTAAAGGTAACTAGACAGTTGACAGATATCGGATAACATGTTAGTAGGCTAAATGGTTAGTAATTAGACTTGAATATAAATTAATAATTTGGGGCTATTTATATTAGTTCTTCCAAAGTTGTATCCTTAAAGTTGAACTTTATGATCTGTTACTGACTGTAGTCAAACAAGTGTAAGCAAAGCCTCTGCATCCACTGAGTTGGATTCAATTTCCAGGTCACACTGACCTGACAGTGTGGAAATTCTTAAGTCACTGTCACCCAAAATGAGTCTAAGTCCATACAGATGTGACCCATTACTGGAGGCTAGGATGGTGTACATGCATGTACACACATACACACACACGTGTACACACACATGCAAGTGTACATACATACATACCTACACCCACATACCCCTTAAAGGTCTTAGACCACAGTCATTTGTATTCTTGCTGTTCTTAAATTAGTAAAGAACAGACATTTCAATCATTAGCAATAAAAAGTCTCAAACTTCATGGCTTCCTGTGACTGCTAGATATCCCTGCAGTCGGAGGTGATTCCTCTTTCCTTCCCTCTCAGCAGGAGCATGTCTTGCCTCCTGTGTGCCAAGCAGGACCTTGCATGAAAGCAGGTCCCTGTTTCCTGCACTGCTCACGCACTTGCTGGCTTCTGAACCCCAGCACCATTCAATGTGGCATTTTGCCGTCAGCCTTCCCATGGGGCTATGTACTCAGGGAGATGAAGAAGCCCGAATGTTTTTCCAGTGGCACTAGTTTGTCCTGGGGATCACAGGTGTTGCTGAAGCCTCTGGGGAAGGAAGGGAGGAGGAGAAGAAAACACATTTATACAAAATTTGTTCTTTCAATAAATTTTCCAGCCCAAGTGGGTGCAGTAACACATGCCTATAATCCTAGCTACTAGGGAGGCTGAGGCAGGAGGATGGCAAGTTTAAGGCCAGGTTGGACAACCTAAGACCCTGAATCAAAATTTTAAAAATGACAAGGAATGTAGCTCAGGGGTAGAGGGTTTGCCTAGCACCCTCCAGGCCCTAGGTTTGATGCCTGGCACCACAGAAAAAGGTGGGGGCTGTTTCCAGCCCTCCTTTAATCTTACAGGATGAGGGTCTCTTTTGCAATATAAACTGCTTTTAGAGCTTTTGTTGCTCTGTTGTGGGAATTTACAGGGAATGTAGAGAGGGCATAAGGACAGTATAATTCAGGTTAGCCAAGGAGTACCTAAAACCTGATTAAATTGATTTGTAACTGATGATTTTTGTTTTTAGTTTCCATAAAGGGCTTCCCTTGGCGTACAAAGAAGCTAATATTCTGTATCTCATCACTTGCTGCTCTTCTGAGGCTCTGTGTGATGGGTCACTGATCTAGTATTGTGGAAGATGGATACAAGGACAAATAAGGCCTGGTCCTGCCCTGGAAGAAGGTTAAAGTTGGTGGGAACAAGAAATAAATGAATCCTTAGACATCTGAGCTGCTTAGAAGCATGAGGGTGTTGAGAAAACACAACAGGGAAAGGATAGTGTCTTTAATACATGGTGCTGGGAAAATGAGATATCCACATGCAAAAGAATAAAATGGGATCCCTATATATATAAAAAATTAACTTGAAGTGGATTTTGGCTATAAAAACCAAAATCAGAAATTCCTAGAGAAAATCATGGGAAAGCTCCTGGACAGTGGTCTTGGCAATGAATTTTTAGCACAGGCACCAGAAGCAAAATTAAACAAGGAAGACTGCATCAAACTTAAAAGTTCTGTATATATGCTCATACAACTGAATAGCAAAAAAGAAAAACATAAAAACAACCAGATTTAAAAACGGAAAAAGACCTGAATGGACATTGCTTACGACATACAAATGGCCAATAGTATATGAAAAGGTGCTTAAGATCATTAAGCATCACAGAAATGGAAATAAAAGCCACATGAGTTCTCACCTCACACCTGTTAAGGTGATCATTATGAGAGAGAGTGTTGGCGAAGATCTGGAAAAATATATTCTTTGCATACTGTTGGTGGGAATAAAATTGGTACAGTCACTATGGAAACCAGTATGGTTTCTCAAAAAATTAAAAATAGAATTACCATATGATCCACCATTCCCACTTCTGGGTCTGTCTCCAAAGAGAATGAAATCAGTATGTTGAAAATGTATTTGCACCTTTATGTTCACTGCAGTGTTATTCATAATAAATAAGATATAAAATCTGCATAAGTGTCCATCAGCCAATAATGGATGAAGGTATGGAATCAAATGGACAGATAACAAAAAAACTGTCATGAGGAAAATTTGTGTGTACACACACACACACACACACACACACAGGAATACTATCTGCTGTTATAAAAAAAAACTTGCCATTTGGGACAACATGGATGAACCTGGATGACATTAACTGAAATAAGCTAGACACAGAAAGGGAAATACTTGTATGATCTCACATGTGGAAATTAAAGTCAAAACCACAGAAGCAGAGAATAGAATGAATAGAATGGCGGTTGCTATGGACTAGGGCATGGGAGAAATGGGGAGAAGTTAGTCAAAGAATGCCAAATTTTAGTTATAAGAGAAATACATTCCGAAGATCTATTGTAGGATAGTGACTATAGTTATAATATTGTAGTGTTCACATGAAATTTGACAAGAGTAGCTTACCTTACCCCCCGCCCCCAGTGTACATGCATGCACACACAGGGTAACTGGCGATGGACATGTTAATTTGATGTGCGTAACCTATAGATTATATATATAATCTCAGGTCATCATGTTGTGTATCGTGAATTATTCAACTTATATTTGCCAATTATACCTCAATAAGATTGGGGGAAAATATTTAAAAAATCAAAGTTGCATTAAAAACCAGTGACAACAAACCAATATTTCCTTTAAAAAAAAATGACTCCCCCCCTTCCTCCGACAAATGCTTCCTTACCATACAGACCACCAATGAAATCCCATCTCTGAGTGAGGACTGGGTGTTTGCAGTGAGACAGACTTCAGTTTACAGTAGAAATCTTTTCAGGGTTTTACTTTGTGCCCTTGAGCAATCTATTTCTTTTTGTTGTTGTTGTTTTGTTCCTTTGTATCTAAATTATAAAGTGGCGATGGAATTCCCCCACACGATACTGTGTTTGGGAGGTCTCTGAGGTCTGCAGGGTGTCCCTCTGGGTGTGTGGTACTTCGATCACTGGTGTCCAGATCAAATCCCACATGCCCATAGCAGTCCTCTTTGGCAGTGATTTCCTGCAGGTTTGCCCAAAGAGCCAGATTTCTTCATGGAGGAAAACTGCTACTGTCATGAGAAATGTTTGATGAAGCATGTTTTTTAGTACATTTACCTAAGTCCTTATCAAGTTGAGTCCCCAGATAAGAATTGCTGGCTAATAGCCTGACTGAGGTGGAACAAATCTTTTTCCAAGTTCCCAGAAATATCATTTATGTCTGGGCAAACCATGTTTTTGTTTTTCTTTTCCCATTTAATCCACAGGAAACTTGTGGGTTGGGTCTTTTGATAGTCATCAGTTGTTAAAAGTCGTGCATTTCCACATACCCTCTTGTGCAAAGCATGTCTGGAAAAGGCTAGAACTTGAAGTCACTTTTTTAAAAAAAATCACTCTTTAAAATTTAGTGTTTTGAGCAGCTTTCTGCCTTGCCATGTTTTACTAAAACAACTCTACAGAAGAGATTTGCTCAAGTGTTTGGAATAAAACAAATGGAAAGAAGTTTCAAGCCTTCTCAGGTAAAAATGGACCTGTGAGGGCTAGGGCTGTGGCTCAGTGGCAGAGGACTTGCTTCACATGTGTGAGGCACTGGGTTCTATCCTCAGCACCACACAAAAATAAACAGATAAAGATATATTTTTAAAAAATGTACCCATGCTTTGAGATGATCAGTCCCAGAGTGTGTTGGCTTAGGGTCATGCTGTATCTCGGGCAAGTGGCCCTCTATCTAGACGGCTCCTGTCTCCCGCCACTCAGCTCATCTTCCAGGTTTAACTGCTTCCCACCATCCCAAATGATCATTGCTTCAGAAACTTCCTGGCATTCCCGTCACTCTCTGGACCTCCCTCTAATTTCTTGCATGCCAGATGTTTGGGTTTCTCCATCTCCTCACTGACCAGCTTATTCCTCTTGCTCTTCTGTGCAGCTGTTTTTGTCTTTCCTTCTTCATTTGACAGCATTCCTTATTCCCAGCCAGCAAGGGGGATGGTCAACAGAGAATGAGCAGCTCAAAACACTGTTCTTTCCACACTGCTGTCCTGAGATGCCTGGAATCCTGAAGTGTGAGGTAGAGATGGTGCCTTAAGTCTTCCTGTCAAGTCCACCCAGAGGCCGGTGATAGAGGAAGGCAGAGCCTGCAGTCTCCATTCCCTCCCCTTCTCCCTACACAGCAAGGCCCCCTTTGGTGTGCCCAGGGCCACTCAGGCTGGGGAGTGGAAGCCCTCACCTTCAACTTCCACTTCCTCACTCCCAGCCACAGTCTTACTCCAAGCCATACGTGCTCTGGGGGGAGAAGCTCCTTTCCTTGTCTGTCCCTGATGATATGTCAAGATATTCCGGGAGGCCTACACGCTGACTTCTTCTCCCAGAGGTGATCCGTGTGTGGCTGAGGGTGTTTTTGTCAGTGATGAACAGTACTCTAGGTTTGAAGCTGTTTGTCCTCTGTCCTGGTTGCTCCTGTTAAAAAGTTGTCTCTTAGGGCTGGGGATGTGGCTCAGGCGGTAGCGCGCTAGCCTGGCATGCGTGCGGCCCAGGTTCGATCCTCAGCACCACATACAAACAAAGATGTTGCATCTGCCGAAAACTAAAAAAAATAAATATTAAAAAAGTTCTCTCAAAAAAAAAAAAAGGTCTCTTGGAGTCTAATTTCGGTTACGTAAACATCACGTCACTTGTATGGCTTTTGTTGTTGGGATTTCCAGGGAGGACGTAGGTAGGTGTGTGAGAGCTGTGTACTTGTTTAAGCACAGATATATCCCATCCCACAATGATGGATTTGCTTTTCTCCCCTATTTTCAGCAATAGTGGTAATCGGTTCTTAGGAATTTGGGACCAAATAGAACTGGGGCCAAAAGTTGGCAGAATTTATTTAGTTACTTAAATCAAGTCTTTACAAAGGCTTCATTAATGTATAGCCCTCTGTTAAACAAAAATTGAGGAAAAAAAATAAAGCAATCTGTCTCAAGGATCATTTAGAACATTTACATCAAGAATAATACCTTTATTTTATTTTTCTGCAGTGCTGAGGATTGAATCCAGCACCCCACACATGCTAGGCGAGCTTTCTACCACTGAGCCACAACCCCAGCCACTACATCAAGAATAATAAGCATAATTTTATTGGCATAGTGCTTCATAGTATGGGAAGTACTTCCAAAAAAAAAAAAAAATACAGTTACTTGTTTCATTTCCTCAGTAATCTTAGAGAATATATTTTGTCATTTTACTGATGTGGAATGGAAGCTAGGAGTACTTCACTCCTGACTTGTAAAGTCAGAAAGCCAGAGGACAGAACTATAGCTTGGGCTCTAGCCCTCTGGTCCCTGGCCTGTCTTGGCCTCCACGTCTTGCTCTGGTCCTTCCTGCCTCCCAGGTTCAGTTGTTTCCTTCAGTAGTTGATTGCTTTTGGATCCCTTTCTGCTTTCTGAACTTTCGTTTCTATCTTGACCTTTTCCCAGTTTTGATATTCTCAACTCTAGACCCTGAGTAACTCCTGTTAGGAGCCTCACAGCAAATGAGAGTTTGTTTCTTTCTACTCCTAGATGCGTGTATTCTTATGTATCTAAAATCAGGAAGCATCCTGTGTCCCCCCTCCGAAAGTCCATGGCTCAGGCATTTCACCTCTGCTGGTCTCTTGAAGTTCTGCGAGACTGGCACCTGTGTGGAGATGCTGCCTGAGGGCATGTGGACCACACTGGTGGTGTGGATTCAGAATGGTCAGGTATCCAGGGAGATGCCCCCCTCCCTCGCCCAGTTCCCAGGTTGAAACACGGGTTTCCTTGTCATTCTTGATCGCAGGATAGTTGATTCTTTGTGACCTTTTGGTGCCCCAGCTTCATATGGGGCTGCCCTGTTCAGCTTCCTGCCTTAGAAGTTGTTGCTTTCTCAGTAGCACATAAAATAACATGCATCTCACGGTGGGCGACTTCTCAGATTTGATGAGATGCAGTGTCATGATAGCTGCCCCTGACTGCTCATGGGGTCTCCTGTCTGGTACACTCTGGCTACAGGGAAGTAGGCAGGTGTTCCTTGCTCATCTGCTAAGACAAAAGCCAGAAGGGATCCACCCTCACTCGCCCTCCCCCTAGCCTCTGTAGCAGATGCCTCGCTTGATTTCTTGCTGGTCCCACACGTGCAACAGAAATACAATGTTAATAAATATTTCTACATGTAATGGAGAAACAAGCCATAAAAATAGTCATTTGCCATCTGCTTCGATGAGTTACCAGGAAAAATGATGACATTTTCTGATTCAGTAACTTAACTATTCTCATGCCTCCTGTTGAGGTACATCTATACAAACAAATTGTAAATATCCAAGCACATGTCCTGAGAGAAGGACATTGGTCTCTGAGGCACATATGAACAACAAATGATAACTGATTCTCTTCTCCCTTCGAAGACCCCAAATAGCTCAGTTACATAGCTTCATAGTTGTAGCCCATAGAGGAACTGTGTTAGAGATAATACCATCTCCTGTGCCCATCCATGGAAAGAGAACCAGTCTAACAAAAGGGAGAGGAGACGTGGGCAGGCGGACTTCCCAGTCAGTGACTTGGGGAGAGGACAGTGTTTACGGAGCTGGCAATAATAGCTTATTTGCTGAGGGTCTTTTAGGTATCAGGCACTTTACTAGGCACTTTATATGTATTTATATGTTTGTATATATTAGCTTCTTTACTGATGAAATCTGAGTGCTCATTTTAAGAACAAAGGGAATAACGATAAGAATGAAGGGCTGAGGTTGTGGCTCAGCGGTAGAGAGCTTGCCTATCACATGCGAGGCCCTGGGTTCCATCCTCAGCACCACATAAAAATAAAAATAAATAAAGGTATTGTATCCAACTACAACTTAAAAAAAAGAAGAGAAGAAAATGAAAGACTTGGTTCAGGTAGAAGATGAGAGGCTATAGGAAGCTTAGTCAAAGTCTGTTGAAGATTAACAGAGGCAAAGTGAGGGTATTGCTGGTTGGTAAGAAGGAGAAATATGTTGGTATAAACCATTCTAGGAATGATATATATCTTTTTTGTTATTTCTGTTCAGTGTTAGTGTTTTGAAAGAGTATGAATTTATAAGTTGGCAGTAGACTAAGAATGTAGTGCATTCTGTATGCCCAGCAAACAGAATTATCTATCCACGTTTATGGGACCCACAAAGAAATGAAATGCTGTGAAGACTCATCAGCACCCTGGGATTTGTGGAGCTTCTCTCCTAGGCAGCCTTAACCAGAGAATTTTATGGTCCCTATCATATTCCACCTCAAGATACAAGACTTCCCCTTCTGAGGACCACCAGCTCTTCACTCTTGGATCCCACACGAGGCTCCTTGTTGGTGTCTCCAGCCCAGACCTCCCTTCTAAGTCTTACTCTATACTCCAGCCTGGAACACTCCTAAGGGTTTCTTTGCTTCTTCCTTCTTTGGGCAAGTCATTCTCCTCATTTCATCCAGAGCAGTAATTTCTAAAAGGTAACCCAATCCCGTGGCTTCTGAACCCCAGTATCTTTCCCATTGCTTTCAGAATGAAATGCGAACTCCTCAGCTGGGCATGGAAAGCCCTTAGTCATCCAGCCCTTGCCTGTTTAATTTCCCACAGCTCTGTGCACACACCCCATCCTGTGGTCTCTGCATCTGCTCCTGTCCTCTTTGAAGACTGTGCTTCCTCCCCTCCAGGGCCAACTTACTCATGTTTAAGACTCACTTCAGGGGTGGTGTCTCTCATGACCTTTGCCTACACCCCAGTTTATCTACTGCACCTGTGTGGTTCTGCCACTCTCAGCTCACACCAATAGGGCAACTACCTAATGCATAGTGAAATTACATTGTCACAACTTCCCTAGCATAGCTCTGCATTCCAGGATTACAGAGGCCATGGTATTAATCCCTGTCTCCCTAGGGTGAACACCATACCTACCCCTTAACAGTCACTTATGATTTTGAACGCCAAAGAAGTAACGTTTAATCCTCAATGTAAGGTACTGGTGAAGCCTAGAAAGTAGCAATGCACCGATGATGTCAGAATTCATGTTTCCACTTAATATCAGGAATTGGCAGGCAGCATTTCCAGGCTTTCTTGGCCAAAAGTACTACTGAAACCCCATGCTCCTAGATTTTGATCTTTGGATGATACATCCTGGGCATGTAATTATTTGTCTTCATAATTAGGTTTTACCTTGGGGCTCTAAGAGAAGAGGTTAGAGGAATCAATGGTTTAGTATTGTCAAAAGGAAAGTTGAATGGAAACTATTTTAAAAACTGGTTAGAAAAGATAATTATTGGAAGCATGGGGAAGATAATTACTTATTGTATTAACTGGTACAGATGGAGGTTTCATGCAAAATAAAGCAGCTTATAATTTTTTTAAATAGTTTCTTTCATAAGCAGGTTTAGCAACCTTCAGGGCACAAGGCAAGACCTTCATCCAAGAGGATGAAGTTCTAAAAGCCTCTGTAACCACAACTTTGCCTCTCTGAGTGGGGAGAAGGCTCATTTCCATCCCAGTGAACTACTCTGAGGATTTCTAATTGACTGTCACTAGGAGAGTTCCTTATCACAGCACAATGCAAGAGTGGGGTTTTTGCAAAGTAAAAAAGCATCGGCAATGAGGCTGTTTCCCTCCACATCTTATGAGGGTCTGTCCCATTTTGTTCCCAATCTTCTTCAGTGTTCCATGAGAAGATTGTGGAATAAAACTTTCTATGGACCATTGATAAATAAACATTTTTCCCAGAGAGTCCTTTTCACAAGACTCCCACTTAATAAAGTCTCTGCCATAGAACAAAATCCAGATTCCTGAACCTGGCCTTCAGGACCTCAGGAACTCATTCTGACTCATCTTTCTAGTCTTCTCGTTTAAATATGTTTTAAATGCAAATAAAATCACCAGAAAACCTTGCATCAAATTGTTTTACACAATTAGGAAAATTAAAATTTTTTTTTCATGACTTTAGAGAGCAGCTTTTGAGGTTAGTTGATTCAGTGGTTAGTTCAAAGGTTAATTGATTGACCAGAGGCCCAGGTTCTTCCTGCACCCCACTCTACCCCTCTCCGTGTGCTGATACTATGTCTCTAGGCAGAGCCAGCCTGAGAATGTGTGTGCAGACTACCAGGCACCCAGTCTGGCATTACGCATTTCTCTTAGAAGCCAAAAAACTTTGCCCAGAAGCACCTTGGGGAATGCTTCCTTACAGCTCATTGACTAGAACTGAGTCGCATGTCCTTTCCTAAACCAGTCACTGGCCAACGGAGTAGGTTACCATGGTAGCCAACATGGAGGGTGGTGTGTCAGCCCTCAGAACTTCAGGGCTTCTTTATGTGTTCCTCCTCTTACCCCACCCCAGCCTCTTCATGGTGACCTTACACAGCCTTGTGCCTGACTGTCACCAAGCCTCTCCAGATCCTGAGCAGCCCTAAGTCTTCAAAATCCCTTTGTTCCATGGCTCTTCCCTTGCCTGCTCCTGTTGTCCCTAGGCACCTGTCTGAAGGTCACAGCTCTGCAGTGGTGTGGAAGGTCCTTCAGGGCACATCTCTGCGCCTCTGTGTTCTATAGCATACTCTTCAGAGGACCACAAACCCTGACTTTATTCATGAAAACCCTTTCTCCAAAGTGTTATTCAGACTAATATAACCCACAGAAGGAAATGCTCTTATATCCTGTTCACAATAAACCCCCCTGAGATCAGGCTAGTACTTAAAATAAGGATCCCTTTCCATTTCCAGACTAGGAATTCTATATGAATGGAGTAAGAAAAAGAAATGTGACATTCCCAATTTATTAGTATTCTTTTTTCATTCACCCACATACCTTTTTATCCCTTTATAAAAAATCATGAACTTGGGCTGGAGTTGTGGCTCAGTGGTAGAGCACTTGCCTAGCACCTGTGGGCACTGGGTTTACTTCTCAGCACCATGTTAAAACAAAAAAGGTATAAAAAAATTCATGAGCTCCATTTCTGTGCAGGACATATAGGCTTTAGATTTTACTTCATTTTTTTCCCTGATATTTTCCAATAAGTCATTATACATCAGAAATATTAGGAAGTTTTAAAAAAATACATCAATGCCAGCCTTATTTTGAGACTCAGTTGGTCTCAGGAAGGCCTTGTCTATTTGTGTGTGTGATTTTGGTTTTTGTTTGTTTTTGTGTTGGTGGTACTGGTGATCCAACCCCAGGCCGCACACATGCCAGGCAAGCACTTTACCACCGAGCCACATACCCAGGCCCAGTCTGTTTGCTTGAAAATTCCCCAGCCATTCCAATGGGCAGCCAGGGTGAGAGCCATGCTCCTAGATTCCAGAGGCAAAACCCTTCTTGTGTAAAATTTTCAGAGTCATTTCTCTTCTATCAGGATTCGTGTCTAAGCTGTTGCCATTTAGTACGTTTCTCATTTGTACCTCTGATTGTGCAGGGTATGTATGATTTCTTGTGAGTTTGGTGGTTAAGTCCCGTCTTCCCTTTCCCCTATCTAGTTGTAAACAGCCCCTAGTTTCTTGGCTCTCTACAGCACTCAGGACTATGCTAAGGAAGCCCCCACTGTCCCCGTCAACAGATCCATTATTGCCTGGACCCGGAATGTCACTTGTCATTGGGAAGCCTGCGAGGCGTGCTACTCAGAACATCCTTAACCTTCTTTCAGGCCTGGAAAGCTGACCTCTTTCAGAGCCCTGTGCCATGCTGCTTCAGAGATGGCCTCCCTCCTCTGGATCTCTGTTCAGACCTTTGCACCCCCAGGGATATTTTGTATAGTGCTTCATTTTGTTCACCTACATGCCCCCACCCCCACTGCCTTTTGACAAGTTCAACTTTATTCCACTTCTCCAGCAACTCCTCCATTTCAGCTGTGTCAGGAAAACATTTCTGAGTTCACTGGGAGAGTTGTCCTTCTTTCAACTCTGTTCTTTTTCAAGTTTGTGATCCTCGGGCTTCTGTTTGCTTCAGACCCAACCAGATATTCTCATTATCTATTCACAGTCAGGATGTGAAAACTTTTGTGTGAGCCTTTGTTGAATGCTCCTTGTTTTCTGGCCTTTCTCCATCTGTGGCAGTACTTGTTTAGTAATTGGAGGGCAGGGCAGTACTTACTGGCCCATTTTTGCATGGTTCAGCATTTACTTGGTTATGACTGATGATGACTGGAGCCTGTGTTGTAAGTTGTTCTTTGCAGCATGTGTTCTTACCCTTGAGCACGTACCAGGGTCACTAATGTTCTTATTTAAATGGATTGCTGGGTCCTACCCTCAAAGATCTCTTGATACAGCAAATCTAGGTGGCTGAGGTCTGGGGATGTGTGTGAAGAAGTTCTCTGGTCATGATAATGCTGCTGTACCTGGGGACCACCCTTGGAGAAGCACAGTCCTATTGGGTCAGGAAATGACCAAGAAATGAGTGCATATTTTTCAGGTTAAATATTTAAAACTGTTTTAAATAGTTTCAGATACCTCATAGTAGGTACTCAGAGAGTTTCATGAGACCCTCCAGTATATCATAGATTTTAAAAGGAACTCTTAAATAGGGACAGGTGGGAAATTGCCCTAAGCAGGAAATTGCCTTAACCATGATTGAGTACTGACTCACTGATAAGAGACCTGGTTCTTATTGGCATTCCATACTGCCATCAACTGTGTATTTGTGTGTCCTCAGACTGGCTCTTCATGGTGGCAAAATGGCTGCAAAATTGCCAAACCTCACATCCAGGGACATGCTACTCACTATCCCGGCTTATGTTGTATCAGTAACTCTTGGGGATTCTGAAATGGAAGATCCAGCAATTCTTATTAAAGATAATCATTAAGATATGAGCAAAGCAGTCATTGAGGGACAAGTTGACTTAGCTATGTGCACTCTGTGATTAGTGGTAGATTAAGACATTGCTCATCCAAGAAGTGTACTGTTGTGGTTCTTTCTCCACCCACTCCGTAATTATTAAAGCTTTGCATCAGTTTCTTAAACTTCTTAATACATTCAGGGTATATCATAGAATCCTCCAGTTCCAAGGATTCTGTTGACAGGCCAGTAATATGAAGACAGGTGCCAGTCCCCTATCACTGTCTGAAATTCTGTGGTCAGTCCAACATGACAACATGAAACTGCAGATGGTCTCACCATCTGAGTCAGAGGCTAATTGCAAACAGGACTCAACCAAGTGGAAATAGGCAGTGAGTTTGCTGACTCAGGTGCTCCTGTTCCTGCTGTGTGTCTCTCCCTTCGTGCCCAGAGAGCCTGCTGGGCAGAAGTCTGCCTTGAGCTCTTTAAGCACTGCTTTCTCCTCTTCTGCGCCTCTCCTAAGGTTTTGCTCACTTGGTCTTCATCTTGCCTTTCAAGATCTGTAGCTCCTCACCCTCTGCTATGTCAGGGATATTCTATTTTTATTCAGAATAAGCACATAAACAGTCTCTGATAAATCTTCATTCCCTAAGCGTTGGGGCTAAAATGACATTGTTGGCACCAGCTCTGTGGCGTGTCGCAAATGTGTCTTGTTAGAGGTAGAATATTTGGGAAAGAGTGCGTTAGTTCTTTACTCCCAGGTTCTGGTCAAACTTTGAGTTATCCTTTATTTTGAAGTGGATCAACTTTGTTGTCTTCCATAAACTTGATAAATTTGACTTCTGTTGAAGAAGTACGTGGTTCCTCATAATTCCCTTCTATGGATTCCCCCCATCCTCAAATCAGTGTCAGTATTGAAATTTTCTCTTCTGACTCCTCCAGAGTGATCTTCTCTCTGCCATCCATTTCACTGTGTCATTCATCAATTACCCTTCAATGGTGTTGTTACAGTAGCCCAGACTAAGAGATCTTGCTTAGAACCTGAAGCATAAGAAGGCAGAAGGGCGTAGCACTGTTTAGGAAACCATGCAAGATCAATCTGCATATGGGACAAAGTGGGCTCTTGACACACGATTAATAGGGAAGGTGTCTGTTTAAGGGAAATAGTGTGGAATTTAATCCTAAGTAGAATGACAGTTGTAAAGAAACTTGTTAAGTAAAACAAAAAGCATTTAATATCAGATTTGTGGGGAAAGGTATGTTTTAAAGAGTGTTTTTATGGGGTCCCTGTAGGAATGTAAATCTTACATTGATATATAATCTTTTATGTATTATACATTTCATTTAGTTTTAAAATACACAAAACTAATAGTCAAATCCGTTTGTGGAGACTTAGGTTAAAGGGAGTAAAGTGCCTCTAGAGTACTGGTTCCCTCATGAACTGGTCGCCCCCAAAGGCCCTGCCATACCATCACCCTGGGTGTTGTTGCCACATATGGGGGGTGGGGGGTGCGGGGTGGAACGGAGGTGGGGAGGGACCAACATTCAGACTTGAGCAGTCTTCAGATCTCATTGTGCACAGCTTCTTTTTAGGGTAGCTCCAGATCTGAGAGACTCAAAAGCCCTCCTCCCAACCCTATACCTTTGGGAAACTGAAGACTCCTGGCTGCTCAGCTTTGCCCTAACTCTTCTGGCAGGGGAAACTCCTTTTGTATGTGTATGCGTGGGGTGGAACACAATCAGAATTTAAAATAACTGCCTGTGATATGATGAAATTAGAAAAGGAAGCGCTAAATTTTGATGTCGGTTTTTAATAGATGTTGACCCAGAGAGCCATATTGTAACCCCAACCAACTTTCCATTTACCACCAATGTTACTTCAAGCCAGAGAAATGCAGGCCTGTGTTTGGAAGAACCCTGTGATGGTGAGAAATTCAGCTGAAAGAGACAAGGATCCCTGTGGAAGTGATAATTAATGCAATTAGATGTGTACCGCATGTTTAGAGGGAGTCTGGGCAGGTGTGCATATGCCATCTTTGTCAGATAAACAAATGAAAGTCTTTCACCTAATTGTTGTTTCCTGCATTAGAATCTTCCTCATCAGAGGTTTGCTTTGGTCGTGGGAAGCCAGGTCAAGCATCCACCTTGGTAGTCCTCACTCTTTCCTGGTGTCTTATATAGCCTTCCCAAGATATGGTTTGTTTTGTTAAATGACTAATAAGACCATCTCCACCACCACAACACATAAATGGGACTGCTTGCAAAGTCCAGGATAGTCTACCAAGCTTTGGAATTCCAAGGAATTTTAAGGCAAAGGCCCTGCACTGAAGTTATCAGAGGCCTCCTCAAGTTCTGACCGCAGGGATGCTCGGCTGGGCCTTGGTTGTTGGAGGCCCCAAAGTGCTTTCTCTCGTACATCTTGTTCTCTTGCCTGTTCTTCTAATACCTTTTCATCATGCCTTAACCTTCTCCTACCAGCTGACCCTGATCTTAATGATCAACACTGTTCAGACTTTTTTTTTAAAATAATAGTTTCATTGAAGTATAATTCATAAAGCATGCTGTTCACCCAGTATACAATTTAGTGGTGGTTGGTTAGTAGACTCACAGAATTTTGCAAAGCCATCACAAACAGTATTAGAACATTTTCATCACTCCAAAGGGAAAACCCATCCTCACCAGCTGTCATAAGCCATTTCCTCCTACCCTCCCATCCCCCCTCCACCCCGAGCAGCCATTAATCTACTTTCTGTCACCACAAGTATACTTTGTTTTTACTAGGGAATTGAGGCCCATAATATGAAAGGTTGAACTCAGATGAGCTGTTGGCTCATCTCTCAGTGGGTTAAACCACTAATTTTTACGCAGCAGTTACTGGATTTTTACCTCTCTCCTAATTGTGTCTTTGGACTTGTTACCTCTGTAGCATAATAGTGTGAAAGGCCCTGGAACAAACAGGTCCACAGAAAACTTGACAGTTAAGTCACCATGTTTGTTATAAAGATAGTGGGGGTATTCATATATGTACCTAGGAAATCTCACCATCCTGTACATCCACAAGACTGGGGTCCTAATTAGAATAAAATATATTCCATGTGTGTGTAATTATGTCAAAATAGATTCTACTGTCATGTGTAACTAAAAAGAACCAATAAAGAAAAATAGTGGAAGGGAACAGCCTTTCTCTTTGAGGGTCACACAGACAAAACCATTTCCTTGTCCTCCGTAACCTTAAGAAAAGGACACTGTTTTCATAGTAGCTTCTCTAAATTGATTTACACTTAAGCAAATAAAAAACTGGAAAGATGAGAGCAGAGCTTACCTGGCAAGACTGTGTTTTTTTTGTTTGTTTTTTGTTTTTTTAAGTATTTGATCTCACTACTTGGTAGCACATAAACTGACTGTTGTACATTTCCTGTCCAAAATTCTTGATTCTTGGACATACTCGGTCACCAGAACCGAGAGATGGTTGCATTTATTTGCATTGTCAGCTGATAAAGTTCTCTATCTTTGTGGAGAAAAATTTAAGCCAGACAAGAACTTTTGTGCCTGGTAATCCTTATTCAAAATGTCCTTAAATTTCTAGAGGCAAATTTATTTCCATGTCCTTCATGATAAATAGGTGCCTGTCCCTTTTTTTCTCCACTCCATCAATGACCTTCAACTGTGGATGGAAGGAAGTTGGTGCCTCCTTTTGGTATTTTGAGAGTTTTATTTTTGTGCCTTCCTTTGGCAGCCTGCTCTTCCCCTCTGTAAAGTCAGAGTTGAAGTGATGATGTGGGTAAGTATCCTTGGTGGTACCAAAGTTTTTTTTTTTTTTTTTTTAATGTGTGTGTTTATGACTGAATAAATTTATTGTTTTTTTTTTCCTACTTTACAGTTTTATGTTAGGTTTGTTGGAATCTTTTTATAAACAAAACAGAGTAAAGCCTATTTGGAAACATAAAAATAGCCCAGGCAAGGTCACTTAAGTGCCTGGTTACACAATTTGAACGAATCTTACGCTTTAAAACAAAAGTTAAAAGAAATTTTATTATAGATCCACAAAGGATACTTGTATGCATTTTCAAGATGAAAGTTTTGAACCAAGAATATGCTGAGAGGGGGTGGGAATGACATTTCTCTACCTCCATCTCTCTTTGAAATACCATACAGATGTTTTGGGGCATGTATGTACGTACCTGCATTTTCTGATGAGAAGGTCCAGAACTTTCATAAGCTTTTCAAAACCACAGCTTGCAAATATCTTGAAGTGTATCTTACAATACTTGTTATTTGAAGGTCTGCTTTTTACTATTTACAACTTTCAATATTACCTCATTAAATGTTTCTTCTGCAGAATAAGATACTCTTTTTTTGTGATATAGTTTTGTTTACTGTCCCCTCAAAATATTGTTGCAAACTTGGAACGGCCTTCTCCCATAAAAATTTGGTTTAAAAGCAAAGAAGTTTTTAACAAATGATCTAGACTTTTCTTTGGTTTGTTTTGCATGTGGGAACAGCAAGGTCTCTTGCATGTGGGTGTGTCATTACTTGGAGTCATGTTGATTATCGGAGTTGCTCTGTGGTAATGCCACTCCTTTTCACCTCTGTAACAGAGGGACCTGAAATAGACTTGACCCTGGTGTTTTTCAGACCCTGGTCTGAAGAACCTATATTATCTTCTAGGAACGCAGTTAAACAGAGCACAGATTTTTTTTTTCTTTCTTTCTTTTTTTTTTTTTTTTTTTGGTGTGTGGGGGGTGTGGGGGGGAGGGGGAGTTCTGGGAATTGAACCCCAGGGGCACTTAACCACTGAGCCATACACCAGCCCTTTTTTGAATTTTATTTTGAGATAGGGTCTCATTGAGTTGCTTAGGGCCTTGCTAAGTTGCTGAGGCTGGCTTTGAACTCATGATTCTCTTTCCAGAGCAGAGATTTTTAAACCAATGTGGTCACAAAGATTTTAATCAAGATGATAAGTACCTAGGACTTGGGATCCTGTTCTATTCCTTTGAAAAGAATCATCAATTCCCATTAACATCTGAAAAAAGGAATTGAGTTCTACTCTGAAATATTTGAAGTTTGAGAGCTAGACCTTGGGCTAATAATCAATGAAATAAAGAATTCACATTTTTAAGAAATGAAATCTTTAATGTTAAAAAAAATAATATATGCATTGATACGTACAATGAAAACAAGGTAAAGGGTTCAGAAATCGTTTCTATGATTTGATCACAAAATTAAAAGATTTAAATGCCTACATATGTGGGGCAGGGGTCTAGGCTGTGTCCAGGAATTGTGGGAGGTCTGAGCCCCACAGAGCTCACAGTTCAGCCAGAGCCGATCCCTGTGGAGTTACTGCACCACCTTAGTTTTCTATGAGTTTTTCCAAGTTCTTTAAGATACCTATTGACAGTCATGTAGACCTGTGGAAAACATGGTTATGACCAGGCACAAGGAGATAAAAGGGAAAACATACTTAAAAACCAATTAAAAATGGACTATATTTCTCTATCAGGAATAAGTTCTTCTCGATAGCCAAACTTTCCATTGGCACAAGGTTTGGCCCTCTAATTATATCTTCTCTATTCCTGTCACTTTGATAATTTTGTTTTTAAAACTTTCTGAAACTGTGTACTTAAACTTTCTTAAACAATATATTGAATATGATCTGATCTCTAGTGCACTAGGTCTATCACTCTTGGTAATAAGTGTCTCGAGGAACTGTGCAGATTACAGAGCTCTGTGCCCAAAAGTGCTTTTTAAAAACATTTTTAAAATCCCCTTATTACAGTAATTTGCCTTTGAGATGCTGTGTCTTTCTGAAGCCATGGCCTTGTAATCTGACCAAGGCTAGTGGGGGTGGAGGGACACAACCAAAGTTAATAGAACTGTATGTAAACTGGCCATGGGTGTAGACTTCTGTGTAAGTTAAATTCTTAGATATCTTATTTTCTTAGTTGATTATTTTCTATTCTCATTAGTGTTTCAGGTACCATGGCTAGACAGCTAAGTTCTGGATAAGACAGTTTGTTATTATATAGAAATGTGTTACACTATTTCTGGACATTATAAATTGCTGTATTGTTTTATTACATACAAGAAATAAACAAACAGAAATTTAAATTTAAAACTATCACTTTGTGCCTTTTTGGTTTCTTTTTGTGCTTTTCCACGACATATAAACAAGCCATTTTAGCCATCTTTGACATTGGTTGGATACCAAAGTAGTGAAAAGTATTGAAAACTAGTACAGTTTTTTAGTGTCTGTACTCTTTCATTTTGAAAGTTTATATTTAATTCCATCTTTCTCTTTTAAAAAAATACAGTTGTCCTAAGGGAGTAGCCTCAAGGAGAGATCTCTCAAGAGTTGTGTGCATCTAGGGTGTCAGAGGAGGGGAGGCACTCAGAGAGAATCGTTGGGAGCCTTCTTCTCACCACAACCCCATGAGGTGTGCCAAGCTATGTTTTTACCCGTTGAATTGGAACAGCAAATATAACTTTATCCCCAGCACCACCACCACCACCATCCCCCAAAAACAAAGCAGAAGATCAGATTCTAAAGTACTAAACAACCCTAGTTCTTGTTCTGGCCCACACTTACATATGCCAGAGATATGAAATATTAGCCCTAATCTAAGAGCCCTTGAGTGGATAGTTTGGGGAAAGTGTTCCATAGAGATGTGGAAGTCTAAGGATATTGAAAAGAAGATGGAAGGATATAGTTGATCCAGGACTTACAATCCTCTATTTACTTTCACGTGTGTGTGTGTGTGTGTGTGTGTGTATTTAGTTTTAGATGAACACAATACTTTTATTTCATTTATTTATTTATTTTGTGGTGCTTAGAATTAAACACAGTGTTAGACAAATGCTCTACCACTGAGCTACATCCCCAGCCCTAAAATTCAATACCCGCTTCTGGGTACCCTTCTGTCTTAAAGCTGTATTAACTACAGAGTTGTAAATCCTTTGTTTCTTTTATCTTTCTGCAATAGGATCATCTCAACACCATATTTTTTTTAAATGGATATATATATAATCAAGATTTGCCTTTTCTGGGTCATAAAGTAAGACAAAAAGAAATGTGGCAATTCCTTTTCTTATGGAGTATATCCATTCACTCAAAATACAATTGTACTAGAAAAACTTAGAGCCCAGTGGTGAAAAGCAATACAGTAGGATCAAAAGTACAGTAAAAAGTGCTGTCTAAATCACATGCCAAGTGGAGCAACCTCACTTTTGAGTTCCAGTTCTTTATCTGTTTCAGGGGGAGAAGAATCTCACAAAGCTGTGTTGAAGCTTCACTAAGGTAGTACATGTGAAAACATTGCAAAAAGTTGTAAAGCTGAGGACGTGTCTGTTGTCATGTTTGGTTTAAAATAGAACCTGGGAGGACATATCCTGACACCATGTAGAAATTACAGGGGACTCTGTGGTTAAGGTGGGGAAACCTGTGGAATGCAATTCCCAGGGGAGAGTGCACTTGCATTCACAGGAGCCTCCCATTCCAGAAGTCATGTTGTTTGTTACACTTAATTGATGATGACCCTGGGAGCAGCACAGCTTCTTGACATTGATAACCTAAAGCCCCCTGCAGTGTGTTTTTATTGTATCTCATTAGTAAGAATGTGTTGAGTCTCATTGCATAGGGATCCATAGACATGCCTGCTTTACAGTTGCTTTCTTGTCTTTTTAGCAATCTGCAATTATTTCTACTTATTGTTAGTCCCCTCCCTCTTCATTAAAAAAAAAAATTAAATTCTTAAAGTAAAGAAACTACTTTTAAAGAAATTACTGACCCAATTTGCCTGGGACAGTCCTACTTTATTTTTTTTATCCTGGTATTCCATTTATTTTGCATTTTATGCATTTTTTAAAATATTTTTTTAGTTATACATGGGCACAATATCTTTATTTTGTTTATTGATTTTTATGTGGTACTGAGGATCAAACTCAGGGTCTCACACATGCGAGGCGGGCGCTCGAGCCACAACCCCAGCCCTGCATTTTAATAGTCTAAAAACATTTCTGATTTGAACGTTAAGTTACCTGGTCACACTGGCTCGAGGCATAGAAAAAAAATTAAATGAGGAGCCAGCAAATTACTGGAATTGTAAAGATCTGTGATAACTGACCTTAACCAGTGAACTAACTCACAAAGTATGGATTTGCTTCAGTAATATCATGGAATGCAACTTGTAGATTTAAGTCAGTAGTGTCTGATTATAGCTACACATCACAGAAGGTTTCCTAATGAGCTGTTAAGACTAAAGCATGTGTTTGTTCACCCTGGCACAGAACAGCAGCTTTGACACTTTGAACAGTTTTCACTATAGCACGGCTTGTTGGAGCTTGAAGACTGACATTCCTCCTGAAAACCCATCAAGGTTTTCATTCCGTGGGAGCACATGCATGAAGATGGTATTGATCCCGTTTTGAACCATCATTCACCCATGTCAGCCAACCAAGGAGGTGTAAAACAGGTCTGCTGCCTCCTCCCTGCAACTCCCCTGGTATGAGCCGAGGGGAGGGGAGGGGGCTGGCTTCTGCATGCCCCTTCCTGTGTAAGAAAGAGAAAATTCTGCAGTCCTGCATTTTGATAGCAAAAGGGAAGGTGACATATTGTGTGACTGCTTGCAGTTCCCAATATTACAGAATGAAACTGTCCCTTCTTGCCAGCATTAATATGAAATTTGTATAAAGGCCAAAGGGATACTAAACTATTTTTTTTTTATATGCACTCCCAGCTTTTTCTGGGGAAAAAAGTTCAAGGCAAGTTATGCTTAGTTAAAATCAAATGCATAACTCTGCCTTTCTCTGTTGACAGCTATATTGGAGTTTAGGGTTGGTCTCTGTGCTTAGGAGCCCCAAAGAAATGTGAATAAAGAAAAATCAATGGGATGGGACATTTTTAGTGCTTTCTGCATTTTACTCTCCAACAAGGGAACAGTAGTGAAAAATCTTTGTTAAAACAGTGCTTCTCACCTTTTAATATGATGCTCTTATTGAAATACAGATTCTGACTCAGTCTGGAATAGGGGCCTAAAATTCTGGTTTCCATCTAGATCTAGGGGATGCCTGTGTTGTGGGACCCCCACTCGCAAACCCCCAAGCCTGTGCCACACAACTTGAGTAGCAGATTGTCAGGAAAAGTGTGCTTGAACTGGCTCCAACTCTGGATGTCACTGTTGCACCATAGGCCAGTTAAGAGTGGCACAACTGGGACCCCGACTGTCAGGAACAGCTGTGTGTTAGAGGCTAGAGAACCTCCCAGATAACTAGGACTCAAATGTTGTTCCCAGTCTCTAAAAATCTTAAGGTATCCCCAGCAGAGGCCTGGTGTTCTCACTGTGAAAACTACTAGAACCCGAATTCCAGTACTGGCTCCTTTGTATCTAATAGGGCCAGGAGGAAAGGGACGCCGGGGAAGGGAAGAGGCCAGAGACTACGAAGACAGATAGCCAGTGAGAGGAAAGTTCCATTCCCCCTGCTTCCCTCAGTGGAAAAATGTTACGTGCCAACCTCTCTCTGCACCTCTAAATAAGGCACTGGGATCACTACTAATGACTTTATGTGACTGTGTTCTGGCTGTTTAACCTGCTATTTCACAAAATGTCCTCATCTGCAAAAGGAAGAATTTGGATTTCAATTGTGAAAGCATGCAACTAAGTTATGACCATAGAGAGTAGAGAGTGTGTGTCTATGTGTGTGTGTGTCCCCTGTTTTACTACTTGTTCTCTGCCTTTAAAACAAAAACCCTTTTTGTGGCCTCAAATTTTCTAAAAATTTGTATTTTTATATAATTCCTATTTGGTTGTATTTGTATCTGCTTCCATGATACTAATTTAAGACTCTGACCTTGCAGTGGGAGCAGTAGCTAAAAATTTCTTCTGTGGTTTACCAGTTCTTCCCCTAAGCAGCTGCTTATTTGGGTGGGCAGAGTGAGCCCCAAGCATTGGGTACACCCTCTGTTAAAAGGATGGAAGAGTGATTATCATAGAAGGTACCTTGAAGTCAACTTTGTTCCCAATTGTGTTTTCTGAAAACATACTCTTCAGTCCTAGGACGGAAGTCTGGAATTTATTCACATCTCTGTTCTAATTGTTCCATTTCAAGCCCCTTATATTGCAGTGAGCAGTGAAGCTTTCTCCACTAAGTCAAGGATTTCTGGTTCTTAAACTTGTTGTCCATAAATGATGTTCACAGAACATAGGGGAGTTGAGTTTTTTTAACATAAATTGCTCTGAGCCAAGGATGAAGAATAAACATAGAATCCCATGTTGAATAGCCAACATTAAACCCAAACTTCAGTTCATTAATTATACATAGAAATTTTGATTGTTTTGAAGGATATGTTTACTGTATTCAAAGCAACAGACTTAGAAATAGAGGCCTGGGGCTGGGGTAGTGGCTCAGAGGTAGAGCACTCACCTAGCATGCATGAGACACTGGATTCAATCCTCAGCACCACATAAAAATAAAATAAAGGTATTGTTTCCACCTATAGCTAAAAATATATATAAATATATGTATTTATTTTTATATTTTTATATATGATATTTAAAAAAAAAAGAAATAGAGGCCTGTTTCATTGTCCCTCCTGTGAGATATTGGTGAGGGTATAAATTGGTGCCTCCTTTCTAGAGGGCAGTCCAACATTGTACATATTGTTTGATATGTATAAGTTCCATCTTTTTATGTCACAAACCCATTTCTTGGAATTTACTTAAAGGAAATTACTGGACAAGTACACAAAGCTATATTGAAAAGTATATTCACTAGAGTGCTACGGTGTGAAAATATTGGTAATAATCTAAATATTCAGTAATTCAAAGAAGGTAAGATATAATACTGAACAAATATGAAAGAAAATGCTATGCAACCATTAAGGGAAATAATTACTGTCTTCAAAAGATGGCTGTGATACAATGTTAAAGTTATACGGTAACTTTTTAAAATAAACGTGTATATATAAGCACAAGAAAGAATTGGAAACCTGTACACTTTTTTTTTTTTTTCCTCTCTGCACTGGAGATGCAACCCAGGGCTTCACATGTGTTAGGCAAGTGCTCTACTACTGAGCTACACCCCCAAATGCTAATGGTAGTGGAATTATAGTTGATTTTTTAAAAACTTTTTTTTAATATGCTTTTTGTTTATTGCTAAATTTTTACTAGTATTGCTTTGAGTGGGAATAGAATACTTAATTTGGGAGGGGCAGAGTAAAGCAGCCTCTTGGGGAGCTGAATTAAAAGAGAAATAGAGCCCCAGTCATTTCAGTGTCCCTGGCATTGACTGATGGAAACTCTGTCTAGTGACCTCTGTACCAGAGGAGCTTCTGAGAGGCAGCTGGGCCTGAGAGGCAAGCCCCGAATCCTGCTGACCCATGCACAGCATCCCATATGGTCTTACTTTATTAGGCAACATCGACCCAAGGGAGCTTTGCCTTCCCCTTTGGGCCCAGGATTTAGAAGAACACACTCATAGAATATCCGTCAGGTCTGGAAGTGTCATTAGAGCTGTTCAGTCCAGCCAAGAAGAATCTGAGGCCCCAAGCATTTAACTTCCCAGAGTCTTAAAGGTGGGTTGAGGCCAAGTTGAGCTGAAAATGTGGTTCTCGGCACCTGTGCTATGTAATGCTGCCACTACTATCTCCAAGTTCTGCTTTGGGGTCAGTGTGTGTGTGTGTGTCTCTCTCTCTCTATTTCCCCTACCCCCCTAACCCCCCTCCCATCTCTCTCCCCCTACTCCTATCCAGCTCATAGCAACTTTTCAAGCCAGAGAAGGTTTCCAGGTAAGAGGATAAATTTTCCTTCATATCTTAAAACATGAAATTGTGAAATATTTCATCCAGTGAAAAGCATGGGAATTCCAAGGTGGGTGACCTTCCTTGGATCTGGCATCTTTTGGATATCTAGTGCAGATTGCAGACCTTCTCCCTTCAACTAATTCATGCATACTGAGGTAATGTACCACTCCCTCTGTGTTTGATTTTGGAGGTTCCAGGAACCCTCTAAAGGTTTCCTGTGCTGTTTTGTCCTTTGTCTTGTGCTCCTCACATTCTCCAGTATTTCTCTTGCATTTGGATCCTATGGAACTAGGAGCAAGTTTTCATATCTGTTTGGTAAACATGTTTCTTGCCAAAATAATAGTATGGAAAGACAAAAGAGAGATGGATACTCGCAACATGAATAAGGCTCATCACATCAGACATGATGGTTTCTTTGCTGATTGTGATGTTAGATTGTCTTTGCAATGAACGATACTTTCCAGCTCACTAGCACAACTGCTATAACTTTTCCTAAAACTTGCACTGTGCTACACTCTGTTCCTTTCAACATGTCTGTTTCATGGTCATTCCCAAACTGTCTTTATTATGTTCCTTCATCTTGCTCCCTGGAAGAGCACAGCTCTCTTACGTGACAGATGCAGGCCTAGGCTCAAGATGAAGCCAGGCCAGTATTTTTTGTGCTTCTCAACAAAAATAGGGTCTTTGAATGAGAGTAGGTAATGTCATCTTAAATGATATAAGGGTTTGGAGAATGGTCTTGTGCAGTGGCATTCAAATCAGCTGTGAACACAGATACCACTAGGCTTTCCTGGAGACTTTCTGATCAGTAGCCCAGGACAGATTTTAGGAATATGCATTTCTACTATGTTCCCTGGTACTACTGCCATGACTCGTCTAGAGCCAAACATTGCTTAGAGAAAAAGCATCCAGTAAAGCAGCATCTCTCATAACTGGAATCACTTGGGGATGTATGTCAAAAATATAAATTTCAACCCCATGCCGAACTCATAAAATCTGAATCTTGGGGGAGAGTTTTGGGTGCTGTGTTATCAGATTTGGGGGAGATACTGTTGCTATTGGCTAAACCCTAATGGAGCATTGCTTGTTTTCAGACAACCCATGGGACTGTAGAATTTAATCTCTGCTCTAAATTATCGTTTCCTTATGCATTCATGCTTTGATCCTGTGACCCTCCTTAGTTCCTAGAAGCATACCTAAGTGAGGGAGAAAAAGAAATACGCATTTTTTAGGAAGTTCTTTGGCAATGGTGATTCTGCTGGCCCTGGGAGTCCGCCTTGTTGAAACACAGGTTCATCCTCTTTCTGACTTGAGCCCAACCTTTGCAGCCTGGGCCAGGCGGGCATGAAGCCTTTCCTCTGCTAGATTCCATCCTTTGTACTTTTCAATTGTACCGGAGTGGAGGCTGCCCTCACACCCTTTTGAAGGGGGAAAGGAAGAGGCAGGGCCTCTGAGGAAGAAGGGTTTCAGTTGCTGCTGTGGGGTCCGCTTCCCCAGTCTGTTGGTTTTCCCCAACTGAACAGTTCACAAGTGGCTGATGGCATTTGAACTGGACCTCAGAGGACACTATTGTATCCTCTGACTGCTTGAAGTTGCTGAGGATGGTCCATTGGTCCTCCCTCTGGCTCCTTCCCCTGCTAACCAGGGAACAAGGCTCTCCCACCTGGGCGTGGCCTGTCATTGGTCAGACTGTCTCCACGTGGCTATTCTCTAAGCATCCCTTAGTAGGATGGGAGCTAGGAGGAAACAAAATTTTTAGTCATTTTTATTTTTTTAGTACCGGGAATTGAACTTAGGGTGCTTAACAACTAAGTCACATCCCCAGCCCCCCCCCCCTTTTTTTTTTTTAATTTTGAGACAGGGTCTTGCTGAGTTAAGGTTTGGCTTGAACTTGTGATCCTCCTGCCTCAGCCTCCCAAGGTACTGGGATTACAGGCTCATGGCACCACACCCAGCCATTTCCAATTTTCAAATGATAACTCCACCACAAGTTCAGCTCCCCGCTTCCCCTGCCTTTTTAAATCTTTGAGTCGAACCTCTGGCTATAACTTTTCCTGAAACCTTGTGCTCTGGAATTTGTCAAGCCAAGCTTGATTCTAATCACCAGAGCTGTGAGAGTACTGTGCTTGTCCCAGCAGGAAAAAACAAAAACATGACAATTAAAATGTTTTTTTTTTAATTTATTTAAGTCTCCATATTTAAAAAGGGAAAAGCTTAAGTGAGATTTATTTAAACTAGAGGAAAGTAACATTCAAGATTTGCTAAACTGCCCGCCTGACTTGTGGAGAGCAGTTTGACCTTGAGTGTGATAGGGCACTGTAGATGCTAGACTGACCTGTATCGTTGTGTTTAAAAACACATAGATGTACTCTCACGTTTTTAAGTGTACATTACAATGCTGATTGTTAACTATGTATGCACAGTTGTATAATAGATCCCTAGACTCCTTTTTTTATCTTCAAAATCCTTTTTTCATCTTGTAGGACTGAAACTCTGCACTCATTGAAGAGTTCCCTACCTCTTCCTCGCTCCAGCCTTGGCACCAGTGTTCTTTGTTTGTATTGTATTTGTATTTGTTTGGTTACTTTAGATAACTCATGTAAATGAAGTCATGCAGTATTTGGCTTTATTTGGCTTTCTGTGATTCGTTTATTTGACTTTGCCTAATGCCCTCAAGGTTTATCCATATTGTAGCCTACATGTATGGTCCTCATGTGTATCCTAACCATAGGATAGGATTTCCTGTACCATTCTGCCATGTGCATAGACCACGTTTTCTTTACTCATCTGTCAGTGGACATGGAGGTTGTCATCTACAAGTTGGCTAACAATTCTGTAGTGAACACAGGGATACAAATATCTGTTCAGGTTCCTGTTTCAGTTATTTTGGATAAATACCCAGAAGTGGGATTGCAGGATCATTACAACAGTTCTATTTCTTATTGGGAGGGGGCGGGGGCAGAGACTTCTGCTGCAGCCGCATCATTTTGCAATCATGTGACTATTGTACAAACATTCCAGTTTCTCCACCTGTTACCAACACATGTTATTTTCTGTTTGTTTTTTTTTTTTGTGGGGGTGGGTAGTGGCCATTCTAACAGGTGTGAGGTGGCATCTCATTGTGGTTTTAATTTAGTTCTGCCTCTTTAAGTCTTTGAATTTAGCCTCTGGTCATAGCTTTTCCCAAAACCGTTTTCAGCGGAAGTGCACATGCTATTCTGGTAACACAGTTTAACATTGTGAGAACTTTGGTTGGGCAGCAAATCAAAAAGTACCTCTTGGCTTAGGCATTTGACCTCTTTTGAGTCTACCTTAAATTAGTGGGAAGTTTTATGTTCTTGGGAAAACACAGGAAAATTCCTGTTTAGCACAGCCAAGCCCTTCTGCTATATACAGTAGAAAATTGTTTTTTAAAAAATATTTTAAGTGAAGTCGAAGGGCTGATCTTATCTGGGAGATCCTTATGAGGGGTCTGAATAACCATTCTTGGAATATCCAGTGTGTCCTTTCCCCAGGATAGGATCACGTTTGAGAACTTTAAACTTCACAAAGGGAAGAACATAGTCTGACTTTTGTTTTTTGTTTTTGTTGTTGTTTGTTTTTCTGTGGTGTTGGGGATTGAATCCAGAGCCTTGTGCAAGTGAGGCAAGCACTCTACCAGCTGAGCTATATCCCCAGCCCCCAGAGTCTGTTTTGTTAACCATTGTAGTGCCCAAAACCATCAGTTTCACGCTGTGCATGTTCAGTATATATCTAAATTTTTGTAGTTGTAGATAGACAGCATGTCTTTATTTTATTTGTTCTTTCTTTTTTTCTTCATTTTTATGTGGTGCTAAGGATCAAATCTAGTACCTTGTAAGTACTAGGCAAGTGCTGTGCCACTGAGCCACACCCTCAGCCCTCAATACATTTTTAATAAATGAACAAAGCCAGGCTCGCTGAGGGATGTTTTCTGATCACTTGGTATCATTTTCTTAAAATCAGAGGACATTCCTGGCTCTTGGAATCTTAAAACTTAATTCCCCCCACCCCAGTTAATTCATCTTGTGTGTTTGAGAACCTCTGGTGTACATCAGAGTCACCCAAAGGGTTGTTAAAAATGCAGATTGCTGGGCCCCATCTCCGGAGCCAGTAGATCTGACATGGTCCAAGAGTTTGCATTTCTTACAAAATCCATGAAGATAATGCTAATGCCACTTTTCTGGGGGCTGTACTTTGAGACCTACTATTAAAGAGTCTGGGAATGTGGTATTGGTCCCCATTTACATGGTAACAGTCCCAGTAACATTATTGAGCAATATAAGAGTAGAGAAGAAAGACCACGTTAGAATCCAATCCCAGAGGAATTAAAGGGGAAACGTCTGCTAAAGCAGTAAATAAGAACTGTCTCTTTAAATAGAAAATGAAGGAAAAAACTTTCAAACTACACCAAACTAATTTTCTTACATCTGTGCAGTTATGTTTTTGTCCTTTAAAATGTTTGAATACACTAAGGTACGGATAATTTAACTCATAAACTGCAACCAAAAAGTGATTCTTTCTCAGCAAGACTTCACTGACGAGGCCATATTTGTAAAATCAAGGCTTAGGTTCCTACGAGGGTCTGTTTTCCCTAAACCCTTGACACATGAACCAAATCAAATCAATAAAATCGATATCCACTTACACCATCAAGCCATACCATTATTTGCCTCCAAAGTCAACAACAGGTGTAAAGATGGTAACTGACAGAGGAAGGAACCTTAACGATTTCACTTTTCATTGGGATGCTCTTACGCAGGCCGTCTATTGATCCTTCTTTTTTTTGCAACAGAGCAGCTGGCTTTCAGCCTCTGTTGTCATGATCTGATAAACTTTCACCATAGAAAATTTCCTGGAAAGAAGCTTTGCAAGCGTCAGTTCTCATTAAGTGTTCAGGAAGCTGTGTGGGTCCCAGCCACCCAGCTGGGAGCAGAGCCAGGTGCAGCTCCGAAAGCATTCGCAACCTTCTGGGTGGTTCTAACCTGTTTGCTGGCAGCACAGCCCTTGTGCGCACTCTTGATGCCACTGTCCTTTCATGAAGTAGAGTGGATGAGCAGTGAGGGTCTGTGAGGAGGTGGGACACATCCATGCCTGCTTTGGGGCAGGAAAAGGCAGGTCTTATCATGAATACTATTTTCAAGATAAGTGAGTAATTGGCTTTTAGTACAGTGAATCTATTAAGCATGCTGTGAATGTAAATATTCTTTAGACCCCAAGTACAGATCTCTAGTTAATGTTGGAGGAAAGGGTGAGTGGATATCTGCTTTGTTCACTGATGTTTCCTAAGTGCCCAAACCAGAGCCTGGCACATAATAAGCATTCATTTAATGAATAAACGAATGAACATATTTGCTGTTACTTCTTCCACATTTTTCTCTTCATTGTCTGCATTTTAATTTGTTCTTGTGATAAAAGTATCTCCTTTAGGTTTTTAAACCCCAAGGAATAAAGTTTGGGGGAGAGAGGGGGGGCAGGGGGAGAGAGAGAGGGAAAAAAACTATTTGGACAAATATAGCATGCAATTTCTATAATAGGCAAATCCAGCCTTTTCTGTACTTTAGAAATGAAAGCCAATATCCAGGTAAGATTCCGATTTAGGTCTTGATGCATACTTGAGATTTCCTCCACCTCTTCTCCACTCATACTGAGAAAATGATCTGATTTTGAAAAGGCCAAATAGGGTTGGGTCACATAGGTAATTTGGTTACAAAACAAACCAAGAGCTAGTTAATATTATCTCCATTCTCACTGTGGCAGGAGCCAATATTGGAAGTCACCGGAAGATAACCTCATGATGATCTGTGGCCAAAGTTTACACTTCAACATACTATTAATTTAGATTACTTTTAATTCAGTTGTTGACTGACTTTGCAGAGTCTACAGGAATATGTGGCAATCATACTTGATTACAATAAATTAGAGAGATTTGGGGATATCTTCTGGAAAGACTGACTTATTTAAAGGAATAAATGAACTCGTGTGTGTGTGTGTGTGTGTGTGTGTGTGTGTGTGTGTGTAAATGTACCAAATACAGTGCCATGCACGTGCTTGGCAGTTCTCTGTCACTGAGCTGCATCCCCAGCAGCTCTGCATTTTTTATTAGGATTAAGGGGTGTGTGTGTGTGTGTGTGTGTGTGTGTGTGTGTGTGTGTGTGTGTTTAACCTTTATTTATTTATGTTATGCAGTGCTAAGGTGTTAACACAAGTGTCTCACCACTGAGCGCTGTGAGTGCTCCACCACTGAGCTGCGATCCAAGCCACGTGTACCAGTGTTTTTCAGTTTGGCTTTTCAAGACTCTAGTTCCTTTAAGTTCCTCTTAAGCACTAGGAGCTTTGTGTCATCTTTTCTTCAGGCAGTTTACCTCCTGCTCCAGCCTCAGTATCTATTTGCCATGCACCTTCTCTGTCTGTCTTTGCATGGGCCATTCCTTTATAGAATGTCTTCTATCTTCTGGCTCTGAAGAATACTCATTTTTTAATACTTAAGCCAGTAGGTCTCTTATTTGAAATACATTTTTTTCCTGGTCATTTCTACCCATTTTGGGCAAAATAAGACTATGAATTGGAACTGAACTGTGTGTACGCTGTTCTAGGGTTTTTCTGTTTAGGAGACTGCGTGCCTCGAGCAAGAGTGTGTGAATCTGTAGGGAAGGTACAATGCCTTAATCCATCTTATGCCTCCAAAATGGAAACAATAGTGCCTAGAGCAAATCCTTATTATATTGTAGATCTTTAGAATGTATTAAGGCAATTAATTAAAATATTCACATAGTCATATAAAATATCAAAGAAATTTGCCTCCATTAATAAGAGCGGTTATGTTCAGGCTGCAAAATTAATTTTTTTTGGCATGTTCTGTCTTTTCCAGATTTTAAGCCAAGTGAATTATATTGCTTTCTTAATTTTATTAAGAAAAAATATTATATGTAAAAGAGACTCTAGAACTTTCTCATCACAATTTTGCTTCTTCTTTTATGATTGTTGTTCTGGGTGGATAGATTCTTATTCCAACTGCCCTAGCTCTATCAATTTTTGAAACTCCTGCCATCCCATTTAGAGCCTTCCACTTGTCCTCAGTGGTTAGAATGCCTCCCCTAATACCCTTTTGAAAAAATACTTGCTTTTTTGGAAGACTTTATACGAATGTCATTTGTTTCTAAGAAAGAGGGTTGAAAATGAAGTAAATTCCATGTGCAGTCTAGAATAGGGGGTGGTAGATAAGTCCTGAGACAGTTGTTCTGCATGGTATAAGTACCTCCTCAGGCTCTTAGTTTAAGATTAAAAATACAATTGCTTTAAGGCTGGGGTTGTGGTTCAGCGGTAGAGCACTTGCCTGGCATGTGGGGCCCTGGGTTTGATTCTCAGTACCACGTATAAATAAAATAACTACAACTCAAAAATAAATATTTTTAGAAAATACAATTGCTTTAGGGCTGGGTTGTGGCTCAGTGGTAAAGCTCTCACCTAGCACATGTGAGGCATTGGGTTCAACCCTCAGCACCACATATAAATAAATAAAATAAAGGTATTGTGTCCACCTACAACTAAAAATTTTTTAAAAATACAATTGCTTTAAAAACTTATTACAGAAAATTTTGAGACATAACTTGCAGTCTCAAGTGTTTTGAGCAAAGATCCTTTCAGTAAGCATATGCATCCCTACAGTGACTACCTCAAAGGGATGTCAGTCATTTGTGCATGCAAGATCTCGGGATAAGACTGTAGTGCTTTCACTCTGACTCACAGAACCACAAGACAAGAGCGTGGACTCCAGAGTCGAACTTTAAGTGTCTGCTCTGATGTGCTAGCCATGTGAGCATGGCAAATGCAAGCCTCCTAGCCCCTCAGTTCCCTGTCTGTAAAGTGGAATAGGGCTTTTAGTATTTGCAAGGTTGTTGTGAATTGTTTTTGTTTGTTTGGTTGGTTGGTTGGGTTTTTTTTAGTGGAATGCATTACAATTCTTATTATACATATAGACTATAATTTTTATCTTTGTATATAGAGTATGTTCACTCCAATTCATGCCTTTATACATGTATTTTGGGTTTTTTGTGTTTTTTTGCATTACAATTCTTATTACACATGTTATGTCTTAAGTTTGTTTTTAAAAAGTCTTAGAGTATAACATAATTTCAGATTCTGAGATGCACATTTTTGAGATTTTTAACAATTTGGAATGAGGTTTCATCCTATACTTAATTTTTACATGTAATTATTTTAAGTGTTGGGGACTGAACCCAGGCCTCTCACATGCTAATAAGCACATGCTATACCCCTGAGCTGTACTCCCAGCCCAATCTAATTTTTTTTATTTTATTTATTTTTTATTAGCTACACATGACATTATAATGATCTTGGCAATTCATACATTTGAATCATTGGGGTATAATTTTTAATAAGCATTTTATCATCATTTAAATTTTAAATTTATCTAATTTTTAATAAGCATTTTATCATCATTTGATTGTTGATATTTTTTAAATCAGTGGTACTTAAAAATAATAGTTTACCTTAGAGTTTGTGACATTTTAGATTTCAGTAACTAATCATAGTAAGAAATCAACTATGCTAGCTGTCATCAGCATTATTATCAGTGTCATTATTATCACCGTCCTAACCAATACAGTGGCATTGGATTGTTTAGCTGTGCTAGCCCAGAATATATATATCAAATCTCAGTTTCATCTAACTATTGTTTTCATTGGTGTGTTTTTTTGGGGGGAGGGGGGAACCTAGTGAGCTGTTTTTCATAATTTCAGCTAATGTAAAGTATGGGGTCAATACATACAGTGTTTATGTTTGCTGAACTGTACTCGGAGAACTATGAAAATGTTCTTTATTTAGTCTCTTGAAATAAAGAAGAAGATTCTCAATTTTCTCTATTGATATATTTTTTTTTTCCTAAATCCTTTCAAATAAATTTTTTTTGTTTTTTGTTTTTTTTTTTTTCCTCCCTCAGCTAGCAGAACTAAGCCACCATTGTACCACTTCAGATTTACTGGTTTGCACTCTCCTCCAAGGGAGAGAAGAGACAGTTTATTGATCGGTAACAAAGAAGTGGACCATGGCCAAGCCTTTTCTGGTTTATACAATGCACTGACATGAGAATCTGCATATCACTAAGAAGAACAAGTCCCCACAATTTGAGGCCACCTGTCAGACATGAACAATAACTGCCAAAAAAAAAAAATCAATAGACAATATTACAACTGTTCTCTGCCTGCACTGCTAGATTCCGTGCTGGTGACAGGGTCTTGTCATTTGACCAGTGATATGCTTGTAGTGTCTGATTTTAGGCTCCCTCCCCCTTTTGATTTTATGGTCTGGTTTGGGGGAGGGTGGGAGGGACCAACTCGGATCTGAGGGAAAGGTCTTCTGCCAAGTGCAAGAGGTGTTCAGGAACGGGAGAGGACCTTGGGCCAAAGCCGGTGACGCTCGACTAGGAAGATTCGGGCCCATCTCCTTCCAGATACCTCGACACACACTTCATCCACCCCTACGCTTGCAGCTTGTCTCTTCTTGTCTTAGGTTCTGCCCTCCAGAGTTTAAATGGTGGTATTTACAAGCCACGATGAAGCAAGAGCGCCAACACACAGGCTAGCAGGGGGCCAGTAAACAGGGTTTGAGTTTAGGTTCTGGTTGTTGTTGGCTTTTAGAGTATGATGAGGTGAAAAATTCTCTCCTTTACTCCTCATTTACCCACTCCTTCCCCTCTAGTTCCCCCAGCTCTCGCATTTTGTTTTAAAGCTGTATTTGTCAGACTTTGCTAGACATTCATTCTTTTTCGGGGGTGGAGTACAGGGGATTGAACTCAGAAGCACTTGACCACTGAGCTACATCCCCAGCCCTATTTTGTATTTTATTCAGAGGCAGGGTCTCACTGAGTTGCTTAGACACCTTGCCTTTGCTGAGGCTGGCTTTGAACTCGCAATCTTCTTCCTTCATCCTCCTGAGCCAAGCCGCCTGGGATTACAGGCATGCGCCACTGCGCCCAGCCCCTGACAGTTCACAAGCCTGGCATTAATTCAGCCACCTCTGACTGTGCACAGGCGTTATTGCTGTCCTAAGTTTAGTGCCGTGGACCTGAACCAGTGTCCCTTTTTTCCCCTTAAAATGTCAGGTGGTTGCCCCTTAGAGAAATTAGAGCCATCCTGTCATGGTGTTGCCAGCTAGAGACTGGGGACCAGCATGGAATGGAAGTTTCGCCACCAGAACTGACCGCTAGTCCCTGTAGCTGGAAGAGCCAAGCAGGGAGCATGCTTGTCAGAGCAGCCCAACCAGAAAGAGAGGAGGAGTCCTTTTGGATGTGCACTGAGCTGCTTTCACAGAGGTTGACTTTGAACTGTGGTGCAACCTTTTCAACCACAAGGACAATGTCACTAGCTAAGCAGCAAGGTCTCGCCTAGTGTGATCAAAACTACCAGTCCTGTCCTTTTCCTTGCTTTTTATTTATAAACATTTCTGACCTCTTACAATCTCCGTTATGGCCAGATAGTTTCCTTCTGCTAAAATTTAAGATACTTTTTCCTTTCTCCGATGATTTTAAAGCAAATAAAACTAAAATTGACAAGATGGGTCTAGATATTCATTTTTAATAATGAGTATTATGAAAGGAATAAAGGAGCCCCAAATCAAGGCCAACCACAGTGAACATTGCTTCATTCACTTGCAGTTGTTTTGATTAATGTGTAAATATGTGCATACATATTTTTTAAAACATTTGTTTTAGGATTTGTTTGGTGGCATCTTTCTTAGATCAGTGGTGCGTAAAATAATGATGTACCTTAGAATGGGTTACATTTTATTTTTTTTTATTGATTGTTCAAAACATTACAGAGCTCATGATATATCATCTTTCATACATTTGACTCGATTGGGTTATGAATTCCCATTTTTTCCCCAAATACAAATTGCAGAATTACATTGGTTACACACTCACATTTTTACATAATGGCATATTAGTGACTGTTGTGTTCTGCTACCTTTCCTATCCCCTACTAATCCCCCTCCCCTCCCCTCCCCTCCCCTCTTCCCTCTCTACCTCCTCTGCTGTTGTTTAATTCTTTCCCTTTTTTCCCTCCTCCTTTCCCCTCACAACCTCTTATAATTTTGTGTAACATTGAAGGTCTCCTACTTTTTCCATATGCTTTCCCTTCTCTCTCCCTTTCTCTCCCCCCTCTCGTCTTTGTTTAATGTTAGTCTTTTCCTCATGCTCATCCTTCCTGTTCTGTTCTTAGTTGCTCTCTTTATGTCAAAGAAGACATTTGGCATTTGTTTTTTAAGGATTGGCTAGCTTCGCTTAGCATAATCTGCTCTAATGCCATCCATTTCCCTGCAAATTCTATGATTTAGTCATTTTTTAGTGCTGCATAATATTCCATTGTGTATAGATGCCACATTTTTTAATCCATTCATCTATTGAAGGGCATCTAGGTTGGTTCCACAGTCTAGCTATTGTGAATTGTGCCGCTATAATCATTGATGTGGCAGTATCCCTATAGTACGCTCTTTTAAGATCCTCAGGGAATAGTCCGAGAAGGGTGATAGCTGGGTCAAATGGTGGATCCATTCCCAGCTTTCCCAGGAATCTCCATACTGCTTTCCAAATTGGCCTCACCAATTTGCAGTCCCACCAGCAGTGTACAAGTGTACCCTTTTCCCTACATCCTCGCCAACACTTATTGTTGTTTGACTTCCTAATGGCTGCCAATCTTACTGGAGTGAGATGGTATCTTAGGGTGGTTTTGATTTGCATTTCTCTGACTGCTAGAGATGGTGAGCATTTTTTCATGTACTTGTTGATTGATTGTATGTCCTCCTCTGAGAAGTGTCTGTTCAGGTCCTTGGCCCATTTGTTGATTGGGTTATTTGTTATCTTTTTGTTTAATTTTTTGAGTTCTTTGTATATTCTGGATATTAGGGCTCTATCTGAAGTGTGAGGGGTAAAAATTTGTTCCCATGAAGTAGGCTCTCTATTTACCTCTTTTATTGTTTCTCTTGCTGAGAAAAAACTTTTTAGTTTAAGTAAGTCCCATTTGTTTATTCTTGTTATTAACTCTTGGGCTATGGGAGTCCTATTAAAGAATTTGGAGCCCGACCCCACAGTATGTAGATTGTAGCCAACTTTTTCTTCTATCAGACGCAGTGTCTCTGATTTGATATCTACCTCCTTGATCCATTTTGAGTTAACTTTTGTGCATGGTGAGAGAAAGGGATTCAGTTTCATTTTGTTGCATATGGATTTCCAATTTTCCCAGCACCATTTGTTGAAGATGCTATCCTTCCTCCATTGCATGTTTTTAGCCCCTTTATCAAATATAAGATAGTTGTAACTTTGTGGATTAGTCTTTGTGTCCTCTATTCTGTACCATTGGTTCACCTGCCTGTTTTGGTACCAGTACCACACTGTTTTTGTTACTATTGCTTTGTAGTACAGTTTTAACTCTGGTATCGCTATACCTCCAGATTCACACTTCCTGCTTAGAATTGCTTTTGCTATTCTGGGTCTTTTGTTTTTCCATATGAATTTCATGATTGCTTTATCTATTTCTACAAGAAATGCCATTGGGATTTTGATTGGCATCGCATTAAACCTGTAGAGAACTTTGGGTAATATCGCCATTTTGATAATGTTAGTTCTACCTATCCATGAACAGGGTACATTTTTCCATCTTCTGAGATCTTCTTCTATTTCTCTCTTTAGGGTTCTGTAGTTTTCATTGTATAAATCTTTCACCTCTTTTGTTAGGTTGATTCCCAAGTATCTTATTTTCTTTGAGGATATTGTGAATGGAGTGGTTGTCCTCATTTCCATTTCAGAAGTTTTGTTGCTGATATACAGGAATGCCTTTGATTTATGCGTGTTGGTTTTATATCCTGCCACTTTGCTGAATTCATTTATTAACTCTAGCAGTTTCTTTGTAGACCCTTTGGGTTACATTTTAGATTTTAGTAACAGCAGTAAGAGATTGATTAGTGTTAGTTGTCATCAGCATTATCCAGGTTTTTATCATCATTATCTTTTTTTTTGAGCAACATATTTTGAGTATTTTACTAGACTATTACAAATTTTTACACAATTATAGTGCTACATTAGGATTCAATATATGACTATTATTATTTTTAGCATCCTTTTCTTATTGGGAGGTCATGTAGGCATCTTAAAAGTTTTTTTAAGAGCTTTTAAAATTATTATTTTTTTTTTGTAAATGGACACAATACCTTTATTTTATTTTTATGTGGTGCTAAGGATCAAACCCAGTGCCTCACACATGCCAGGTAAGCGCTCTACCACAGTCAACCACAACTCCAGTCCAGTATACTTTGATATGTTATACATACATAGAATAAGTATAACTTGTTCCAATTAGGATCCCATTATTGTGGTTGTACATGATGTGAAGTTACATTGGTTGTGTACTCATATATGTGGGTAGGAAAGATATGTCTAATTCATTCCACCACCTTCCCTAGTCCCATCTCCTCTCCTTTCCCTTCATTCCTCTTTGTCTAATCCAGTGAACTTCTTCAATGTTTATAGTAGCTCAATTCACAATAGCCAAGCTATATAACCAACCTAAATGCCTGACAACAGATGAATGAGTAAAAAAAATGCGACGTGTATGTATGTGTATACACACACACACATGCACGCACACAATGGAATATTACTCAGCCATAAAGAAGAATGAAATTATGACATTTGCTGGTGAATGGATGGGACTGAAGAATATCATGTTAAGTGAAATAAGCCAGTCCCAAAAAACCAAAGGCAGAATGTGCTCTCAGATTAAAAGTTCAGTTGACATTTTAAATATGTGCTTGAGGTTTGTTCAGCTCAGATTTGGTTTTGTGGGTCTAAAGTTAGAATTTGGTCACATTAGAAATGCTCTGGGGGCTGGGATTGTGGCTCAGAGGGAGAGTGCTAGCTTGAACACATGAGGCACTGGGTTCAATCCTCAGCACCACATAAAAATAAAGCAAAGATATTGTGTCTACCTATAACTAAAAAAAATAAATAAATATATAAAAAAAGAAATGTCTGCTTCTATATTTACTGTTGTTTGCTTTTTTCTGCCAGTATTTTTCAGAAAGCATTTTCAAAAAGCAAATGTTGGAGTAATAATCTTCTTTAGTTTTAAATTTTGTGATTGTAATATGTCTCATAGTAATCTCAGGTAACTTTAAAAGAGAAAATCAATATAAAATAAGAAATATGTTGCCCCGCATGGAGTCTAATGTTTCCAGACTCTGTGCCTTGTATGTCGTCTGAAGTTTCTCCAACAGGACAATGGAAGGTTTTGAATTGTGCTTTGTTTTTAAGAGGGTGACTGACAGGGTCAGATTTGTGTTTTAGAGAGGTGCCTGCATGGAGAAAAGGTGGGGTTGGGAGAAAGGACTTCAAACATCTCAAAAAATTTGCACAAAGTTACCTTTTTAAAAAATGTTAACATCTGGGGCAAGCGCGTTGTGTTTGGAGGTGTTCCCGTTCCTAGCGCCTGGTCCATGGGCTCCATAGCTGTCTTCCTACTGAGTGTCCGGGGCCGCTGCAGCTGCCTCCTGGGTTCTCGGTCTCTCTCCCCCATTCCAGTTTGCTTTCTCCGTCAGCCGTCCTTTTTGTAAACAGAATTCTAAGATTTAGTGTTGCACATATTTTTAAATGATCCGTTTTGATGGGGCTGTCTTTGTTGTTTCAGGCTGAATGCCTTTGGGAACTTGATGTATAAAATTTGCATGACTCCTCGCTCCTTCCTGGGTCTGTCCTTGGATTCCAGCATGGCTCACACCACAAAGGTGAACGGCTGTGCCTCAGGTAACTCTGGGCTCTGGTGTGGGGTAGGGAGTGTGTGTGTGTGTGTTTCCCCACATTTTTATTGGTGCACTGTGGTTGTACATGTTGATGAGATTTGCTGTCATGTATTTGTACATGCGCACAAATATAATTTGGCCAATCTCACTCCCTAGCACTTTGTCCTTCCTTCCCCACCTTCCACCCCTTGGTCTTTTTCCTCTACTGATCTCCCTTTGAGTTTTAGGAAATCCACCCCCGACTTTTCTTTACCTTTTTCCTTCTGTATATGTTTTAAATGATGTCTTTTGCTCAAAATAATTTGTCTTTTAATAATAGATAGATAATAGCAAGTGGCCTTGATAAAAGTAGGATTTCAGAGTAATTTTGTATCCACTGAAGTTTTATTGTTCCTTACTTAATCTCTTAGAAAATCTGTATTTATCTTTAGACTTTCTGTACTGAAATCAGGTAAATTATTTATCTAAGTCAATTCTTTCAAGGTGCTGAAAGGGAAATGTAAAATCCTGAATGCTAATGCAAGTATAACAGATGTGTTCTCATGCTTATGTCTAAAGGATTGAAGAAGGAGAGAAGAAATATGTTTGAGTGCTGAAAATAATTCCTACTGTGATGATGATGATGATGATGATGATGATGATAATAATCAGAAGGAAAGGGGAAGAGATGGGGTATTCCGTAAAGTGACTCCATAAAGTACTATACAACAAGCCGTGTTTGGATCATACAGACCCGTATTCCAGTTCTTACATCAGTTATATTATAGGAATCTATAGGTTGAATACCAAATATTGTTTTTGAAAGATTTGGGAGAAATCCATAAACAAATACAGAGAGATGGTACATGACCTGAGATGACAACCTGTCTAAAATGGCAGGCCAAGTATTTGGTTTTCTTTTGAATTATCTGCCAAATAGCAGACTGAGTGAAAACAGGAATCCTCTGGGAATTCTTTCCCAGAGCCTGTGTCCACAGTCCTAGCTCTGCTGACTCTGAGCACCCCCAGTGGCTGTGTAGAGGAGGGTGCGTGGCTTTGGAGCCAGGAGATGAGAAGTGGAGTCCTAACTGCAGCACATCATGAAACACTGGGCAGACAGTGTCAGACACGTGTAAGACAGTGGTAAGCTCGTCTGCCTGGGGGTGAGGATCAGCGAGAGCACTGGACTTGTGATCGCACATGCTGTGTAATCTGTGAAGCACTTTCAGACAGCAGAGGAGGAGACCTCAGAAATGGCCATTCCCAACTCTGTATGTGGTTTTTTTTTTTTTTTTTTTTTTTGGTACCAAGTTTGAATCCAGAGGCGCTTAACCCCTGAGCCACATCTCCAGCCTTTTTATATTTTATTAGAGACAGGGCCTCATTAAGTTTCTGAGGCTGGCTTTGAACTCGAGATTCTCCTGCCTCAGCCTCCTGAGTCGCTGGGATTACAGACATGCACCACTGTGCCCAGCTGTATATGTTGTTTTTTTTTTCCCTAACTTTTCCTCTCATTAAGCAAGTGCTCTACCCCCGAACTACACCCGCCACCCATGTATGTGACTGACTTTCTGTTTCACCAATCCTAGATGCAAAAGTAAACCCCTCTGGCAAAAACACTGTGACTTACCCAAACCCAAATAAACTCAATTGTTTTTTGTGGGTCATCAGATTTTTCCCGTCCATTCCTTTGTCTTTCCTACTGCCCACCTCCTTAGGCCTTTTTATAGATTCTGCTCAGGGACTGTCCATAATAAAAATACAAATGACAACATACTCCGCCCACATTATTACCCTTTAGACCTCACGATAGTCCTGTAGAATTATGCCGCCATGATTTTCATCATCATCATCATCATCATGGTCACCCTCTGGTGTCTATGACAAAGTCCTGTCTTCGGGGCTTAGATCCCTATCATGCTTGCCCTAATGCCTTTTCCAGCGTGGCCTGCCCTGCCCTGCCCTTTCTCCTTGTTCCTGGGGTCAGAGAGGCCAGCTATAACTTCTCCTTCCCCGCAGTGTCCTGCAGCCAGAACTGGGCTTTGAGTTTGAAAACTAAAGAAAGTTGTCTGATTTGTGACGGAGGGTGTCTGGACCAGACAAGGGAAGGTTTTTCCTTGTTGTACAGATCATGACCCCTGTAAGCAGATCTGTTCAGAGGCACAGTCTATTGCCAACCATCCTAGCCGGGGACCTAATGCTGGGTTCGCAAAATCTGACTATTCCAATAACTCAAGAAATAGACAAAGGAAAGCACGCAACCACACAGAAATACCTTTTTCAATATTCCAGAGACGGCTCTGTGACCTAACGGTCCTTGGAAAAAGAGAGCCACCAGAATTCTTCTTTTTTTTTTTTTTTTAAAGAGAGAGAGAGAATTTTATTATTTATTTTTTAGTTCTCGGCGGACACAACATCTTTATTGGTATGTGGTGCTGAGGATCGAACCCGGGCTGCATGCATGCCAGGCGAGCGCGCTACCGTATGAGCCACATCCCCAGCCCCAGAATTCTTTATTCTTATATAGGGAACACACCCGGGGAGGTTCCATGGAACATTCTATCCCCAAAATGGCAATGGGGTGGGATTACAAAGGAATGGGTGAGTGTGGCTCAACCCTCATGGGGGATGCAGGACTGGAAGGCGTGGTCATTCACAGTGGCTCTCCACAACCGTCATTCAGTCACTTTGTATACACCCATGTGCAAACGTGTGAATGTGATCACTCACCGTAGACAGTTGAAAATATCGAAGTACAATTGTCTAAAAAAAGTAATGAATAACTGGTGATGCTACCACCTAGAAATAAATGGTGTGCTCATTTTCCAATTAGTCTTTAATTAAGGACATATCCCCACTGTCCTTCAGTTAGATTGGATAAAAGGCACCGATTTTAAAACGAGAGCAGTTGATGGTGTCATTTGTATGATTTATGATGATAAGTTTCTGACATACACTACATGTCAAGGTAGGTTGTATGACAAGCACTTGTATGACAAGCACAGTAAACTTTACCTGTACATGGCAAAGATTATTGAGCACCTACTGTATGCTAGGTCCTGTTTCTGATACTAGAGATACAGCCGTGAACAAAACAGGCAAAGATCCCTACCCTGGGGCTGGGGTTGTGGCTCAGAGGAAAAGCATTTGCCTAGCACGTGTGAGGCACTGAGTTCGATTCTCAGCATCACATAAAAATTAAATAAGGGTATTGTGTCCACCTACAACTAAAAGAATAAATGTTTAAAAAAAAGATCCCTACCCTGCAGGATTATCTATTCCAGTGGAAGTCGAGGCCTCCTGTGTACAGGGTTGCCAGACATACTCACACTGAAGAAGTACTATCTAAATTTAAATTTAACCAGGTATTCTACTTTTGTTGCTGAACCTGACCGCCCGACCTGGGTACCCCTTCCAGATTGCATCCACCTCCCTGCCACCCACCCTGTCATTGTCAATCCTTCGTCATCATGCTATCTGGTTTTTTACCAGAGCCTCCACCTTACTTCTGTTGACTGGTACAGTTTTATGTTTATTAATTCACAACATTTTGTTATAGCATGACTACTCTTCTGTTAATGTAATGAGATCAGAGCATCATAAATTGCTCTTGACTGTTCTGCTGTAGCTAGTGAGGAAGCAAAGAGGAAAATAGCTGTATATCTTCAGGGAGTGGAGGTGGGGACAGTCTGCTTTTTACCTGGTCCCTGAATCATGGTGTGAACTGGATACTGATTGATACCTCTCTGAACTCTAATTAACGTTGTGAAACTTTAATTAGAGCTTAGAATTCCTTTGGAAGCCAAATAACAAGTGGCTTATTTGTCAGATGATGATAACAACACCTGCCTTATCTTTTTCACAAGACTTTTGTGCAGAAGAAAAAAAAGCTATAAAAACATTTCTGTTCCCCCCCACCCCCGTGGGTTTTTTTTGAAATGCAAACGGATAGGCTAGAAGTATAGCTCAGTGGTAGAAAGCTTTCCCAGCACGAGTAAGGTCCCAGATTTGATCCCTAGCACCAAGAAAAAGAAAAAAGTGAAGTACAGTCATATGTCAGGGGATTGCACCTTGGACCTTGTCCTGTTGTCTGCATGAGCTCCTGTTCAGGTCAACACCTGCCCAGCGCCCTCGTGTCGGACTGCCCAGCACTGCGACGTTGTGGCAAGAATTGTATTTCCAGCCTTGCCCAACATTTGGAGAAATGGATGGATGAGCATTGTGAAGTGGCTTCATGCCTGCCTTTTCCGTCTCGATTTTATTTTTTGCTGCTAGTTACCTTTCTCCATTTTCCCTTGCTCTCATTTCTCTTGCTTTCTCATAAGTCGTGCTCTCACACATGTGGTCTCTCCCTCTCTCTTTCTACACACACACACACACACACACACACGCACACGCATTTGCACACATATATAATACATATATAAGGCACTTTAAAAAATTAATATAAAATTTATAAAATCTGATAGGAAAATAGGGCACAATCACTCAAAATTCCACGGAAGGCCTTGTTTTTAGTATTTCCTTTTTTGTCTTTGTCCAAAGAACAAACTTTGTTTTCATACATTTTAGAACTCGGCTCTTGGTTTTAACATCCTTTGCACTCTTCCAATTCTTCAGGGATCATAGTTTTCAAATTAATATTTTTGATGACCATATACTATTCTGTAGACTGTTTCTAGCAGTTGAATTACTCTTCCTTTTTTTGTTTGGTAGTTTGGATTGAACATTTGCATATTTCTCATTGTAGATGATGATGCAGAGAACATCCTCTTGCTTAGTCATTTTTCTTCTCCTTTTTGATTGTTTCCTGAGAATAATATCACAGAAACAGGACAAGTGGGTGAAAGGGCAGGGCTGTTATTACATGGCTGCTAAAGCTGCTGTGAGGCTTGATTCTTATGACCCTGGTCAGTTATTTGGCTTCAGGTTTTGTCTCTATGCTGATCTCAAATGAGGTCCAAAGGCCACTGATAAGGCGGGTCCAGGAGACAGCTGAAGACTCCTGCAGAGCAGGCAGAGCTGCGGCACATGCAGCCCACTCTCGGCTGTGTAAATATTTTTTCTGGGCAGGAGCATTTCTCAAACAGAACTCTGGGCCCACTGCAGCGAACCTGGGCGGGAATTGTGTGCTATTTATCAACATAAGACTACTTTGCTCTGACTGGTTTAGCTGGAACAAACCTGCTCTTTTCTGAGACTGTAAGGAAAGACACAGCACAGCAGAGGTGGTGCCTCCGTGGTGGTGAGTCTTAGACCTGTCTGGCCACCGTCACCCCAAGGGGAGAGCGTGAGCTGGTTAGAACGGGCTGCTGTAACTCCTGGGCTCCTTCTGGAACTTCCAGGGCCCCCTTATTCCGCTTGCAGTAGGATTGAAATGTGTGTTCTCGTTTGTTATTTCCCCGTATGTACTGTATGATCAGACAACCAGAAGAGCGGAGAGGGTAAAACCAAAGTTGCCTAACACTGCAGAAATGTAGGTAAGAGGTTTTGTTTTCAGTTCTCTTTCCTCCCTTTCCTATCCTGAGATGACAAAACAACTTTCCTGGCTCACGTGCTGAGTTAAGGAAATTAGATGTGGGCTCTTTTTTCTTTGTTCAAGGCATTTATATCAACCTTAAAACTTGGAAGAATGTTATCCCTGAAGGTCTGATGGAACAGATCAAGGGGAAAGTCTGTAGATCAGAAATCTACGTAAAGCCCGAAAGTAGAATGGTTCAGAATAGCCAGGTCCAGTGGAAGTCTCCCATAATCCTGGCTATTCTGGAAACTGAGGTAGGAAGATAGCTTGAGCTCATGAGTTTGTGTTTATTAATTGAATTTAAGGAGATTTTGGCTTCAATTGAAACTGTCAGTTAGTTATTAGTCAATTGAAGGCTAATTTCACACTGAGGATTATAAGTGCAATCATTTGTTTTCTTACAGTGGTGGAGTTTGAGAAGATTTCTTTTTTTCTAGCGTGAAGCAGTTACATTTGAATTTCATAGCTGTTAAAATGCCAGGACCACCTACGAATAGTAGACCCTGGCTTTTGGAGTCTCTCTGTCTGGTTAATCAAAATACCAGAATTCATCCAGCCCTTGCAGAGGTTTTTCGGAAGTTCTTCCTGGTCAGGGCTTGCCTCTTTTATAAACTCTCAAAGCTGCAGCCAACTTCACCTTATAAGCTTTCTTGCTCCAAACCTTGAGCAAGTCATAATGGGTTAAGCATCAGATTTCAGACAGAGCTAAGCTGAGGAAGGGCGATTTGTCTTCCACTGAGTACTAGCCTGCTTGGGTCTAGCTAGGATAGAATCGAACTCCTTCTATTCCCCGGTGCTGGACAAGAATCCCTTGGGTTGGAGATTTCTACCCAGATGCTCTGTAGGTGCTAACAAGAAAGAAAGAAAAAAAAAACACAAAATAAAAACAGTAGTGGAGAGATTCACTATGTTAAGAACTTCAGCGGTTGCTGCTATTCCAAGAGGCTGGTTAGTCAGTCCAGGGATCACAACAGCCCTTCCTACAAAGATTTGCATATAGCCTGCAGACTTCCCAGCGTGAGTATTTTGGCATTTATTTCTGATTATGCACTTCCCCTCTTTCTGGAAGGACTTGGGTGGGCTAGCTGAGCCCATCAAAAGTATAGCTCATTTGCTTCCTTTTTCCGTGATGTTTTGCTTTCTTCCTGTGTTCTATATAATTTCAGTTCATCTTCTTTGTGCAGTTTCTGAGGAACGTTTGTATAGGCTTAGAGAAAGATAAGTAGCTAAAGCTCATCTTCTGCATTGGAGTCCTTTTCTGTAAAAAACTGTTTGATTCTAACTGGCATGAAAAATATTAGCATAGTTCTCAGATTCATAGAAAGCAACAAATTATTAATTCTATTTCTGGCAAAAATTTTAAAAATTGCATTGAGTAGACTTTTCTAATAAACACCTTAAAGAAGACACAACCAGGAAATCAGATTTTATAAGATACATTCAAACGGTTGTAGAAATTTTCAGCCCAAATAAAAATGGATTTTTTTTTCCTTTCTTGGCTTCTGCATTAAATATATTTGGAATGAGCTGTTAACTGATTTACTCATTTCCATATGCTTTAGGAAAAATATGTTCATATTTAGAGGCCAAGTTGGGTTCTGCTTTTGGGCTGCAGTTCATTAGGAAGCCTGAAAACAGGAGAAGGTTTAAAATATGTGGCTCATTTGTACATACAGCATTAGTGACTTCAGTTGGAAGTTCTATAAGGACAAGTGATCTCACCACTTAAATATAAGTATGCTGCTATTTTGAGAAAAAAAATTTTTTTCACTATTGGAACCAGATTTCTTATTCTAGCAGTTGTTAGAGCAAAGCATGGCTAAAATTTAGATTAAGTGCTTTTCATTCCCAAATATTCCAAAGGCCTTTCTAATCAACAGATAAAAAGTAGAACGAAATGTGAAAGAGAGCTTTGCCAAGGGGCAGATTTGGGGGATTGTGGGATTTGTTCTTATCTTGAAAGTCAAACCAGGGTATTCTTAACTGTCTGATCCATGGCAAGGGAAATTTGAGTGATTCAATAGTTGTCCAAGCTGGATCAAAGGTTATAGTCTTGCTTACAGTTTTACCATAAAGACTTTTATTTAAAGGAGATGGGACTAGTGTACCCATTTATGGAAACAGTTTGCTATTCATAGTCACAAGTACTATGCTCATTATAGTTCCTTTTTTTTAAAATTTAACTTTTATTTGTATTTCAGATATGATTCATTTAGGTAGAATGAAAACATAGCTATGTGGTTTTTCAGGATTTATTCTCACAGTATTTATGTTTGTTGATAAATCCTATCAGCTTTGCAAACTTTGTAAAAACATTGATTCTGCTCATCTTGCTAATCTCCTTGGGTTGGAGATAACCCTCTTTTTTGAATGCCTCTTCCCTTGCACCAACTGTTCAATAGGCCTGGGCATTTTAAGTGTCTCTGTACCATAAGCATATTTAAGAGTATCCTGCAGGAAGAGAGGGAGATATTTCCAGTTAACTCAAGCCCGGTGCTTAATATCTTTGTAACCTTAGTTATATGCATCAACTCATACTTTCTTCTAATAAATAAAACCTAAAAAAGTTCTTTTCTCCTCTGCTCTTATTACCTTCTTCATCTACGTCCATATATATATATATATATACCTACCTACCAAAGTATAGCTGATGCAGTTTCTTTCCATTGGTATCTTAGATTGATTGGCCCAGATGCTTTATTCAAATCAAGGACACACCATAGAAATGTTTTTTTGGAGAAGCTCCTTCTCCTCCAACTGGGAGGACAGAGACTGGTCTGTCTTCCCATGACCTGGCAGAGGAGGCAGAAGTATTTGCCCAGTTTATGTAGCATGTACCCTAACTGGTGCCTGCCTGTTCAAGTGGTGAATCAGCCTGATGAGACAGAGTTTTACAACACACTAGGGTGGAGACCTGGAAGTCTGTAGGCCAGTGGGGGAGGAAGGGGTGGTTTGCCTGTCAAACCATTCCAACAATGTAGCTTACAGGAAAAAATTGCAAAACACCAAAGCCCTGTACCACCAGATTTTTCCATTAGCACCATAATTCACACATCTTCCAATCTGCCCCAGAGACAGCTGATTGGCAGTATGAGGGGAAACGGCCACAGCACATCATAGACTCTGGTTGGTTACCTCTCAACTTGTCCCATAAGGAGTCACAGCAGGCCCTTCCCTACACACTCCCTTGAATCCTGCACACATACTGGAGCTGTCTATCCTCCGAGGAGAGGTGCTGGGACTTTATCTGAGCACAAGAAGTCAGCAGCTGGAATTCAGGATACTGATTTTAAATGAAGAATCCTGAGACAGAGCCTCTTCCAGAAAGGTAGAGGGGGCTTAAAGCTGGGAGCTTTTCCTCTAGGTATTGTCTTTGGTGTTCTGTTCCCCAGGACATTTTGATGATGAGAAAGTAGAGTATCCACACAGTGGTGAATTTAAATCGGGTGTAGTCTGGCAACTACTGGGAGGAATGATATGGAATTCTGCAGAAATAATTCAATAAGTTCATTCATTCAGTTGCTTTCTTTAGAATGACCACACAGATTTACTTGGCAGAACAGCCCCTGCTTCTCTCCTTTGTGTAATGGACCAGCCCCAAGGCACAGTGAAAGTTACTCTTTGCTTTGTTTCTCACAACTTTATGGTTTTGTTTTGTTAAGGATGGCTGGCAAGATTACAGATCCTTGAGCTTTGTGTTCTTTTATTTTTCTCCCCCCCACACCCCCACACACACATACTTTTACTAACTTTATAACTTTGAACCTTTGTTTGGGGCCTTATTTTGACAGAAATCATGGTTTATCTCTGTTTTCATCCAGCCTCGTGCCTGCAAAAACCACAGCCTTGCCAGTCTTCTACAGCTCTAGGTGGTGGGTCTAGATACGTGCAGACTTATGTAAGAAGGAGGGGCATTGGCTCAGTCCCAGCAGCTGTCCACCCATCCTCCTGTGCCCTGCTGCCCAGCCCATGACTTTGCTTAAGGCACTGTTCTCGGGTCCTGGGTGACTTTCCCATACCTAATAATGCAGACCCTTCTTATCCTTCAAGTCCTGCCACTCTCTCCTCCCACAACAGTGTTCTTGATAAACCCAGCGAGATTCATCCCTCCCTCTCTATTCCTAGAGTGCTTTGTATTTCTATGAAATAGTTGCCATCAGTTGCTTTTAGTTGTGGTCATGTGCCTCTCTGACCTGTAAACTCTAAGGTTTAAGAGGTAAGAGTCATGTTATCTTCTTCTTGGCCTATCTTGCCTTGCTGAGAACTCTGTAGCGCCAGCAGACTCTGTGTTCAAACAGTAAACATTTGCATAGTCTTTATGTCATGCTGACCAATGCTGGGCATAGAACCTGGAGCAAACAGTCCGCCCCGGGCTGCACTTACTAGTCTGCTGCTCCGGTCTTTGCAGTTTTCTTCCAGTCTGTTCTCCTAAGTCTCCGTCGATTACCCTGTTAATTCATGCTCTGACAGCTCCCCTTGGAATTTCTCCTGAATAAACAGGTGGCATGTCACACAAATTGTCTTGCTTCTGCGGCTTCTTGTAAAAGTTGTTGGACCTTCCTTCTTTCCATCATTGGCTCTAAGGAAGCCTTAAAATGGAATTGTCTGAAATGCTTTGTGTTTCAGAGAGACATGACCAGGTATAATGTGGTTGTCCCTGGAAGGATTATTGTCAGGGGTGATTTCTAACTCCCATGGCCTGTCTTTCCTCCTCTTACTGCAATTATTAGCAGTCCAGCCAGACGGGGAGAAAGGATGTGGAGCTCCAGTCAATTCCTCTTGCCCTGGGCTTATCTGGTCCGGTTTGGTTGGAATTGTGGATAAGGAACTAAGCTGGTGACCTCTGGGAGTCTGGCCCATTGGTTTACCTGCTTCTTTCCTCACTCTTTCCTTGGGAAAGTCTCTATACTTATTAACTCTTGTGAGCTGTGAGAAAATAAATAGCATTTACTATCCCTTAAGCCATTATCATTTTTGTGATAATCTAATGTAAGGTTTTAATTCTCTTATTTAGTTCTCTGACCACCGTTCATTTCGTCATTTAGCTTTTTAAAATGTTGATATTAAATCTTGGATAGAAAATATAGTATGAGACAGTCTCTTAAAATTTGATGAAGATAATAATGGTGACCAGACTATAGAGAAAGCCCGGAGTGTAGAAACTTGGTGTGACTCCCATTTAAGCCTTTGTGTGTTCCGGGAAATGCCCTCTGGTGAGTAAGGGATTACAAAGACAGAGGACTTTTGCTTGTCTTTTGGACCATGGGACTGTATCTTCTTTCTAATGTCATTGTCCTGGCAGGAATCAAACCACCCAGGCACACCCTCCTCCTGTTGAATATAGAGTGGCCTCTCCTGGGAAAGTCTCCCCTATAAGCAGATTCTACTAATCCAGGCAAGTAAGAAGTGCTTTTCCAAAACCCGATGTAGTGTGTGGCACACACCTAACAGGAGGGAAAGGGCATGGAGCCCTTGCTGGACTTATCCTTTTAATCCCCTGCAAGTCCTGCAGCCCTCTTTAGGCTGTGATAGGGTGGAGACAGAGCCTTGGTATGGTGGACAGGAACCACACCCACGTTATCTCTCCTTAGAGGTCCTCAGACACCCCGCTTTTTGGTATCACACCCCAACTCACAAGTCTGAGGTGAGAGGACACGTATAATAAGGTATTTGAATTCTTTATGGGGTTGGGTGGAGTCTCCCACATGCCAGAAATAGCCCAGGCCATCGGAGAAGGGAAGCAGAGCATTCTGTCTTCAATCTATCTCTTTTTATGATCAGTACTCATGGGTAGAGCTTTTACAAGGCACGTTTGCCTAAGAGGGAGTCTAGAGTGATGGTGTGATTGTTTTCTTAAAGTGTCTCATTAGAAAAAGAGCTAAATTTAAACATAAGAGATAATCAAACTAATATGCAACAGAATTAAACTAGTTTTTGTGATTTGTGTTATAATTTGTCCTTCTTCCCCCAAAAGCTTGTAAGATAAAATCCATCTAAAATGAGAAAGGAGGAGATGACCAGCTGGAAAATGGGGAAAGGAAAGGTCTAGAAACAAATGAAATTGGGACACTATGGATTAGCAGCAAGTAGTCCTTGCTGATGTCAGGTGTGGACTGAGGGTGTGTCGTGCATGACCAATCCAATGTTGTGTTCTAATTTGAATTAACTGCCAAGATTTTTTAAATAATAGTTAATTTCATATAAAAGCCAATTTCTTCAGCTTCTTTGGGGGAGGGAAGATTAGATCTGGCCTCACTGGTATGTTCTTCCCCATGGCCTCAGTCATGGTGGGTGCTCAGTCTCCCCAATCCTTCATTATCCTTTCCTTTTTATACCAGTTTCACACTGAAGGTATTTATACTTGTGGCCTAGACCCTGAGGGGACTTGATTGTTTAAGTGGGGTACTGCCAGTTTGGCTCTAATTTTCTAGAAATCAAAAAATAAACAACAACAACAAAAACATGGTTTAAGTTGCAAACTTTGCATAGTTTAGCTGGGCGTGGTGGCACAGCACCTCCAAAAGCTGCAGCAGGGGGATTATAAATTAAGGCCACCCTGGGCAACATAGTGAGACCGTGTCTCAAAATAAAAAATCAGAAGAGCTAGAGACGTAGCTCAGTGGGAGAGTGCCTTCGAGTTCAGTCTTCAGTGCTACAGATAAATAACCATGGGTCTCATCCCTGAATACAGAATAGAATCACCTGGAAAGCTTTTTATATTTAGAGACAGGGTCTCACTGAGTTGCTTAGAGCCTCACTAAGATGCTGAGATTGGCTTTGAACTAGCCATCCTCCTGCCTCAGCCTCGCAAGCCACTGGGATTGCAGGCACACTCCATCGTGCCCAGCACCTGGAGAGATTTTAAAATGGCTCATATCCCAGCCCCACCCCAGGAGATTGTGATTCATGAGCGGGTGTGGAAGTCAGCATTTTTAAAAACAGTCCCAGCATTTTAGCCCAGCAGTGGGGAGAAACTTCTGGCACTAGAGAACCTGCTCTGGGAGGTTCCAGGCTTGGCGCCATCACCTTGAATAGCAGAGCTAAAGTCTGACACCTCTCTGCACCCAGAGTCCTGCCTCTCTGTAAAATGAGGGTGTGGACTAGGAGTCCTTGGCATAGTCATAGAGCTCTATAAAAGAAAACAAATGCTCAGAGTTTCACTCCTCAAGGAGGAATGAAATCAAATGTGTCCCGTCCACTGAAGGTCTCAGGGTACAGCACTGGTTGAGATGAAAAGGACAAAGCTCTGTAAGTTCATAAGGGATATATGATGCATGCCCAGATGGGAACAAGCTGCTCTGAGACCGTGAGGGGAAAGGTGGTTGGAGAGGGGTAAGGGGAGGTTTCAGAGGGAGCTGATGCTCTCTCTGGTCCTTGCAAACTTAGAAGAGTTTTGCCTGAGAAGGTTGGGGGCTTCCTCAGAGGGGGGAGGAACAGTAGAAGCGAATCCCTGAAAAACGAGGATGCTTTTCTCCTCCCCAAGCTTCAGGACTGCCAGCTCCCTTCCGCCATCCACCTTTCTTTTCCCTCTAAGGACTACAGGAGAGAATATCCTTAGTTTATAGCCTTTGGTATGACATAGTATGAATGTAGTAGTGGAACATCAGTAGCTTATGAGTGATATAAGTCCATCCTTTAAATGCCCAGATGACTCTTACTAGAAGGTTATGTGATGATTACACAAGTTCATGAATGCATAAAGCACTTGCATCAGTGTGGTCTGGAAGAACTGTGCACTGTGGGTGGTTGGGGAGGATGTGGGCAGACTGTTAGACTGAAAGCCCAGGGCATGCGTGCAGTAGGGCAAGCCTGGGAGGGTGCTGTGAAATCCATCTAAAACAAGAGGAGCACATCCAGAAGGAAGGTAAATCAGCATATGTCGAAGAGATGGGCATCCTGAGGTTTCTGCAGTGCAATCCACCTCCCCATTCACTTTTTAATTGAACTTCCAATCTTCTCTCTAGATGAGGGGGCAGGCTGTCAGGGAGATTCTTGGTACAGTCATCTTGTTTGGCTTCAGATGTGCCTGGTTGTGGTCCCAAAGTTGTGGAGCCACCATCCTGGGACAAAGACTGGGCTAGTGCATGTCACAGAAGCCTCCTTGCACAGTGGTCTATCTCCCTTCCTTCTCCCTGGGTGTTGCATTTTCTGGCCCCTCCCCCTCTATCAGCAGAACAGCCCTAAGTACCTCTTCTTCCCACAGCTCCTTTGGCTTCTTAACAGCAGATAGGCGTGTCTTTCTCACATTGGTGAGCACCTTTGTGACTGAAGGTTTCCAGACTGAATGAGCTAGTATTTTCAGTTGTTTCTCTCCCCAGCCCTGTCATCAGAAGGAAGGACTAGACGTTCATTTTCATACAATGACTTTTTCTGCTGGACCTCCTCCTTAGAAGTGCATGGGCACACCCACAGGATCAAGCATAAGTGACCTTAGCAAGATGATCCTCTTCAGCTCCTTCACAAAATAAGCTATGTTATTACCAGAACACAGTATTTATAGTAAAAATTTAGCAGAGTGTTTTTATAGTGTCAAGAAACAATATATTCCAAAGCTTTCCTCAGTTTAATTCGTAAGAACATATTTTTCATATTAAAATTTAGTTTTGAATATAACAACATCTATAAAAATAGCTGATTTTTTTAAAAATAGAAGAAAATTTCTTTATTAAAAGCAAATGACAGAGAAGGGATGTAGCTCAGTGGTAGAGCACCTGCTTGGCATGCGTGATGCCCTGGGTCCCATCTCCAGCCCTGCAAACACAAAAAGGCAAATGACTCATTTTTAGGATGATGGCTATGTTCTATATGTCAACTTTCTACGTCTACTAAAATTCATCAAACTGCGCTTACAATGGGTGAACTACATGGTGCATAAATGAGAGCTCAAAGGAGAAAGAAAGCCTAATTCAAATCTCTTAGTAATGGAGGTTATCTAATTGGTGGGTACAGTGATTTGGAATTATTGGGACCTGATCATCAAAGTATCTGGCACTTGAAACTTTATTCTCAGTTCGTTGTTTCTATGAATCAGTTGGTTTATTCGGGGGGGAGGGGGGAACAACTCAAATGAGTGCTACATCTTTAAAAGTTAAGCCTTTGGAGCCCAGCTTATAGTCCTAGCCCTAAGAGCTGAGGTGGGAGGATCAGTTGAGCCTGAGAGTTTGAGGCCAGCCTGGGCAACATGGAATAAAGACCCCTCCCCCACTTTTTAAAAGTATCTGTAGCTTCACTCAAAAAATATCTATCTCAAAGATGATCAGATATCCATTCCCTCACTGTGATCCTATAAGAAGGAGGACTGAAGAAGGTGAACGGATTGAGGTAGGGTATGTGCCGACCCCAAGGTAACCAGTGACCCAGGCAGTCCAATGGGTCTTCCTAAAACACCGCCTCTCCTCACATAGCCGTCCCCTGTTGTGAATTTTTACTAAGAGGTTGTTTAGAGTTGTTGCTAATCTTTGTTGATCTCTGTCGTATTATTTAGAACTAGCTTTGCTTGTTTGCCCTGAGATAGAATTCAAGCATAACTTGTTCCATATTTACCAATGTACTTAGATGCAAGTGAAGCAGACATTTAAAAAAAAAAAAATTCCCCTTTGTGATCAATTTAAGCATTTTAGGGATATAGCATGCTTGCTAACTTTTTAAAACAAATAAAAGTTTGCTCAATGATGTTATCACCCAAAAGCAGAGTGTACTTGTTTGGGAAATAACTCCCGAAGCTTTGAAAGTAACATGATCTAATTTGGGATAAAATGCTTAAGGGGATGGGGGTGGGGGTTGGGTCTGTGGTTTACATCTGGTGTTTTTAGCCTTTAGATTACATGTTGCCTCTCATGAGAATAAACCCAGGAAAGGTACTTGCCTGTAGCCCAGTTTGGGCTCAGACTTAGACTGAATCTCTCCCTTTCTCAAGCTAAACTGTGGCTCAAGTTATAACAGAAGCCCCTGTGAGCCTTGAAGGGCTGGAGGGAGAGAGAATAAGTTAGCAGGAAGAATGAGGAAACATCTGCTCCCTTTTTCTAAGTTCTTCCTAGAATTAGCAGGTTTATAGCTGCATTTCTAGGTCAAAATTTCATGGGTCTAAAGAGGATGAGGACAGTTTGAAAAATTAGAAGGGGGCAGGGTCTGCCTTTGCTTCTTGTCATTAAGATCCTTGCTCACAGTTTGGTTCATCAGTAATTTTTGCTGTCTCACTGACGCTGAGTGTCCCGGAATTAAATCCCATGGCCAGCAGGCTGTTAGTTGGTCAGGAAATTCCAAATGGGTATAAATAAGTTCTCGGCAACAGCTCCTGGGCTCTGTGCCTGCTAACGTGTGTAGTCCCTTTAATGCTGAGGGAAGGATGCCCGAGACTTGGCTTCCTGCTCGCTGAAAATCACAGTTATTTTGTTTCTGGGTGGGTAAGTAAGAATGCCCAAAAAAGAGACACAGAGAGCGTGACGTTTGGGTGGGTGTTGGTGAAATATAAAGTCAAGCTCTGTATGGTATGAAAAATATTTACTTTTATTACAGGCTGGAAAAGATAACTCAGGACTTGGTTTTCGGTTCAGTGAAAGTTTCAGCTTTAGCTACGGCGTTAACATAAAGATGTCATTGTTGCAAGAGTGAAAGGTTATACATATATGCTAAGACTTGAGTTTATGACTTACTTAAATTTCAGAACTTCCCTCTTTGGGTGTTAAATCCATCGTTGGTCCTTTGTTTTCAGTTTAATTTTTCTAATGGGGAGTTGCTCGGGGTCTGTTAAAGTGGGTTTCCTTTTCTTATATTAAGACTATAAAACAAAATAACAGCTGGGATTCATACTATAGTTTTTCATCACTACCACCCCCCCAAAAAACTTTATTATTTTGTAAGAAAAAGTCTTTTCTATCCCAAAGACTTAGCTTGTGCACCTTCTCTGTGTCTCACAAAATTACACTTTGAACTGGCACATTTTCTACTTACTCTTAGAACCTGTAATTTTTGAAGAAAGTGTGGAAAACAGCAGTTAGTACCCAGGCTAGTTTTTTTTTTTTTTTTTTTCCTGTACATGTGAGGTGAATTTGGACAGTTTTTTTAAAATAACTTTTTGTTTGTTTTTATGTGGTGCTGGGAATCGAACCCAAGGCCTCACACTTGCTAAGCAAGCACTCTACCACTGAGACACAGCCCCAGCCCAAATTAGGACAGTTTTTCAGCAGTAATTCTTTAAATTAGCCTCTGTGCATTAGAGAGCAGTGTGGCCTAGGCTGGTGAAAACCAGGCACTGAGGTGCTCATGGAACCCTGGCTATTCCCAGATCGATTTCAGGAGAAGAGGGCCGCTGTGCAGACCCTGAGGTGGGTGCCCTCTTCTGTCACATGATTCCCTAAACCCCACTGCCTTTAGTAAGACATAGCTGTTCCCTTGCCAGGAAAAGAGACCCTTCCCACTTTCTTCCCCCTCACTCTCACCTGCTACTTAGCTTCTGGCCTCTGAAGTCATATCCAGAGTTGAACTGATGGCATGGCTAAAAGGACTCTGCACTCGGGGGCCACCTGGCCATGCCAGCTAGGAGGCAGCTAGAAAGGTTCTGTTGAATGGGACCTGCAGAGAGCAAGGCCACAGGCGCCTCTGTCTGAGCTCACCTGGCCTGACAGCTGCTGTGATCAATTTGTGTTCACCTCGTCACATGGCATGGTGTGTTTTGAAAAAATTTATGTCAAGTATAGTCAATGGCTAGTCTGGTGTAGAAGCAGCTTTGGAAACTACAGCGTCCCATTGATACCCTCATTTTACACATTGCAAATTTTGTCACTGCACTGCATTGTATGACCCTGGGCCCTTGCTACCCATTGCTTGTCTATGAGCTAGGAAACATTTATAACTCTTGTTCTTGTCCTATAAAAAGAAAATTATACCTTTCCACACTTGGGCCTTTCTGGATGCCTGCCACGGAAGTACACTGGGTGATTCTCGAGCACTGTTTCTGCACAGTGTTCAAGTGTCCTCTGTTCTAAGGATTTGTCCGGGGCAGCAGAATGAAGGTGCTCAGAACCATCGGTGTGAACCTTTGTCGTCTTAAACATTGTGACATACTTTTAAGAATTGGGGGTGTTTGTCCACTTTTGCTTCATTTTATTTCTTTCCTGTGTATAATTAATGCTGGATTACGGCTCACTGTGCAAACCACTACCCTCCCCAGCCCTCACGTGAGCATGCACATCCCCTGCCAGGTCCCCACCATCATCTTCCTCATCCATTCTATGAAGCAGAAACCAATGTAGACCTCAAAAAATTTAGCAGACTCACTTGATTTTGAACAAGTATCACAGATACCTCATACCCTGACTTCATGGGAGTCGGGGCAGAGTATAAGGGAGGAATCCTGGGTCATTGCTGGGATGCCAGAGCTGTGTCCTTCCCCAAGTAAATGGAGGAATCCAGTTAAAAGTAGTACAGACCCCAGGTATCACTCCACATGCCCACATCAACAAGAGGACACAGGTGCTATTATTTTCCCAGTTAAACAGTTGGGATATAATCTATCTTGCCAATTGCTAGGAAGTGGCATGGGCAGTCTGGCCCCAGAGTGCCTACTTCTGACCACTCTTCTTCCACCATACTTATTTATTAGAAAGTCCAGAGATGTGAGGTTTTTGTTTTTGTTTTGTTTTGTTCTGTTTTTAATTCCGAATTTTAAGCATGCTATGTGCCAAGTACCATGCACTAAGGGTTACAAAAATAAATACTGCTTGGTTTCTTCCTCCCCCAAACACAGTCTGATGGGGAGGATGAACTTGTGCCTGCTAACCATAACACAGGTCATTGCATATGATCAACATATTTTAGGAGAATGGAGGGAAGAAGGTAACCAGGTCTTTATAGGACAGAGTCCCTGGGGGGGTAAGAGAGGCTTTGATTGAGTTTTGATAGTTGGGAGAGTCTGGGGAAGGGTGTGCTGGGCAGAGGGACTGAATGAGCAAAGACAGGGCGAGGCAAGAGTTGTTTGGTATGTGAGGTTCAGGGAGGTGAGGAACCTGGGAGATGCTGGTTTGGGGTTATATAGCTGTAGACTTAATGGAGCTTTTAGACTTTTTTCTTTATTTTTTTTTTAATAATGGGGCTATGAGCATGTCAATCCACAAGATTAATTTAGAAGCCATACAAGTTGCCAAAGAGATCTCAAACAAAGGTAAAATTCCTCAAAGAATATGTAACACCAGAGAGCAAGGACATCTGACCTGAAAATGGGCTGCTTAATTTGCAGTATGAGCATAAGCAGAGTCTTGGCTGTGCTCCCTGGGGACTGGATGGCACACCCTAAATAATGAATCGAAGGGAAGGGAGGGAGGATTAAAATTTATTTTTAAGTAATTTAAGCTTACAGAAAATTTATAAAATAACTCTTACCCCTTCCTCACCAGATCAGATTCCCCAATGGTTGATATTTTACCATACTTGCTCTCTTTCTGTGTGGAGTGTGGTATTGCAAAGAGATTACTGTCTTACCTCTTTAGTCTCCTCCAGTCTGAAACATTATGGTTTTCTTTCTTTCTTTCTTTTTAATTCTTTTTAGTTATACATAACAGTAGAATGTATTTTGGGCCAACTATACATACATAGAGTATAACTTACTCTAATTAGGATCCTATTCTCGTGTTTGTACACGATGCGGAGTTACCCTGGTGGTATATTCAAATATAAGGCTAGGAAAGTTACATCCTATTAATTCTACTGTCCTTCCTCTTTCCGTCCTTCCTCTCTTCCCTTCATTCCCCTTTGTCTAATCCAATAGACTTATATTCTTCTCCTCCTCACCCTTCCTTGTTTTGTGTTAACATCCACATATCAGAGAAAACATTTGGCCTTTTATTTTGGGGGGGGGGGATTGGCTTATTTCACTTAGCATGATATTCTCCATTCACTGGCAAATGCCATAATTTCATTCTTTATAGCCGAGTAATATTCCATTGTGTATACATACCACATTTTCTTTATTCATCCACTGAAGGATGCCTAGGTTGGTTCAATAACGTGACTGTCGTGAGTTGTGCTGCTATAAACATTGTCCATCACTGTTTCTAGACTCAGTTTACACATTCTTGGCAGGATGCTGCAGAACTGATGTGCAGCTGGTATATTTCAGAGGGCCATGTTGTCAACTTGAGCACCTGGTCCAGGTGGTTGCCTGTCAACTTTTTCATGGTGTTTCCCTTTTGGGTTGATCATCTGTTTAGTGGTGAGGTGTTCTGAGGCCACAGGAGTCTCCTTGTCTTTGGTAGGAAACAGTTCATCCACTAGCTTTAGCATCTGTTGATGACTGCTGCCTGAATCAACCCCTGCGATGGTGTTTTCCACATGGTGATTTAATGTTTCTATGATTCCTTCTGTTTATTAGACGGTATTCTCTGTGTTTATTTATTATGGCATTATGGACTTGCAGATACCTAGTTTAGAATTTCTGAGCCAAGCAGACTCCTGACATGAGTTGAAAGAGTTAATCTGATGTGTGTTGATGAGAGAATAGTAATTTGGGGCAGTAGGTGTTAACTCTGTTGGAGCCCTAGAAGTTATATGTAGTATAAGTCACTGCCAGCAAGATCCTTGTCAGACAGGCAGATAATAACATTTAAGTGACTCTAGAGACGAGCAGACCCAAAATTCAACTTGCAAAGACCATCTACCAGGAATTTTGAATTTGGGGAGTATATTGCTTAAGTGCCCCCAGGCTCCAACCTTGGCTTTTGGCTTTTCCTGGCAGCCACGTCAGGCTCCCTGAGCAAGCACAAGTGAAGAAGCATATGAAAAGTTGCAAACATCACTGCTCTCTGTCCCCCTGCTCCAGACACTTGGCCTCTTCTGTTTCTATCTTAGAGTCCCAAATACAGAGCACCCCACAGTCTGCATTCCATGCCTCAGCATGTTAAATCAGTTCCTTAAATGTCCTCTCTGCTTTCTTCCCGACATCATTCATGCCACATCTGTCCTTCCCAGATTAGATTTATCAGACTTTAATGACCCTCAGAAAAGGAAATCCCATCATTTTTCTCTGCAATGAGTCATCCATTTGTTAAAGAAAAATATTTTCTTTTTAAATAGCAGCATGAAGTAACGGGTAAAACCCTCAAGGACAAATCCAGAGCCCTGATCCTAGTCTCCAGTTCAGCCCAAAGTAGCTGAAGTTTATCAGGCCTTCTCAGTTTCCTTCTCAACATTTTGGGTTGAGGTGGGGAGTATTGCACAAGCCAGCTAGCTCCAACACAGGCAGGATTGAGGTTCAGATGGTTTAATACCATAGCCCACACTTGGTATCTATCTAGTGACATGGAGAGAAAAGTTCATGGAAACAATTCATGGAGAACCTAATGGAGAATGTGGAAGAAATTTTTCATGCATACTCCAGTAGCCAGAGCAGTCTTATTAAAATGCAGATCTGATCATTTCACTCTCTTGTTGAAAACATTTCAATAGGGTCTCAATGCACTTAAAAACCAAAAGGTGACTTCTAGACCCTATAGGGCTTGGGCTGTATTCCCTCTCTGCCTCACTTTAGGTCTTACTAAGTCCTCCTTTCTGTTCCTAAAAGTGGCAGGTTTCACAAATGCTATTTCCCTGCCATCTGCCATATACTCCGGCTGCCTGGTGAACCCCTCAGATCTGGCTCTGGCAGATCACTCCCAGCCCACTGCCCCAGGGGTAGGGGACCCTGCTGGGTCCTGACAGAATGACTGTACTGTACGGTTTTATTTATTTGTGCCACCATTTGTCTCCTCCTGTGGTCTTAAGTTCCACCTGGATGGGCTTGATATCTTTTTGCTTGGACTAAAAACAACTTTTTGCTTAGATCCTTGTAGTGTTTGCCACCTGATAGGTTCTTAGTAAATATTTACTGAATGAAATCTGTCTTTCAGTATGACCGTCACATCTTCCTTGGATCAGCATTCCCTTTATAAAGTGTAGGACTATTCCCAGTAAGCTTGGAATGTGGAACTAGTGTGGAGACGGGTAGTGATAGCAGACAGTGGAAGACAGGCGAATTGTTAAAAAGGCAGTAATGAGATGGCATGGGAGAAGACATCTTAAGATTTAGGGAGAAAAGCCAAAAGGAGTTACAAAGAGTCATGACTATTTAGAAGCACCCCGTTCGTTATACCTTTGCAATACATATAAACCAAGCCAATAAAATTGCACTTAGCTATATATGGCATGATTGGCTTAGTACTTCTTATGCACAGCTTTGCTTTCTTTAATGTAACTTTATTTGTATGTTTTCAGGTAGCTATTCAGGCAGCTCTAAGATATTGGTGAACTTGAAATAGGCAATATGATCTCCATGGGAAGAGGGATCACACCCTCTTGAACAGTGCCTAACACTCTGTGGGTGCCCATCTTTCAGATGGATGAATGGATGGATGGTGTTTAGCTGGGGGCGGATAAGCAGGTTTAAGAATAATTCTTGGGGCTGGGGATATGGCTCAAGTGGTAGCGTGCTCGCCTGGTATGCGCGGGGCGCTAGGTTCGATCCTCAGCACCACATAAAATAAAATAAAGATGTTTTGTCCACCGAAAAACTGAAAAATAAATATTAAAAAATTCTCTCTCTCCCCCCTTTCTCTCTCTCTCTCTCTCTCTCTCTCTCTCTCTCTCTCTTAAAAAAAAAAAAAAAAAAAAAACAAACTCTTTGGTAAATGCAAAAGCAAAGGAAAATCTCACCTGCCATACATCCTTTTACTACAGAACAAGAGAACTCAATTACCAGCCTCTTGTTGAAAACATTGCAGTAGGGTCTCAATGCACTTAAAAACTAAAAGGTGACTTTTTTGCTGGTTCTCTAAGACCAGTGTTCTTCACACAGATTTGGTGCAGGGAGTGAAGCTCCTTGGGTACAAAAGAGCTTAATGCTTTTTTTTTAATTTAACAGTGTCACCAGGGCACGCATAACTGCTAAACCCGCTCATAAGGACGACATTCCGCTGTGCTGTCTTTTTGCCACTGCATCCTTCCTGGAGAAGTCGATCTGCGAACTCATTTACTTTCATACTCTGAGCAATTAGACTCATGAGAGCTTGCCTGTCTCTGGGATTCATCCTGCCAGGTTTCTTCCCTGCCTGC